>NC_080084.1:10049797-11249797 GCF_949987535.1 Balaenoptera acutorostrata | reverse complement strand
CAATATTAAAAAAACAAACAACCCAATCCAAAAATGGGCAGAAGACCTAAATAGACATTTCTCCAAAGAAGACATAGAGATGGCCAAGAGGCACATGAAAAGCTGCTCAACATCACTAATCACTAGAGAAATGCAAATCAAAAGTACAATGAGGTATCACCTCACACCAGTCGGAATGGCCGTCATCAAAAAATCTACAAACAATGCTGGAGAGGGTGTGGAGAAAAGGGTACCCTCCTACACTGTTGGTGGGAATGTAAATTGATACAGCCACTATGGAGAACAGTACGGAGGTTCCTTACAAAATTAAAAAGAGAATTACCATATGACCCAGCAATCCCACTACTGGGCATATACCCAGAGAAAACCATAATTCAAAAAGACACATGCCCCCCCAGTGTTCATTGCAGCACTATTTACAATAGCCAGGTCATGGAAGCAACCTAAATGCCCATCGACAGTCGAATGGATAAAGAAGATGTGGTACAAATATACAATGGAATATTACTCAGCCATAAAAAGGAACAAAACTGAGTTATTTGTAGTGAGGTGGATGGATCTAGACACTGTCATACAGAGTGAAGTAAGTCAGAAAGAGAAAAACAAATACCATATGCTAACACATATATGTGGAATCTAGAAAAATGGTACAGATGAACTGACTTGCCAAGGTATAAATAGAGACAAAGATGTAGAGAACGTATGGACACCAAGGGGGGAAAGTGGGGGGGATGAATTGGGAGACTGGGATTGACATATATACGCTAATATGTATAAAATAGATAACTAATAAGAACTTGCTGTATAAAATAATATATAAAATAAAGGCAAAAAAAAGAAAAGAATTGACTACTCTGCCAAAAAATAACCGCTTATCTAATCAATTTCTGTTCACTCAGTAGCTACCCATCCTTCAAGGTCAACTCAAATGCCTCCTCCATGAAGCTCTACTACTCTTAATTCTTGAAAGACAATGCTAATATCACTCAGAGAGCATTTTTCTGGACCACCCTGCTCTGTGGATTTTTGGTACTTGTTTGATGCAGGGTGATGTAGTGAAGTGAGTCCTGGTAAAGGTATTAGGGTATCGGAACTCTAGTTTTAGCTATGGCATCAATTACCTGGGTGACTTCTACCCAAGTTGATAACCCCTGTGGAGTCTATAAAAAATGTCAAAGACTGATTAGGAAATTGAGGCTGAGGGAAGTCCTGTAGCATCCAAGGTCATTGAGCTACGAAATGTGAAGTTATACTCCAAAGCAAGATCTTTCTGACTCTGAAAGCCACACTTTTTCTGTTAGTCCATCCTAACCTCCAAAACTGGAAGAATTTTGATGAGCGTTGTTCTATAATAGTCCAGGGAATAGAACCAAAACCAGTAAGCAGAATCTGTTTAATCTGATAACATGTACTTTGAAGTTCCAAGAGTAAGATATAACATGCAGCATTTCTCAAAAAGTATTTGACCATGTGACTGCTCTTTCTTGGAACATCTTCTGAGATACCCTGTGGGAATACTGGGTTAAGGCATTATGTTTCCAAAACATCCCCCCATATGTAACTGTGTTAAATGGTTACAGAAAGACAAAACACATTATCATTAATTAATAAGATCTTTGCATGAACTAGTTTCCTCAATTAACAGATTTTTGGAGATGTAAGACATACCAAGTCTGAAGGCTTATAGCTCCGTGAGCCTGGACACTAGCCAAGAAGGGCTTCCATGGCTGTGGTGTCCACAGAAGGAGATGTGTAAATGTCAGGAAAACATCAGGGGAAGCTCACAGGGGCAGTTCAGGAAGGGCATGTGTTGACTTAAAGGACAGCCCAAGTCGACAAGTTCCTAATGCAAAGGATAGTTTCTTGGGGTCTAAACAGTGCTAACTAGTCCCTTAACCCGACCTCAGATTTGTGTTTTAATTTCCCTTTGCATTAGTTTTCTTCTCTTGCATAACAAATTACCACAAATCTATCAGAAAAAAACAACACCCGCTTATTGTCCCACATTTTTTGAGGGCAGAAGTCTAAGCATGGCCTAACTGGGTTCTCTGATCAGGATCTCACAAGGCTGAGGTCAAGGTGGTGGTGGCAGTAGTACATTCTCATCTGGAGCTCAGAGGTTTGTCCCCAAATTTATTAGGGTTGTTGACAAATTCAGGTCCTTGTGGCTGTAGGACTGAAGCCCCCAATTTCTTGCTGGCTGTTGGACAGGGCTCACTCTCAGCTCCTAGGGGACACCCTCAGTTCCTAGCTTCACCCCCTCCCGCCCCCAACCATAAGCAGTTCACAGCGTGGCTATTTGCTTCCTTCCAGGCCAGCAGGAGAGATACCTCCAGTTAGGAGCTGCATCTTCTCTCTTTTAAGAGCCACTTGATTAGGTCAGGTCCACCCCGGAAAAATCTATCTTCGTCTATGCATAGTCAACTGATGAGGGACTTGCAGAATCCCTTTTGCCTTGTATCCCATCATAATCACAGGAGTGATTCAACTACCTTTCAAGCCTTAAAATTCTGTTAGTCCATATAAACTTTCAGCAACTATTCTGATATGATGGAGGGATGTGTGATTTCACATTGGATATGATGATCTAATTGTTATGATGTATAACTAATCCTCACTGGACGGCTCTTAAGTCAGAAGAGTGGGCAGACAGCAGGCAGAAGCTCTCCAGCCTGCAGCACTCCGCTGGCTAGTCCAGGTCTCATCGCTGACTCGTGGCTGCCTCCTATTTTACAAAAGCAATTTAATTCTGAAACAAAGCCAAAATATTTACTAGAGAATCACACTTGAGGCCTGGGAGAAACACACACTTGAAAATGATCAACATACAATCAGGTCCCCTTTGTAGCTTTCCTGACACGTGGCTTCCCAGCCAGCTCCTTTGATCAGCACATTCTTCTCTGATCAGCTCTGACTCTCAGAAGGTCTCCTTACAGTGAACTGAAATCTGTCATCTGGTAGCTTCTTCCTACTGATTCTAGATTTTTTTTTTTTTTTGAGAAGTAAAAAAAATCTAATTCTGCTCTCACCTGACACCTCCTTGGATGTAGGAAGCTGAAGATTGTGACTCCCCTGAGTGGAAGAGGCTTTTGTAAAACTCCAGTACACGGTTTCCTAGGCTACTAGAGACATTATTTACTATTTTGGAAGAGAGGGGAACTTGTTAGTGTATTTTATAGACTCCATCACAACAGGCAAGCATTTTTTGCATGTGTGTTAATACAACTTTTCTTAAAAAAATAAAAGTGTTGATCAGAAAGGCTTCTACTTAGATCTGATCCTGCTTTCCTTATTTTGTTTACAGAATGAAAGAGAGACCATAACTTTCTTCGCACAAGAGGACAGCACTTTCCCTGCACAGACTGGCCCCAAAGCCTTCAAAATTCCCTACTCCATCAGACAGCGGATTTGTGCTACATTTGACACACCCAATGCCAAAGGCAAAGACTGGCAGATGTTAGCACAGAAAAACAGCATCAACAGGTAATTGGGGGCAACTTCAAAAAGAGGGTTTTACTAAAAGAGCTTGAAAAAGAAAATGGGGCGGGTGTATCCACGTGGTTTCCAGGCCCTGATATCTGTATGGATTTCTCTGGCTGTATTTCACGTGAAATCTGGACAAGGAAGTGGGAAAAGAACAAAAATATGACACAGTGTGTGGCCCTTCCTGCCACCCCCCTCTGCCTTTGGGGACGTTACGGAAAAGTCCTACTTTAGTCCTGGTTCCAACTTCAGGTTTGCTAATTGGGCCCCCATAATGGAGGTTTAGACTTTGTCACCTTGGTGCTGGTGAGGGATCCCAGAGTCTTGAGACAGTGATGGAGAAACAAAGAAGCGAGTTTCTCACACCTCGTCCCTCCCATCGGGTAACCTTAAGTGTTATTTAACCCCTAGTAAGGATATGCTCAGCCTGAAGAAGTGGGTGCGCGAATATAAAAAAGGAAGTTTGAGATACCTCTCAGGTCTGAAGGCAGAGGGCATTAAACAAGCAAAAGCAAAAGTCTGCTGCTTAAACCGACACTATTCATTACTGGGCTAGTGTTGTGGTTGAGTTGAAAGGGGACTAGAGAGATTCATAGTGGGCGCTCGTACTTTGATGAGAAAAAGCAGGGGTAATGCTATTCAGAGGAGCAGTGATGGGGAGGCCAGTTAGGGCTCAGCTTGAGGGATGACTGGTGGGGAAAAGGCATTGACAAACAGGATCTCCTCTCTCCCTAACCCACGCCGCAAACCCCAGAATGAAAAGAGAACAAGTTTTCCCAGCACCCTTTTCCTTCCCTTTCCTTTGGTACTTCTTTTTTTCTTTTGAGACAAAGCCTTATTTTTCTTACTGTTTGGCTTACGCTGTCATTTCCATTTTTTTTGTTCTTTGTTTTCACAGACATCCTACCTGACTCTTTCTTCTCTGAAAGGAAGGTAGATGTCTGCCAAGAAAGGATAGAGGGCTGCTCCCCGTTTCAAAAGGGATCCAGAATCCAAGAACGAAGGGCCCAACTAGACAGCAGTCAGACTCAGAGAGGAAAATCAAGAGAGAAGGCATGGCTGTAAGAGAAAATGGCATTTACAGACAGGCAGGCCCAAAAAGAACACATTCTTGAAAAAGGCAGATAGTGAAAATTACAAAAATGTCTGAGTGTATAGGGGGAAAAAAATTAGGTTGAATTTTTCCCAGCAACTTTGATAAAGGATGAGACGTGTCGTGTATAACCTATGAACACCGTGACTATGTCAGGTTCACTTTCTGATCAACCTGGGGACAAGAATGAAAAACTCAGCCAGAGGACAGAATTTGGTCTAAAGAAAAATGAACATTGGGCAGGGACTCAGAAGCTCTGTACAGCAGCCCTGGTTCTGCAGCTAATACCAGTCTGCCCAAACACATCACTTACCATCCCTAAGTTACTTTCTCTGCAGATGCAATTCATAGAATTCAAACTACATTAACTCTCTAATCCATTCTGGCAATAAGAGTTGATGATTTTTAATTCACAAGAAAATAATTGCCACTAAATATCTACCTACCCATGGATGCTGGCATTAATTTGCTAAAGAAGCACGTGCATGTTCCTGCCTTGTTCATTTTATTCTCCACTTACAGTAAACATACGAGAACTACACAGGCCGCCTCCAAAGCCATCAGTTTCTGACCTTGCACAGTAGGGAAAATGCATTTCAAACTGGGAGACTAAGGCTAGCATCCTTTTGTGTCTGGGCTCTAATGAGCAGTAAATAGCTACACAGGAGCACGCTTGTCCCCTCCAATGCCGGGGTCAAAAAAGGCAACCATTTGATGTACCTGCTTGTTTTTGCTCGCTTTTGTTTCTCCCTAAGACCCCTCTCTCCAGGAAAGCCTAAACGTCCTTAGTATACAAAATTCAAACAACCTACTTTATGGAAAGTTTCTAACATGGTTCTAAGAAAATGTCCATTTTAAATAAATGTTAGTTAGTCCCTTTGAAATGTTCACAATTAATAGCAAGTTAGAATAGCATGAATGCACGGAATCTTTGTATTTAAATAAGGTTTAATCTTTAAACCTTATTTAGCTACCATATTCAACTTCAGTGAATGGCATTTCCTTCCTCTTTATTCTCTAGCTTAACTCTCCAACAGTAGTCTCATTATGGAGTAAGAACGATTCAAACTAGGGGTTAGCAGGCTTTTTTCTGTTAAAGACCCAGAGACAGTAAATAGTTTAGGCCATGTATGATCTATTGCAACTACTCAGCAATTATTCAACTCTGCTTCTGTGGTGTGAGAACAGCCACAGGAAATATCTAAACAAACAGGCGGGGGCTGTGTCCCAATAAACATTATTTACGAAAGGAGGCAATGTATTTGGCCTACAGTACGTGGTCTGCTGACCCCTCATTTAAATGAGTCTGTTCTCATTTAGTAAAACTTTCATAGGACTGGTTGCTGCAGTCAGAGTTACACCTGAGGCTAAAGCTAAGGCACAGGATGAAGTCCCTTTCTGCAAGCTGGTGCTGTCCCGGCAGAGATGGCCACGAAGATATTCAGAGAAGCCAAAAGAGAAAGATGATGGAAAATCACCTCGCACCATGTTAGCTAATCCTTATTCTCATTTTGCAGAAATTGTCAAGTTCATTATACGTTTTCACTACTGTAGCAAAAATGTATCTTCTCCTACATGGGAAGAAACCTGTGTGACAGAGATGAAGGAGATTTTCAGATGTAATTTGTCACAACTTCTTATTGTGTGATCCCAAATCACTGGTCTTACTCTCTTAGGGCTACAAATAATATAGTACTTATTATACTACATAATCATCAGTCGCTAATGTGATCATTAATGTACGTTAAAACACAGAAATCTGACATTGTCAATATGCCGGTATTATTGGGTAAGAAAGCTGTTGGATAGCTTGAGATTTCATCAACCCTGGGATCACGAGAGAAGGATGATCACAAAGCACAGAGTCAGTCTTCTATTAGGGAATTCACCTACCTTGATCTTGTGACAGCACCTTTACCTGACTCTCCCCTTCCTTTCAATTTCCGAAAGTGAAAAGCTAGTAAAGCAACAGCCCTCAAACCATGAAGGAAGCATTTTCAAAGGGAGTGGAAGGAGACATTCACTGTTATCGTGTTGCCAGTGAAAATGTTCTCCTCCTTTCGGTAAATGCAAATGTCACTGATGATAATTTGCCTTTTTGCCTAACAAGTTTCTACTTAGATCTGAATAGGAGAGAAGATACATGGCATAGGAAGTTAAAGGCTTAGAATGTGAGACATGTCAGTGGGTGCGCTTAAGGCAGCAACGCAGGTGGCCTTGCAACTTGCTTGGCATATGGATTATGATAAATAAGCCACATGGCCTAGCAAAGAATGTCATAGTTAACAGTTGCAATTACAGATTCTTTGGGCAAACTGACGATTACTCAGAGCCCATACTTGCTGCATTTTAGAGCTGAGATTGCACATTTATTCTACAAATCCAGCTGCAATAACTCTCCTCTTCAATGCTCTTGGTCACAAGGTGATTGGTAGGTAGGTGGGACTAATAAAGAGTTGATCACGTAGGGGTAGATGGTGGGGAGCTTTGCTGAGAACTAAACAAATTAAATGATATCAGCAACTAACTGCTTCAGCTAGAAGTAATCTTCCATATCTAAACTTCCATAGCACTTTGTATTTTTATGATACTTTTTTATTTTTTAATTACAGTTAGACATACCTAGATAGTACTATCTAGTTCGGGGAAATTCAAGAAACTTGTCTTGAATGAATGACATGAACATTTTCTTTGGATAGTATACTTGACCTTAAAAACTTGCCTCCTAATAGAATGGGAATGAATAAGTGTCAAAGGATTTTGAAAGTTGGTCTCAAAAGAGAGCAGCTTACATGGCTGACACTGTGGAGGATTCCTGTCTTTCAGTACCTGAAATTCTACTATTGGATCATTCTTCTTTAAGACCTCATGATTTTCATATTCCAGAAGCCCTTGTGAAAACATAGCCAGCTTGACCAAGTTGCCGTGGGAACAGATGCTGGATAAAGTGCATGAGATACAAGAGGATGAGGAGGAGGGAAGTGACCAAAATGGAAGAAAGGATTCCAAGATGGAAAGGAGTAGATAAACCACACCTTATTAACAGTTTCTTATAATAGTACACTTGTTTGAAACTGCGTCAGCACTGCCAGAGAAACATATTTATTATTGGTCAGCTGGGTAAAATAGTTCAAATGTATTTTGGATGTTAATGTTTTTGGGTGATGGTATAGAAATCATGAGCAAATGAAATTTCTCAAACTTCATGGCTGATCAGCGGTGCTACAGTAACTTGTTTTTCCACCAAATCTTTTAACAGGACCTCTAATGAGAAGCAGAATCTTCTCACGTTGAGGTCAAATCCTTTTATTCCCTCTGTCCCCCCTCTTAATTGGATACGCAGGAACAGTGAAATGGCCAGAGGGCAGTGGGAAAGGACAGAGGAAGGTCGCAAGACAGTTTATTAATCTGTCTCTGAGTAACTCTTGAGAATTCACTAAAAGTGGAAGTCCCAGGGCCAGCTTTCTTTTGGGGTGAAGGACAGAGGAGGAAAAAAGAGAGAGAAAGTGATTACAAAATATATACAGAATGCCTGCTTCACAGGCAGACCACCAAGGGTGGTCACTCAGGGACCTGTGAGACTAGATATTTTCACTCTTGTGTTTTGGGATTTGTTAGGATTACACCAAATGAAGCTGTCTGGGCTCTGCAGACTAGAGACTAGAAAACACATCCTAACCTTTAAATAATAAAAATGGATGTGAGGCTGCCATTTCCAAAAAACAATATCCATGACTCTTCTAAGGAGAAGTAATGCACAGGAAGATAGCATTCATTACACAGATCCTTGGAGGCAAAATATGATAAAGCTCCAATCAGATTTTCTGGTTCTGGCCCAATGGACTTGTGCAGAGTCTGAATTTGAAGAGCCCTCAGTGTGAAGCCAGAGGGACCCAGCACAGCCAAGTGGTGGGTGTTAGGCTTCATTCCGCTTAAGTTCGGGACTCATGAAACTGCCTACTAATACGAATCTGAAAACAGCCTACGGCCAGTTTAGCCATGAACAAACCGTATATGGTTTATAAGTGGCAGGTGTTTCTCCTAAAGGCAATAAGGGAGAGAAGCTGTTTCTATGCCTCCAAGAGAACCAAAGTCGCACTCCCACTCTAAGCTGCAGGGGTGGTGACAAGGGGCGAGTTTGCTTTGGTCTTTGAAGGACTAGGTTTCCCTCCTTTAAGCTAATGTAGTTTTCAGAAAAGATGGACATGCCCAAGCCCCTTTATAGCCGAAATAATCCCCTTCATGGGTCTGTCTCAAAGAGACCTGCAAAAGCTGACAAAGTCACAATCCCTGGATGTGATGTTTTCATAATTTGAGAAAATGAAATTATGGAAAGGATTTTGCCTAATTCATTAGAGAGTCCTTTAATAAAGTGCTTAACTATTTCTTTGCGATTATTTGTGAGGTTTTATTGAAACACACTGAGTATTTTGCAAAAGGAAAGGTATCAATATTTCTCCCTTTCCCCCTTCAGGATTAGCACTGTGGTCTTTTCTCTTGGAACAAATAGTGGCCATTCTCCTTTACCCTCAGGATTCTTGAAAATGTCTCAACGTTATTGAAGAGGAACATTAAATGAGATGTATTTTTCTATGCTATATCCCAATTCAAAGAAAAGTTGAGATCTGATTTTGCAGTTTTCATTGCCTTTCATTGCCAAATATGAGAAATTGTCAGAGCCTTATCAGGAATGAAACTGGAGAATTGAAAACAAGAGTCTACAACTGGTTTTATTCCTGTTTGGCAACTCACCAGGGGGTCCTGAAGACTCCAGGGCTAACATACATTTTCCAAAGAAGGAAGAATCCTTGCTAGTCCCTTTCAGGAGCCAGATAATGAAATAGGCAAAAGGAAGAACTATGAGGGGAATTTTATTGCCAAATTAATTGGTCCAAAAGAATTAATGTACCACCTTTAAGGGCACGGCAGAGTGGAACTCAGCATGTTTTCAACTGCCTGTATCTTTTCCTTTTGGGTTCCCCATACCAGCTTCCTTTCATTTGAAGGCACAGGGGGGGGCAATAGGCAGAGGTGACATAATGGCAAGCATCTTTTGCTTATTCTTTAGGAAATGAAACAGACTTGCTTTATCCTGAAAGCTGCTCTGCTGTTTGTTGAGTACCCAGTGAGGATGAAGTTTGGGGATGAAAGCTTGAGGAATGGACCAAATGCTTATGCTGTGGTCCAGTCACCGCTATCCAGTATAAGTGGCTTTTCTCTTCTGTTTGCATTTAAAGAACCATAGGGAGGGTTGGTTTTGGTCACATAAGAGGCTTTCATTAAATGAGACAATTACGATGATAGCGGGGATATTAATATTTTTTTTCATTATGACTATGTTTCAATTCCCTATTTGGTACTATACAGTAGGACTATGCACCGTTCTTATAATGATGTCTCCCAATTTATTATAGGCAGCTTAACTTAGTTTTCACTTTCAATGCTGCCAACCTACCAGGAAGATATTTTTCAAATATGCTTTTTTTTTTTTTTTTTTAAAGTTGACTTAGATATAAATGGCAACAGCTTATAGAATATAAACATACTTGCTGCCTTAATGTTACAGGTGCAAGTGCTCCCTTGTACTTGGAAGTGCTGGGTGACATCCTAAATTCTGAATGAAAGTATGGCATGTACCTGGGATGAGGCGTCTTCTTGTGCTAAGGATGTTAGGCTGCAGTGCAGATGTGGTCCCCTGCTAGGTTTTATTACAGAGGAAATTCATTCTCACCATTAGTTACAAAGAAGAGCTTACAGCTTTCAAATAGGCATGTCAGCCCCCTGGTAGCATGGCCCTGAGTAAACTAAGATAAAAGCTTTGTTATCTGGAATTCAGAATGAAAGGGAGTCCGTTATAGGCCACACATAGTCAGACAGAACTAAGACCCTAAGCAGGCAGACTCCAGCTTTAAGTGCACGTGCCCTTGGTAGCTCTTCCTGAGTGCATGTCCCCAGGGCTCAGATAGTCTCAGACCTGTGCCCCATCGGTTACTGTTATCTAATCTTTTTGTTAACTGATTGAGGATTTAGATGTTACTATTCCCTGAGACATTTGTATTTGAATACTGCTTTCAAGTACTAAAGAAAGGGTGGTATCTTTCAATTCACACTGGACACCTAGACACTTTTCCTTTCCATAAAATGAGCCCTGCATTGCAACAGTATATAAAGACTTATATGGCAGAATTTTATCATGCTCCTCAATTTTCTCTCCCTCCTTGTACCCAAAAAAGAAAACAGATGGCACAATAACTATTTCCAGAAATTCTCGAAATAACCTAATTTTCGTTATTAGTTTAACGCGGTCATTCATTTGAAGATGTATTTTGAAAACTGAGATTCTATATAAAAATTTGGTGGTTGACCCATATACACCATTATAAGTTGGCCTCTGATAGCTAGTGAAATTGCTAAAGATTCATGTTCCCAATTCTGCCCTGGCTCCCACATAAACAATGGAATTTTAATTGGGCTGGGGGACAGCACAGATAAGGAAGTCTCAGAAAGAAGAAATTAATCATAGTAATAAAACAACTCAGGGGCTCAGGTGAATAGAAAGCATGTAGGCTCAACAAAGCAAAACTAAACTTAATAAACTATTACTACTCAATGAACTTACATGGATAAATCTATACAGCTGTCTTAGCATGTGGTTTTTTAGTTTATCTGGACTCTTTCAGTGAGAGTTCCAAAGAAAAAGATGGGGTCACTGAGTCTACAGGACTTAGGACAAATAAACTGAAGAAATAGGATGATTCTAAAGTAAATTCTTAAAATTTAGAGAGTAAATAATCTTATGTACACAGTATGCAGCATCTTTATGAACCACAAAAAAATAAATCTTATTTTTCAGAATTACCTCAGTCGATCAGAATTTGAAAAGGCTATGACAAAAGATTCAGTGCATAAAGAAGTAACAATATGAAGCATCTAAGGCAAGCATAATAAACATTTACTTCTTTAAACATTTTTCAAAGAGAAAGGAAAACATTGTTTTGTTTTGAGCCATCCACCTGAATTTCAAGATGACTGTTTCTGCCAAATGTTCTTTATTCATTTCAAAAAAAAAAAAAAAAATCAAAGACTCAGGAAATCAACTATTGCTATGAATTCTGTTTTCTAGTATTAACAATGTTCCCTGAATTGTGTGTGCATTTACCTGCTGGTGTCCAAATGCACCAGCGTTATTATGAAGAGAAATGGGTCACACAGATTGGGACCAAAATAATTTCAAAAGGAAGGTATGGAGATAACCAAATGGGTATAGGGTATACCAATTTTCAAAAAAATCATAATGCATTTGCACACATGTAAGCAGTAAAACAATCCAACTAAGTCTGAGAAATAGCCTATAGCATTAGCACTTTAGTGTCTTTTGTCTATTAATTCTTCTGGTGTAGACAAGTAAGTGTAGTTTAATAGGATGTCTGTTTATGGCAAAGCTGACTGAATCATTTTTAATAAGGCTGATATGCTCCTACGTGTATTTACTAAAATTAAGTGGAATTTGAGATTTGTGTGTGTTGCCGAGTGTACTTGTATAAATTCAGAGCATCAATCTGGAACATGCTTTGGGGAGCACATTTCACTTGCTACAGTATGTTCAGAGATCCATGACAAGGGAGAGTTCTACTTCTGCCTCTTTGATCATTTAGCTTCCTGTAGCCCTGGGTGCCTAGTCTACAAATCAGGGCATTTGCAGGACTTCTCAGAACCAAGTGGCTGGCAAGAGTCATCTCCACTCTGCTCTTCTTCCTCTAGGCAGGTGCACTTAAAACACCTTCACACTGCAACTGGATTCATGAATATTTTGAATAGCATGTTGGGACAAAGATTCATCACAACCTCCAAAACATAGTCTGTATGCCTCTCCTAAAGTTTTGTTTTTGCATTTTCATGCCCAGATCTTCTTCTCATGTCCTGAAATGTCAAAGCTCCCCAAACGTTACCAAGGATAAAGGTCTCAGAGTGCTTGGGGCAGGACATGTAGCTTGAGGACCCAGCAACTTTCACCCTCTAGGTGCTTATTTTCAGATGCAGCACAAAATGAAAGTTCAATCTCATCTTCTCTGAAATGGCTACTATGTCTGGAAATCTAGTTTGGGTTATAAGACAACATGGAACGTGGTCAGCACCATGACCTAGGGGCTAAATCTGGCCCAACACCTGCTTTTCTATAGCCCCAGAGCTAGAATGGTTTCAGAAGGATAAACAAAACAAGAGTGATAGATATGGTGTGACATGTGAAAAGTGTATGACATTCAAATTTCAGTGTCTCTAAATAAAGTTTTCCTGGAACACAGACATGCACATTCACTTATGTATTGTCTATGGCCATTTCCCACTACCATGGCGAAGTTGAGTAGCTGCTACAGAGACCAGATGTGGTCAAAAATACTTGCTGTCTGGGCCTTTAAAGAAATAGTTTGTCAACCCCTGGTATAGAATAAAGGGTAGCTTTGGGGTTAATAGGATCACAAGGATCCAGTCACTCCAACAGAAACTAGTCCACTGTGGTTCAGTAGGAAATACAAAATATAAACCTTCAATAATATGAGAAATCTGTGCTTCTTTTTGTTGTGCTTGCCAGAATTATTTTTCTTTTGAAATAACAATGGAGAGCATGAAGAATTATTTCCCCACTCCAGGAAACAATGTGTGTCAATGGTCATTATTCTCACAAATTACATGGAAAGAGATTATCACACAGCCCACCCAGAATCCACTCACACAGTCTCTCAGTTTTTGCCTCTTTTCTCAGCTATTCCTCCAGTTTGTATTCTGCCTGCACATTGGTTGGGGTGTACCAGTCTATTTCCAGACCTGGAGATACAGCAGCTCTCCCCACAAACAGCTCCCTACAACTAAAAGGAAGTGGCAGTATTCAAAACAACGTTTTGAATAAAAGGAACTAGGATCCCTTCAACTACAGAAGCAACATTTGCTTTGCCATTTCTATTAGTGTAGAAAGAAAGAACTATATTTGATTCCAAGGCCAGCTATGGAGGGGGCGGCGATGGGGAGAAGGAAGGAAAGATAAAAGGAAAAGAAACTGGAGAGAATATTTTTAAGCTGGCCTTCTCCCTCTCTCAATGAAAGATTCAGATGTAGTGGAAAGCATATATCGTACCCTGATATTTGTGCTATTTGGCAACCAACTAGCTTTAAGTAGTGTCGTAAGACCTTTGAATAAAATAGCACTTTATTCACTCAGAATTACTATGTGTGTATGTTGCTTGTAAATGATAACGTGCCCTTAAAAGCTTGTCTTCTCTTCCACTTGCTCTTGGCTACATGAGTCTGCTTTGTGATTATATGCTGAGTCTGGTGATGGAAAGTTGTACCATCCTCAAAAGTACCTGTGAAAAACTGTGACCTTTTAATCCTCTGTGTTGTCTCAGTCTTCATCAGAGCAAAGTCATTGTCCAAAAGGTTATCATTTGTTTTCCCTGAAGATCCTATATCATCTGAAACAAGCTCCTAGCAATCAACTACTCAGTTGATGGATATGGAATAAATACCTGTCACAGTATTAAGTGCTGTTGTAGAATCAGAAAATGATTAGCTATGACCCTTCTCTTTCAGGTGTCTGCAATCACACTGAGAAGGCAGAGGTCACACACATGGAATATATAAGCGTTTTACTCACATGAAAATTTAAGCAGAAGCATAAAAAGAGTTGAGAAAAGAAATAAATTACTTTGAGAGAAGACGACATGAGAATTATCTACAATCCAGGCATTGTAGGAGTATAGGATCTTGATAAACAGAGGGGAAAGAGGGCATTTCCTAGTGAACAGAATACACTGGATGAAAGCAAGAACAAAGTATTACCTAAGTCAGTGTTGATGTCTCAAAGGAGAAAAGAATATTGAGGGAAAAAATATATATATATTACCAGAGCTGGTTTGAGGCCAGACCAAGGCAGGCACTGAAAACAAGTGGAGTAGATACATGATGATTTATGAAATAGAACGCAAGGTATATTAGAGAGTTTGGAGAAATAAAGAGCTATAAGGCTTCTGCTGGAATTTAGTCGTAAAATGATAGAGCATAAATTAAATACAAATAGTATGAATGGAGAGGAAGAGTGAAGCTGATGAGTTTGTCAAAAAGAAAGAAACAAAGAGAAGACTCAGAAATAAATGTCCTAGTGTGAGAGATTAGAAGGATGGTTGTAATTACTGGGATATTTGTTATAGTTAGAATGGGGGCCAATGGAGGCCTGGAGAGTATATCAATTCCTGATGCACCGAGTCTGAGGAAGTGGAAAGCTATATCTAACTGGAGCAGTCCCAAGGTCATTTAAAGATCTGTGACTAGCTCATTATTAACCTATAAGGCAGGAGACGCCGACTTAGACACTGTCCACTTGGAGTTGATAACTACTCCATTTAGTATATGAGCCCAAGAAGACACAGATAAAATCTTGACAGCCCTTAGGTTTACCATGAGAGACATAAAGAGGGGTCAGATATTTTGGGGGGAAAAAAAAAAAGGAATGAGTTATATCATCACATAAGCTAATGAAGTAGAGTGTTTCAAGAGGGTGTTCAAGAGAGAAACACATGTACATGTATACACACACAACTCAAGGAAAGTGAGGACTAAAAAAAGACATGGAGGATTAAGAAGGTCATTGGTAACCCTCCAAAGTACAGTTTCAGTTTAGTGTTGGGATACAAACTGGACTGTCCCCAGTCCTGCCTTAGTGGAGCTCTTTATTCCTATTTTAATAATATCTGTTCCAATTCATTTTTAATTCCCTTATAGTGATTTGTATTTGTTCCTTTATTTCTATTTTTAGTTTGTCATTTTGTTTAACTCTCTGTCTAGGAATTTATCTTATTTTGCTACACAAAGTAGCCCGTCTGCTGTCATTTTGAACCTGTGGGAAGCTCGTCATCAGCATGATGGTGACCTTGACTCCCTGGCCTGTGCCCTTGAAGAGATTGGGAGGACACAAGCGAAACTCTCGAACATGAAGGAATCCCAGCTCGATGAAGCCGACTTCAGCTACAGCAGGCAAAATGGACTCTAGTTCCACTTCCATTCTCATGAGAGAGTGATGGCCAACTTCGGGACATTTGCTTTACAGGGGAAAGAAAGAGGCGGCTTTCTGCCCAGTGGCATTTGGGGAATTCAGCCTTCAATTACAATCCGTGAGCATCCCTGATTGAAGAAACTGCATTTTATATAGGTAAAGTATGTTAATAGGGAAAAGTACAAGCTCTCTTAAATATATGTGTCTCCTCTGAAGCCACACTCCGGTTCACAGTTGAGGAGCTTCTCAGATTTGGAGTGGCAAGGATAAAAGCGAGGGCGTATCTAGATAGAAGTAACTGCGGGACAAGATGAGCTACAGCAAAGCTGGGAAGGCAGAGATTGAATGAGTGCATGTTTTGCAACAGATTTTTAATGATGTGACCCAAAGGGCCAGCTGATTCTGGCACCGGATTGCCTGCGTTTTCTACCAACTGGCATCTGGGATGCCGGCAATCATTGTCAACTGGCTTTTGGAAGTGAAACACAGTTGCCAACCCATCTGTAGGACTTCAACGTCAAGGAGGGCATTTAGAATTTCGAATCTGAGTACACCACACCAGCACCAATTCCCTATCTATCCTAGCCACTTAATGGAAACACGATCAAGAGGTAGACAGATCACAAGCTAGCTCTAGCAGCGTACCTACCCCTCCTTCATTTTCTCCAAGGACCAAATCTATCCACATTCTTTCTTCCCCTTCCTTACCCATTACACTAGGGGGAAGGTTTCAAGGAGCATAGACTTTTCAATACGGAAATTTATTTTTTTCTAACTCAAAGCAGGACCATCTCTATTCCCAGCTAAGCCACGCAAATTGCAAAAGCTATCAGAACACAGCTTATCATACAGATTTAGAGACCAGGGAGGTCAAATCAGGTCCAAGGAAACATGAACTGCAGATGCCATAGGCCTCAAATAAGCTGTTATTCTAGGATGCAGGTGTTGATTTAGTTCCCCAGTACAGTTGTTATGAAGGGATGAGGGGGTTTACTGTCCTTCACAATCCAGTTCTTGAATTTTCTAGCCTTTTGGTACTATGTTATCACAAAATCTCTCCATGGGGCTATAGGTCATCCTCGTTTTGCCTCTTGGGAAATTAGCAGATGGTCTTTGCTCTAAATGATATCCGAGTACATAGACCTGAGGAATACCTCTACCACAGTGTCTCAGAAACCATATGCATTGTTCAAGGAGCCTTCAAGCTCCGATAATTCAACCTCACCAAGTATGCTTTCTTTCCAGAACCATTAATATATTGTTTTACATTTTAAATGAGAGGCAGTGATACTGTGGAGAATTGAAATCCACGGATAATACATGACCCCCATCTTAACACTTCACTCCATCTTTTATCCTATTTAATCATTTTTGACAAGATGTCCTGGTAGACTACAGATGAACAGATTTGCTCCTGATTATCTTTTGGTGGTTGTTTTAATTAGCTGTCCAGAATCAGGACAACCAACGTCAAGGACCTAGATTAACCACAAAGTTGATTCGCTACTTAGAGGTTGGCTCCATTAGAATAAAAATAGTCAGGGAATAGGGGAGGTAGGGAGTACTTGGCAGTAGGTATGTGATCAACTTTTTAAACAATGTTTTTGTAGATCCCGTGTTTAAAAAAATGTGAATCTCCACCTAAGTGAAAAATACTTAAAATAGGTTGAATTTATGATATCCTGGGTAAGGCATTGAAGAAGTAACTCTTGAATGTGTTGGCCATTCTAATGAATGTGTGGTATATAAGGTCCCCTGTAATTGATGGAAGGCTTTGCTACATGAAATTCAAAAAGCATCTTGCTTTTCTCAGGAACCAAAGGCATATTATACAGAACAAACAAGTCCTCTTAGAACTGTTGAGCATATTTTCAAAATACCATAACTAGATCAGGAAAATACCCTTTTTGCTAGTATACGCAACTTGTTTATTCCTTCTAGGGAGCGAAAGACAGAAAGCATCAAAGTGTTAATCATTTAACATAATGATGGAATATAATTTCTGAGAAAGAAGTGGAAGTAGATGGTCGTCCACCCAAAATAAACCAGAGGGTTGATTGGCATGGGTGGTATGCAGAAAGAATCTGCATTAAACTGTTGAAATAGGAACTTACAGAAAGTACAGTGGAGAGCATATGTTGTTATCCATCTTGGAGGATTTTTGTTTTAAACATCCTATCCTTTTTTCCTCTTCCCTTCTAATTGGCCTTATAATTGTTTTTATCTATTCTGTGAATCCACACAGATCTTTTTTAGATTTTTGATATATTTTTTATATTTTAAAACAGATGAAAAATGTTAATGTTTCCCCTAGAATCTATCTAGATTATTTTAAGATAAGAATTTATTATCAATCCCTGACTGTCTAGAATTTCCTCCCATGTGTTTATTCTTTTTTTTTTTCTTTGGCCTGGGTTTTATAAATAAATGCACTTGATCACCATATCACTTGGAGTGATAAAGGAAGCAAAGGAACATGATTCATCTCGGATTTCAGCCCAAGGTTCAAATCCATCTTTCAGTCCATTTTGTTTCCTCTTTACATTTCTCCTACTTATTTCTGCTAGGACTCTACGTAGGATTTCTACAGGTTTTCTACAGCTTGAGATTCTATGGCTATTGCATGTCAGGATTGTGCAGTATTTTACAAAAGAATTCCAAAGAGAACCCATGTTTTTGAGATTTATAGACGAAGATGTGTGTGTGGGGGGGGGGCAGGGAGTATGAAACTGCAGATCAGATAGACTTAGCTGGCACTTGAACTTGTGCTACTCACTGTAACCTAAACCCTGGTTCAATTTTAATATTTTCATATCACAACACAAATGCCTCTCTTGAAAGAGATTTACTCATCAGCCTAAGTGCTTACTTTCGAAGTCTTATTGTCCTAGTGCAAAATGAAAAACGAAATTAAAGGTGGTCTTTCATACTTGGTAGGTTACTTAAAATTTTTACAGAATAGCCCACTTAATGCCAAATCTTTCAGTCCTCAGAAGCATTTAAGTCTAATAGTCCTGCTTTAAACATGACTTAAAAGGATGCCACCAAAATGGTGCCCTTCCCAGCTTAACCAGACTGCAGTCTCATAAAGTTAATTTACAGTTTTTACAATGTCGCTTGTGCAGTCCTCCTAGTTTACATTAAAAGTCCTTTAAGCCAAAAGGAAGCGCTCTCTCTGGATTTAAAGGCAAACTTCCCTTACCGGTGCAGGAAGTCTCATAAAATTCAGATGGACTCCCACAAAAATTTTACCGGCCTTTTTGTAAGAGATGAATAGGAATTGACACAGTTCTCCTTAACCAGGGGGAACTTCTCTCTTTTGTTCCTTATTTTTATCTTCAGCTGCAGGTGTTCTCCTTTGCCACACCCCTTGTCATTTTCCTTTCAGTTGACTTTGAGAGAGGATATGAAATCCAATCACTAAAACAGGGTTCTCTTTGGATTAAACGTTCTGGATTTATTGCAGCTGTTTCCCTTGATAGAAATTCTCAACATCCGAATTGATAAGCAAAGGTAGAATATTAAAAAGACAGTTGGTTGAAGATGGTATTCTCCACTTGTCAAACGTCTGGCCAATCTACCTGTGAATTTCAAAACATTACAGAATCTTTTGATGTGCTTTTGGTTTTCCTTTTTTGCCATTTTCTCTTCAATTTCTTAATCCCTCTGTAAAGGTGTTGAGTCAGATATGTTGAAGGTGAAGTCCTCTCGAGGGTCTTTGTTCCAGAACCCTGAAGGTCACAGGAACCGTGAAGGAGCTGAGAAACGTGCTTTTCTGGCCCATTGTGTGGCTCATTTTCATTAAGTTTCCTCATGAAACATTGCAGAGTTCTGAATCCTTGGTAACTCCCATTGACTGGACTAGGGGTGACATCCACAGCAAATGGGAGAACAAAATATACTGTCCTACAGATAGTGACACATTTTATTATCCCTCTGGTGTTAGCTACCATAGCACTGTATTTGCAAAATCGATGCTTTAGCCAAACGCTGAATGGCCACCGTTTCCGCCCTTTCCACTGTTTCGTCTGCATAGAATTTTCCTGAACTACAAGCAAAAATGTATTTTGTCAAATGTCACAAAGTGAAAATGTTACTAATCTTAGATGTGTTGCATATTTTGTGTTTTTACTTTCCAAACTCTTTCAAAAGCTGCAGTTATAAAGCTGTTTGGCTGTGTTGACAGCATGTGGTGTTTTTTTGCAAAAGTAATTCTAGGAGAGCCAGTGTCTACCATGGACTCCTCACATCCCCAGCTCCGGTCTCATCAACAAAATCGAGATGGCAATTTGTATGCTGTGATTTTTTTCAAAAGAGAAAAGGGGATGGAAATCAGACCTGGCCATTAGTCACTAGTGTGTAGTACTGTGATCTGAAGTAGGAAATTTAACTCACATAGAATAATTGTGGTTTTTGAAGCAGCTACTTTGATTTTTCCTTTTTCTGTGAAGATCATGGATTTGGAATGTCTTCACGAGGTGGATTTAAGACAGTAACACTAAACTCTTAAGTCTTAGAACCCACCCTCCATCTGAACCCAAAGATGAAAAAGGCAGTAAGCTTCATGTTTAGGCCTAAGCTTAAAAATTTCCTCCCCCCATCCCTATTATTGAGTTCGGCAAGGGGTACTTTTCCCCCCAAAAAAGTTGAATTAGAAAATATATAACTAAATTTGGTAATGTAGTTCTTTGCATGAATGGAAATGCGTGATAAATAATTTTACAAAAGGCATGATTACAGTGAAAATGTCCTTTTGCTTCAAACTGTGCTCACCCCAAAAGTATTTCCCTATCTCAAGCATTACTTACATCCAAAATGGACAAATTATACAATTCCATTAAAATTGGATATATAGGATAGAAACTTGACTGTGATTCTATTGAATCATGATATTTGAGGGGAGTTTGTAAGCAGAATATCATGCCTGCTGTCCCATTACTGGAACAGATATTGCAATCAGAAATAGATCTAATAATTCTAATACCCCTCCATTAGCAGCTCTGATGATACTGAAGGGAGATTCACCCCTTAGCAGGAGGCTTCCATTTAAGCCTTAACAGAGGGTGACTAAAATATTTCAATCAGAAACACCTTCCAAGGCCTGCTCTAGATGATGCTGGCCGCTCCCATTCAAAACTTCTCTATAAGAAGGTGGGAAACACTCCATCTGTGGGAATTTTCCAGTAAGGAAAACAGTATTCTCCCTTTCTAAATTGGAATAAAGACTGACTTAACATTTCCCATTCTTCAGAATTGTATCTAATTGGTGCATGCAATCCAGTAAGTCTCGACCTAGAAATATTGCAAATATAAGCAGTTAGAGGAAAACTGGCTGATTCTCCTGACCCAAACTCAAAAATATATATATATATGAGTAATGGTTTACCTCCATTTCTGTATGGAAGAATTTTAAAAACAGACTTCATTTTGTTCTATTTATTTTGGGAAAGTGTGTGTGTGTGTGTGTGTGTGTGTGTGTCTCGGGGATGGGGAGGGTGGTTCTTTCAAGTGACTCATATCTCAAACCCATTCCACCCTCAACTTTCATTTGATGTGTTCAAAGCCGAAAAAAAAAAAAAAAAAGCAGAACTGAATACTTAATTTGACATGAAGCTGAAGGAGTGAACAAGCCAGAGGAGAGAGTTTGAATAAAGCATGGCCTTGGCTTCATACCACACTTTTTGTGCCTTGTATTATCAATGTAAATTCTGAATGTTGTACAGTAAATACTTGGATGGACTTCTTAGAAAAGGCTGCACTGGCTTCTTTTTCAGCACATGTACATATCTATAAATATATATACATATATATTTGGTAATGCCAAACAGCTGTGTTATATTGTATTGAACAAAAATGGACGGTTTGGATGTTTTATGTAGAGTTTGCAAAAAAACTGGATGATTACAGACTTTTCAAGATAAATGTACAGACATAAATTACTGCATATCAGTTATTTATGAATAAAGAGTCTTTTATTGACGTTTTAGGATACTCCACGAGTGGAACTTTGAACTGCCAATGAGGATCCCCTCTACACACCTCCTGCCACAGTCAGCCAGGGGCTGGAATGCCCTTCACATCAAGGTCAATTTCCTAATACCTGCTATATATTGAACCTAATTTCTCCTTCTGTCCTCAAGAAGGAGTTTAAAATGAGGCAAATGGAAGCAAAGATGAGATGATTTTTTTTTTTTTTTGAGATGATCTTCTAAATATTCCTACTCCACTCCGACACACACACATACCACTATCCTTGGGATATAGTTTAATATACTCTGAGATACCCGCCATACCATAACTGGGATACCATTCATCTTTTTCCTCAAAATGCCTGCATTATTTTTACAGACACTCTAGAAAGTGTTATGCCTCTCCATGGGAAAACGTTAAGAAAATAAGTACAATGCTGCACATTTCAAATACATCTTCACAGACTGAATCTGTTTTGAATGGTTTTTAAAATGCCAAAGGTTCCCAAGAATTCGATCATAACTACTTACAACTCGTTGGAGCCATTTTAAACAGTATGATTTACTAGAAGATGGTTTCTGATCTGCTTCAACTAGTTGGTTATCAATGAAAAGGTCAAGTTGGCTTAAACCAAGTGTTTTCCAAATTTGGTTTTTTAAACCATTTTCACAGAAAGGTAACAGGTTTTTTCCCCCAAGTTGGAAATCTACAGAATAAAATGAAATATAATTCTCTACTCTAGATTTCTGAAAACCTTTATGTGTATGATGGATCTAGTGTATATGATGGAGCTCTAAGAGGGGAGGAGTACAGACAACATTTCCTCAACTTTTGGGGGATCATCTGATGGGACGTAGCAGGAATGGGTATGAATATTCACAAAGTGGCTGTGAGTGGTTTCAACTGTTCTTTCTGACATTTTAAGGTAGGCAGCGCTTTCAAGCTGATTAAAATGTATTTAAGTTACTGATAGAATGATAAGTGATTCTAATTAACTTAACCTAGGTAAATTAGTATGATTAGGCAGAACCACACCAAAAATTTCAGAATTACTTGTATCATTAGAGCAAATAAATCCAATCTGAGTTGGTCAGAACAAGTTTTAACTAGGTGAAGGCTGTCGACTGGCATAAAGATACCAGATATAACTAGCTCATCCTGATGAAAATTTAACAGATCAGCTTCAACCTGTAATAAACTGTTCCAAATAATTTTTAAAAATTATAAAAATGTTTTATCTAGTTAAGAACTAATTCTGAGTGGATTAAAGCTACTTTGGGCTAATCTAGGTTTCTTTGATGTAGCCAACATTCATTTGTTAGAATTTGATCAAACTTACTCTGATAGGGGTTACTCATTCATTTAAAAAATATTTATTTAGCATTTTCTATAGATAACAGAGTCCGCGATCAAATTCTCACTCTACCAGTTAGCATTTGATATCAAGCAAGACACTTGGCATTTCTACTTTATCTATAATACAGGGATGATAATAGAAGTTTAGATTCTTTCCAAAGTCTGAAGATTAAATGAGAAAAAAAAAAATACATGTAAAGCCCTTAGCGCACTACATAATACTTAGTAAGCAACCAATGAGTGTTAGGTTTTGTCTTATTTTAGAGAGGCAGTATGCATAGTAGTTAACAAGATGTGTTTGACATCAGCACAGTCTGGGGGAATAATCCAGATTCTGCCTTTCTCTGGATACGTGACCTTGGCCAAGAAACTATCATTAAAAGGAGATGATCATATCAAGCTCATTGGACACAAAGTAAATGTTCAAGAAATAGTGTAGTGATAAAAGCATCTCCACCTGTCACTGGCGAGTTCAGGTTCTGAACAGAGATGTCCTAGAGTGTTCATTTTAAAGTTGTCCCTCGGTATCCACGGAGCTTGGTTCTAGGACCTCCAGAGATACCAAAAATTTGTGGATGCTCAAGTCCCATACATAAGATGGCGTAGTACTTGCATATAACCTACGAGCACTCTCCTGTATACTTTAAATCATTTCTAGCTTACTTATAATATCTATACAGTTGACCCTTGGACAATATGTGTTTGTACTGTGCGGCTCCCACTTAATTCATGGTTTTTGTTCAGTAGTAAATGCTACAGTACTAGATGATCCATGATTGGTTGAACCTGTGAATGCAGAAGAACCATGGATGCAGAGGGCTGGCTCTAAGTTAAACATTTTCAACTGAGCCCCTGAGCCTCTCGTTATGCAAGGGTCAACTGCACAATGTAAATACTATGTAAATAGTTGCTGGTGTGCAGCAAATTCAAGTTCTGGTTTTGGAGCTTTTTCAATCCTTGATTGAGTGAATCCACAGTTGGGGAACCCACAGATACAGAGGACCAACTGCATAAACATAGTAAAGTAACAACAAGGGCCAAAGATGTACTCAACTTTAGTGTCATTCTGATACCTGAAAGCTATTTAAGAAAAAAAAAAAAACCATGTCTTAAACTATCCCTGAAATAAGTGAAATGAAATTTGTTTTCAAATATAAACGTTAAGGCTTAATACAATGAGCTTAAAAAAAAAACTGTACTAAGGTCCCATTTTCCACCCATATAGAATGGTTTGAGGAGAGAAAGAATGAGGCAAATCCATATTAAAAGGATAGCTATCATGAAGACAAATAACATTTTGTTTAAAATGATAGTAATATGGCATAGAATAGATGCTCCATCAGTGAGATGACCCATTTTCTGGTTTTCAAACAACACAAGGGCCTTAAAAACATGGCAGTGTTCACAATTTCAACATCAAAGAGTTACCTGGGCACTATCACCTGTATGTGCCAACCCCTCTTCTACAAGTTGGGCATTCATACATGAAAGACATTGACTCGACCTTCAAGAAGCTCACACTCTGATAATCCAGAAGATTATCATACCATCAAATGAAAGAGGTGAGTGTAGATTGTTAAGGGAGAATGGGGGCAGGAGACCAGGGTGTGTTGTGTGAGGGAACATTACATGGTCAAGTTGCCACTGGGCTAAGATTTAAAGATGGTGTATTAATATAGCTCTTTCAATAATACTTGGTAAAATCCCTACAATTTGTGGCTTAAAATGAACATTTCTTATTCTTCCAAGTTTATGGGTCAGCTGGGGGGTCCTGCTGACCTGATCCCGGCTTGGCTGATCTCAGCTGGACTCATTCATGTATGTGCAGTTAGCAGGGAGGTTAGCTGGGCTGGCTCTTCCAGACTGGACTCCTGACATGTCTGGGCCTTGGCTAGAATAGAACCAACTAAACTCTGCTCTATGTGTCTCATGATCCAATAGGTGAGGCTGGCTATGTCTCACAGTAAAGGCAGAGGAAGAGAAGCATGTCAAGTCTTTGGAGACCCAGTCTTGAAACACCACCATTTCTACAATATTCTCATGGCCAATGTAACTCACAAGACCAGCCCATTCAAGAGATAGGGAAATAGAATCCACCTCTTGATGAGAATTGCTACAAAATCACAGTGCAAAGAGTGTGGATACAGAAAGGGGTGGAGAATTTGGGTCATGGTTTCAATTTCTCCATCAGAGATGAGTAAGAATTTGTGAGACAAAAAGTAAAGGAGGAAAAAAAAATAATAAAGGAGGGGAGACATGGAAGCAACCTAGATGTCCACTGACAGATGATTGGATAAAGAAGATGTGGTACATATACACAATGGAATGTTAGTCGTTAAAAAGAATGAAATAATGCCATTTGCAGCAACATGGATAGACCTAGAGATTATCATACTAAGTGAAGTAAGCCAGACAGAGAAAGACAAATATCATATGATAGCACTTATATCAATATGTGGAATAAAAAAATACAAATGAACTTATACACAAAACAGAAAGAGACTCACAGACATAGAAACCAAACTTATGGTTACCAAATGGGGAAGGCATGGGGGGTGGGGGGTAAATTAGGAGGTGAGGACTAACATATACACATTACTACATATAAAATAGATAATCAACAAGGACCTACTGTATAGCACAGGAAACTATACTCAATATTTTGTAATAACCTATAAGGTAAAAGAATCTGAAAAAAACTGTATATCTGAATCACTGTGTTGTACATCTGAAACTAACATGATATTGTAAATCAACCGTACTTCAATAAAAAAATAATTAAAAACACAAAGGAGGGAAAGCTTTCAAACAGGAAGATTAGCATTGATAAATATATAATAATCATGTTATTCAGGAGAGGCTGTCATACTGTTTTTCATGCCTCTAGTCCTTAGGACCCACTGGATTTTCTACAATAGCACTTTCCAAACTTCTATGCTGTTATTAGGTACTGACCCTATGGTTAGCCATGTTTGGGAAAAGCTGAGTTCATCACATTTAGACATTTCTTTATTGTGAGACCTCTCAAAGGTTTTTGCATAATAATAGTAATCAACACTTTCTGAATACTTTCAATATGCTAGGCACTTTACATGGATTCACGCATTTAATCCCCTAGCAACCAATGAAGTTTTGTTCACATTTTGTAAGTAGGGAACTTGAAGAAAGAAGTTATGTTAATGTGCATTTTTAATCACTCAGCCAAGGCTATTGTCTACAACATTTTCCAAATATATATCACTACTAACTCCCATTTAATGAACATGTAGTAACATCTCACAGTTCACATTTTGGGATTCACTTTTCTAAAGAAATATAAGAAATAAATTGGGTCCTCCATCTTAAATTAATTTAGTCCAGATTATCTTTTATTTTTTCTCATCTATCAACCCATTTCTTTGCATTTTGCAAAATTTCTTATCTCCAAACGTATGATAAACCCATGGCAACCTTTTTAACATTTTCATTCTTGCCTCTGAATGCTTGATTTAACTAAGTTCCTCTATAACTAATTAAAAATGCATCCTTAAAACTGATGGGGATGAGTTCTATTTTGTTCAATCTTATAAAGACCACTTTTAAAACCTGGAGGCACCTTTACAAACAATTAAATGATTTGTATCAAATAACCTTGGTTTCTTTAAGCTCAGAGAAAAATTCAATCTATATTTTCTTTCAAAAAAGGTGAGTGTTTGGTGTCCAGCCATGGATGAGATGCTGTGAAGTTAAATGGACAGAGCCCAGAGTAGATTAAGAAGGCACTAACTACACAACATTGTAAATCAACTATACTTCAATTAAAAAAAAGGCACTATCTGAAGAAAATTCTACTCCTAGCTCTCAGGCCTACCAGTAGAGTATCAGACAATTCATTTTACATTTTGAGTCTCAATTTCCGCATCTGTAAAATCAGCATCATGAATATCCTGTCCCACTTCCCATATATGTCTACAGCAGGGATCAAAAGAAATATTGCATGTGAAAAATAACTTTATATTCTAGTAAATGCTATGCAGGTATTTTAACAGAATGAGAACTGCACACTTACTGTCAATGATAAAAGATCTGAAATGAATATTTTTAGACCAAATTATTGTGAGACATGCAGGTAAAAAATTCTAAGTGACCCATACTTGTTCCTTCATCTTTGCTGATACCTAGGGTTAAATAATTTGGTTAAAATGCCCAGAAAAACAGAGATGATCTCTTCTCCTAGCATCACTGCTCTCAAAATCCAAATACTTTGGGAAGGATTATCAATATGAACGTATTTTGACAACATCATAAGTGAAAAATTATATAAAATGCGAAGGTCAACTCTACATTTATTGTCATCCCTGAAAGAGGTTAATACTTCTCTTCTGTCTTTTATGGGCACAAACTATCATTTCTTTTTATCATCCTTTACAATGTTGGCAAAAAAAGGAAACACAACTTACCATTTAATTGTGCCTTTTACTGGCTCACTGCTTTACCCAAATGTTGGGTTTATTTATTTTAAAAGATATATTTTAGGGCTTCCCTGGTGGCGCAGTGGTTGAGAATCTGCCTGCCGATGCAGGGGACACGGGTTCGAGCCCTGGTCTGGGAAGATCCCACATGCCGCGGAGCAACTGGGCCCGTGAGCCACAATTACTGAGCCTGCGCGTCTGGAGCCTGTGCTCCGCAACAAGAGAGGCCGCGATAGTGAGAGGCCCGCGCACCGCGATGAAGAGTGGCCCCCGCTTGCCGCAACTGGAGAAAGCCCTCACACAGAAACGAAGACCCAACACAGCCAAATATATAAATAAATAAATAAATAAATAAAAACCAAAAAATTAAAAAAAAAAAAAAGAAGATATATTTTAAAAATATTTAAGATATTTATTATTGCCTACTATCAGGGAAACACTATATTAGGCAGTGGACTACAATAATAAATAAAAGCTAAGTACCCCACTCTCACAGAGGTTTCATTCTTCTGGAGGGGGAGACAAAGAATACAAACTAAATATAGAGTAAGTTACACACGGGAAAGAGGAATGGGATTTCTGGGGGTGAGATTCGAGTTGTATTTTTAAATATGGTTGTCAGGCAGGGTCTCACTGAGAAGGCAACTTTTGACTAAAGAGCTGAAGGAGGTGACAAGTGAATCAAGATCATCCCTGAGAGAAGAGGACTGAAGACAGGGGAAACGTCAGTTCCAAAGTCTTGAGGTGGAAGTATGCTGGTCCATTCAAAGGACAGAAAGGAAGTCCGTGTGGCTTGGAGCAGTCTGAGTAAGGGAGTAGGAGGAGATGAGCTCAGAGAAGTCAGGGGGTGGATCAGATATGATCTCACAAGGTTTGGGCTTGTAATCATGTGAAGTGAGAAGACACTTGAGGGATTTGAGCAGTGTTGGTGTGGCTTGAGAATATGTTGTAGGGACAAAGAGGTAGATGTAAGACAATTACCACTTAGTTGCAGGATGGGGAGTGGAGATGATTGTGGGTTGGTTCAAAGTGGTTGCTTACGTGTGATGAGAAGAGTTTGAATTATGGATATATTCTGAAGGTACAGCTGGCAGAACATGCTTATACAATGGATGGATGTTGGGAAAGAAAAGGAAGAAATCAGTGATGACCCCAAGGTTTTAGTCTGAGTAACCATGTTAAAATGTACCTAGGGACATTTTAATACAAAAGTTTATAGGCAGTGAGTTTGGAAGCAGGGTGCAACTTAAATTTGTTTTCTTCATCTAGGCAATTTAGCAGTAGTTTTCAAAGTATGAGGCCTCTGAAGTAGAATCACTTAGAGTGTTTATTAAAAATGTAGGTTTCTGGGTCTTACACCTCAGATTGAATCTCACAATCACTTTAGAATGAATACTAGAGATTAATAATCATACTGATCTTGCATTTCCACAACCTTACCCTGAGATCTTTAGGAGCAATAAAATCTAAGAGCCACTGCATTAAAACAAATAGTATGTGTGCTCCTGGAAAGACTTACTCCACATTTCACCGTGAAGAAAGGATCAGCTATTTCTGCACTGAAGGACAGAAAATGATTGGCAGGCCTGTATCCCTTCTTTGTCACCAACATCAATAACTCAACATCTGAAGCCACTAGGGAAAAATAGAAGTCTCCTATCTCCATCCTTGTCTAAATCTAAGCAGTTGCCAATCCTGAATTTGAGGATTGTTTTTCATAGTTAATATAAAGTGGTGAGCCTGTGGCGGGGGGAGGGGGTCTGTTTCAATGTGTGAGGCTTCATTCATCACTGACATGTACAATTCCCCTCCTTTTCTTTCTTTCCTGTTTTCCCCCCATTTTCAGTATAATTAGACTCAGGGGGACTTGAGATTTGTCTTCAAATATTTGAAACTCTGTTATATGGAAGAGGGATTAGACTTGTTCTACCTGGTCCCAAGAGGTAGAAATAGGATAAATTCTGCAGAAAATACAGGGAGACTTTTTAAAATTATTATTCTTTTTAGGGACCATAATTTTCATAGAGCTGTTTAAACTTGGGATAAGCTTTTAAGGAATCTTTAAAGATTCTGGTCATCTTTTATTCATGACTTTCATTGAAACATGCAAATAGTGTCATGCTCTCTTTGTTGACACTTTTTTTGTTTTGGGTAAGTCCCTCCCTCCCAAGACACCACTCAGATTTTTTTTTTCTCTTTTCCTTTAGATCGAGATTTTTGACTCCTCTCACTAACCAGATCTTCATTCCCTAGTCCAGGGATGAGCAAACCATTTTGGTAAATCAGAGGGTAAACATCAGGTTTTGTAGGCTACAAGGTCTCTGCTAAAACTACTCAACTCTGCCATGTAACAAGAAAGCAGTCACAGACCATGTTTAAACAAGTGAGTGTGGCTGTGTTGCAATAAAACTTTATTTATGGACACTGAAACTTGATTTCCATATAATTTTTATGAATCACATAAGAATGATTTTAAAAAAATTTGCAACCATTTAAAAATTTAAAAACTATTCTTATGCTCAACATCACTAATTATTAGAAAAGTGCAAATCAGAACTACAGTGAGGTACCACCTCACACCAGTCAGAATGGCCATCATTAAAAAGTCTACAAATAACAAATGCTGGAGAGGGTGTGGAGAAAAGGGAACCCTCCCACACGGTTGGTGGGAATATAAGTTGGTGTAGCCACTGTGGAAAACAGTATGGAGGTTCCTCAAAAATCTAAAAATAGAGTTTCCACATGAGCCAGCAGTCCCATTCCTGGGCATATTATCTGGACAAAACACTCATTCAGAATGATACATGCACCCTTATGTCCATACCAGCACTATTCACAATAGCTGAGACACGGAAACAACCTAAATGTCCGATGACAGATGAATGGATAAAGAAGATGTGGTACATATATATACAATGGAGTACTACTCAGCCATAAAAAAGAACAAAATGGGACTTCCCTGGTGGTCCAGTGGTAAAGAATCCACCTTCCAATTCAGGTTCTATCCCTGGTGGGGGAACTAAGATCCCACATGCTGTGGGGTAACTAAGCCCATGTGCCACAACTACTGAGCCTGCACACCCCAAACTACAGAGCCCATGTGCTCTGGAGCCCGTGCACCACAACTAGAGAGAGAAAACCCACACGCCACAACTAGAGAGAAGCCTGCGTGCCACAATGAAGAGCCCACACGCTGCAGCAAAATATCCCGCATGCTGCGACGAAGACCCGACGCAGCCAAAAATAAAAACAGATAAATAAAATTTTTTAAAGTTAAAAAAGAATGAAATAATGCCATTTGCAGCAACATGGATGGACCTAGAGATTATCATACTAAGTGAACTAAGTCAAACAGAGAAAGACAAATACCATATGATATCACTTATATGTGGAATCTAAAATATGATACAAATGAATTTATCTACAAAATGGAAACAGACTCACAGACATAGAGAAGAGACTTCTAGTTGCCAAAGGGGAGGGGAAGTAGGGGAGGAATGGACTGGGAGTTTGGGATTAGCAGATATAAACTATTATATATAGGATGGATAAATAACAAGGTCCTACTATATAGAACAGGGAACTATATTCAATACCTGTGATAAAACATAATGGAAAAGAACATGAAAAACAATGTATATATATGTACATATATATATAAAACTGAATCACTTTGCTGTACAGCAGAAATTAACACACCATTGTAAGCCAACTATACTTCAATAAATAAATAAATATGTAAGTAAAATGTTTAAACCTTAAAAAAAATAAATAAAAAGTAAAGAAACTATTCTTAGCTCAAGTTGTGCATAAGCAGGTAACCAGCTGGATTTGGCCCAAGGGCTATAGTTTACACCTCCCGCCTTAGCTTCTCATTATAGACCCTAAGGAGGGACAACCTGTCGAAAAGACACAATCAGATGCATTGAAATCTGAAAGGAGAAACTACAGGCTGAGAATCTGCTGAGAGCTGGGGGACAGGAGCAGTCCTAGGGTTCAGTCAGAAGTCTTCATATCTCCACATTTTTATCTAAGTGGGTAGTTTTAAAAGTGGTTTCAGTTGAAGATATGATGATAGGTGTGCATGTTTCGAACACAATACCTGGAATAAAAGTCAGAAACTCAAGTAGGGAAGTAGGAAGAACTAAATCTGTTAACAAAACTTTCTGAGACTGATCGCACCTCTAGAGGGTTAGCAGGTCTACATTTGTCAGAGAGGCAGGCTTTGGGCTAACCTACTCTGCTATCTCCCTCACAATAAAGTTTGACTGCTCAGACACCACATTATTGTAAAACAGAGCATCTCCTATTATTATCCATTTCAGGCTTAAAGTATAATAGATGACAATAAACATTCTGGTAATAAGATATGTTTAAAGATTATTTCCCAGTCCATTTGGTAGCACTTATGTTATTACCGTCAAGGTAAGTCTCCAAAAGGTAGTAACAAAGAATTTCAATAATGCTTACAAGATTTCCTCAAAGGGAGGTTCTGGAGACAGCTTTTCATTTTGGAGCAACTAGTAGAGGGGAAGTTCTAAGGTACTTATCTCTTCTTCTACCTGTTTCAAGGTGTGAGGCTTCATCTATCACTGACATGAACCAATTCCCCTCCTTTTCTTTCTATTCCTTTTTTTTTTTTTTCCATTTTCAATATAATTAGACTCAAGTGGACTTGATATTTGTCTTCAAATATTTCAAAGTCTGTCATATGGAATAGGGATTAGATTTGTTCTGCCTGGTCCCAAGTGGTAGAAATAGGACCAATTCTGCAGAAACTCCAGGGAGAGGTTTTTTTTTGTTTTTTAATTCCTTATAGTGAGCATAATTTTTACAGAGCTGTTTAGAACTAGGATGAACTCTCAGAATTTCAAGTCACTGAAGGTGTTCATCAGAGGCCAGACTACTACTTGGAGGGGATTTTGTAAAGAGAACTCAACTAAAATAGTTCCAAGATTTTGAGTCAATGAATTGTTGGCCATATAATATGATAATAATAGCAGCTCCATTATTTGACTACATAATATTGTAAAATACTGCACTGAAATCTACATACTTAGTTAACACTCACAATGACAGGATCTGCACTACTTAGTATTTGAACTTTATAAATGATGATACTAAAACCCAAGAGGTTAAGTAACTTGCCCTAAATTACAGAGCTAGTAAACAAAAGAGTCTAGATTTGAATCCAGATCTACTTGACACCAAGGTCCAGGCTCTTAAAACTATGCTGCTTCTTTGTAGTGGTGGAATGCAATGAGCCTTAAGGACTTGATTTGTGCTGCATGATAGCTTTTAATCTAAGACAAAAATAAAGGATACAGGGGACTTCCCTGGTGGTCCAGTGGTTAAGACTTTGCTTTCCAATGCAGGGGGTGTGGGTTCGATCCCTGGTTGGGGAGATAAGTTCCCACATGCCTCATGGCCAAAAAACCAAAACATTAAAAAATATATATATATTGTAACAAATTCATAAAAGACTTTAGAAATAGTCCACATCAGACAACTAGGGCACCTACCAAGTGCTGGTGGGGGACCTCAGACACCTAAGGGGATGAGAGGAACCCCCAAGCGACTGGGCCGGGGGTTGGGCCTGAGCGCCTGTGGTGGGAGTGCCAAGTCCAAACCGCTGGACTAACAGCTACATATAGAAGAATGAAATTAGAACACCTAACACCATACACAAAAATAAACTCAAAATGGATTGAAGACCTAAATGTAAGACCGGACACTATAAAACACAGGAAGAATACTCTTTGACATAAATCACAGCAAAATCTTTTTTGACCCAGCTCCTAGAGAAATGAAAATAAAAACAAAAATAAACAAATGAGACCTGAGACTTGCCTGGTGCCTCAGTGGTTAAGAATCCACCTGCCAATGCAGGGGACATGGGTTTGAGCCCTGGTCTGGGAATATCCCACATACCATGGAGCAACTAAGCCCCTGAGCCACAACTACTGAGCCTGCACTCTAGAGCCCACGAACGACAACTACTGAGCCTGCGTGCCACAACTACTGAAGCCCACGCGTCTAGAGCCCATGCTCCACAACAAAGAGAGGCCACCACATTGAGAAGCCTGCACACTGCAATGAAGACCCAATGCAGCCAAAAATAAATAAATTAATAAATTAAAAGACCAAAAAAACAAATGAGACCTAATTAAACTTAAAGGCTTTTGCACAGCAAGGGAAACCATAAACAAGACAAAAAGACAACTCTCTGAATGGGAGAAAATATTTGAAAACAAAGCAATGGACAAAGGATTAATCTCCAAAATATACAAACAGCTCATGAAGCTCAATATCAAAAAAACAAACAACCCAATCATAAAATGGGTGGAAGACCTAAATAGACATTTCTCCAAAGAAGATATACAGATGGCCAAGAGGCACATGAAAAGATGCTCAACATCACTAATCATTAGAGAAATGCAAATCAAAACTACAATGAGCTATCACCTCACACTGGTCAGAATAGCCATCATCAAAAAATCTACAAAAAATAAATGCTGGAGCAGGTGTGGAGAAAAGGGAACCCTCTGACACTGTTGGTGGGAATGTAAATTGATACAGCCACTATGAAGAACAGTATGGAGGTTCCTTAAAAAACTAAAAATAGAACTACCATATGACCCAGCAATACCACTACTGGGCATATACCCAGAGAAAACCATAATGCAAAAAGACACATTACCCCAATATTCATTGCAGCACTATTTACAATAACCAATTCATGGAAACAACCTAAATGATCATCAACAGATGAATGGATAAAGAAGATGTGGTACATATATACATTGAAATATTACTCAGCCATAAAAAAGAAATTGGGTCATTTGTAGAGATGCGGATGCACGTAGAGTCTGTCATACAGAGTGAAATAAGTCAGGAAAACAAATATCGTATATTAACGCATATATGTTAAATCTAGGAAAATAATACAGATGAACCTATTTCCAGGGCAGGAATAGAGACACAGATGTAGAGAACAGACATGTGGACACAGGGCGGGAAGGGGAGGATGGTATGAATTAGGTTTGACATAAATACACTACAATATGTAAAACAGATATCTAGTGGGAACCTGTGGTATAGCACAGGGAGCTCAGCTCGGTGCTCTGTGATGACCTAGATGGGTGGGATGGGGAGCATGGGAGGGAGGTTCAAGAGGGAGGGTATGTACATATACGTATAGCTGATTCGCTTCGTTGTACAGCAGAAACTAGCACAACATTGTAAAACAATTATACTCCAAAAAAAAATGGTCCACATCAAAAAAAATCTAAAAAATAAAGGATATAGAATATACCCACAGAATGCCTTGCAGCTGTTAAAATGAGTGCATCAACATGTATACATCACTAAAATATGTTCAGTGAAAAAAAATTTATGGAACAATAAATACAGCATGAGACTACTTACACAGACCTTCAAACAAGTAAAATAAAATCACAAATTACTTAGGGGTATATACATGGACATTAAGATATAAACATGGATGGGAATAAGTTATACCAAGTGAGTTTAGAGTATCTGCCTCTGAGGAGTGATGGAAAAGACTGAAATTGAAGAATGTTAAGAGACTTTAACTATACATCTGTGTGATATTTTGGTTCTTTATAAATAAAAGAGGGAGAGAAAGAGAGAGAAATCCAAAGCAAAGATGACTGTGATAAGACTTTTCAAAGATGTGGATACGTACGTTATTTTCTATATTTTATCGATGCTTGAAATATTTAAATATATACATAATTATGACAAAATTAAAGCAGAAAATCTATGTATCTATGTGGCAGATTAAATACATATCACTCTCCGTCTCTCCTATCTCCAGTGCCTACAAAAATGACAGCAAAGGAATAAATAGGCTATAAATCCCCAAAGACAGGAAGAACAAGAAAAGATCAAAGAGCAGTAAGGAGAAATTACTCTGGGTAGAGGAGTGGTAATTGAAGTAGTCTATCTGAGAAGCTGAACTCTGGACCTATCAAGTAGGAGTCTACAATAATACATTATAACTGTTGCCTCTGATTGCTGAGCATTTTTAAAGTCATTTATTTCATTAATTCAACAAATATTTAGTGAGTGCTTAATATGTGTCAAGTACTGTTCTAAGAGTAGTGATACACAGTGAATGAAGAGTAAAAGTGGGGATGCAGAGTAATCAGCAAGCAGGATTGGCTTTAAACAACCCCTAAAACAGGATTTAACAATTGCAGTTTGACTCCTGGATACCTTCCCCATCACACCAGTTGGCTGCCCTGTGCCCACCACACAGAGGTTGCTTTTACTTTGAAGAAGCTGAAACAAACAAGCATTAAAGAAAAGAGTTCATGTACAGCTACTGAAAGGAGTGTGCACCATGCTTAGAACAGTGAGAGGGACAGTGACTATATTGAATAGTGGTACGGCCATATACCCCTCCCACTCCCCTCCTACAATACTTATATCACCCAGGGAGGAAATTGGTGGATTCCTCGATGGGGAACTGGACAAGGCTGAGAGAAAGGAACACTGGATACTGACATTTGGAGGCCCTCAAACAAGACAGGCAGGGGCAACCTGATTACCCAATCATGAAGCTTATCAGTTGACAAGCCCTGCCCACTCAGAGAGCTTTTGAATAGGGTTTTCTGTGTTTGTGTGTGTGTGTGCCTGCCTCATTTTAAAATATGAACAGAAAATCATTGATGACCAGACATTTGATGAAAGCCTCAAGATACCAAAAGAGGAACACCAAAAGTGAAAGAGAGTATAGAATAACAATAAGAAAAGACAATCTATGGAGAAGAAAATCAAGACTAAAAAGAAAAAGAAAACTTTTAAAATTATGATTAATCTTTATAGAGGAATAAGAAATGAAACTATGAAACATGAAAGATTCTATTAAAAAAATCAGTGAACAAAAGAGTTCTGAGAATGAAAAATACGACACCAAAATTAAAATAATCCCATAGAAATAATTGTAGTTTCAACCTAATGGTTAAGAAAACATCAAATCTCAAACAAAACATATGAAATTAGACAAGAAATTAGAGATACATTAAGGAATTAAACTTGGAAATTAGTATTCAAAGAATAGCAATTACAGAGAAAGCAGATAAAACATTAAAAAGAACTGCCAAAGGAACAAAAGAGAAAAAACACAACTCAAATTGCAGACCGTGAAATAAATTGAGAAGACTTGTGAAATACTGTATAAAAGAAAAGATCCACAATTAGACATATTACTTTGAAATTTCACAACACCTGAAACAGAAGTTCTGAGATGTTCCCAGAGTAAAAAAAAAGACAAAAGGACATCAGAAAGGAATTCACTGGACTTCTCTATCATAAGGGAAATGATTTCTAACCTGGCATTTTATACCTAGCCAAGCTATCAACAAATTAGAGGATATTCAATAAAAAATTTAAAATAAATTAGAGGATAGAAAAAGACATTTTCAGACAGAAAATGTCTCAAAATTTTCCATTCTTAGGGAAATCCAGGGAGATATGCACATTGAAAACAAGAGAGAAAACTAGAAAGAGAAAAATCTGGAATCTAGAAAACAAGAGAAGTGAAAGAGATTCCCAGGATGATGAAACTTCTAGGATGACTGCTGTGCTTCAGACACATCACAAAGAATAAAATACCTAGGAATAAACCTGCCTAAGGAGGCAAAGACCTGAACTCGGAAAACTATAAGACACTGATGAAAGAAATTGAAGATGATACAAACAGATGGAAAGATACACTGTGTTCTTGGATTGGAAGAATCAATATTGTTAAAATGACCATACTACCCAAGGCAGTCTACAGATTCACTGCAACCTCTATCAAAATACCAATGGCATTTTCCATAGAACTAGAACAAATAATTCTAAAATTTGTAATGGAAGCACAAAAGACCCTGAATTGCCAAAGCAATCTTGACAAAGAAGAACAGAGCTGGAGGTAACATGCTCCCTGACTTCAGACTATACTAAAAATCTACAGTAATCAAAACAGTATGGTAGTGGCACAAAAACAGACACATAGATCAATGGAACAGACTAGAGAGCCCAGAAATAAACCCATGTACTTATGGTCAATTAATCTACAACAAGAGAGGCATGAATATACAATGGAGAAGAGTCTCTTCAGTAAGTGGTACTGGGAAAACTGGACAGCTACATGGAAAAGAGTGAAATTAAACATTCTCTAACACCATATACAAAAATAAATTCAAAGTGGATTAAAGCCCTAAATGCAAGACAAGGAAACCATAAAACTCCTAGAAGAAAAATAGGCAGAACACTCTTTGACATAAACCATTAGCAATATTTTTTAGGATCTGTCTCTAAGGCAAAGGAAACAAAAGCAAAAACAAGCAAATGGGACCTAATTAAACTTAAGAGCTTTTGCACAGCAAAGGAAATCATCAACAAAACAAAAAGACCTCCCACTGAATGAGAGAAAATATTTACAAATGTTATGATTGACAAGGGGTTAATATCAAAATATATAAACAACTCCTACAATTCAATTAAAAACAACAACAACGGGCTTCCCTGGTGGCGCAGTGGTTGAGAATCTGCCTGCCGATGCAGGGGACACGGGTTCGGGCCCTGGTCTGGGAAGATCCCACATGCCACGGAGCAACTGGGCCCGTGAGCCACAATTGCTGAGCCTGCACGTCTGGAGCCTGTGCTCCGCAACAAGAGAGGCCGCGATGGCGAGAGGCCCGCGCACCGCGATGAGGAGTGGTTCCCCACTTGCCGCAACTAGAGAAAGCCCTCGCACAGAAACGAAGACTCAACACAGTCATAAATAAATAAATAAAAGAACGTGAATTTCTTTAAAACAACAACAACAACAACAACAACAACAGCAACCTGATTAAAACATGGGCGGAAGACCTGAATGGACATTCTTCCATAGAAGATACATGAAAAGATGCTCAACACTGCTAATCATCAGAGAAATGCAAATCAAGACCACAATGAGATATCACCTCATACCTGTCAGAATGATTATCATCAAAAAGAACACAAACAACGAATGTTGGTGAGAATGTGGAGAAAAGGGAACCTTTGTACTCCATTGGTGGGAATGTAAATTGGTGAAACCACTATGGGAACCAGTATGGAGGTTCCTCAAGAAACTAAACATAGAACTACCATATGATTGAGCAATTCCACCACTGCGTATATATCCAAATAAAACAAAAACACTAACTGGAAAAGATACATGCACCCCAATGTTCACAGCAACATTATTTACAATAGCCAAGACACGGAAGCAACCTAAGTGTCCATCTGCAGATGAATGGATAAAGAAGATGTAATATATATGTGTGCATATATATATATACACACACACACACACACAATAGAATGTGACTCAGCCATAAAAACTAATGAAATTTTGCCATTTGCAACAACATGAATGGACCTGGAGGGTATTATGCTAAGTGAAGTAAGTCAGACAGAGAGAGAGAAATACTGTATATTATCACTTACATGTGGAATCTAAAAAGTAAAACGAATGAATATAGCAAAATAGAAACGGACTTAGGGATACAGAGAACAAACCTGTGGTTAGCAGTGGGGAGAGGGAAGAGGGGCGGGGCAAGGTAGGGGTACGGGATTAAGAGGTACAAACTAGCAGGTATAAAATAAATTATAAGGATATATTGTTCAACACAGGGAATATAGTCACTATTTTATACATAACTTTAAATGGAGTATCATCTCTTTTGAATCACTATGTTGTACACCTAAAACTAGTATCATATTGTAAATCAACTATATCTCAATTTTTAAAAAATGGAGCAGAATATCTGTGGGTTCCAGAAGCAATAATTCCAGTAAGAAAACAAAACAGATAAAATACCTAATATATTTGAATATATTCAGGGGACATCGTCAAATCTGTTAGAGACTGTAGAGATAAATTTGTAATTGATACAGAGAGAACTAAGCAAAATTAAATTGTGATAATGAGGGGATCTCAAGAAGGACTTACTCTCCAAGAAAGAAAATGTGACTGGGATGTACGACACTGTTCAGCTGTGAATGTTTCATAGTCGTAGTAATATAAACATATAATACTGATCTCACAAGAAAAATGTGATGTAAGTACATTGGAAGAAGAGAATAACTATATAGAGAGAATAGTTTATGAGTGAATGTGATTGCATTGTATGTGCATGTCATTCTGTATGTGTGTGAGTGGGTGTGTTAAATATTTAAGAGAGCTAGTTTCTCATGCTTCCTACTAGGCATGCAACGGAGAATATATACAGCTTTAAAAAATTCAAGAAAGAATAGTATAGAAACAGTATTTGCAAATACAGAAGCAAATATAAAAGAATAGGCAGCTTCCCTGGTGGCGCAGTGGTTAAGAATCCGCCTGCTAATGCAGAGGACACGGGTTCGAGCCCTGGTCTGGGAAGATCCCATATGCCGCAGAGCAACTAAGCCCGTGCACCACAAGTACTGAGCCTGTGCTCTAGAGCCCGTGAGCCACAACTACTGAGCCTGCGCGTCTGGAGCCTGTGCTCCGCAACAAGAGAGGCCGCGACAGTGAGAGGCCCGCGCACCGCGATGAAGAGTGGCCCCTGCTTGCCGCAACTAGAGAAAGCCCTCGCATAGAAACGAAGACCCAACACGGCCATAAAAAAAAAAAAAAAAAAAAAAAAAAGTTGAAAGGGGTTTCCTCAGGGTAGCGAGAATTAGGAGTGAATAGAATGGAAAAGAAAACTTATTTTTCAGTATACGTTTGGAAGTACTATTTAACATTTTTAAATTTATATTTTTACTGTGTAAAGAAAGAGGGGAAAAAAAGAAAAACAACTAATACGCGACTAGACCATGAGACATTTTCATAGAAAGAAAAAGATTTCCATGGCAAAGGCAATTCATGGTAGCAGGAAAGACTGAGTGCCTAATTGAAGTAGAATGCCCGCAATGTGTGTTTGTTCTCTTTAAAAAATGTGGGGAAAAGGAGCTTTCCAATCATGTCAATACACTTAATCTTGATTGAGCGAAGCAGAAACCAGCAAGAGACCAAAGATTAACTGTGTGATCATCTTTACGCTGAGATTTTACATGCTTCTCCCACCACACTCAATGCCAAGCCCACTTTTACAGATGCAATTAAAATTATAATTATCCCCAATCTACATGATGTTCTTAGGATTTGTTACATGTATTAAACCTGATTAAAAATATTCTAGGGGTAGATAGCTTTTTCTGACACACAGAAGATTCAATCCAAGTCAGATCAATGATGTAACATTACTTCTGGCTGTAGGAGCTGAGACAGGTAAGAGCTGGAATAGCAGCAAGAAAAATAAATTGCCTAAAATCACATGGAGCTATAAACCAGAAACAAAAACAACCAAGTATCCCATCATACATCAAACATCTCTCTGTTCTGAATTATTTGAAAAAGGTATTTCAAGCCCCAGAAGGTGAATGCTCAGGTAGTCTTAATCAAGAGACATGAGCTATGCAAGAAATTGGATCATGCACCAAAAATCACCTATATTCTTTCCACCTGTGCTAGGTTCTTTGTGAAATACAGAGGAAATATAAGATACGGTGCTTGCCCTCAAGAAGCATGCAGTCTATCGGGGGAGATATGACTAGAATGTGTGAAATGTAAAGAAAGGATTTGGAAATTCTAATGAATAAGAGGTAACCGAATTCAAAGGCAAATGTGTATGACACAGGACTCAGAGAAAGGGAATTCGGAGCAAGAAGATTCATAGAAAAAGTGGCTTTGGGTGAGGCTTTGAGGAGGGGGTAGGGATTTGGGCTGGCAACCGGAAGAGGTGTGAATTATCTGTAGTTTAGAAACTGGAATTTGTAGTTCAGAAATTAGAAGCAACCACACTGTTTGTGGGGGGAGGCGGGGGAGAGAGTGGGGAAAAGAGTGAAGTGGTCAGAATCAAGTGTATCATGTTTACTTTTATCAATTTACTCTAGATTTTGGATGTATTTCCCTTCCCTTTCTTTAACTTTTAATTTGGGAGACAATGACCACATTAATTACCTAATACCCACCAGCTGCCACAAGGTTGACATTGCATTTGTCAATGTTGTTTTAGTTTTAACTTTCCTTTAGTGCAACAGTGATTTTTTAAATATTAAAATCATCTCATCTCCCCAGTAAAAATCACTGCTCATTGCAAATACGTTCGTTTCTCTGTATCCACAAGGGATTTGTTCCAGGAGCCCCCAGGTATACCAAAATCCATGAACGCTCAAGTCCCATAGTTGGCCCGCTGTATCCACGAATTCTGCACCTGTGAATTCAACCGACCGTGGATGAAAATTTCCATCCACAGTCGGCTGAATCCGTGAATTCAAAGCCCGCAAGTATAGAGAGCCAACTGTATATTTTTTTTTTTTTATTTAAATTTTATAGCTACTTTATTTATTTATTTATTTATTTTTGGCTGTGTTGGGTCTTCGGTTCGTGCGAGGGCTTTCTCCAGTTGCGGCAAGTGGGGGCCACTCTTCATCGCGGTGCGGGGACCTCTCTTCATCGCGGTGCGCGGGCCTCTCACCATCGCAGCCCCTCCCGCTGCGGGGCACAGGCTCCAGACGCGCAGGCTCAGTAGCTGTGGCTCACGGGCCCAGTTGCTAAGTGGCATGTGGGATCCTCCCAGACCAGGGCTCGAACCCGTGTCCCCTGCATTGGCAGGCAGATTCTCAACCACTGCGCCACCAGGGAAGCCCCAACTGTATATTTATTGAAAAAAAATCCAAGTATAAGTGGAACCACACAGTTCAAACCTGTGTTGTTGGGGGCTTCCCTGGTGGCGCAGTGGTTGAGAATCTGCCTGCCAATGCAGGGGACACGGGTTCGAGCCCTGGTCTGGGAAGAGCCCACATGCCGCGGAGCAACGAGGCCCGTGAGCCACAACTACTGAGCCTGCGCGTCTGGAGCCTGTGCTCCGCAACAAGAGACGCCGCGATAGTGAGAGGCCCGCGCACCGCGATGAAGAGTGGCCCCCACTTGCCGCAACTGGAGAAAGCCCTCGCACAGAAACGAAGACTCAACACAGTCATAAATAAATAAATAAATAAATAAATAAAAGAACGTGAATTTCTTAAAAAAAAAAAAAAAACCTGTGTTGTTCAAGGGTCAACTGTACAGGCTTAAACACACCACTGAATGGTTCATCTAGGAGAAAGTTGGGGGTCAGAAAGTCAAGAATGCATTGAGAGTGTTCAGCCATTAATTTTAAACAAAATAGATGGAAACTAACCACAATTTGGGAATGTCACTTCTCCAAGGTCCAGCTATTTCCATTAGCAACATGGGTACTACCTCCCCTGGGGCTTTTGCGGGATTATTCTGTAGAAGTTAGAACTTTGAGACCCTAGTAGGTGAGAATGGGCCATCATGACATCTCCCAGAATCCAATCACTTCTCACATTTGCAGACAACTGGAAGAAATCATGGAGTCCTATAGAAGTAAATCATGGGTAGTTCTATTTTCAGATTAATCAGACAAGCTGAGTAAAGAGAGGAAAGATAGATCTTTCTCTGAACCATTTCAATCCACTTGTTCTTTGATTCTATGTGCTGTTATTTAAACCATCTATATATTAGTTAAGAATGGGTGGCAGCTAAATCGGAAAAAAAATGATACACTTCTACTGATTTGCTGCTAGTCTATAAATAATGCAGATTCAGAGTTCTGCCCTCTGTCACACCCAATTTTATGATATTTGAAAAAAGAGATTTTAAGATATTTGCAAAGATTAGTCAAGTGATAAAAATAAAATGGCTTCATGGAACTCTCCTGATGGCTGGAAATAAGGGGCTCTGGAGAGAGGCGTCCCACACTATCCCTTTCTTATTAACTGGGTGAGTATATCTTGACCCTACGAAACACTTGCCTGGAGTTTGTGGTCATTGTAACTTTTATTTTGACTTCTCTCAACTACACAGTCCCTCAAACTGCCTCTCAGGGTATCTCAGGTACTTTCATTCCTGTCTTTGCCCAGGTAAGGTTGATAATCTAATTTAGGTATGAGCCTTAGGGGCCTATTTAGGTTCTCAGATCTGCTTAAGGTACAGCCAGAGACGTTAAGTGTTAATAAGTTTCAGGCAAGAAGGGGGAGGGGGTGGTAAGGGAGGGAAGGAATGGGAGTTTGGGATTAGCAGATGCAAACTATTATATATAGGACGGATAAACAACAAGGTCCTATTGTATAGTACAGAGAATTATATTCAGTATTCTGTGACAAACCATAATGGAAAAGAATATGAAAAAGAATATATATATATATGTATAACTGAATCACTTTGCTGTACAGAAAAAATTAATACAACATTGTAAATCAACTATACTTCAATAAAATTAAAAAGTTTCAGGCAAGAACTCCTACCTAAAAGGGGAAGTTTATACATGGGGTTTCTTTCAATGCGAACCTGGAAATTCTTATGATGGGATAATGATGATTGTTTTAATTACTAAATTTAGTAGTGGTAAAGGAAACCTGGGGTAGCAGGGGAACAAAGTAGATTTTCCAAAGAATTTAACACTGTCTGCTGCATGGTAGACAAAATCCAGCAGTACAAGCTATCTGAGCAAGAGTGACCGTCAGAGAAGAAGCCCAATATTAAGCCAAGGATGATAATACACAAAATACACAATACACAAAATGCTGCAACGCCCAACAAGGAATATCCAACACGGAGGGATATTCAATTCTGACACTAATTCCAGTGGGTGGTTCTTTCCTCACACCACCATGCAATCCTCTGACACCAGCTGGGTGTCCAACAGTTTACCTAAAGGCCGAACCCACAGGTTAAGGGCTCAGTCTTACAAGACGCCCCACCTCCACCCTTGCAACCGGATACACACTTCAGATGCCAATCGCAAGCCCAAATTGTCACCTGGGCTTCTGACCAACTGGCCATAGGTTAGAGGTTCCCATGACCCCCTCCTTGAGGTTTATTAAGTTGCCAGAGCATCTCACAGAACTTAGAGAAACATTTTTCGTACCTTATTTCTGTTACAAAGAGGAACAGCCCAATGAAAGCGATGCACAGGGCAAGGTCTGGAGAAAGGGCGCAGAACTTCCGTGTTCTCTCTGAGCAAGCCACTCTGCCCCGGCCTCCACGTCTTCATCAACACAGCTGCTCCTTTTGGGTTTTTATGGACGCTTCATTACGTAGTCACGATTGATGAAGTCATTGGCCAATAGTGATTGAGCTCCACCTCCAGTCCCTCCCACCCCTCCCCGCCCCTCACCCCTGCCCCCAGGAGGTCAGGGATGGCGCTGAAAATTCCAATGCTCTAATCACCCGGTAGGCTCCACTGATAACCAGCCCCCAGCCTTAGGTGCTTTCCAGAGGTAGCCTCGTTAACGTAACAAAAGGCACCTTATCACATTCATCATAGGAAATTTCAAAGGTTTTAGCAGCTCTGTGCCAGAACCCAGGACGAAGACCGAATATTGATATATACTATTTTTGTTATAAATCACAATATCACAAGGAATACAGTAAGCAGATCCTCATTTCACCTTGGTAACAGCTTAACAGGACTAGATCAGAGCAGGGTAAAGTCAGTGTAAATGAAGAAGTATTGAGTTTTTAGAGAGTGGGTTTGGAGGTGGATGGTCACCTAAAAACACCTGAACTGTGTTTTCGTTAGCTTTTGTAGAGCAAATCCATGAAGATTAGATGACTGTGTCTCAAAAAAAAGTGGAAAATCAAGACAAGTTTCAGGAAATCTAGCAGAGAAATTTGAACCTAAATAGCATTTTTAGTGGGGATGTTGCTTACAGAAATAGAGTAGGCAGGAAGAACTAGAAATTAGTTGTTTCAAGACCCTGGGTTTTGTAATTGAAAAAACCTCCATCTGAGTTCCCATCCCCTCCCACTTACTAAATGTCTCACCTGGGGGAAGCTATTTAACCTTTCTAAAAGTCCTATTTCTCTTCTACAATTTGGGGGAAATAATAGTTCATGCCTCCATGAGGTTTTGTTTTATTTAAGGACCTGCTAAGAGGATGTATCTTGCCTTGCATAGCGTGCCTGGCATAGTGATAGGCATCCAGCAAGTACTCAATAAATGTTAGTTGTTATTATTATCATGAGGCCCACAGAATACCCAGGAATTGCACCATGGTTGTCTTTCTCCTGTTTGGTGGCTCCAAGGTATAATTTAAAGATATTATTACCTCTATGACGTAGAGGCAGAGCTTTCTAACACAGTTATATTTTTAATAACATAAAGTTGAGCATCATATTGGGGTGAAATTAGGGCTAAGGACAATTTTTGTCCTAAGTCTTGTATTGCGTGTAGAGATCATTATAGTTCCAAGCACGTCTTGCAGCTAGAGGCCGCGGAACCTGGAATACTGTCACACCCATGCGCCCTGCCAACAACATAATCTTATAAAATCTACTTATCCTCCTAGCACCTCAACTTCTCCATCAGCAAAATGGAAGTGTCAGGAGATCCACCTTGCTTATTGGACTGTTGTAAGGACTTGGTATTAATAATATATTTTTTAAAAGACCTGAAAACACATGGGCGACTGAGCACAGCTGCGAGTACCGGGATGGTATATACAAAAATAAATAAATAAATACTCTTTATGGAATGCCTAGCATATATCAGATACTATGAAAAACACTTAGAGACATCATTGATATCCCCACCATCATCTGTGTAAGAGAACACTAAGAGGGTCTGAGACAACCATATAATATACACAGAAGTTAATTTCTAAAAAAAAAAGCATTTCTACAGACCTCATGAAACAGAGTCATTTACACAGTCAGTATATTGTGTTTGGATTTCTCTCTCTTCAGAAAAATGTCATCCTTCTGTTCCAGATGGTCGATGACGCCTGAAATCTGATTTCCTAAGTGAGGCATTACCCCATTATTTTTATGATTAATACTGATACGTAATGAGTTGATTTACGAGGTGAATTTCTTGGGTGTCCTCAATTTCAAATTTTATTTTATATTTGGATAATTTCAGTCTATCAGGCTGTCTTCCTCTCTGCTCTGTCTATTTTTTTTAAGGCTGTGTTGTCAGAGATTTTAACGACTTGAAAACTATTCATGTAGTTCTGGAAAAAACAAAAGCAGGTTACAAATTCCTATTCCAGTGTTGCAGTACACACACAGTTAAAAGACCAGTAGGGAAATTCCTCAATATGCTAATACCATTAATGGTGTCATCTCTGGGTGGTGGGATCCTATTGATTTTTATATACTTCCTGATATTCTTCAATATTTTCCAAAATATTTACAATAAATGTGCATTATTACCCAACCTTGAGCCTGTTATCAAAATTCTCTGTTGCATCAAGTAACTGTCAAGCATGCCTTCAAGTTAGCACTCACTGGTTACAATGAGTCTCTAAAAGATGGCCTTCACATGGGCCACTGAGCATAGCTACACAGGTTGTGTGCTGTGTAGCCTAGGCAGTGAACGATGCCCCAAAGCCATGCAACTGCATACACAACTATCCTGGGCAGGCCTGGTCTTTTAGGAAGTGCAGTTTCTGAAGCCGAGCAGGACCCTGTGGGGCTCCAGGGCATGGAAGCCCTTCTGTGTCCCCCATTCCTTGTTTGTAGGGAACAAGCTCAAGCCTCCATGACCTTCCCTGAGTTCTAAAGGGCAGATTTGAACAGTTGCTAATCAGGGAAGGGAGGGAATGCAGAGAAAAGGGAGGAGTAGCCAAGAAAGAATAGTGCAGCCTTGGGACAGGGTCCTGGTTCCCCCTCAAGGGATACACATAACAATATCTTTGAGCTCTTTATAGAACGAAAACCCAACAAGTGGAAGATGTCAGCATTCTTCATTCCAGAGAAGCCCACCTGAGGCCAGATTAAAGGAAAGAGAGAGGCTCATCAAGAGATTACCTGAGATCAAATTAAAGGAGTGCAGGCCCTGCACACACCCTAATCTTATCAGCAATTCTGCCCTGGAACCATTGCTTTAAAACTCCTCACCAAATCCTCCCGGGTTGGGACACACAGTTTTCAAGGGCAGGAGCCTGCTGTGTTCCCATTTGCCTGGCAAAGCAATAAAGCTATTCTTTTCTACTTCACCCAAAACTCTGCCTCTGAGATTCGATTCGGCACCAATGCACAGAGGCCCAGTTTTCAGCATCATTTCTGGCAAAGCATTACCTGGAAGCATGTGGTTTTAAAAGTCAAGATCCTCTCGAGTTACATATCACAGTTGAGTGGTTCACACATCCTTTAAACACCTCAAGCAGTTGGTGAACTAATATTAGTTGTGAAAATCATAGGACTGTTTAACTCTATAAACACTGAGAACCAATATATAACCAGGAAAAAAAAAAAAAAGGCAGATGCCCTTTGTCAAACTAGAGAAAACTGAATAACACACAGTTCCAGATGTAGGCCTATTGGTATTAGGTATGTGACACTTTTCCTTCATTATGAGTATAGGTCCAAGGCCCATAACATCAGATACTTATATGCTCACAATTGTAAGATTCCAAATATATCCTACTCCTTCCAGCATTTCTCCATTGATTTAAAACAAAAACAAAAAGGAAAAGGCAATGAAGGATGGGTCTTATAAAAACTTTTTTGATTGACAACAGATGGTTTTAGTTGACAACCCAACTGACTCTGCTCTGTTCTTCCTTACCTGCAGGGCATCTGTTGCATCTGGGTGCTCCTCCTCCTTCCCCCATATAACCCAAGGCTAATATCTGATTAGTCCAAGATAATCATGGTATCTCATTTCTTTGCCAGCAACTGGTTTAAAGATGGGTAGCTGACCAGTTCTAGACACTATGATATGAGAAGAGAACTGCAAGGGGCTTTCTCATTCCTCACTCCTAAAAAGAGACACAAGGAAACCACAATCCTTTTTCTTCCATTGGTCTGGATTTCTGGAACTATAGCATATTTTGTAAATGGAAACCCTTGCTTTCCCTGCCTTGAGGCCTTTCAAAAACATTTTAACCTAGTTTTTATCAAAATACATGTAGGTACTTGAAAAAGATCTGCAACAATTATTCTAATGATAAACAGAAGCTCCCTACACACTCATTCCCAATCATTCATTCAGTGGAGGCAGCTTCTTTAAACTCATTTAATTTTCTTTTCTTTACTTCCATGTTTCTAAATATTATTGCTATTTCTTCAATTTTCAGTTTTAGACATTTTAAAATTCCCTTGATGAAAGATGAGGATTTAACTCTTACACCAAACTTCCACACAACTTTTACCACCACCTCTATCTTCCCAATATATTTATTATTTAAATAAGTATTTGGTGTTTACAGCTGAGCTGAGTAAGACAATATATTACATTGTCTTTTTATACCACTTGTTTTACCTGGAGTTGACAATCACCTTAGTTTTTTCCTTTGTGTAGTTTTGTATTAAGATATATGTCACTGCTTTATCTCTAAGCTCTCTGCCAAAACTGGAAAACCTCTCAATAGAGTCAGACTCACAATCTATCAGCTCCATTTTTTTTTTTCATCCAGCATATCGATGTTGGCAAAGGAACTGATAGCCTCCATAGTGGAATTTGGAGGAATGGCAGCATGTCCCTCTTTGCACCCCTTTAAATGCCTACCTTACTATCTTTATTGATATTTTGGATTTTACTTTCAACACTTCCTTTCCTCCTATTAGCTGTTAAGTTCTCCTGATGACCTTCTTTGAAAATATGTGCACGTTTAATAGAAGGAACAATTTGAATAACCCACATTGTAGCGTGACTGGATTATGCATACATTTTCCTCTATGGCAGAGGAAGCAGGGAGGAATGGATAGGCTAAGAAAGGGGCCAGCAGCAATGGTAAAGAAGGTAGCTCCTCACTTCAATACTTAAGGCAAATGCTAACAGCCATCAAAGGGGAAATCGACAGTAACACAATCATAGTAGGGGAATTTAACGTCCCACTTTCACCAATGGACAGATCATCCAAAATGAAAATAAATAAGGAAACACAAGCTTTAAATGATACATTAAACGAGATGGACTTAATTGATATTTATAGAACATTTGGTCCAAAAACAACAGAATACTCTTTCTTCTCAAGTGGTCATGGAACATTCTCCAGGATAGATCATATCTTGGGTCACAAATCAAGCCTTGGTAAATTTAAGAAAATTGAAATCATATCAAGTATCTTTTTCTGATCATAATGCTATGAGACTAGATATCAATTACAAGAAAAAATCTGTAAAAAATAAAAACACATGGAGGCTAAACAACACACTACTAAATAACCAAGAGATCACTGAAGAAATCAAAGAGGAAATCAAAAAATACCTAGAAACAAACGACAATGAAAACACGATGACCCAAAACCTATGGGACGCAGCAAAAGCAGTTCTAAGAGGGAAGTTTATAGCAATACAATCCTACCTCAAGAAACAAGAAACATCTCAAATAAACAACCTAACCTTACACCTAAAGCAATTAGAGAAAGAAGAACAAACAAATTCCAAAGTTAGCAGAAGGAAAGAAATCGTAAAGATCAGATCACAAATAAATGAAAAAGAAATGAAGGAAACAATAGCTAAGATCAATAAAACTAAAAGCTGGTTCTTTGAGAAGATAAACAAAATTGATAAACCATCAGCCAGACTCATCAAGAAAAAAAGGGAGAAGACTCAAATCAATAGAATTAGAAATGAAAAAGAAGAGGTAACAACTAACACTGCAGAAATACAAAGGATCATGCGAGATTACTACAAGCAACTATATGCCAATAAAATAGACAACCTGGAAAAAATGGACAAATTCTTGGAAAAGCACAACCTCCCGTGACTGAACCAGGAAGAAAGAGAAAATATAAACAGACCAATCACAAGCACTGAAATTGAACTGTGATTAAAAATCTTCCAACAAACAAAAGCCCAGGAACAGATGGATTCACAGGTGAATTCTATCAAACGTTTAGAGAAGAGCTAACACCTATCCTTCTCAAACTCTTCCAAAATATAGCAGAGGAAGGAACACTCCCAAACTCATTCTATCAGGCCACCATCACCCTGATAGCAAAACCAGACAAAGATGTCACAAAGAAAGAAAACTACAGGCCAATATCACTGATGAACATAGATGCAGAAATCCTCAACAAAATACTAGCAAACAGAATCCAACAGCACATTAAAAGGATCATACACCATGATCAAGTGGGGTTTATTCCAGGAATGCAAGGATTCTTCAATATATGCAAATCAATGAATGTGATAAACCATATTAACAAATTGAAGGAGAAAAACCATATGGTCATCTCAATAGATGCAGAAAAAGCTTTTGACAAAATTCAACACCCATTTATGATAAAAACTCTCCAGAAAGTAGGCACAGAGGGAATTTAACATAATAAAGGCCATATATGACAAACCCACAGCCAACACTGTTCTCAGTGGTGAAAAACTGAAACCATTTCCACTAAGATCAGGAACAAGACAAGGTTGCCCACTCTCACCACTATTACTCAACATAGTTTTGGAAGTTTTAGCTACAGCAATCAGAGAAGACAAAGAAATAGAAGGAATACAAATTGGAAAAGAAGTAAAACTGTCCTCTTTGCAGATGACATGACACTATACATAGAGAATCCCAAAGATGCTACCAGAAACTACTAGAGCTAATCAATGAATTTGGTAAAGTAGCAGGATATAAAATTAAGGCACAGAAATCTCTTGCATTCCTATACACTAATGATGAAAAATCTGAAAGTGAAATTAAGGAAACACTCTCCTTTACCATTGCAACAAAAAGAATAAAATACCTAGGAATAAACCTACCTAAGGAGACAAAAGACCTGTATGCAGAAAACTATAAGACACTGATGAAAGAAATTAAAGATGATACAAACAGATAGAGAGATATACCATGTTCTTGGATTGGAAGAATCAACATTGTGAAAATGACTATACTACCCAAAGCAATCTACAGATTCAGTGCAATCCCTATCAAACTACCAATGGCATTTTCACAGAACTAGAACAGAAAATTTCATGATTTGTATGGAAACACAAAAGACTCCAAATAGCCAAAGCAATCTTGAGAAACAAAAACGGAGCTGGAAGAATCAGACTCCCTGACTTCAGACTATACTACAAAGCTACAGTAATCCAGACAGTATGGTACTGGCACAAAAACAAAAATATAGATCAATGGAACAGGATAGAAGGCCCAGAGATAAAGCCATACCTATATGGTTACCTTGTCTTTGATAAAGGAGACAAGAATATACAATGGAGAAAAGATAGCCTCTTCAATAAGTGGTGCTGGGAGAACTGGACAGCTACACGTAAAAGAATGAAATTAGAACACTCCCTAACACCATATACAAAAATAAACTCAAAATGGATTAAAGACCTAAATGTAAGGTCAGGAACTATAAAACTCTTAGAGGAAAACACAGGCAGAACATTCTATGACATACATCACAGCAAGATCCTTTTTGACCCACCTCCTAGAGAAATGGAAATAAAACCAAAAATAAACAAATGGGACCTAAGGAAGCTTAAAAGCTTTTGCACAGCAAAGGAAACCATAAATAAGACGAAAAGACAACCCTCAGAATTGGAGAAAATATTTGCAAATGAAGCAACTGACAAAGGATTAATCTCCAAAATATACAGGCAGCTCATGCAGCTCAATATCAAGAAAACACACAACCCAATCCAAAAATGGCAGAAGACCTAAATAGACATTTTTCCAAAGAAGATATACAGATTGCCAACAAACACATGAAAGGATGCTCAACATCACTAATCATTAGAGAAATGCAAATCAAAACTACAATGAAGTATCACCTCACACTGTTCAGAATGGCCATCATCAAAAAATCTACAAACAAATGCTGGAGAGGGTGTGGAGAAAAGGGAACCCTCTTGCACTGTTGGTGGGAATGTAAATTGACACAGCCATTATGGAGAACAGTATGGAGGTTCCTTAAAAAACTAAAAATAGAACTACCATACGATGCAGCAATCTCACTACTGGGCATATACCCTGAGAAAACCATAATTCAAAGAGTCATGTACCACAATGTTCATTGCAGCTCTATTTACAATAGCAAGGACATGGAAGCAACCTAAGTGTCCATCGACAGATGAATGGATAAAGAAGATGTGGCACATATATACAATGGAATATTACTCAGCCATAAAAAGAAACGAAATTTGTAGTGAGGTGGATGGACCTAGAGTCTCTCATACAGAGTGAAATAAGTCAGAAAGAGAAAAACAAATACCGTACGCTAACACATATATATGGAACCTAAAAAAAAAAAAAAAAAGTAGTTCTGAAGAACCTAGGGGCAGGACAGGAATAAAGATGCAGACATAGAGAATGGACTTGAGGACAGTAGGAGGGGGAAGGGTAAGCTGGGACGAAATGAGAGAGTGACATGGACATATATACACTACTAAATGTAAGATAGATAGCTAGTGGGAAGCAGCCACATAGCACAGGGAGATCAGCTCGGTGCTTTGTGTCCACCTAGAGGGGTGGGATAGTGAGGGTAGGAGGGAGATGCAAGAGGGAGGAAATATGGGAATATATGTTTATGTATAGCTGATTCACTTTGTTATACAGCAGAAACTAACACACCATTGTAAAGCAACTATACTCCAATAAAGATGTTAAAGAAAAAAAAAGAAGGTAGCTCCTCCTATTCCAGACTCATCCTGCCCAGCTCTACCATCAGATTCTATATGCTTGTTGAAGCACCAGGCAAAGGAGGGAGTATTAGTCAGGTTTAAGACAGTAACATTTATGACACCTCATCCTCTGGAAGGCACGATAAAATGGATTTGGACTTTAAAAGCCACAATTTTTAGTCTCATCTCTCTTTGAATATTTCTCTTCATGGGTGAATGTCAATGATGATTCATGCACACGTGCACACACATACACACAAATACACTCATGCATGCACACACAAACATACCTCTACACACAGAGAGCCACTCAAGAAGAGGTAAAATAGACATGGGGCCTTGATTGTGGCCCACTGAGTAAGAACTCATGCTGTATCCTGTCTTTCTCCTTCTATGGCAGTGTTGTTTCCAGTAGTGAGTTAGTAGAATGAAAAAGCTGAAAGTCTAACATTAAAACAGTTTTGCTTTCCTGGCATCCACCTAGGTACCTTCAGACATATAAAACAAAGTTGGATCTTCAGGTGAAAACAAACAACCTGTATTTCCCTTGGTCACTTGTTTTTTTGGTTAAATTTGACAAATTTGAGAATGCAACATCCCCAAAGTCAATATTGACATCATCATTAGGTTAAGGTTTAACATCACACAACTAACATGATCACATTTCCCCTTGTTTATCTTGGATCTTAATATATCACTTAGTGACTGTCCAGATAAAACATTTAATTTCAGGGCTAGCTACTTCTAGACTCACTCGCTCTATTTGCTTTTCCTCTATGCCCTCTCTCCATCTAGTAATGCTTCCAGCTGGATACAGCTCAATCTAGGATGTGCAAGAGTGTGGAGTTAAGGAAACATTCTCTTAAGCCGCACCCCTAAGAATAGCCACAACCCATGATTTGCCTGGGATCAAGGAGCCAATGGGTAAGAATGTAAACCCTGACCACAACTGGGATTCAGTGTAGTACAGATATTTATGAGAAATTAAATAGAGCCTGATAGAAACCAGATTGAAGGGAGGCACTACAGGCCTTTGAGGAAAAAACCATCAGCATAAAGAAGGAAGTAGCCTGGCCCAATAATAGGGGCACAACTTGGAGGGAAGAGTATTTCTGAGTACACTACATTGGAAAGCATCTCAATTCAGGGCCCTGAAGGTGACTCAGCTCCCTTGGGAGGAGAGGTCTCTGTGTGAAACTTCTGACTGTATCCTTTGCAGGCGGTGGCAAGCACCTGTGCTGGGAGATGCCCTACTGCTTAACCATCACCCACGTCCTCAGTAAAAATGACGATGCTAGAAAAGAAGGAAGTTGCCTGTAAGCCAGAAGGAGACGAACATCAGACATGTGGAGAAAAGAGATAAAAATTCCAAACAGTAGAGAGGTGAGCACAGAAGGCCAGAGGTCTGTGAATAGGGAGTGTGAGGAGGGCTGGGGGGATGGAAAGCCAGAAGACTGGCACTGCCTGTTTTGGGCAGGTGTAGGTGGTATCACCTGGGGCAAGCACGAAAGCATAGTGGGCTGACAAGAAGAGCCAAGGTATAGTCCAGGGCCCAAATAAAGGTCAAACAAATTCCATGTCCTATTTACAACTGTCTTTGAACACCTGGAGAAATACAATGAACAGCTATTCAGCAAGCGGAGATTATTGATATTATGGACGTAGGGTCTGATGACTACAGGAATCTGATTTAGGACCCATAAGCCGGTGAGCTTAGGGGGCATTAAAGAGTTTTATCTATTACTTATACATACACACACACAAATAAATATATTACTTAGATATCATTTACAATAAAAACTACACAGCTTTATATACGAGCCTCATCTAAAACAAAGGCGAATGTTTGCTCTAAAACTAAAAAACATAGAAATTTGAGAAATGGTAATATGTGCACATAAATGTCAAATATATTATCTTTCTTTGACAAACAAATCACGTCCAGGAGGAAACAAAATGCATGTACTTGCTGAATGGAAAGTAATACTTTCCATTCAAGTGACACTTGAATGGCAGTGATACTTTTTCTCTGGAAGCTTTCATATCGTATGGTTTTCATAGTTAATACTGAAATGGAGAATCTTGGTTTGTCGGGGGACCCCCGAACCCTTGCAACACCCCTGGGGTCAGATGGCTTTAGGCCTCTCTGTCAAATAGCTCCCACCATATGCTGCTAGGGAAATGGTGTTATTTCCATTTCAATGAAGCGGATACAAAGAACTGGCAACCACAGTGAAAGCCTAAATGGCCTACAGTTCATTAGTTTTATATCATATTTGGGTCACACACATGAACTCCGGGGTCCCCTCCCAGTCACCGTCTTGAGATCCGAGGACTGCTAATTGCTCCCACGGGGCTGTGTTCTGGCTACAATGCCACCCAGAACTAGGAAGAGCTAGGCATCCGTTGTCTACTGCATCTCCCCTTTGTAATTGGGTATATCTTGAGGAAAGCTGGAAAGCCCGGGAGAGAGCTTCCCCCTTCCCTTTTGGTGAGATAACCGGCTCATTAAATCTACATGTGAAGGGCATTTTATTATGAAGAGGCAAATCCAAAGATTTACTTGCCCATTTTTCACCTGCTTCCCCCCTCCTGCTTATTCCTTTGTGTTCACTAATGGCCTTTCTCTAAGTTATATAATCCTGTCACGGGGTATAAAAATATCACTCCAAGGCTGCTCATTGGGTCTAAATCATTCAGCCGTTAGTGGTATCAGGGCGGGTGTCTGAACCACACCAGAGTCAGGAGGGCAACTGTCCCACTCTCTACCTGATGTCACTGGGCTAAGGAACGCTGAGATTTTAATAAGATCATAAAGTAGAGTGACATGGGCTGGCAGGATAGGCAGATTTCATTAGCATTCAGAATGCCTGGGATAATAAATTAGAGCAATTGAGCAGAAATGGGCAATTTGATTATTCAACATTTTTCAACACCAGCCCAAGCAGCTGGACCTGGAGCAGTTCCGCTGACTTCTCCTCATGCAATCTGGCTGGCGGGGCACAGGTGAATGCACAGCCATTATTTTCTACCACCCAGACCCCGGGTGTGAGAGCCTTGCAGGGAGTCTTATGTGCCTGGTGAGTATAAATTGGTGATCGGGAGGAAGAAGTCTTCATATATCTTTGTAGTGGAGGTGGCAGAGTTTGGCTGGCTGACTTTCTTTTATTGCAAGAGGCCGATGCTGACTGAGGGAGCCCTATGTGAAAAGAGAGAGGAGCCCCTAACACACAGCATGCTATCAACATGCTTTTCCTGTAGAAACTCTAATAAAGTGTGAGACTAGCCTTTAATTTAATTACTCTGCCTAAGGGGCCAAGGAGCAACTTTTCCAGAACTGTCATCAAACCACATTTATATTACAATTATAATATAAAAATATAATATATATAATTTATATTATATTGTATGGGTTACAAACATTGTATATAAATTGGTGAGAAAAGACAGTATCATAAGCAATTGTAGAATTTTATATTCAGTGAGACACAGGGTCATCTGAACCACTATACAATTCTTATTGTTCGTTTGTGCTTTCTTTTTAGTTGATAGTCTATTAAACATAATTTTTTTTTTGGCTGAGCAGCATGGCATGTGGGATCTTAATTCCCCGACCAGGGATCGAACCCATGCCCCCTGCAGTGCAAGCACGGAGTCTTATCCACTGGATCGCCAGGGAAGTCCCCCCAAAATTATTTTCAATTTAAACTGTTTGTTAATAAGAAGGTGAATGAAGAAGTTTATCAGAACTGATGAATGGAGAATGGCTTCCTTAGATATTTCCACAGGTGTTTTTGAGGAAGTTTGACGTTATATTCAGAGTCACATCATGTCTTTATGAGTAACTGACTGACAAAGTTCTGTTTTGAAATCTTACCGTCTTCGTACTTTACTGAATCCTGCAGTAAAACTAGGTATTGGACATTGTGTTGGTTCTACTGCTTTTGAACAGAATGCCCTTTGGTTTTCTGACTTTGTCATCTCATTTATGTTAGATACTTGGCCTCACACTCTGGTGTCATGGAAGGATCTCATACTTCTAGCTTAAATAGTAAAAAATCTCCGAAGTGTTCAGTGCTGAAATCGATTCTGATGTCATAACTTTAAAAACTTACCAATTCAACTATAGAGACTCTACGTATTGATGTATAATGGGGTATCATCATCATCCTTCAGTGCCTTTTGGGGTGAGGTATCAGTATATATATATATATTTGTGTATATGTGTGTATTGCATTTACATGCAAATTGATTTCACCTGCAGTATAGCTTAATTGAGAAACTACCCACTCATCCAATGACCATGCAAACACATTTTGGAACCACTCTTCACAGATGTTTTAATAATCATGTTATAAAAAATAGCATTATTACTGTAAGTTAGAGAGCATGCTATTGTAACCAAATATTTGTTTTCTATCTTTCTCCTCCTTTCCTTGTTTCTTTTCATTAATTCTGCTTCCTTTCACACTCAGTTCTTCAGTCGACAGCCTAAAGAACTCACAGAAGGTGTGTATTGGAGCAGAAAAAACACCAAGAGACTCAGGGAGAACCTAAGAAATGAGGCTGGGGAGTAGCAGACCCTGAGGGTCCTGCCTGGGGTTGTGAAATGGAAAACCTTACAGGGCAACAAATGGGCTCTGAAGTTTGGAGTCAAGTTCAAATTCTAACTGGAATACTCATAGTAGCGTGACTCTTGACTAGCCTGACCTCTGAACAATAGTTGACTTATCTATAAAGTAGGGATAATAACTTAGTGACATCATGGGATTATTGTGAGCATGAATTATGTATAAAGCTCTTAAAATGGCCGGGAGCGGGATTTAGACCTCTTGTCTCCTCTGTCTACACTAAGTCTCATAGTGGTCTTGGGTAGGCTCAGGGCTTCAAATATCATCTGTATGCTGATGACTCCCAATTTCTCTCTCTAATACAGGGCTTGCCTCTGAACTTCAGACCTGTATAATGAACAATAGACACCGCCTCTTGGATGTTTAGCAGGCATGTAAAATTTAACATATCCCAAACTGAGTTCTTTGTTTTTACCCCTTCATCAACCGCTTTCCTTTTGTGGTCAACCTCATTTGGGGCAAGCCCGCCTTCCCGTACCTCAGGCCAACATCCTTGGCGGCATCCTGGCCTCCTCACTTTCCCTCAAACTCCAGATCCAACTCATTGGTAATCACGTGGGGTCCAACTTCAAAATAATTCCAGAATCCCATTATTTCTCACTATCTCCTCTGCTAACCATCAATTTGTCATAGTTGACATTTATAGGATACTTCCCCAAACCATAGAAGATGCTTTTCCATGGCTCCTGAAGCATTTACCAAAATAGACCATATACTGGAACATAGAACACATCTCAGCCATCATTACCTTGTGCCTGAGGCACTAGCTAGCTTCCCTTCACTCATGGTCCACTATCTACCACCCTTTCTGTCTTGTTACCCTGGAGGCAAATTGGTAGGGGTCATCAGGGGTCGACAAACCTTTTCTGTAAAGGCCTGGATGGTAAATGTTTAAGGCTTTGCAGGCCATGTGGTCTCTGTTGCAACTCCTCAGTGCTGCTATTGTGCTCTGAAAGCAGCTGTAGATAATAAGAAATTGAATGATCGTGGCTATGTTTCAATAAAACTTTCTTGATGAAAACCAGTGGTGGACCAGATTGGGCCAACGGTTGGACTGTATCAAGGATTTCCCTTGCCTAATGGATTCCATTGGGTTTGGTCAATGGGGAAACATTGGCAAGAAATGAGAGGGAGAGTGGAGAGAAGGTTGGCATCTGTATTCCGCAGGCACCTGCAGGGTCACCGCAGCCTGGCTCTATCCCTCAAGCAAAGGCTCAGCTGACATCAAGCATCTCACTCTAGGCATCACTCTCCATCTCTAGGTCCTTGTGACAACTTTCTCCCTCATCCCTTCAAGCTGAGGGTGGTAATAGCAAATATTCTATTCCTTGTGGTTTCCCAACATGCAGTCCATTGTTCTGTAATCGTCCCTTTACTAAACTGTTCTTCAAATAACCCACTTTAGTGTGCCACAGCGTCCTCTGGGATCCTGACTGCTATGTGTAGATTATCGCAGTAGCCCTGTGCCCACCCTGCATCCGTCACCCAGTCTAATTTTAGCACAGCAGCTACAGTGATCCTGCTAAGATGGGCGGCATCCACTCATGTCACTCATCTGCTCCAACCTCCAGTGGCTCCCATGTCCCTCGGAGTGAACACCAAAGGCCCTGCAGTGGTCTGTGACACCTGCCCTCTGCTACCATCGGTCTCACCTCACCTCCTGCCGTCCTCCCCTCACTCCACCCCAGGCCCCTGAGCTTCCGCATGGGCACTGCCACCCATCAGGCTTTCTCCTGTCATAGGGCCCTTGCTCTGGCGATGCCTCCTGCCAGACGCTCTCCCAAATATCTACAGGGCTCCCTCCCTCGCCACTTGGCTTACTGTCTCACCTTTACACAAAAACCGATGAGCTCCCCGCTTAAGACTTTATATCCCCCTTCCTCCTTCATTCCCAAGCCTGCTTTCCCAGCTGTTTTATTTCATAGAACACTGGATTCCTTTTCTTTTTTTTTTAGCAGAAGAATCTATTTTTTGAATTTTATTTATTTTTTTATACAGCAGGTTCTTATTAGTTATCCATTTTATACATATTAGTGTATACATGTCAATCCCAATCTCCCAGTTCATTCCACCACCACCTGCCCCCCGCCACTTTCCCCCACTGGTGCCCATAGGTTTGTTCTCTACATCTGTAGAACACTGGATTCTAATGTACTATATAACTTACTATTGCCTATCATCCCTCTCCCCACTGCAATTAAGCCCCATGAGGGCAGGGATTTTGGTCTCTGGATACCTAAAACAGCACAGACATTCAATACACGCTTATTGAACGAATAACAGTTATTTATGAAAAGTACTCTGGACTTAACAGCTGGGGAACCTGTTCTGGAATCCAATTTCTGCCTCATTTTTTTAATCATTCCTTTCCCTTACTTCCCTTACTCCCTCCCTTACTTCCTTTCTCTCTGTGATAGCCCTTGAAATAAGTGTTTGTTTTTATAATGGCACAGAAAAATTAATAGAAATCTACATGTAACAAAACAAACACTATTCTCACCTGCTCAACCTTTCCATACTGATTTCAACATCCGAGGTTCCTTCCCAACCATTATTCATATGCAGATACGATCTTAAAATCATGAACATAACATAGATATGATGTTTATGTTTCATTTTTTGGCTTAGTCTTTCCACAATGAAACTGGCTCCCCTCTCCCCCCCAACCATTATGCTTCTTGAAAAGTAAATGAACGGCATATATAATATGAAAAGAAAAATAAGGGCTTCCCTGGTGGCGCAGTGGTTGAGAATCTGCCTGCCAATGCAGGGGACACGGGTTCGAGCCCTGGTTTGGGAGGATCCCGCATGCCGCGGAGCAACTGGGCCCGTGAGCCACAATTACTGAGCCTGCGCGTCTGGAGCCTGTGCTCTGCAACAAGAGAGGCCGCGATAGTGAGAGGCCAGCGCACCGCGATGAAGAGTGGCCCCTGCTTGCCGCAGCTAGAGAAAGCCCTCGCACGAAACGAAGACCCAACACAGCCAAAATAAATAAATAAATAAATAAATAATCCTTCCCTCTACTTTAAAAAAAAAAAAAGAAAAATAAGAGATATTAAAATCTCATCACCTAAGCTACCACCATCAGCATTTTGGTGATCAGCCTTATATGTATCTCTTTATGCATTTGTATATGTGTGTGTGTATGCATATGTGTGTATATACATATATTATAATTTTTTACAGAAAGAGGATAGCATGATAAATGCTATCTTTATCATTGGATCTCTTTAAAAAATAAATAAAAACGTGACTTCTCTAACCAGGGTATTAATCTGGTATATAATCTAATAGTTTATCCATAACATTCTTCAGTTTGCTTCATTTTCAAGTTGAGATTCCAGTGCTTATTTGTTTTTTCCCTAAAGGAAGCAGTGCAATCTCTCTCAAACTCGAGTATTATGAACCTACTTTAAAGTAAAAATACAATTACTGTAAACCCTGAGTACTGACTTTACTGATTTTGTTAAAATGTAACTTGATATATACTAATGTATAACTTAATAGGTTTCTTATGTTTATCACTCCCATGTAAAACCAAAGCAAGTTTATAAATTAAATATAGAAGCAACACTGTAAAATCAATAAAATTCAAATTAATAACATTAATTTAATATGATGCATGGTGCTATTTTGATGAAACTAAATTACTAACATTTGGTTTAATGATTGAATGATATAGCCTCAAGTGTGAGCCTAAATTTAATTTCTCTCAGTGTTTTTACTTCAGTAGTACAAAAAATGTTAATTTGTAATTGTGTTTTACAAATGAGTATTAATACCTTTAAGGTATTGTTGGCTAGCTCAAGTCAATCAGACCACATACTTAAAACTGCCACCAATCAATTCAGGATTGCAAATTTTAATGAAATTTCATTTTGTAGAGTTGTCTTATTCAATTACAGATCCCGGTATTCGTAGCATTGCTGCATTATTGAAATCTACTTTCAAATAATCAATTTTTGCTAGGCAGAAATAATCACCATTTCGTTTTTACTACTACCTTACATTACTGTGCTGATACACAGACATGGGCATCTTTGCAGGATGTTGGCCAGCCATCTGCCTGTGGTCCCGACAGCTTTGGTACAGCTTCAGGTGTATGAAGTTGCAAGGCTTGGGATGGCTCCCTTTGTTTACTCCTTTTCCCTATTTAAATCAAAGTAAAATACTCATTTGTAAGGCATTTCCTGACATTATTTGATTATCACTTGGCAGGAATATGCTCAGAAACTCGGACTTTGAAGTCACGTGGTTATGTAGATGGACAAAGTGATGATAAAAGGGCCTATGTTTTTTCATGTAGACAATCACTATAACTAAACCCCAACTTAACAAAGTTTATTAACATCTCACTGGCCTGAGGGAATAGGAGTCCTGTGCCCCCGATTAGAAAACATAGATATAATGGGGTTTTAGAACCTACATAGTTCTGGGCTTAAACGACAGCTTCACAACTTACAGGCTATGCACACATGGCTAATTTACTCAACCTTTCTGAACCCCATTTTTCTTTCTTGTAAAATGATGACCATTCTCACTGTTCACATGAGAACATCAACACTGTGGAGTGTGGTAAGGACTTAATGAATTGAAACAGACCAAGTCCCGGCCAGATCTAAGCATTATGAAACTCTCAGTTGCCATTACAAGCAGTGCAGCTGGTGGAGCCTCTCACCCCAGCGAAAAAGCCTCAGCAGTTAGGTTTACCAAGTTCCTAAATCACTGCACTGAGTGGGCAATTATAGACTTAATCACCAGCCAGATATTAAGACCCACTTTTACAACCACAACATTACATAACTTTCCAACAAGCAAGGGGGTAATCTTTTTGCATAGGACCAGTCCCTGATTTAAGAAAAGCATTTTTCTTATCTAAGGTTAAGACCCAAGCTCAGTCCAGAGACAGCAGGACAGTTAAACAGGCATTCAAATGTGTTGCAACTCTCTTAAGGAGCAGTATTCAGGGCAGAGGAGGATACAAGGCAATTAAACAACTTTTGTGGATGATTAAGTGTTCAAACATATGCTGTGAACAGCTTTCCATATCGGAAGGTAGTAAAAAGTAAGGACTAGGGTTGATTGGGATGGCTTATACACACAGAGACATCTAAAGAGATTCTTTTAAATCATTCAGTAGATATTTATTCAGACCTCTTTTTAAATTCCAGGCACTTGGAACTCCCTGGAGGAAATGGTAATATACTAGAGGGAGACATGCATAGACACATAAACTCAATACAATAGGAGATGTGCTTTCTTACTGATATTTACCAAATGCTGTGAAGGGGTTGAGACTTAAAATACATCTTTACAGATGAAGCAAGCTTTCTTTTAATTTCTTCCCCTGTAGACTTTGTGAAGCACAGTGCACTTACTACCTTCCTAGACCACTTGTGTTTTCTCTAGGGTCAAAAATAAGGTGGATAATTGCTTTGTGTAGAACTCCACCTAGATGCCCAGTAGGATTTCCATGGAGACAGGGAATGATTAAGTCCAAGAGCCATAGTGCCCTGGACATAACAAGGAGCTAGGAAAGCACCCGCTCTCTTTTCCTACAAGACACCTGCAAATTTGCTTTTGTCTTAGAATGCATATTTCCTGAGTCAGTGCAGGGAATGAGCAAGCTTTAAGAAAGCGTCGAGTTGGTGGATTTAAAAAAAAAAAAAAAATACAAGGAGAATAAGAGAGCTGAATATAAATTGCCAGAGGAGGCTGGAAACCAAGAACTGACACTGACTCTTATCCGTGTAGTAACAGGGCCTCTAAGCCTGGCACCAACTGCCAACAGCGTGCTGTAAGCCAGGGATTAGATCCAGCGCCAGGGCAGAGAAATATTCCTTTCTCTCCCCATTGGAGCTCTGGCCACCCACTGTCATTATTTCCGTTATCTCTTCTTCCATGAAGCCACCTGGCCACTGCCGGCTTTTCTCAGCTGACTGTGTCGATTGTGTTTATTCAAAGTCTGTGTGTCTCGCTCTCCCTCAGTGTTCCCCCCACTGGGCTGTGCGGGACTGTGGAGCTTTATAACCTTCTTTTCAACAGCTGGCAGCTACAAATTAACTTTTTGACTTCATTAGGCTAATATGCTGAATTAGGCCCATTTTGGAGCACCGGAGGCCCTCCCCACCACCTCCCTCTCCCCTCCAACCACCTTCTCTCATCAATCAGGGGCTGAGGAGCAGGGAAGCAGCATGTGACGCATCCGGCAGGCTTGTTCAGAGCCCTAAGTGTGTTTGTCCATCCCTGCAGGACCACGGAGGGCTTGGACCATTCCGATCAATGCATCCCGTTTCTGCTGTCAGGGCTGGCGTGAATATGAGATGCCACCACAGTCGTAAGAAGAGTGAACGTGACCAGAGAGCTCAATCATCCCTCTGTCTTTGGAGCACGTGCCTCTCCTCAGCCAGCAACTTCCATCCTGGACAGTCTGATTCAGAGCTGCCTTTGGCACCGGTACCTATGATTTTCTCCAGCATTTCCAGGAAGTCAGACTACTAGATGTTTTCATCCCCTCCCCATTTTCCCAGCAACCAGGAGACCAAAAGCTTTCACTTCACTTACACAGTCAGTGAGAAATGAAAAACAAAAAACGAACAAACAAAAAACCCCCCAAGTTTTAGATATTTCTTGAATCACACCTGATAGGGGCTCTTCGCTAGCTCCCTTCCAGCTGGATTTCCTTAAAGACCCCCAAATAGTTCAACACACTCTATAAAGTTGAACAAAGATCTTCCCACTATCCTGTCAGGCTCAAGTGCCAATTTTTTGCCCAGAGAGTTTTCCCCAGAGCGCATTGAACCAGCACAAACACGACTCTTAAAATCTCTTTCAGAGCCATGGTGCAAGCTTCCCACAGTTTCAGTGGTTAAAGCTCTTTTCAACCTATGGTTGAAACCTCCCCTCCCTAAAAGCTTGTCCTGCAGAATGAAGCTGGGGAGATGGGAGAGGCAGATAAACAAGATTTGCTAGAACAAAAAAGCCAGAACATCCCTGACTTAAATCTTACATGGAGAGTTACACTCTGTAAAAGCAATTCAGATGCACTTTGTACATGCAGCAGTAGTGGAAATAGTTTCTTAGAGATAGAATTGGAGCACAGAAAGTGAACATCGATGCCAGAATCTTCAATTGGCTATTTCTTGATTTTGTCCCTCTTAGGTTTTGTTTTCTGTAAGCTTTTATTTTTTATAGTTTGTAGTTCAGGCAACCATATGTCCTTATTTTCCTAGGACAATTCTTGTTTACACGTGTTATCCTGATATAATTCAGTAAAGCACTTTCTTCTATTTTCAAACATATTCTAATCAGATCACACTAAGTGAAGTAAGTCAGAAAGAGATAGACAAATGCCATATGATAGCACTTATATGTGGAATCTAAAATATGACACAAATGAACCTATCTACAAAACAGAAACAGACTCACAGACGTAGAGAACAGACTTGTGGTTGCCAAGGGGCCGTGAGGGGGAGGGTTAGATCAGGAGTTTGGGATTAGCAGACGCAAACTAGTATATATAGGGTGGATAAACAACAAGGTCCTATTGTATAGCACAGGGAACTATATTCAATATCCTGTGATAAACCACAATGGAAAAGAATATGAAAAAGAATATATGTATAAATGAATCACTTTGCTGTACAGCAGAAATTAACACAACATTGTAAGTCAACTATACTTTAATAAAATATAAAAAAATATTCCATTCAAAATTAACATGACATTGTAAATCAATTGTACTTGAATAAAATAAATCTAAAAATGTCCTAATCAGGATAATAAGTTATAAGGTCATTCTATTTGCTGTGAACTCTCCAATAACCACAGCTTTACCTCTGTAACAAAACAGCTCTTTAACCTTGGACAAGCAAGCCAATTTCCTCCCCTGAGTTTAGGTCTTGCCTAAATTGCAATTTCTTTCTTTTAATTGTAAGATGAAATAACGCTTATGAAAAACTTTACAGAGGATAAGGTGATAGAAACCTCAAGCTTCATCCCCTGGATGCTCTATCGGTGAGCGCTGATTGGGAGAGGATTGCTACACGTTGTGAAAAGGCGTTTGATGTTATAATCTAAGTAATGGAAGTCTTGAGAATGAGGGTCCTGGTTGTGAAGCTCCAAGGTCCGCCAGGAGCGAACTGCAAGCTCAAGTTACTGGGTGAAGGCATACACCCAGTATGCAATGGAGGAAAGAACTGCCTAACAGTCCAAGTGATTGGAGACACAATACCTACCCTGTGTGGCTGACACAATTGTTTATCCAAGACCCACCTTCTCTTATTTTCTGCCAACAGACTCCTGATTTTTAAGATAGAAAGAGGCCCTCTATCCCAGTGGAAGTCAGCCCTGTTCCTAGTTCTGGGGATGAACCATGCTTGGTCTAACTTAGGTGTGGCGATCCCATCCCCTGGTCCAGTAATCATCCTAGGTATGGGCTCAAGGTCCAATTCTGGCCAACGAGACATAGAGTGTGGTGTGGAAGATGCGGGGACTTCACTTCCAGGATAAAAAGACAGACCCTTTCTTGGAATAAGCCTTTCCCAGTTCCTATGTCCTGCCTTGACTTTACTGTAGAAGGAGTTTGGTAGCTGGCATGCAGTCAAGAGACCACACACATGAGGTTGAGTAGCTAGAATGGTGAAAACAATCCCATTGCCCCTAGTGAAGTAACAATCAGCCCAGGAGTGTCTACCACTAGATCACTTAAAGGAGATCATATAGTATATGTACTGTTTATTCCACTCTTAGACATACAACCAGAAGCATTCCCAAGTGACACATCTCCATAAGGTGGAATTAGATCAATGAATCCAAAGACTATTTTAGAGTTTCTTTTTTTCAGTGTTTTCTTTCAACTGTCTTTTGTGATTAGTAGTTTGACTAAATATCATGCTTGGGTCACGTGAAGAAGAAAAAATATCAGCTGTAGATGGGACTCATATCTTTATGTATTTCTACTTATTTGCAAGAATAAATGTGGAAATTATGGGGCAGCAAAAGTATGTTGTTCTCCAAAAGGAAGGGATTTTCAGACTCTCAATCAGTGCATGCATAAAATCCTGCTGTGATTAAACCATGAAATGTAACTCACTCAATTGGTCTGAACATTTTGAATTTGTAGTTTTGGATTTTGGCGTTTTTTATGTCTCCAGATCACATGATACGCATATAAAAACTAAGAATTAAAAATAATAAAGATTTGAAAAACCACACTGGGCTTGTCAGCGGTGGTTCAATTTTTATGTGTCAGGATTAATATTTCACACATACCAGCTCATTAAAAAAAGTAACCTTGGAACACAGTGTCAGGTGGAGATTTTTTTCTTTAAGATGTGCTAGAAATTATGCAGCCACTAAGAGCGTTCCCACTTATTATCTTGGCACTCACGTTATGCTGACCGGTTTGTCACCAAGTTGCGGGTGGTGTAGAGAACCCCTTCCAGGCTGTCTCGTGCATTGCTTTGCTCCATTTTCTCTCCAACTCATTTACTTGATGCTCATATTTATGCAAAAGAGGGTAATGAGGTAGCCAAAGGTTGTAGGGGGCGCAAAGGGCTTTTGGATGATTAGAGCATTGGAAACTAGGGAGGCTAGCCTCAGGCTGCCTGAAATAGAAATTTGGGGCTAAATTAATAACTCAAACTGAGCATATGCCGTTTTACAGTAAGTCTGTCTCCTCTAGGGTTGAAACTATGTAGTTTGACATAAAAGGATCTCTAGATATGACAGAAAAAAATGTTTGAGACTATTCCATTGCAAGTATCACCTTTTGTTGGGGGGCAAAAAATAAGGGGTTGGTGAGACAACCACTATTCAAATTTTGCCCAGAATGTACTTGCATATTTCAGTCCATAGAATGTGCGTGCCCGTGTGTTGTCTTAAAAAATTAATAATGATCTTGCACATACTTATATGTGCAAACAAACAGGCATCTGTTCTATAGTTACTCTCCTCATGATTCCCTGCAAAGTCAGTGTCAGCTAGGTAAAGCTCAGGAACAGAGCAAGATGCTAATTGGACTTATGATTGTGCTTTTCTTTTACTTTATTTCTTTGCATTTCAGGACCAGGAATATTGAGATCATTTCCCAAAGTCAGGTTAAAGATATGGTTGACTATTTACCTGTATTTTTCAGTGTACATATGTTAAAGGAAGGCTCCCGGGGGGTGGGGGGAATGTCAAAGAACGACAGTAAAAATGATACCTTGGAGACATAATAGATCGGCCCCTTGAAGACACTAGCTTACAGCTGTTCTGTAGACTGAAAGACATGGAGATAGGTTAGCCTGAAAATAGAAAACAGAATCCTACATTTCTCCCAAACCATGTTTGCCTTTCCTGGATTGGATGATGTGCTTGATCATGTTTCAAAATAGATATAGCCTCTTAATAGGATGAAGAGAAGGGCACTAAATTGATTGGAAGAATTAAGAGGTTGCTCTAAGATGGCCAACGAAAATTCTTTGAACTGTATATTGTAGAAAGTCATGGCTAAAACATGACTCACTGGAGGCTGCACTGGGGATAAAAGCAGCGATTTAACAACATTTGCAATTTAAAGTACTCAAAATTGGACGAATCAAAAGATTCCTTTGTACAAATGAGGAAGACAGGATTTAAGTGATCTTTTTTCACGCCCTACAGAAAGTACTCCAGAACCCTGATCCGGTGATGCAGGCTGCAGTGGGTTTTCACTTCCCAGCAGTGCCTTGGGAGCTGGGATATGCAGTCAATGAATGAAATGGTCTCTAAGTTCTGTTCCAGCTGTTGTGATGGTACCATCTGATCATCTGTGACGGACATTGATAAGGACCATCTCCATCCACTGATGATGCAGAGATGTGAGGTGGTCTATGTACTTTTGCAGCAAGAGGTGCTCTGTGATTTCCTTTCTTCCAAGGATTTCGCTCAAGTCCAGAAATAGCACAGAGTGAAAGACAAGAGCTTTTCCTCTCCCTTAGTACAACCAAGACACATAAAGGCGTTAAAAAAAAAAAAAAAGGATCTCCTTTATTTAAGTTAAAAAAAGTAGCTTTTGGTTACATTTCCTTTCCTACTTCTTCTCCAGTAAGGCAGTCAGAAGCTGAAGGGCAGGCATGCTGAGCTTTATAGCCAATGCCTGTACAGTTTTGCCCTGATTTCTCCTCCCAATTTAATTTCCCACAGCTCAAACCCTGAGCCAAAATGAACTGCATTTTTCTTGCCACAAATGCCCAGTGTCATGCTCTTCAAACCTCTCACGGCATTCCCTTTCTCTAACTTTCTTTTTTTACCATCAGGAAACAATCTGGTCTCCAATTTCAGAGAGAAAAAACCCACAGGTGTCACCTCAGCTTACCGCTGGTGAAACCTCAAACGCTATGCTCAGGTTCATCTTCTTTAGCTTTTCTGGTTTTTCTTTTTTTGGTTTTTTGGCTTTTTAATCGAAGGTCATCCACATTCTCCAGACACCATTCTCTTCTGCATTTTATGCGATAGTAACCTATGGTTACTTACTCTTTCATTTGTATCTTAACTTTATCTTCTAGATCCCTGCTATCAGGATTAGAACACACTTAGATTTCATCCATTATAAAAAATCCCCTCCCTCAATCTCACTCTCCTGATAAGCCTGACATTCCTCTTACCTATAGTATAGATATCTTTACGATTATATGTAGATAATAATTATACAATTAGTCATATAATGTTTTTCTTTTCTCGTAGTAAAAGTCTTATGGAGCAAGGACTGAGTTTGTTTAACTCAATACTGAATATCCAGTGCCTAGCACAGTGTCTTACCCATTGCAGGGAGGTATTCAATAATTTTTTAATTGAAGTACAGTTGATTTATAATGCTGTCAATTTCTGCTGTATAGCAAAGTGATTCAGTTACACATATATATATACATTCTTTTTCATATTCTTTTCCATGATGGTTTATCACAGGATGTTGAATATAGTTCCCTGTGCTGTACAGTAGGACCTTGTTGTTTATCCATTCTACATGTAATAGTTTGCATCTGCTAACCCCAGACTCCCAATCCATCTCTTCCCCACCCCCCTCCCCAATCCTTGGCAACCACAAGTCTGTTCTCTATGTCTGTGAGTCTGTTTCTGTTTTATAGATAATTTCATTTGTGTCATATTTTAGATTCCACATATCAGTGACACCATATGGTATTTGTCTTTCTCCTTCTGACTTACTTCACTTAGTATGATCATCTCTAGGCTCATCCATGTTGCTGCAAATGGCATTATCTCATTCCTTTTTATGGCTGAGTAGTATTCCATTGTATATATTAACTGGAAAACAAGGTTTAAAACAATGGAAATAAGTACATATCTATCAATAATAACCTTAAATGTCAATGGATTAAATGCTCTGCTCAAAAGACATAGAGTGGCAGATTGGATTAAAAAACAAGAACCTTTAATAATTTGTTGATGATTGATTATTAAGAATGAATAGGGCTTCCCTGGTGGCGCAGTGGTTGAGAGTCTGCCTGCCGATGCAGGGGACATGGGTTCGGGCCCTGGTCTGGGAGGATCCCACATGCCGCGGAGCGGCTGGGCCCGTGAGCCACAACTACTGAGCCTGCGTGTCTGGAGCCTGTGCTCCGCACCAAGAGAGGCCGCGGTAGTGAGAGGCCGGCGCACCGCGATGAAGAGTGACCCCCGCTTGCCGCAACTGGAGAAAGCCCTCGCACAGAAACGAAGACCCAACACAGCCATAAATAAATAAATAAATAAATAAATAAATAAATAAATAAATAAATAAAAATGAAGAATGAATAATATTTGCATATTATGAATGAATGAAGGAATGTATGAATAATGCTCTTCCTTTGAGTCTTTGCTCTTATTGTTCCTTCTCTGTAATCAGAATGCCCTTCCCAGCCCCCTCCTTTTCTTATCCAAATCTTACATAGCATCAGTTGATATTCAAATGAACTGTATCAAACTGCCCACCTTCTCCCACACCAGAGGATTCCTTGGTGTCTCCAAGTGAAAATAACTGCTTCCTCCTCAGAACTCTCATTATTAGAAACTTTTGGTGCCTTACACTCTAGTAACTTGAGTGCATGACTCTTCTCCAGGAAAATGCTGAGTGCTTATTGAGGGTATGTTCCAGGAGAGTGATACACGAGTCCTCCACAAGAACATAGCTTTGTACAGGGAAAGGGCTCAAGAAGTGCCAAGCTAATCAAATCATTCATTTGTTCATTCACGTAACTATTTATTGAGCTCCCAATAAGGCCCAGGCAACTCTTCTGGGAATCAAATGGTGTATAAGACACAGTCTCTCTCTTTACAAAACCTATAATAAGTGACACAGAAGAATTAGCCGGCAATCGTGTTAGGGTGACAGGTTACAGTAAGGTGCAGCAAAGGGGCACCTACGGCAGGCTTATGGATTCAGGGAGGGCTTCTTAGAGAAAGGGGTACTTAAGCTGAGTCCTAAAAGATGAGTAGAAATTAGCCTAGGCTAAGGAAGCAGAAGGAAAAGCTTGTAAAAATGCTCAAAGGTGAGCCAGAGAATAGCAAACTCAAGGAACAGAAAGGGTCTGGTGTGGTGAAGAGTAAGTGGGCAGCTGGAGGAGAAACCAGAGATAGATCTTCAATTTAAAGGCAAAAAGGAACCACTGACTTGGAGAATTACATAACTGGGTTTGTGTTTTAGAAAGTTCTCTCTGTTTTGTAAATAAGTTCATTTGCACCATTTTGTTTTTTAGATTCCAGATGTAAGTGATATCATGTAATATTTATTTCTCCTGTCTGACTTACTTCACTTAGTATGATAATCTCCAGGTCCATCCATGTTGCTGCAAACAGGAATAGACTCACAGACTTAGAAAAAAAACTTAAGGGTTACCAAAGGGGAAAGGTGGGGGGAGGGATAAACTGGGAGTTTGGGACTGACATGTACACACTACTATATTTAAAATATATAACCAACAAGGACCTACTGTATAGCACAGGGAAAGCTGATCATTATTCTGTAACAAGAACTTGAAAAAGAATAGACACGTAAAAAAAAAAGTAAAGTCGGGGCTTCCCTGGTGGCGCAGTGGTTGAGAATCTGCCTGCTAATGCAGGGGACACGGGTTCGAGCCCTGGTCTGGGAAGATCCCACATGCCACGGAGCAGCTGGGCCCGTGAGCCACAATTGCTGAGCCTGCGCGTCTGGAGCCTGTGCCCCGCGACGGGAGGGGCCGCGATAGAGAAAGGCCCGCGCACCGCGATGAAGAGCGGTCCCCGCACCGCGATGAAGAGTGGCCCCCGCTTGCCGCAACTGGAGAAAGCCCTCGCACGAACCGAAGACCCAACACAGCCAAAAATAAAAATAAATAAATAAATAAATAAATAAATAAGAAAATCCTTTAAAAAAAAAAAAAAAAAAAAGTAAAGTCAATGAGACCATTAAAAAAAAAAAGAAAGTTCTCCCTGGCTGGAAAAATGAAAGCAAAAATAAATGAAAAAAAAAAAAAAAAAAGAGGATTTCCATGTAGAATGTGGAAGTTAAACTCCCTCACCTTGCATTTCTCCCTCTGTGTATACATTTTCTGGGATTTACCATTTGTCCCCAAGGTAAAGTATACTGTGAATCTTGTCCTTTGGTCAGCTTTTTCTATGAGACTTTAATAGTCTTCTCAGGTTGTTTAGAATTAATGAGGCAAATGTCCTCAAACAAGAAGCAATTTAAGAACATGCTGCTAATTTCAATGAGTTCTGTAAATGAACTAATTTAATACCAGTTGACCTTTTTATTTAGGGAGAATGATTTGTGGCTGTATTTTCCTGATTTGTGTCTATAAGCCCTGGCAGTCTGCATGAGCGCTCTGAGCCCAGGGGTAAACATTAATCATGGTACAAGGATGGTGTATTTTCAAGCAGAGCATAGAACATTCACTTCAGTAAGTGAGTGGAGGCTGTCTTTTAACAGGAAGGTTTTGACTGTGTTTATTAAAATAGAAAGCCATAGAATAAAGAATACTCTCTGGGTATCCTCAGGGGATTGGTTCCTGGACCCCTGTGGATACCAAAATCCATGGATGCTCAAGTCTCTTATATATTATAAAATGGCATAGTATTTGCATGTAACATGCACATTCTCTCTTATACTTTAAATCATCTGTCGATTATTTATAATACCTAATACAATGTAAATGCTATGTAAATAGTTGTCAGCATGTGGCAAAGTCAAGTGTTGCTTTTTGGAACTTTCTGGAGTTACTTTTTTTCCCCTGCAAATGTTTTTGATCCCAGGTTTGGTTGAATCCACTGTACTTCTCTGGTGATAAAGAACAGGTAGACAAATGCTGAATGATAGTATGAATTTTTAAACATGTCCTAGAGATTTTGCTACTCTATCTTAAGAAAAAATTTTTAACCTCTATAGAGCTGGGATGGTACCAATTGTTTTTAAATTCATTAGAATAAAGGAAAATCTCACTTCCTGAATAAAACTGAAGCACACTGAATGATACTATAATGACCCTGCCATTTCTTCTGTCTTTTACCACTGTCTAGCAAAGAGCCAATATTTCTGTAGCATTTTCTCTAAGATCAAGCTATCAGTAGGAATGTGTCTTTTACTGATGATTTTTGTATGAAGGGTTTTGCCTTAAACCAGCAAATCTTCAGGTCTATAATCAATGAGAACATTTGACAATGCCATCATACCAATAAAAGGAGAAAATATTATTTCTGCCACTGAAGCAGTTTCCATTTAATGGGAAAGTATTGTTCTAAGTGTGGTTTAGCACTGTCGAACCAAGGCTGAATCAGCAGCTTTCAATCCCCTGATAAACTCAAGCTTCTTAGAAAACTGAGGGGAAGGAGAATTGAACTGATAATATCAGGATGGGATAGAATTTCTTTTGAAAGAGGTAAAAATCACTAACCATAATGGAAATGATTAATAAAATGACTACATTAAAATTATGAACTCCTAGTCACATAAAACATACCAGAAATAGAGCAAAAAGACAAACCCCACAATGGGGATAAAAAGAATATTGGCTCCACACACGACTACCAAAGGTCTTGTGTCAAGAATAAGAACAGAACTCCTACAATCTTGTAGACAAATGGCCAAAGGCTTGAATAAGCATTTTGGGAAAGAGAAAAATCCAGTGGTCAAAAAATATTTGAATAAGAGCTCAAATCCCTTAGCCATCAAGGCGATGCAAATTAAACTATTAGACGTCATTATATGCCTACCAGTTTTGCAGAAATTAAGAGATTAAACAATGCCATCATGTTTGGCCTGAATCAAGAGAAACAGGAACTCTCACATCCTGCTGGTAGGACTAAAACTGTTAAAACCACGTTGAAAAACAATTTGGCATCACATAGAAAAGCTGAAGATACGTGTAGCCTGTGACTCAGGATTTCCACTACAAAGTGAGAAAGCCATGCACATATATTTGCTCACATGTTGTTTCACTTAAAAAGTCCGAAGAGAGTTGTGTTTTGTTTTGTTTGGATGTGAGAGAATCTGGAGCAAATGTAGGGTGGTGGAGAATTAGGGAGGGAATAAAGGGAGTTTTGCACAAAAAGATAGAAAGAAAGGGTGGAAGGAAGAAGGAAGGAGAGGGAGAAGGGAAGAAGAAAAGAAAGATGGAAAGAACAAAGGGAGGAAGGATGGAGGGAAGGAGGCAGGAGAGAAGGGGGGGAGGGAGGAAGGGAAGACGTTGGTGACATGCTTTGCAAAACGAACTCTCCCCGAAGAAACTGAAAAAGTTTTTGATTTTGATGCTCTGCAAACCACATGATTTTCTTTCATTTTTATGAGATACTAACTGGAAAGAAACTATTTCTTGAATTAGATGGTGTGTCTTTTTAAAAAATATTAAAGTATAGTTGATTTACAATGTTTCAGGTATGCAGGAAAATGATTCAGTTATACATGTATATATCTATCCTTTTTTAGATTCTTTTCCATTATAGGTTATTATAAGACATTGAATATAATTCCCTGTGCTATTATACAGTAGGACCTTGTTTATCTACTTTATATACAGTAGTGTATATCTTTTAATCCCAGGTTCCCAGTTTATCCCTCCCCCCCACCCTTTTCCCTTTGGTAACCATAACATTGTTTTTTATGTCTGTGAGTCTATTTCTGTTTTGTGAATAAGTATCACTTTTTTAGATTCCGCATATAAGATGCTGTGGCAATATAGGCTGATGTTGTCCCCAAATCTGGGAAAGAATAGATGGAGCCCTCATCCATCTTGGATTATAACAGAAGAAAATCCAATATTTATTTAACACCTAGGTTCTCTCAATGGTACAAAACCCTCTGCATGTAAAAATCTCATTTAATCACCATATTGTATAAATTCTCAACACAACTCAAAATTTATCTCTAAACCGAAACTCTGTAAAGTATCCTTATTTTACACAAACAGACACTTACGAAAGAAAGTTGTCCACAATTACAAAACTTGTAGGAGGTAGAGCTGGAATTCAAATCCAAGTTTATGGCTCCTAAATAAAACATACAGGTGTGCACAGCCTTTCTGCCTTTGAACTAGAGGCCAAAACCATAGAAACTTAGCTGGAACACTTTAAAACCCAGCACCATGCCCACCACCAAAAAAAAAAGTCAGAAAAATGTCTTTTTTGTTTGTTTGTTGCTTGCAAAAGTTATATCTGTTAGGCATTACCTCTCCTACCCTCTCTTCTGTTTAGTGACTTTAAGGGAAATGCAGTCTTTTTGCCATGCAGAATAAGGAAAATGAAGGAGCACCTGGCTTGGCCACATCTCTTCTCTATGAGTCTTGCTTTCATTCTGTCACCTCTCCAGGTGGTTCTCCAGGTGGGGGAGAAACACAGGAGGAATTCATCATTGTCAAGGTGAGAAGATTACCTTCAAGAACTGGATTACTTACTGAAGGGTACAAGGCAGGTCAATATACAAGTTCTGACAGTCCAGTTTCTAAGTTGGACCTAGGCCAACTCCAGCTAGTTTCAGAAGCCAGTTTGGAAAAAAAAATGCTCAGAGTCTGAAAGCTCCTGAAGCAAAGCTGCTGAATGATGACTGGAATCCTAGGGGAGGTCCCCACACGTCCAGAGGCAGCAAGAAGGCAGCAGCTCCAGGGGGCTTAGCAGCCGTGTTGCTGACAGGGTCTTGGTGCTCGGCCAGGTGTCAGGCCTGAGGCTCGGAGGTGGGAGAGTGGAGTTCAGGACACTGGACCACAAGAGACCTCCCAGGCCCACATAATATCAATTGGCGAAAACTCTCCGAGAGATCTCCGTCATAACGCTAAGACCAAGCTCCACTCAATGACCAGCAAATTCCAGTGCTGGACACCCCATGCCAAACAACTAGCAAGACAGGAACACAACCCGTCCCATTAAAGAGAGGCTGCCTAAAATCATAATAAGTTCACAGACACCCCAAAACACACCACTGGACTCGGTCCTGTCCAACAGAAAGAAAAGATGCAGCCTCAACCACCAGAACACAGGCACCACTCCCCTGCACCAGGAAGCCTACACAACCCACTGAATCAACCTCACCCACTGAGGGCAGACACCAAAATGAATGGGAACTATGAACCTGCAGCCTGCGAAAAGGAGACCCCAAACACAGTAAGTTAAGCAAAGTGAGAAGACAGAGAAATACGCAGCAGATGAAGGAGCAAGGCAAAAAACCCACCAGACCAAACAAATGAAGAGGAAATAGGCAGTCTACCTGAAAAAGAATTCAGAGTAATGATAGTAAAGATGATCCAAAATCTCGGAAATAGAATGGAGAAAATACAAGAAACGTTTAACAAGGACCTAGAAGAACTAAAGAGCAAACAAACAATGATGAACAACACAATAAATGAAATTAAAAATTCTCTAAAAGAAATCAATAGCAGAATAACTGAGATAGAGGAACAGATAAGTGACCTGGAAGATAAAATACTGGAAATAACTATCAAAGAGAAGAATAAAGAAAAAAGAATGAAAAGAATTGAGTACAGTCTCAGAGACCTCTGGGAAAATATTAAACGCACCAACATTTGAATTATAGGGGTCCCAGAAGAAGAAGAGAAAAAGAAAGGGACTGAGAAAATATTTGAAGAGATTTTAGTTGAAAACTTTCCTAATATGGGAAAGGAAATAGTCAGTCAAGTCCAAGAAGCACAGAGAGTCCCATACAGGATAAATCCAAGGAGAAACACGCCAAGACACAAACTAATCAAACTGTCAAAAATTAAATAAAAAGAAAAATATTAAAAGCAGCAAGGGAAAAACAACAAATAACATACAAGGGAATCCCCATAAGGTTAACAGCAGATCTGTCAGCAGAAACTCTGCAAGCCAGAAGGGAGTGACAGGACATATTTAAAGTGATGAAAGGTGAAAACCTACAACGAAAATTATTCTACCCAGCAAGGATCTCATTCAGATTCAACAGAGAAATTAAAACCTTTACAGACAAGCAAAACCTAAGAGAATTCAGCACTACCAAACCAGCTTTACAACAAATGCTAAAGGAACTTCCCTAGGCAGGAAACACAAGAGAAGTAAAAGACATATAAAAACAAACCCATGACAATTAAGAAAATGGTAATAGGAACATACATATCGATAATTACCTTAAATGTAAATGGATTAAATGCTCCAACCAAAAGACATACACTGGATGAATAGATACAAAAACAAGACCCATATATATGCTGTCTACAAGAGACCCACTTCAGACCTAGGGACACATACACACTGACAGTTAGGGGATGGAAAAAGGTATTCCATCAAAATGGAAATCAAAAGAAAGCTGGAGTAGCAATTCTCATATCAGACACAATAGACTTTAAAATAAAGACTATTACAAGAGACAAAGAAGGACACTGCATAATGATCAAGGGATCAATCTAAGAAGAAGATATAACATTTGTAAATATTTACGCACCAAACATAGGAGCACCTCAATACATAAGGCAATTGCTAACAGCCATCAAAGGGGAAATCGACAGTAACACAATCATAGTAGGGGACTTTAACATCCCACTTTCACCAATGGACAGATCAACCAGGATGAAAATAAATAAGGAAACACAAGCTTTAAATGATACATTAAACAAGATGGACTTAATTGATATTTATAGGACATTCCATCCAAAAACAACAGAGTACACTTTCTTCTCAAGTGCTCATGGAACATTCTCTAGGATAGATCATATCTTGGGTCACAAATCAAGCCTTGGTAAATTTAAGAAAACTGAAACTGTATCAAGTATCTTTTCTGACCACAATGCTATGAGACTAGATATCAATTACAGGGAAAAAAAAGTAAAAAATACAAATATATGGAGGCTAAACAATACACTACTAAATAACCAACAGATCACTGAAGAAATCAAAGAGGAAATTAAAGAATACCTAGAAAAAAACAACAATGAAAACACGATGACCCAAAACCTATGGGTTGCAGCAAAAGCAGTTGTAAGTGGGAAGTTTATAGCAATACAATCCTAACTCAAAAAACAAAAAAAAAAATCTCAAATAAACAACCTAACCTTACACCTAAACCAATTAGAGAAAGAAGAACAAAAACCCCCCAAAATTTGCAGAAGGAAAGAAATCATAAAGATCAGATCAGAAATAAATTAAAAAGGAAATGAAGGAAACAATAGCAAAGATCAATAAAACTAAAAGCTGGTTCTTTGGAAGATAAACAAAATTGATAAACCATTAGCCAGACTCATCAAGAAAAAAAGGGAGAAGACTCAAATCAATAGAATTAGAAATGAAAAAGGAGAGGTAACAACTGATACTGCAGAAATACAAAGGATCCTGAGAGATTACTACAAGCAACTATATGCCAATAAAATGGACAACCTGGAAGAAATGGACAAATTCTTAGTAAAGCACAACCTTCTGAGACTGAACCAGGAAGAAATAGAAAATATAAACAGACCAATCACAAACACTGAAATTGAAACTGTGATTAAAAATCTTCCAACAAACAAAAGCCCAAGACCAGATGGATTCACAGGCGAATTCTATCAAACATTTAGAGAAGAGCTAACACCTATCCTTCTCAAACTCTTCCAAAATATAGCAGAGGAAGGAACACTCCCAAACTCATTCTATGAGGCCACCATCACCCTGATACCAAAAGCAGACAAAGCTGTCACAGAAAAAGAAAACTACAGGTCAATATCACTGATGAACATAGATGCAAAAATCCTCAACAAACTACTAGCAAACAGAATCCAACAGCACATAAAAAGGATCATAAAACAAGATAAAGTGGGGTTTCTCCCAGGAATGCAAAGATTCTTCAATATGCGCAAATCAATCAATGTGATACACCATATTAACAAAGTGAAGAATAAAAACCATATGATCATCTCAATAGATGCAGAAACAGCTTTTGACAAAATTCAGCACCGATTTATGATAAAAACTCTCTAGAAAGTGGTCATAGAGGGAACCTACCTCAACATAATAGGGGCCATATACGACAAACCCACAGCAAACATCATTCTCAATAGTGAAAAACTGAAAGCATTTCCTTTAAGATCAGGAACAAGACAAGGATGTTCACTCTCACCAAAATTATTCAACACAGTTTTAGTAGTTTTAACCACCGCAATCAGAGACAAAAAAGAAATAAAAGGAATCCAAATTAGTAAAGAAGAAGTAAAACTGTCACTGTTTGCAGATGACATGATACTATACATAGAGAATCCTAAAGATGCTACCAGAAACTACTAGAGCTAAACAATGAATTTGGTAAAGTAGCAGGATACAAAATTAATGCACAGAAATCTCTTGTATTCCTATACACTAATCATGAAAAATCTGAAAGGGAAATTAAGCAAACACTCCCATTTACCATGGCAACAAAAAGAATAAAATACTGAGGGATAAACCTACCTAAGGAGACAAAAGACCTGCATGTAGAGAACTATAAGACACTGATGAAAGAAATTAAAGATGGTTCAAACAGATGGAGAGATATACTATGTTCTTGGATTGGAAGAATCAACATTGTGAAAATGACTATACTACCCAAAGCAATCTACAGATTCAGTGCAATCCCTAGCAAACTACCAATGACAATTTTCACAGAACTAGAATAAAAAAAGTCACAATTTGTATGGAAACACAAAAGACCCCGAATAGCCAAAGCAATCTTGAGAAACAAAAATGGAGCTGGAGGAATCAGGCTCTGTGACTTCAGATTATACTACAAAGCTACAGTAATGAAGACAGTATGGTACTGGCACAAAAACAGAAATACGGATCAATGGAACAGGATAGAAAGCCCAGAGATAAGCTTACGCACATATGGTCACCTTCTCTTTGATAAAGGAGGCAAGAATATACAACAGAGAGAAGACAGCCTCTTCAATAAGTGATGCTGGGAAAAATGGACAGCTACATGTAAAAGAATGAAATTAGTACACTTCCTAACACCATACACAAAAATAAACTCAAAATGGATTAAAGACCTAAATGTAAGGCCAGACACTATCAAACTCTTAGAGGAAAACATAGGCAGAACACTCTATGACATAAATCACAGCAAGATCCTTTTTGACCCACCTCCTAGAGAAATGGAAATAAAACCAAAAATAAACAAATGGGATCTAATGACACTTAAAAGCTTTTGCACAGCAAAGGAAACCATAAACAAGATGAAAAGACAACTCTCAGAATGGGAGAAAATATTTGCAAACGAAGCAACAGACAATGGCTTAATCTCCAAAATATACAAGTAGCTTATGCAGCTCAATATCAAGAAAGCAAACAGCCCAATCCAAAAATGGGCAGAAGACCTAAATAGACATTTCTCCAAAGAAGATATACAGATTGCCAACAAACACATGAAAAGGTGCTCAACATCACTAATCATTAGAGAAATGCAAATCAAAACTGCAATGAGGTATCACCTCACACACATCGGAATGGCCGTCATCAAAAAATCTACAAACAATAAATGCTGGAGAGGGTGTGGAGAAAAGAGTACCCTCCTACACTGTTGGTGGGAATGTAAATTGATACAGCCACTATGGAGAACAGTATGGAGGTTCCTTAAAAAACTAAGAATAGAACTACCATGTGACCTTGCAATCCCACTACTGGGCATATACCCTGAGTAAACCATGACTCAAAAAGAGTCATGTACCACAATGTTCATTGCAGCACTATTTACAATAGCCAGGAAATGGAAGAAACCAAAGTGTCCATCGACAGATGAATGGATAAAGAAGATGTGGCACATATATACAATGGAATATTACTGAGCCATAAAAAGAAACGAAACTGAGTTATTTGTAGTGAGGTGGATGGACCTAGAGTCTGTCATACAGAGTGAAGTAAGTCAGAAAGAGAAAAACAAATAACATATGCTAACACATATATATGGAAACTAAAAAAAAAAAACATATATATATATATATATATATATATATATATATATATATATATATAGTCTGAAGAACCTAGGAACAGGACAGGAATAAAGATGCAGACATAAAGAGTGGACTTAAGGACACAGAGAGGGGAAAGGGTAAGCTGGGACGAAGTGACAGATTGGCATGAACATATATACACTACCAAATGTGAAATACATAGCTAGTGGGAAGTAGCCACATAGCACAGGGAGATCAGCTCGGTGCTTTGTGACCACCTAGAGGGGTGGGATAGGGAGGGTGGGAGGGAGATGCAAGAGGTAAGGTATATTCAGATATAAGTATATGTACAGCTGATCCACTTTGTTATCCAGCAGAAACTAACACAACAATGTAAAGCAATTATACTCCAATAAAGATATTAAAAAAATATAAAGTTCCTGAGCTTTTAAAGATGAGTGTATATAAAGATCTATATGTATATCTATACCTCCTAGATATATATAAAGATATATGTACATCTCCTAAATGTATATAAAGATATATATATATATATATCCTAGTTAGACAGATATATCCTTATCATATACATATTTTTGTTTGTATATATGTATCTATATATCTGTTGGAGCTCCAGAATCTTCTTCACTTATGCCTGTGTCTTCTGGGTTGGCTTTTATTATTTTGTTAGTTTCTTCTTGGTCCTACATGTGCTTTACGTGCTGTGTTGCCACAGCAAACCCTGTATTTGGCCATGGTTCTGTGATGCCAGGCTGGAACCCATAGCCCCTGGTGGGGATGACTTCTGTCTCTATCAGTTGATGTAATCTTATCCTCACCTGTACCAAACATCCAGAAGAAAAATGATTTTTTTCTTGCTTTAATGTGAAAAGTCAACAAGTTCATTGGACACACAAAATTTGCTCATTTACTCACATTCTCTGATCCCAAACTGGTCAAAACCCTGAGTTAGGTCTTACCAAGATAGAGATACAGGAAAGATATAGTCTCTGTCCTTTGGAAGTGATCAAACAAGAAAGCAACTAAGGCAGTTTTGACACTATATTAAGCAGATGAACACAGGAAGTGAAGATCTTTGAACGCTGAAAGCCACCTTTGGTGAAGATGCAAAATTTACACATTGAGCACCAATTTAATTGCCTCCAATTTTTTTTCTTCTTCTTCTTTTTCTTTTGGGCAGTTCATCTATCTTTAAAGTAACACATGTCACTCAAACTAAAGGCCGTAACTGTTGTCAGTGACAGAAAGTTGTCAGCAACATCATTTTAAGTGCCTGATACAACCATGGAAAACGTACGAGGGAAAGCTAATGCATACCCTTTATAAAGGAATGTCTGCAGTATGGGTTATTTGAAGATGCATCTTACTTCCTCGGTAGCATGAATGGAAACTTTTGAGGATAATTCATCTAGCCCCTCTGTCTTAATAAGCTCCAATTTTCCTCCTACTCAGCAGGAGAAATATCTCAGTTACTTGCACTCACCAATCGTGGGCAAAGTATCACAAGTGCATGTAGCCCGGAGTCAGTAACATATACAGAACAAAAGGCAAAGGAGAGCATAGGAGTATAAGAATAAAGAGGATAAAGTCTGCTTTGTGAGATTGGTTCAAGATGGCAGAGTAGAAGGACGTGTGCTCACTCCATCTTGCGAGAGCACCAGAATCACAACTAACTGCTGAACACTCATCAACAGGACACTGGACACTGGAACTCACCAGAGAAGATGCACCACATCCAAGAACAGAGGAACAGCCACAATGAGATGGTAGGAGGGGCGCAATCACAATAATATCAAATCCCCTGGCCACGGGGTGGGTGACTCACAAACTGGAGAACACTTATACCACAAAGGTCCACACACTGGAGTGAAGGTTCTGAGCCCCACGTCAGGCTTCCCAACTGGGAATATGGCAATGGGAGGAGGAATTCCTAGAGAATAAGACTTTGAAGGCTGTGGGATTTGACTGCAGGACTTCGACAGGACTGGAGGAAGCAGAGACTCCATTCTTGGAGGACACACACAAAGTAATGTGCGCATTGGGACCCAGGGGAAGGAGCAGTGACCACATAGGAGACTGAACCAGACCTACCTGCTAGTGTTGGAGGGTCTCCTGCGGTGGGGGTGGGGGGGCGGTGGCTGTTTCTTACCGTGAAGACAAGGACACTGGCAGCAGAAGTTCTGGGAAGTACTCCTTGGCTTGAGCCCTCCCAGAGTCCACCATTAGCTCCACCAAAGAGCTGGGTAGTCTCCAGTACTGGGTTGCCTCAGCCCAAACAACCAACAGGGAGGAAAGTCAACCCCACCCATCAGCAGACAAGTAGATTAAAGTTTTACTGAGCTCTGCCCACTAGAGCAACACCCAGCTCTACCCACCACCAGTCCCTCCAATCTGGAGGCTCTGGTGATAGCCTCTTAGATAGCCTCATCCACCAGAGGGCAGACAGCAGAAGCAAGAAGAACTACAATCCTGCAGCCAGTGGAACAAAAACCACATTCACAGAAAGATAGACAAAATGAAAAGGCAGAGGACTATGTACCAGATGAAGGAACAAGATAAAACCCCAGAAAAACAATTAAGTGAAGTGGAGATAGGCAACCTTCCAGAAAAAGAATTCAGAATAATTATAGTGAAGATGATCCAGGGCCTCGGAAAAAGAAGGGAGGCAAAGATCGAGAAGATGGAAGAAATGTTTAACAAAGACCTAGAAGAATTAAAGAACAAACAAACAGAGATGAACAATACAATACTGAAATGAAAAATACAGTAGAAGGAATCAATAGCAGAATAACTGAGACAGAAGAATGGATAAGTGACCTGGAAGACAGAATGGTGGAATTCACTGCCATGGAACAGAATAAAGAAAAAAGAATGAAAAGAAATGAAGACAGCCTAAGAGACCTCTAGGACAACATTAAACACACCAACATTCACATTATAGGGGTCCCAGAAGGAGAAGAGAGAGAGGAAGGACCTGAGAAAATATTTGAAGATATTATAGTCAAATACTTCCCTAACATGGTAAAGGAAATAGTCATCCAAATTCAGGAAGCGCAGAGAGCCCCAGGCAGGATAAACCCAAGGAGAAACATGCCGAAACACATAGTAAACAAATTGGCAAAAATTAAAGACAAAGAAAAATTATTGAAAGCAACAAGGGAAAAATGACAAATAACATACAAGGGAACTCCCATTAAGGTTAACAGCTGATTTCTCAGCAGAAACTCTACAAGTCAGAAGGGAGTGGCACAATAAATTTAAGGTGATGAAAGGGAAAAACCTACAACCAAGATTACTCTACCCAGCAAGGATCTCATGCAGTATCAACAGAGAAATCAAAAGCTTTACAGACAAGCAAAAGCTAAGAGAATTCAGCACCACCAAACCAGCTCTACAACAAATGCTCAAGGAACTTCTCTAGGCAGGAAACACAAGAGGAGGAAAAGATCTACAAAAACAAACCCAAAACAATTAAGAAAATGGTAATAGGAACATACGTATCAATAATTATCTTAAATGTGAAAGGACTAAATGCTCCAAACAAAAGACACAGACTCGCCAAATGAATACAAAAACAATTTATATGCTGTCTACAAAAGATCCACTTCAGACCTAGGGACACATACAGACCGAAAGTGAAGGGATGGAAAAAGCTATTCCATGCAAATGGAAATCAAAAGAAAGCTGGGGTAGCAATACTTGTTTCAGATAAAATAGACTTTAAAATAAAGAATGTTACAAGAGACAAGGAAGGACACTACATAATGATCAAGGGATCAATCCAAGAAGAAGATATAACAATTATAAATATATATGCACCCAACATAGGAGCACATCAATACATAAGGCAGCTGCTAACAGCTATAAAAGAGGAAATCGACAGTAACATAGTAATAGTGGGGGACATTAAGACCTCACTTACATCAATGGACAGATCATTCAAACAGAAAATTAATAAGGAAACACAAGCTTTAAATGACACAATAGACCAGATAGATTTAATTGATATTTATAGGACATTCCATCCAAAAACAGCAGATTACACTTTCTTCTGAAGTGCACATGGAACATTCTCCAGGATAGACCACATCTTGGGTCAGAAATCAAGCCTCAGTAAATTTAAGAAAATTGAAATATAACAAACATCTTTTCTGACCACAGCGCTATGAGATTAGAAATCAATTACAGGGAAAAAAACGTAAAACACACAAGCACATGGAGGCTAAACAATACGTTACTAAATAACCAAGAGATCACTGAAGAAATCAAAGAGGAAATAAAAAAATACCTGGAGACAAATGACAATGAAAACACGACGATCCAAAACCTATTGGATGCAGCAAAAGCAGTTCTAAGAGGGAAATTTATAGCAATACAATCTTATCTCAAGAAACAAGAAAAATCTCAAATAAACAATCTAACCTTACACCTAAAGGAACTAGAGAAAGAAGGAGAAACAAAACCCAGAGTTAGTAGAAGGAAAGAAATCACAAAGAGCAGAGCAGAAATAAATGAAATAGCAACAAAGAAGGCAATAGCAAAGATCAATAAAACTAAAGCCTAGTTCTTTGAGAAAATAAACAAAATTGATAAACCTTTAGCCAGACTCAACATAAAAAAGAGGGAGAGGACTCAAATCAATAAAACTAGAAATGAAAAAGGAGAAGTTACAATGGACACCACAGAAATACAAAGCATCCTAAGAGACTACTACAAGCAATTCTATGCCAATAAAATGGACAACCTGGAAGAAATGGACAAATTCTTGGAAAGGTATAACCTTCCAAGACTGAACCAGGAGAAATAGAAAATACGAACAGACCAATCATAAGTAATGAAACTGAAACTGTGATTAAAAATCTTCCAACAAACAAAAGTCCAGGACCAGATGGCTTCACAGGTGAATTCTATCAAATATTTAGAGAAAAGCTAACACACATCCTTCTTAAACTGTTCCAAAAAGTTGCAGAGGAAGGAACACTCCCAAACTCATTCTACAAGGCCACCATCACCCTGATGCCAAAACCAGACAAAGATAAGAAAATTACTAAAAAAGAAAATTACAGACCAATATCACTGATGAATATAGATGCAAAAATCCTCAACAAAATACTAGCAAACAGAATCCAACAACACATTAAGGATCATACACCATGATCAAGTGGGATTTACCCCACGGATGCAAGGGTTCTTCAATATATGCAAATCAATCAATGTGATACACCATATTAACAAACTGAAGAATAAAAACCATATGATCATCTCAATAGATGCAGAAAAAGCTTTTGACAAAATTCAGCACTGATTTTTGATAAAAACTCTCCAGAATGTGTTCATAGAGGGAACCTACCTCAACATAATAAAGGCCATATACAACAAACCCACAGCAAACATCATTCTCAATGGTGAAAAAGTGAAAGCATTTCCTCTAAGATCAGGAACAAGGCAAGGATGTCCACTCTTGCCACTGTTTTGGAAGGGGATTTGATATTATTGTGATTGCGCCCCTCCTACCATCTCATTGTGGCTTCTCCCCTGTTCTTGGATGTGGTGCATCTTCTCTGGTGAGTTCCAACGTAGTTTTGGAAGTCCTAGACACAGCAATCAGACAAGAAAGAAATAAAAGGAATACAAATTTGGAAAAGAAGTAAAACTGTCACTGTTTGCAGATGACATGATACTATAGAGAGAGAAACCTGAAGATGCTACCAGAAAACTACTAGAGCTAATCAATGAATTCGGTAAAGTTGCAGGACACAAAATTAATGCACAGAAATCTCTTGCATTCCTATACACTAATGACGAAAAATCTGAAAGAGAAATTAAGGAAACAATCCCATTCACCATTGCAACAAAAACAATAAAATACCTAGGAATAAACCTACCTAAGGAGACAAAAGACCTGTACTCAGAAAACTGTAAGACACTGATGAAAGAAATCAAAGATGACACAAACAGATGGAGAGATATACCATGTTCCAGGACTGGAAGAATCAACATTGTGAAAATGAGTATAGTACCAAAAGCAATCTACAGATTCAATGCAATCCCTATCAAATTACCAATGGCATTTTTTACAGAACTAGAACAAAAAATCTTAAAATTTGTCTGGAGACACAAAAGACCCCAAATAGCCAAAGAAACCTTGAGGGAAAAAAACAGAGCTGGAGGAATCAGACTCCCTGACTTCAGATTATACTACAAAGCTACAGTAATTAAGACAATATGGTACTGGCACAAAAACAGAAACATAGCTCAATGGAACAGGATAGAAAGCCAAGAGATAAACCCATGCACTTATGGTCAAATCTGTGACAAAGGAGGTAAGGATATGCAATGGAGAAAAGACAGTCTCTTCAATAAGTGGTGCTGGGAAAACTGGACAGCTACATATAAAAGAAAGAAGTTAGAACACTCCCTAACAGCATAGACAAACATAATATCAAAATGGATTAAAGACCTGAATGTAAGACTGGACACTATAAAACTCTTAGAGGAAAACATAGGAAGAACACTCTTTGACATAAATCACAGCAAGAACTTTTTTGATCCACCTTCTAGAGTAATGGAAATAAAAACAAAAATAATCAAATGGGACCTAATGAAACTTAAAAGCTTTTGTACAGCAAAGGAAACTATAAACAAGATGAAATGACAATGCTCAGAATGGGAGAAAATATTTGCAAATGAATCAGTGGAGAAAGGATTAATCTCCAAAATATATAATCAGCTCATGCAGCTCAATATTAAGAAAACAAACAACTCAATCCAAAATTGGCGGAAGACCTAAATAGACATTTCTCCAAAGAAGACATACAGATGGCCAACAAGCACATGAAAAGCTGCTCAACATCACTAATTATTAGAGAAATGCAAATCAAAACCACAATGAGGTATCACCTCACATCAGTTAGAATGGGCATCATCAGAAAAATCTATAAACAACAAATGCTGGAGAGGGTGTGGAGAAAATGGAACCCTCTTGCACTGTTGGTGGGAATGTAAATTGATACAGCCACTATGGAGAACAGTATGGAGGTTCCTTAAAAAACTAAAAAGAGAATTACCATATGACCCAGCAATCCCACTACTGGTCATATACCCAGAGAAAATCATAATTCAAAAAGACACATGCACCCCAATGTTCATCGCAGCACTATTTACAATAGCCAGGTCATGGAAGCAACCTAAGTGTCCATTGACAGATGAATGGATAAAGAAGATGTGGTACATATATACAATGGAATATTACTCAGCCATAAAAAGGAACGAAATTGGGTCATTTGTAGAGACGTGGATGGACCTAGAGGCTGTCATACAGAGTGAAGTAAGTCAGAAAGAGAAACAAATATTGTATATTAACGTATATGTGTGGAATCTAGAAAAATGGTACAGAGGAACTGGTTTGCCAGGCAGAAATAGAGACACAGATGTAGAGAATAAACGTATGGACACCAAGGCGGGAAAGTGGGGATGGGGGGGGCAGGTGGTGGTGGGATGAATTGGGAAATTGGGATTGGCATATATACACTGATATGTATAAAATGGATAACTAATAAGAACCTGCTGTATTAAAAAAAAAAAAGTTTGCTTTGTTTTGGGATCTTAACCTATTTTTCTTGAGGCCTGAGACTGATCTTTCTTTGAATGGTGATTTCACAAAGAAGATAGAAAATGACATATTGGTGACTTTATTATTTTATTTTAATCCATTTTTTAAGATCTCCAAGGTTCCAGTAATTTTTATTCCCCCGAATTCTTTCTTTTTTCTTTTACTGACTTCTAGCTCTAAATTTGATTTCTATGTATCTCATTGATTTATGTTAGTCATATAGAAAGAGTTATAGCCATTTTTTCATTTCCAAAGGAAATTATTATAACTATCAATGATGGACTAGAATTAAATCAATAAACTAATAGGCTGAGCTCTTTATGAAAAAGGAAACAACTTTATACAGTCTTTGCTTTTCTACAGTTTTAAATTTGGCTGATGTGCTTATCTAAGTATGCTTACAACACATTTATATTTAGTATTTATTGCAGCATCCTATCTGTCCTTTTTTTTTTTTTTTTTTTTAAACGGTGGGGATAAACTAAGTGAACACTTGGCTATGGAAGGCCATCTGGTGTCGATAGGGAGTAACTATGGGCTTATGTGGAAGCTTAGGAAATGTGTTTCCTACCTCATTCTGCTTTCGGGTGTGTGTTTTTTTGAAAAGGGCTCTGCACATCCAGACAAGTCTGTACAGCCTGCCTTTTCTTATCTCTGCAAACTGGGGGCAGTTATAGTACCTTTCTGGTGTTGCTTTCATTATGTTATGGTATAATTTTTACAGGATTTAGATTTGACTTCAGAATATGTTTGAAGGACCATTTCGCTATGGATATAACTGATAATTTGAGATCTTATCGTATATTTCGACCACGTTACATAAGGTTCTGCCTCAGAAGGCTCTAGCAGGTCGTTCCATTGTCCCACTGAGTCTTCTTGCTCTGCTCTTCTCTTCTGCTCCTTTGTGCAGATCAGGAATATCTTGACCTCTCCCAACTCCTTTTGGAAAAATGTAAGGCCTATGTGCTTTACAAAGAACAAGGTGTCTGCTTTTCGAGTGATGGAAACATACAATTAAGTATTCTAATGCAGTAATTGTGGGAGGTAAGTCGCAGGCACCAATATCATGGTTATTTTTCATATTTTAATATGGTCAATATGGTTGGCACAGAACAGATAAAAGTCACCCTTTAGCCTTGATGAAAAGTTTTAAAAATAAAAAAATTCAGAAATGGTAATGGTAGAACTTATCATAATTTATTTTTTAAAGTGGGAACAAATGGACTCATTCAGTTTCTCTCATCATCTCATTTGTTTGCTTAGACACCCAAAAGGACTCACTCAGGATAGATTTCTAAAAAGAAGTGACTTGGAATTTAAATGGACCTGAAATTAACGTTCTCTTTAGCAATTTCCTCCTCTCTCGGGGGTGTAATGAACGATGTTGTCAATGAGTCACTCAGTTTTGGGAAAAAACTTTTGTCACCTAACCTGTTCTTCTCAGTGCTTTCTGGTTCAGGCTGATGAATACTGAAAAGATAATGGAGATGCCTAGTTATGAGACACTGGATTTGAGGGCATCCCTCTTTGCTCTTTGTCCTTCCGTGGAGAGTTCTGGAAACTTGAGTGGATCCATTTCCTGTGGATACTTTCAGGTGTAGGACAGACAACATTAGTGAGACTCAAGGGCTTGACCTCTCCCTTTTTGGGTGATCTCGTTAAATTTCTTAATGCCTCAGATTTGCCTATTAAGCATGAGATAAAATGGGAAGTGAGAAAGTGATAAAAATATATTTTTTTTAATTGTGGCTATTCTCTAATGGCTGATGCTGCTGGAAGTGAAGCATTTTGCTTCGAAAATGGATGGGATGCTTTCTGCCTTGCTGGAATCTCAGGAAGTGTAATTCATTAGTGGTTTGAAAAGTGCTTTGAGCTAATGGAATGAAAGGCACTGGAGAAATTCAGACTAACATTATTAAAAATGAAAAATTGCAACAGAGAAACTGATTTCCCCCAGAACACAGACATAAATATTGCATCTACTATTGCCCAGACAACCAGTTTGAGAAGGGAAAAAGCCAGTCACTCATCTGGACGTTTCATCCACGTCTTTAAATTACCAATTTGACTGATTTTATTTTCCTACTTAATTGTATAAATTCAGTTCTTCTCTGAGAGCCTAGATTCTTGTTACTATTTAGGGTACAATAGCATTTTTAGGTATTTCAATAGTGTATTGAAATCTATATATACTATTTGGTATAAATTCTTCATTTATACTACCTGTTTTTTTTCCTCAGTGACTCTATCTTGACCTCTAAGGTCACATATATCCCTCCTACCGCTCCCCATACAACTCTTGAAAAGTCATATTTCAAATCAATGCCTGTCTTCATCTTTAGAGACTGTTGCCTTCATTATACTGCTATAATAATTAAGATGGGACATTCCAAAGTAAATTTAATGGATGGCAAGCATTTGTGCAGGTTTCTGAGAATATGAGGCATCTTATTTCTTTGTTCACATTTAGTTTTCCCACAGTAACGTTGGGCTGGGAATTAATGAACACAATTAGGGCTTTTTTTGATATGGTACACCTTTGAAACTCTTCATTATTCTGATAACAGAACCTTGCTAATTTTCTCCTAAATGAATGTACTCCTGCTGTAATGTAGATTATATTTTATAATGCAACTCAGTAGGTTTTCACTTTCCTCCCTTTGTTTGTTGATTTCAGTTTCTTTGTTCACGGTGTCATTCAGGTGCATAATAAACTAGAATAACTTTCAATACTCTTTTTAGGGAAGAAACATACTTTATCTTAATGATAATTGTTTATCACTGCATCTCCCTTTTAACATATCATCCAAATGCAAAGACCAAACAAATTAATAATAGGTATTTTAAAATGCACCTACTAAGGTCCTTTTGAAGTAGTACAGATGATCCTAACCCTTCCCTTCCTTTGAAATTTTTATTTCATGTTCTCTGGCAAGACTCTGAACACAACTCATATTTTGTCGTTACGTTGTAATGCAATGGAAAGTGCCAGCAGCAACCAGAGAAGGTGAACGTCAGGGAATAGAGACATATATTATATTGATGCTTCTAGCCTAATTACCAGATAACTCTACTTGAGGAACAGAAGGGAGCAAAGGTTAAGTGTTTGCGTTTCAATAAATTTTAAACCTGGGGAACTACTCTGAGCCTTAATGCAAAAGCAGGGTTGGCTTGTGCTAATTCACAAATATGCATGTTAACAGCACTATTTTCTTATTATTTTCTTATATTTCTCAGCTGCAGAGAGAGAGAACCTCTTTCTCATTAATGGAAATGAAAATCAGAATTGAATTGAACTCAGAAAATGAATGACTGCTTAAGTTGTCCTTTTTAACAGGATGCATCAAAGTCGACCCTTCAAGGAGATATTTCCTTTGCTCTTATCTCATTCTTGAATTTTAAAAAATTCTATCATTTACTCATTGGCCATTTTCTTTTCTTCCTTATTTCTTCTCTTGCCTTGTCTTCCTTCCTCTCTCCCTCCCTCCTTTCTTCCTTGCATCTTTTCTTCTTGGGTGGGGAAAAATAAAATACAACAAAATTATCTGCCACATGAGAATCCACATAAATGCAGAAGGTCAAAACTGCCAAGTTCAAACCTTGAGAATGCTTTGCAAGGTTTTCAAACAGCTCGATTTTGTGTGTGTGTGTATGTGTGTCGATCCATTTTAGACAGCTTTAATGTCTCGGGATCTCCTTTGCCTAATCAAATTGGAGTTCGGTCTCATAGAAAAGTCCACAGAGGATTAAGTTTAATGCACTATAACAGGTAACTGAGATTTTGTTAGTGCACATTTTATAAATGTGACTCTTAGTAAGGACCCAGAAAATTAGGTTTATAAGCATCTTGGAATGTTTCCTGTTGGCCTTTTTGCATCCTTCTTTTTATGCGGTGATCTCCAAAGAGATCATACGAATGTTGGAAATACCAAGTAAAGAATCAGAGAAAGGAGAAAATGAGAGAGACTTTGAAGCCTGGTGTTTGGAAACCATTGTTTCAAGAGGCTGATGGTGAGATTAAATTGAATTGATTTACACGACAATTGGATACAGAGTACCAAGTAAAATGTCAAACGCAAAGGAAGAACTATAAAATCTGTAAGCACAATAATTATGCAAAAAGTAGTAATGGTTTTCACAGCAAGGGGCTAAGTGTGTCTGACTTTAGCTTATTTACCTCTGAGGCAGAACGGAAATTAAGGACCAGCGAAGGAAGCATGTCACCTCAGGTTGTATTTGATAACCCAAGAAACCTGCTACTACCAGTGAGGAAAGAAGTCAACAGGCTTTACGGAAATACTTACAGTGACCACCTAATGTGTTCAGAGTGTTACACTTTTCAGCGTACTTTCACTTCCATATTTTAAATTAATGTTCCCAATTATTTTGAAAAGCAGGTGATGCTGGTATCCCATTTTAAAAGAAGAGAATACTAACACACAGCAAAATCACCAAAACAAGGGCAATTTTTGTCCACTTTACTAACACAAATGGGTAACTGTCTTACTCAACCTGTGTTCACTTAATGTTCATGAATTTGAAGTTTACGCCTCAGGCAATGTGACCGCTGAAGGTTTCTGAGTAGCGAAATAGCAAGGTGAGAATTTGGGCTTAGGGAAATATCCCCAGTGGATCTAATGGAGGAGATGGGGGTGGTCCCTGGGAGGGCAGGAGGCTGAACTAGTGGGATTTTGCATGAAGAGAAAAGGATGGTTGATTTTGACTTCAAATGAGACAGCGCAGATGCGCTGGAGAAGAACCTGCTTGGGATGAGGGAGGGCTTGGCACTGGGAAACGTAGGGGGAGCTCCCTCTAGGTTGGCAGAAACAGGTTGTTTAATTTTAGAGGCACCTCCATTTTTTCAAACTCATTTTCCGTAAGTTCAGAAAATTAAATCTTACATGAGTAATTGTCATGATGGAATCTGAACTCTATTCCTCCAGAAACAAATCATCCTGGCAACGGAATAAATACTCTGATAAACTCTATTTTTACTAATTTGAAATCTGTGATCACTTGAAGAGGGTCTATTAGTTAGGAATTTCTGTACCATCTCTATTAGTTAGGAATTTCTGTACCATCTGTAGAAAATAATTACTCCTTAGGCAGATTACTAATAAAGGCAGGCCAGCATTGTCCTTAAAAAATATCTCAAGGAAATTGTTTTCATGTATTCTGAAGCCACTAGAACAACAGTCACTGGCATATGGTTAGTATTAAAAAATACAGAAGTTTCATTAATATTACAACTAGAGTATTTCACAGCCTCCCGTTGGAAATAGTTTAATTATATAATACATTATATATATGTGCTTGAATAACGTGAACATTTCTATATTCTGGATATTTCACTTCTGCCTAATTATTCTAAATTAATGTTCAGAATGTTTAGAGTTTACTGACACTGCAAATCTATAGATCAAATCCATAAAATATTTTTATTTTTCCTAACATTCCACGTACTCAAGCAGTCTTGTGTTTAAGCAAAGTTAAACAAGTTTAAACAAGTTCAGACTAACTGTGGAAAGTTTTCACTGATTTCAATTTGTCTGGAAATGTTTTCTATTACGGGATGATACAGAAAGAAAGTAAAGCAAGCCGTTGATTTTCAAGGTTGTTGAATTCACTTAAGCATAGCTAATTCTGCTCCCCAAATAAAAGGCAGTTCTTGTTGAACTCTAAGGCCTTGTGATTTGATCTACCATGGGACCTGGGGTTGGGGGGAGGGTCATGAGCTCACTCATTTATGAATGACTTTCTCCTGGATTTCTGTTTGTACACATGTGAAATTAGATTGAAACAAATGTCAACCACCTTTTTGTTTGGCGATGCTTCCAGGGTATAGGGACTAATTTTATACATATGTTATAGAAAGGAGCTTGGCTCCCCGAGGGGGTGGCCCTAACTCACTATGCCCATCATGGACACATTCTTAATTGAACCGTCCGTGATCTCTGCTACTGTTGTATTGAATACACAATGCAGTTGGTTTCTGTTATAGCAATTTGGTCGCGGGAGGGGTGGGCCATTCTATGTTAAAAAATAATCAAGTCACTTGATTCTTCATGTGCATAACCAGCTTTTTGATGGAATGTCATTTTTTTTAAACATCTTTATTGGAGTGTAATTGCTTTACAATGGTGTGTTAGTTTCTGCCTTATAACAAAGTGAATCAGCTATACATATACATATATCCCCATATCTCCTCCCTCTTGCGTCTCCCTCCCACCCTCCCTATCCCACCCCTCTAGGTGGTCACAAAGCACTGAGCTGATCTCCCTGTGCTATGCGGCTGCTTCCCACTAGCTAGCTATTTTACATTTGGTAGTGTATATGTGTCCATGCCACTCTCTCACTTCGTCCCAGCTTACCCTTCCCCCTCCCCGTGTCCTCAAGTCCATTCTCTATGTCTGCATCTTTATTCCTGTCCTGCCCCTAGGTTCTTCAGAACCTTTTTTTTTTTTTTTTTTAGATTCCATATATATGTGTTAGCATACGGTATTTGTTTTTCTCTTTCTGACTTACTTTACTCTGTATGACAGACTCTAGGTCCATCCACCTCACTATAAATAACTCAATTTTGTTTCTTTTTGTGGCTGAGTAATAACAAATGTCATTCTTATATGATAGAAATATCCAAACACCTGCTTGCTAACACATTGGAGAATAGCTTTATTTTCTCATATATTTATTTTAAGCTTTATTTTTGGCTGCCTCTTTTGGTTTGATCCTGACAACATGTGGCACATAGGAGCATGTGAATGTTCACATTCAGTCCTGCTGTCCCTTGCAGAGGTAAAAATGGAATTATCCATTTCCTCTGGCTTAGCTTGTGCCTTATTTTAATTGTACCCAGGAATTTCTATGAAACCATGTCATGTTGTCAGAAATGGCCTCCGTATCGAACTTTGCCTTGTCAAAATAATTTTATCATTCATAAATGTTTCAGTGAAAACCAAAGACTGCTCATAAATGATTGATTCTGTAGAGTTCACTGACCTTTCCTATGAAGCCTTTTATGAATATTAGAATAACCTATCGTAAATCTGACCATTGATTGTTAATAATGGGCTGACTGAAACCTAGGTTTCTCTAGGTTCGAGAAATTAAATAGATAGTTATAATGATATATTGAAATTAAGGAAGGTCATTACAGTTCAAAGCTCGTTCTCAAGCTGAGCTATAGTGTACTCTGATTTCTAAAGTAAATCAGGCAAACTTTGCACCTGGAAGTATTCTATATTATCTGGAGGGATCCAGAAGCAACAAGGTAAAGAACACTTTAGAGGCTGGAAATTAACATGGGTGGGTTATTTGTGTCATCTGTTCAATCATACCATTTCTTTTCTTTGTTGAAATATGGCATTATTATTTTAGGTGGGCATACAAAGTAATTATCACTTAAATAACCAAACACTATGTGCCCTGAGAGTTGAAACATTCTGGTATTAGACAGATCCAGTCATGGATATAGGGCTCAATTACATTTTAAGAAGGAGCCTGTTTTCTTGCTTTCATCACTGTAAGACAAGTAGATTAAAAACATGACTCTTTTTAGACTTTCCAAATTCTCGAAAAAAGCACATACTGCTTTTATGAAAAAGTTAAAAATAAAAGAAAGCAAAAGCAAAAACACAAAACAATTCCACCAGCCATAGTTTCCCTTTTAAAGAGCATATTTCCTTTTAGTTTTTTCTGTACTTAATTTTTACAGTATATGCAAGACAACAAGTATTTGAGGAACATTACTCTGTGCTATGCCCTGAGAATAAAACATGCTAGTAAGACAGAGGCTCTGTTCCACAGAAACTTACAGTATAGTTAAGAAGACAAGTCATTCATTGCCTTAGAGAAGCAAAAAGGGTGCCGTAAGTTCTGAATGGGAGGTAGAGACAGTACTGTCATGGGAAGAGTTTGAAGAAGATGAAGATGCTTGGCTGTGGTGGTGAGGAGACCCCTGATGGAAGTGGTAGGTCCCCTTCCACCCAGTGGTTCCCTAGATTAATGCAGCAAGCTGCAGGATGTGTACATAACACATCACAGGGCCCTCAAGTGCTACCATAAGAGAAATGACTTCCTCTACAGCAGATGCTCTCGGTGTTCCCATTCATCCGCTTGACCTCAACATTTCCATACAGGCTGGCTGACTTCTGAGGGTTAGTTTATAATGGTGATAACTAAACACTAATTAATAGCACCCTGTTTATTGGATGTGTCCTTCTCCTCTCTCATCTCCTTGTAACTTTATAATTTTTCCTGGAATAACCTCCCAGCTGAACAACTTCTACTTGAGTCTCTGACTACGGGTCTGCTCTGGGGAACCCAAACAAAGACAACAATTTTACCAACTTCCTACCACCTACGTTTTTTTTTTGCCTTCTAAAGCTTATTGTAGAAAATTCTAAAGATGCAGTGCAAGATCATTCAGTAATATCCCTGTCTGCTAAGTAAGCTTTCAGGGATTGAAAGTATGTTAGAGGTCACTGAATCCAATTACCTTTGAGCAGGTGCCATTGGTACCCTGCCTGCATCTCCTTGGCCCACCCTAGGGGCAGTTCTCTTATGCTCAGATGATTACTTGCTACTCTCTGGTGGTGGAAGTATGCTTGGTCCATATGGAATAAGATGAAGTGTCCCAGGAGTAACTGGAAAGCAATAAGGGATGGGTGTTGATGAATAAATACGCTGGTGAATAATTCTGAGAAGTGATCATCTCAGAGGGTCTCCAGCAGGATTCGTCTCCAGTTTTCCACAGAGTTAATTACAACTCATTGGTTAACACCCTCTTTCTTTTCTGAATCTCACTTTTTCACTCTTCACTGTGCTTCCTGGAGCCATAGCACTAATAAGCTACTTGTATTTAAGCCTTTGATCAGGGTGTGCTCTGGAGGAACTCAAACCTGGCCACCTCTCATCATAGAAAAGAGGAAACTGATCATACAACTCAACAACAACAACAAACAATCCCATTGAAAAATGGGCAGAAGACCTAAATAGACGTCTCTCCAAAGAAGACATACAGATGGCCAACAGGCACATGAAAAGATGCTCAACATCACCAATTATCAGAGAAATGCAAATCAAAACTACAATGAGGTATCACCTCACACTGGTCAGAACTGCCATTATTAAAAGTCTACAAATAACAAATGCTGGAGAGGGTGTGGAGAAAAGGGAACCCTACCGCACGGTGGGTGGGAATGTAAGTTGGTGCAGCCACTATGGAAAACAGTATGGAGTTTCCTCAAAAATCTAAAAATAGAGTTGCCATATGATCCAGCAATCCTACGCCTGGGCATATATCCAGGCAAAACACTAATTCAAAAGGATACATGCACCCCTATGTTCGCAGCAGCACTATTCACAATGACCAAGACATGGAAATGACCTAAATGTCCATGGACAGATGAGTGGATAAAGAAGATGTGGTACATATATACAATGGAATACTACTCAGCCATAAAAAAGAATGAAATAATGCCATTCGCAGCAACATGGTTGCAACTAGAGTTTATCATACTAAGTGGAGTAAGTCAGAAAGAGAAAGACAAATGCTATATGATATCACTTATATGTGGAATCTAAAATATGACACAAATGAACCTATCTACAAAACAGAAACAGACTCACAGACATAGAGAACAGACTTGTGGTTGCCAAGGGGGAGCAGGTTGGGAGAGGGATGGAGTGGGAGGTTAGGGTTAGCAGATGTCAGCTTTTATATATAGAATGGATAAACAACAAGGCCCTACTGTACAGCACAGGGAACTATATTCAATATCCTATGATAAACCATAATGGAAAAGAATATTAAAAAAGAATGTATATATATACATATATGTATAACTGAATCAGTTTGCTGTATAGCAGAAATTAACACATTGTAAATCAACTATACTTCAATAAAAAATATTAAAACTAAAAAAAAAAAAAGAGGAAACTGAGACCAAGAGAGTAAAAGTCACTTGCCTGTAGGTCTATGAAGTTTTGTTAGACAGTAGAGATTATGGTACAAATGCAGTTTGTATCATGCTTTCCTATTTTCATAACACTTGAATTTAAGTAAACATATTGTAAAATTATAGTCCATGATGTAAAAGAATGACAATTTACTTAACTAGTCCCTCATGTTGGGCATTTGGGTTCACGCATCTATTGAAGGAATCATGGAAACACACTGAGGGAAAAAAAAATTGTTTTATCAGAGAAGCTCCTGATTCCACCTGAAGATATTTTCAGTTGCATTTATAAATGTCAAAGTCCACCCTCCTCTGCATGTATTTATGAATACCAGATGGGCTTTTTTTTGAATGATAGCACAGTAAAATAATGGCAACCCGCTAAGGTCATTAAGGGAAGACGGTGTGGAATTTATGATCAGTGGGCTGTCGTTTATGCAACCAACTAGGATCCATAAACTACAAGATAATCTGACATGGATCTGATTTCTCATCTGAGTGAATGCATAGGAACCTCTATATCTGGACACTCTCAGTGTTTTCCGAGCTGTTTTCCAGTGCTGTCCATTTTTGTCCCACTGATTATCATTTCCACTGCATTATTCAGGGATAAAGTTAACTGCTAACTGCTAGGTTTCCTGAGCACAGTCAGTTAGTTAATGCACAAGCCTGTTTGCTGCGTGCCAGATGGCCCCAGTTACTTGGGGATGGACGGATATCGACAAAACAGAGTCTTTGGTACAAAATGATGCCACCAAATAGTTCTATATAATGGGCATCTGAAGCTGGGGGACTTGGAGAAAAGACAAGCTTCTTAAGTAGTTGCAGATTCTTTCTTTCTTTGAAAAATAATCAGGGCTGCAAATACCTTATTCTTTAGCCCCCAAAGCTCTGCATAACAAAGAAGGATAGATTTCTTGGATACCTTTAAAACTGCGGGTCCTATTATCATGCCGCCGCTGTTAAGATCCTGGAGAATGAGGGGTAAAGGGGTGATGCCAGGGAGTTTGCAAAGTGGGGGAGGGTCAGAGTAATGGCAAACGAACCCCTGAAGATATTTCTGTTCTCAGCCCTAGCAAATTTTGGTTTAGGGCACTCAGAGAATGCACGCTCTTCTGAATCCTCCTGCCCTGGAATTCATACCTACTGAAGGTGCTTCTCCTCGTTTGGGTTGGGACACCTGCACCTTTCATCAGACATAGTGACTGAGGGGCACTCACTTGGCAGAGCTGTCAGAGCTCACATACATGCAGACTTCTGCCAGGTGTGCTACCCAGGGATGCTGTGTTTGTCCAGAGGCTGTCGCCTGAACAGTACGCTTCTGCTTCTCCAGTTGGACTCACCATTGCAGAATCATTTTGAAGAGCTGCTTATTGATTTTTTTCATATTTCAGGAAAAAGGAGGTAAAATGAAGTTGCTCTTCCTGCAAGGGGCTGGATATAAAATGGTTTCTGTGAGTTAGCCCTGAACTCTATTAAAATCAGCAAATACCATCTTGACGATGTTAGGTTTCTCCTTGACATGAAAGCCCCGGAAGCTCAAGCAAACATCCAAGTATGTAAGCATGTTGCCTGGGAGGGGAACACATGAAACTCTGATGAACTGTTAACATGTGCAGTGCATGCAAATGAGATTATTACAATCATGTGAGCATTGCAGCAAGATGTTTGGGGAAGAGAGAGGAAGGGAAGCAGAAGGCATGGCATGTTATAGCCAGCTCTGAGTAGTAGTGGGCAGTGAGGGGGAGGTTGCCTTTCACCTGGTTGATGAGGTAGGGGTGGGCAGGAGGAGAAGGTCCCTAAGGGCACACTTTACTTCCTGCATGATACTACCTTTACAGGGACGATTCTGCATCGCCAGCAGGGCTCTGTTCGGTGTCTTGAAAATTATAAACATGTCTACGAATATTGATGAAGAATGATGAAGCAGGTATAAAATGTTACAGGGTCTCTGGAGAAATTCAAAGAGCCATTTCTTGATCAGATTAGGAAATAGAGTGCCCATTAACATTACCACTTTGGAATTACCTTGAAGACAAAACATTAGCATTTAGTCCAAATTAAAGTTATATTTCTGCCTTTAGAATTTGAATAATCCTGTCAATTCGGGAAATAAAAGAAAATTTGTCCTCTTTCAGCCACCCAATAAAGAAAAGGTGATAGGTGTACCCTGTAACATCCTAACTTTCTTCTTAATAGTTCTGTTGAACTCAGCACTGGAAATCCACCATCTACATTCAAAGGATTGATGGCAGACTATTCACTGCATCAATATAAGCCCAATAGTTTAAAAAGAAGGTTGAATTAAATGTCGCACAGGGCTTGTCAGTTCTGACACTTGACAACCTAATGGAATACAAACAGAAGGAGTGACTCTCCCTTTCTTTTCTATTCTGTCTCTCTCTCTGTCTTCTTGCTTCCTTTTTCTCCCTTCCTCCCACCCCCCTTCTTCCCTCCCTCCCTTCTCTCTTCCCTTCCTTCCTTCCTCTCTTCTTCTCTTCCTCCCTCCCTCCCTTCCTTTCAATGACAAGTTGTACATTTTTATGACAAACTTTCCTTTCAGTTAAATGATTTTTTCTGCTTCCTCATGCATACAACTTCTTTCTGAAGGAAGATGGCGGACAGAGGACTTGCGTGATAGTCAGAAATGACTGCTTAGAAGAACTGACTATTCTTCTCTTTTGAATTCAGTCACACATGTAAGTATTGTACCTAACTTGACATAGTTTTAATGTTATCTTTAAAAATAAAATCTCGTTCCAGAAAAAAAATTCACAGAGAAAATTCGATCTGCTGGGCCCGCAGATTTGACTGGAAAAAAAATAAACCTTGACTCTTAGGACAGGAGGTGATATTCCCCAAGTTTGACTAATGAGAGTTGAATCAGGCAAACCGTGTTTACTGCTTTGTGTGTATTTCAGCATCCCTGAAAATCAGCAAGTTCTGCCTGTGGTGGCTTTGGTTGCAGAGAGGGCCAATTAGTGCAAGGTAGACATGATAACCCCGGGCTCCTTTTCACACTATTCTCTGCCATTTTACAGAAGCTGGTAATTGAGAAGTGGAAGTTTCTCCAATCAGGCACTTCCCACAAAACTGCCAGAGTTTTAAGTTTCATATGAATGATCTCACTAATTTAAATATGGGGCAAAATATAGTAGAATATGAGACTAATTTCTGAAAAACTAAGTCAGTAGGTTTTATAACATCTGAGAGCTTCAGTTTCTTTCTTTTTCTTTTTTTTTTTTTAAATCTTAGTGCATAGTTGCTGTTCTTGGACCCAGAGAAGTAGATTCTTGCTCTTCAGTATTATACTTACTCCAACTAAATAACTGTCAAAAGTGTGTTAGTCGGTAATGTTGAGGAACATTAGCTCTGAAAATTGCAAACCATGTCCTGATGATTACATTTACCGCGATGAGCTGGACACAGTTATATAAATGCAGCCTTGCAGATACTCAGAGAAAAGTTCTGGCCTTGAGATTCAATAATGAAGCACATTTCAGCCCATAATTGGTCAAAAGTCAGAGAATATATATGCTGATGGAGAGTTCAATCTTCGGATTATGAGGCTTAAAAAATTACCTGCAGTTTTAATAGCACTCACATCTGTAGCACAAGTATTTAATTTCCACACTAATGGTGGAAAAGGCAAAATAAGGTTTATAAAGATATCCTGGAGAGTCAGTAATTTCTTAGATAGAAGAAACACAAGTTTAGCTATCATGAAAAGCTTGAACCAGGTAACAGGGATTGTTTATGAGTACAGATCACATCTCCTGCAGCTAGCTGTTTTTTCTGGGAAGCTTAGAGAGGCAAGAAAGGGGAAATGAATTATTTTCCTAAGAGCTATATTGTTAAAAATTATTCTACCACTAAAAGAAGTTTCATTTTATACCATTGTTAGTTTCCTTGAGGTCCGGAATTCTGTTATGATGTTTAATACCATGCCATAAATATATTTATTAATGGTATATTTTGGGGGGGAACAGAAAGGGAGATAATATTTACTGAGTGTGCTGCCTGGAACTTTAAAAATAACAAATGAATTCTAACAGCAATACCTTAGAATTGGTATTACCATCAGGATCTTACAGATAGGGAGAAACTAAGGCTCAGAAAGGCTCAGAAAGCTTCTATGTGGCGGAGCTAAGATGTGAAGCCCTGATGTCATTCCATTTCACTGCAGGGAGAGAGCTACCTGACCATCCAGGGTCCCTGAGGGGAGATCCATCTGCATAGCTTCATTGCTCTTGTGATTGTGCTGCCAGTGAAAAAATGAAGATATGCTCTATAGCAAATGCGGGGAAAGAGAGAAACAGATCCAGAAGGCAGACATTCCTTGGCAACCTGTGAAACTACTAAAGATAAAGGACTTCTATCCAGGATTCTCCAAGACAGACAAGCAGATGGTTAAATAACCAGGTGGATGATTAAGCCAGTCTTCCGGGTCAACAGATTGCTGTTGAGTTCAGTTGTGGGCACAGGATAGGACATCAAACCCTCCCAATGTGGTTCCACTTCCCCCAAATGGCTGTTTTAGTCCTTTGGTTCTAGAAGGCTCTGGGTCAGAAAGAAATTTAAAAAAATATCCCTGGAGTATGTTAAATGTGTTCAGAAGAAAGCAAGGAACTTGGATAGGGTTGAGGCCCCTGAGTATTTCCACTGGGGACAGTGGACAGACCAGAAAGATCTAAGGAAGTGGAAGTAAAGGGATTTCAGATACAAACCAACGTCACATTGTGTTCCTTGTTAAAATGGGCTACCAGATTATTTTAGAGAACAAAATTAATGTGTTTGAATGTGATTGCCTTTCCCAGTTGATTTCATACATGTTATGGACATACTTTTTCAGATCTCTGGTCTGGCAGGAGTGAACAAATAAACAAACACCATCTTATTATGATGATAAAATTCTCTGAGCATGAGAAATTATTGCCAAAACCTACAAAACGGTAAGGTCCATCAACCTCTTCTAGGCTGAATTGAGAAAACTTGGTGAAAGATCCAAATTTAGTGGTAGGTGACAGAATCTTTCTTGTTAGCCTTAGAAAAATAAGGAGAGCAAAGGAGATAGTACTGCTATCATGTTACAGATCATGTCTCACGTGGAGAACGCGGTCCTGTAATGCAGCCATTAAGCGCTAGGATCAGAGACAAGATTTATATATTCTGCAAAATGACTTAGTTCAGCCATTCAGAGTCAACCCATTCCCTTAAGACACAGAACAGCTGGCAAATGAAGGAAGCTCTTTGCTGCCATCTTTGCCTGTAGCACTCATAGTAATCTTGTCAACATGGTGAGTGTAACAAAGTGCATCTGCTTATTTTTGTTGTTTTCTAAAGGTGGGAGAAAAGATTTAACTTGAGATCCATTCTCACTTTTTTGCTCAGCCTGCAAACCTTTTCTGTAGTTCTCAGATCAAGGTACTCATAGAAGATCTTGAGCATCACCAAATGTGCTGGGCAGAGAAATCAGGTCTCTCAGAAGAGAGAATTGGTGGAAAACAAACATACAAGCAAACAAAATATGAACTTAGATTCCTTCAGATGGGCAAAGCAATTTGTTTTGGAATTTCTTTCTTTATATCACCTTTCCCTTTAAGTGTGTGTGTGCGTGTGTGTGTGTGTGTGTGTGTGTGTGCGTGAGAGAGAGAGAGAGAGAGAGAGAGGGAGGCTATGTGTGTGTATTTAATCAAATGTTACAATAAAAAACTTAACTCCTCCCTGACCCCCTGCTCAGATTTGCAGTCAATTTGAAATGACATACCACTTCCGTCAAAATCACAGCTAGCTTCTGGCCCCCAAACTCTACAACAGACATGAAGGAAAGGAGAGCTGGATGAGAAAGAAGGCAGGAGGTAGGAACATTTTAATCTGCCAGCAGGAAGTTTTTGAAAAAAAATCTAGAGTTAAGTGTAAGAAATGAAAAATGTTGTGCGAAAAGAAATAGCCAAAATAAAAGGTAGGAGTAGGTATTTCCAACAGGGGCGTATCCAAAAAGAAAGGGGTATGAATTCAGGGGTACTCAAGTGCCTTCCCAACTGAAAAGATGCCTACTGGCTTTTGCCAGAAAGAAATTAGAGGAAATCTGTATGAAAGTTCTGAACTGTTTTGACTATATCTCTGGACATCTGAGGGAGAGACAAGCTCATAAGTAATGGTGACGCGTTATGACAGGAATTCAAGTGTGTGGGTGTGACAGAGAGAGAGAGAGAGAGAATAAAAGGGCTTAAAAGGACATTGCAGAATGCCTGTGGTTTGGAGATGCATGATGTGAAAATATTCCCTGGGTACCAATTGATGATTTTCCTTCTCAACCCCTTAGCAATGCACATGGTCCTTGACTTTAGATGATTTGATGTAAAAATTTTCAACCCTATGATGGTACAAAAGCGACAGGCATTCAGTAGAAAGTGTACTTGGAATTTGGAATTTTGAGCTTCTCCTGGGCTGGCCGTATGCAGTACGATCCTCTCTGGTGATGCTGGGCAGGGCAGCAGCCTCAGGTCCCAGGCAGCACCGCCGTCGCGAAGGTGAGCAACTGACACGCTCACAACCATTCCGCCACTGTTTTTCACTTTCAGTACAGTATTCGATCCATTAGATGAGATATCCAACACTTCATTATAAAACCAGCTTTGTGTTAGATGATTTTGCCCAACTCTAGGCTAATGTAAATGTTCTGAGCACATTGAAGGTAGGTGAGGCCAAGCTATGATGTTCGGTAAGTTAATGTGTATCAAACGCATTTTTGACTTAACAATATTTTCAACTTGCGATGAGTTTATCGGATCATAACGCCATCGTAAACCGAGGAAGATCTGTAATGATCAGCAGTTCTCAAACCCAGCAGCCATCAGAATCGTGGGGCAGGCTTGCTTAAACTCAGATCGCTGGACTTTTCCCCAGGTTCCCAGAGCTTCTGATTCAGGAGGCCTGAGGTGAAGCCGGGAGTTTACATTTCCATCAAGTTCACAGGGTATGCTGATTCTGCAGGCTGATCTAATCCAAGTGCAGCATTACACTGTATGTATTTATTTTCTCTCCACTTTTTATAGATGAGGAAACAGAAGCCTCTGTACAATAAGCAGCTCTAGGAGCTGTGATTCCAGTTCCAGGCTACATGATGCAAATCAAAGTGGTGTTTAGAAAGGAGATCTTTCTCAATATTGGCCCTAGTAGGCCTGTCAATCATTTACAGCTAACCAGAACTTGGGTCAAATATATTCCAGTCCAGAGACATCGTCATCCCGGGATCTGATGAATAGATCTTTCATATTGATGTTTTTCACCACAAATGGCTCTCTTTGGCATGGTGAGAAACTTGTTATATTAGCCAGTTTTTTCTTACATTTTAATCATTTAAAATAAAGGTTTAATTTTTTACATTTTATAACTAGTATTTGTGCATGTTGAAAAAATAGTAGCCATGTAAAGAAGAAAATAACAACTTTTAGTTTTATCACCCAGAAATAATCATGGTCAATATTTTAAAGATTTTGAGGTTAAGTTTTTGTTTAATAGAGTTGTGTAAATTTTTTTTCTTTCCTCAAGTCTCTTTTTTAAAAGCAGTTTTATTGATTCATATATTCATATGAGTATATAATTCACATACCATTTAATTCACCCATTTAAAGTGTACAATTCAATGGCTTTTCATGTATTCACAGAGCTGTGGAAACATCACCACAATCAATTTGGGAACATTTTCTTCACCCCAAAAGAAGCTTCTCTTTAGCAGTCACTCCCGTCCCCTCCCCTCTCCCACCCAATCCTCCAGCCATGGAAAACTACTAATATAATTTCTGTCTCCACAGATTTGCTTACTCTGGATGTTTTATAGAAATGGAATCATACGATACATGTTCTTTTGTGACTGCCTTCTTTTACTTAACCTATATTTTTTCAAGGTTCGTCCATGTTGTAGCATATATTAGTACTTCACTACTTCTCACTGTTGAATAATATTCCATTGTATGGATATACCATGTTTATCTATCCATCCATCAGCAGAACATTTGGGTGGTTTTCACCTCTTGAATACTGTGAATAATGCCTTCAACACTTGTGTACAAGTTTTTGTGTGGATGTGTTTTCTATTCTCTTGGGTATATATATATATATATATATATATATATATATATATATATACATACATACATACATACATACATAGAAGTAGCATTCCTGTAGCATATAGTTACTCTATTTTTAACTTTCCAGGGAGCTGTCAAACAACTTTCCAAAAGCTGTACCACTTTACATCCCTACAAGCCAGGTATGAGGGTTTTAATTTCTCCACATCCTTGTCAAAGCTTGTTATCCAACTTTTTGATTGTAGACATCCTAGTGGATGTGAAGTGGTATCTCATGGTCGTTTTGATTTCTATTTCCCTAATAATTAATGATGTTAAGCATCAATTCATATACTTGATTATTTATATAGCTTCTTTGCAGAAATGCCCATTCAGATCCTTTGCCTCTTTTAAAATTTGTTCGTGTATCATTTTGTGAATAAATTGTAGAAGTTCTTTATATATTCTAGAGACAATTCCCATATCAGATAAATGATTTGCAAATATGTTCTCCCATTTTATGGGCTAACTTTTTACTTTCTTGAACATTGTCTCCACTTTCTTTAAAGCACAAATGTTTTTTTATTTTGATGAAGTTCAAATAATTTATTTTCTTCTTTATTCACTTGTGCTTTTGGTGTCACATCTAAGAAGTCTTTGCCTAACCTAAGATCATGAAAACTGACTCTTGTGTGTTCTTCTAAAAGTTTCAAGGTTTTAGCTCTTACATTTTGGTCTATGATCCATTTTGAGTTAGTTTTTGCTTATAATGTAAGAAAAGGGTCCAACTTCATTCTTTTGTATGTGGATATCCAGTTGGCCCAGCACATATTAAAAAACTGTTCTTTTCCCCATTGACTTGTATATAATTTTCTACCATGCATTTATATACGTGGAATTTTTCAGGACATTTCTCTATTGCTTTAGATATATTCCCAAATCTATTTTAAATGACAAGTTATTATCCCTTGGTAAATGTATCTTCCTACCTGTGCTTAGGAATGAATTTAGGAAATGGCCCTTCCTACTGCCTGCACTGAACCAGATGTTCTATCCTGACCATGTGACTTCATATCCCTTGATCACATCTGATTGACTGAGGTGTTGGGTTTATAGGGAGGTCTCCTCTCCACAAGTTCAGAATCACTGGAAAGACAGAAGCAGGCAAAGGCAGATGTTAGCTTTATTATTGATAAGGTGATTAGAAAATGTGACTCTAGAACATTGGTCAAAATAGTTTTGTAACATTCCCTCTCACCCTTGTCCAAAGTCTAGACTTTGGGGAAGCCAACCTGAGGGAAAGATTGGTTCTATAGAGCAAGACATCTCACAGATCCATGGTGGAGAGAGAAGCAAAAGGGAGAGTCATCTGGTTCTTAAAGTCCCACTTGAGAAATAGAAACAATTGAACATCACCTCCATGGGGAAAAATAACAAGAGGGAAGAGAACAGGGCTGTAACTCTAGTGCACTGATTTTCAAATTTTAGCGTGCATTAGAATCAACTGGAGGGGCTGCTACCGCTATTTATTTTTATTTTGAAATAATTTTAGACTTAGAGAAAAGTTGAAAAAATAGTTCCCATAGAGAAAAGTTGAAAAAATAGTTCCCATATACTCTCCGAGTTATCCCTGATCATAGCACAATGATCAACACCCAGAAACTAACACTGACATAGTAATATTGCTAATATACAGACCTTATTCAAATCTCACCAATTTCCCCAATTATAGTCCTTTTTATTTTCCATTCCCAGGATATAATTCAATGTCTCACATTGGAGTTAGTTGATATTCTCCTTAGTACCCCCAACTCTGTGAGAGTTCTTCATTCTTTCCCTAATTTTTATAACCTTGACACTTTTGATGGATATGGTTCAGATATTTTGTAGAATGTCCTTCACTCTGCAAATACAGATAGCTTTACTTGTTAACCCCCTTCCTTTATGCCTCTGACTGGTTTCCCTTGTCCAGTTGAATTGGCTAATATCTCAAATACAACGTTGAATAACAGCAAGGGTAGCCTCCTTGACTTGTTTCTGACTCTAGTGGAAATGCCTCTAATGTTTGCCCATTAAGTAAGATACTGGCTTTAGGATGAGGTACACATATTTCATGATTTTTTGAAAGTAGCCTTCAGTCCCTATTTTCTTGAATGTTTTTACCATGGATGGGTGTCAAATTCTGTAAAAGAAGGTTTTAGCGTATGTGGAAATATCATATAATTGTTTCCTTAGATATACTAATATATGATATCAATGGATTTCCTAATATTAAACCTAAATTGCATTCCTGGAATACATTCCACTTGGTAATAGTCTATTAATTCTTATTGTGGTATTGAATTCTGTTTGTTAATATTTTACCTAGCAGTTTTGCATTAATATTCATAAATGATATTGGTCTTTTTCTTTTCTTTTTTCTTTTATACTGTTTTTGTCAGGTTTAGGTATCAATATTATAGTTGCTTCATAAGAATAACTAGGGAGTTTTTCTTCACTTTGAATACACTTGAACTATATATGGAACACTGGAACTATCTGTTCTTTAAAGATTTGGTAAATTTCTAATATGAATTCATCTGAATCTGGTGTTTTTTTGGTAGCATAGTTCCTTAATAACTTTCTCTATTTTTTCCATGGAAATTAGTCTGGCTAATCTTTCTAATTCCAATGGGTTCAAATTTGGTAATCTGTATTTTCCTAAGAAATGATCTATTTCATCTAGATTTTCAAATTTACTTGCATAGGTGTCTGCACCTTATGAGTAGTAAGTATCTTATGAGTTTGTTTTAAAATTTCTGTGATTGTATCTCCAGTTCATTTTGTATGTATCTTATGAGTTTGTTTTAAAATTTCTGTGATTCTATCTCCAGTTCATTTGGTATGTATCTTGAGTTTGTTTTAAAATTTCTGTGATTCTATCTCCAGTTCATTTTGTATTTTGCATACTGTGATTTCTCCCCTTTTTTTTCCTTCCAAGTTGGCTGGTAGTTTGACTATTATTTTTTTAAAAAGGATTTTGATTTGTTAATTAGGTCTATGGTTTTAGTTTTCTCTACCTCACTAATTTCTGCTTTTATCTTTATTTCTTCTCTTGTTATTTCTTTTATTTTATTATATATTTTTTTCTAGTTTCTTGATTTTGGTAATTGGATTCTGAGGCAAATTAAAGTTTGAGGGACACTGAGCTAAAATAATAGAAGAGACTTAGCATGGAAGAGGATCTTAGTGGCCAACTAGATTCTAGAACCATGCTAGAGCAATGGTTCTCAACCCAGTCTGTACATCAGAACTACTGAGGAAAAAAATATCAAATACCAAAATTAGGCTTCAGCTCCAGAAATTCTGATTTGTTTGATGTGGGATGAGCCCCAGGAATCAGGATCTTTAAGAAACCCCAGGTGATTCCTACTGAGACCCACAGGGTGCTAAACCATTTTATTATGCAACTGAAAAAGGGGCCGCCCTGAGAAATTAAATTGCTTCCCAAGGTCACAGAGCTAATTTGAACTCCAACCCTCTTCTTAAGCCAGTCCTAAATCATGTTTTTTTTTTTGTACTTTATTAATTAGGTTTTACAATCACTTCTCTTTGGGAGTGCAACAGAGCAAAAATATTCCAAATATTTAGCTGTCTAATATGTTTGCCCAAAGAATGCCCAAATTTTTCTATATTAGGAGGTTATTGATATTTTGTTTTTCATTTTATCAATGGTTATCCATATATCTTCTTACACACACACACCATCCAGCGTTCCAGTTTCCTATATAAACATGGGTATGCTGGCTTGTTCATTTAGGACATCAAATACACTCCCTTATAAGCTAACATTTAATAGGATTATAACAATGGAAAATTGAAAATAGCAATCCCCATGTTGACAAATTTCAAAGAAGTGTGTCTCAAAGGGAAATATGACAGACCTATGATCAGTGGGTCCTTAGCATCTACTAGACACAACTCACTGATGACTTTTGGAGTCACTTAATTAGCCAGGATAATTTTTTTTTTTTTCAGGATAATTTTTTTAAAGTGAATTAATAGCTCTGAAGTTACTTTGCTCTTAAGGGAGTTATAGGAAGACGTTGTAACTGCAATCAAGTTAAACCATTACAGACACTGCTTCGCAGAAACTTTAAGTGAGATAGACTGTTCCATTCAAACTATGCTTATTCCTCAGAGGTGTTTTTAGGTTCCACAAATGCTTCAAATCTCCTTTTCTTCCTTATTTCAAACTATTTAAAAACTTGAATTAAAAAGAAAAAAATGGGGCTTCCCTGGTGGCGCAGTGGTTGAGAATCTGCCTGCTAATGCGGGGGACACGGGTTCGAGCCCTGGTCTGGGAAGATCCCACATGCCGCGGAGCGGCTGGGCCCGTGAGCCACAACTACTGAGCCTGCGCGTCTGGAGCCTGTGCCCCGCAACGGGAGGGGCCGTGATAGTGAGAGGCCCGCGCACCGCGATGAAGAGCGGTCTCCGCACCGCGATGAAGAGTGGCCCCCGCTTGCCGCAACTAGAGAAAGCCCTCGCACGAACCGAAGACCCAACACAGCCAAAAATAAATAAATAAATAAATAAAGTAGCTATAAAAAAAAAAGAAAAAAATGTGCATTCAAATGTGTTATGTGAACATTAACTCATTGCAGATAAACCATGCATTAACTTGACTACCTATTGATTAGCTTTACAAGTATATATTATAAATTTGAATTTAATACTTGCAAATGTAAAATGTACTAATAAATACGCTTTTACTTATTTATTGGGAGTTTTTGTGTATTTTATTACAAGATATGATTATATGTCTACAAATTTTGAGAATCACTGGACTAGAAAAAGATAAATAGGGGGGCTTAAGAAGTATCAGAGCTACTGGCCACCATCTAAATAAATAGCCACTTGGAAAGAAAATTTTTTTTGAGGTGTTGAGGCATAAGGACATCCACTAATTTATTTGGATGGATTATTAGATGAACTTTACCATAAATGTATGTGTATGTTTGTGTATGTGTCTGTATGGGTGTGTGTGTAGGTGTGTGTGTGTGTGTGTGCACCATGGATTTTACAAAATTATCCAGGCTTTCTATTAGAATCAAATTCTGCAGATCATTTTCTCTTTTCCTTTTTATAGGATCCTGAGTTGGTGATAATTTTTTCCTCCCTAGAGTGGCCTATAAATAAAGGATCCATTGAACTTAGAAAATGATCCCTTTACAAAGTTCCTTTTCTTCACCATGTGTAATCTATATCCAAGGACTGAAAGTAGGAATATGTTCATGAACAGTTAATCCATCATGGCAAATTTATGAATATTTAAGAAATGTTTCTGTTCTCTTATTTATTGTATCACAGATTTCAATGGCTATGATCTCCCACAGACTATGAAGAGAACTAGCCATTGCCTGGATGAACCAAGGTGTGTTTTAATAGGACTGAGTCCCATGTCAGATTTAAATGAAATAGGGACTTCCCTGGTGGCGCAGTGGTTAAGAATCTGCCTGCCAATTCAAGGGACACGCGTTCGAGCCCTGGTCCGGAAAGATCCCACATACCGTGGAGCAACTAAGCCCGTGCGCCACAACTACTGAGCCTGCGCTCTAGAGCGCACGAGCCACAACTACTGAGCCCACGTGTTACAACTACTGAAGCCCGTGTGCCTAGAGCCCTTGCTCCGCAACAAGAGAAGCCACTGCAATGAGAAGCCCACGCCCCACAACGAAGAGTAGCCCCCATGCAGCAACGAAGACCCAACTCAGCCAGAAGTAAATAAATAAAATAAATAAATTTATTATTTTTTTAAAAAGAAGTAAATGAAATATACCTGACACTGTCTCTCACTTCTTATGTTTACCACTGGCTCAGTTAGCACCACATTTTAAGGTTTATAACTTTCCCTTTCTTTCAGGCAACTTTTGTGCCAACAGTAAAGAGTCTGCTAAGGGGAATGGCCCCTAACAGAAAGCCCTGCTCAGTGCCCTTCTAAGCCATGAAAGATAGTGGCCAAGAGAAATTCTTCCAAAGAATAAAACTCAGGGTCACCAGGTTATTTCAACAAGAAGTTTGTGCTTTTCCTAGAAGGCAGGATATGGGACTAGATATTATTTCCCATGTTCCACTTTTCTATATTGGAGTTTTTAATGTGATGGTCCTACTTTTTCCATACCTTGTAAGTGGACAGTATTAAATATAGCTGCAATTTTAGCTCAAAGATTGCAAAATCATGAGGAATGCAAACAGATCTGATTAAGTTTGAAAATAGATGCAGAACTTATGTCCACATAAAAACCTGCATACAGATGTTTACAGAAACTTTATTCATAATTGCCTAAACTTGGAAGCCACCAAGATGTCCTTCAGTAGGCAAATGGATAAATAAACTGTGGCACGTCCAGACAATGGGATATTATTCAGTGCTAAATAGAAATGAAATACTAAGGCATGAAAAGACATGGGGGAACTTTAAATGCATATTACTCAGTGAAAGAAGCCAGTCTGAAAAGACTACACACTGTATAATACAAACTATGTGACATTCTGGAGAAGGCAAAACTATGGAGACAGGGCTTCCCTGGTGGTGCAGTGGTTAAGAATCTGCCTGCCAATGCAGGGGACACGGGTTCGAGCCCTGGTCCAGGAGGATCCCACATGCTGCGGAGCAACAAAGCCCGTGCGCCACAACTACTGAGCCTGCGCTCTAGAGCCCGCGAGCCACAACTACTGAGCCCGCATGCTACAACTACTGAAGCCCATGCTCCACAACAAGAGAAACCACTGCAATGAGAAGCCCACGCACCGCAATGAAGAGTAGCCCCTGCTCGCCACAACCAGAGAAAGCCTGTGCACAGAACAAAGACCCAACGCAGCCAAAACAAAACAAAACAAAACAAACTATGGAGACAATAAAAAGCAGTGGAGCACAGAGGATTTTTAAGGTAGTGAAAATACTTATATGATATGATAATGATAGATGCACGTCATTATACATTTTTCCAAACCCATAGAATGTACAACACCAAGAATAAACCCTAAGATGAACTGTGAACTTTGGGTGATTATAATATGTCAATGTAGGTTCATCCTTTTAAAAATGTACGATTGTGTTGAGTGAGGTTGATAATGGAGGAGGCTATGTATGTTTGGGGGTGAAGGGTATATGAGAATTCTCTGTAATTTTCTCTCCATTTCATTGTAAACCTAAAACTACTCTAAAAAATAAAGTCAAAGAACAGTAAACACACACACACACACATACACACACCTTTCACAATCCCTCCTTTATCACCAAACAAACAAAAATCCACTAAAATATCTAACAGGAGAGGGGTAGTTAAACCAGGACACTTATAAAATGCCCAATACTATAAAAAAATCTCTTGGTTTAGGCACTAAATAGACTCTATTAGAGAAACTTAAAAGAAAAAATCAACTAAATAGGATCTATGGCCCCATAGTTTATAGCCCTTCTAAGAATGCATGTTTTTGATGTTTTTACAGTAAGAGCTTAAGAAAAATCCCACAAGCAGGAGAAAAACATTCTGAACTTTGGTACTCACTGCTCATTGAAAGACAATTCTTTATAGGTCCCTCATATTTCTGTACATCTTGCAAAGTGACACATTGACCAGCCTTTGTTCAAATTATCTTTTAAAAGATGCATGCACCCCTATGTTCATAGCAGTACTATTTACAATAGCCAAGACATGGAAACAACCTAAAAGTCCATCAACAGATGACTGGATAAAGAAGATGTGGTTTATATATACAATGGAATATTACTTAGCCATAAAAAGAATGAAATAATGCCACTTGCAGCAACATGGATGGACCTAGAGATTATCATACTAAGTGAAGTCAGAAAGAGAAAGACAAATACCATATGATATCACTTATATGTGGAATCTAAAATATGACACAAATGAACCTATCTATGAAACAGAAACAGAATCATGGACATAGAGAACAGACTGGTGGTTGCCAAGGGGGAGGGCCTGGGGGTTGGGGGTTGGGGGAGGGATGGAGTGGGAAGCTGGGGTGAGCAGATGTCAGCTTTTATATATAGAATGGATAAATAACAAGGTCCTACTGTATAGCACAGAGAACTATATTCAATATCCTATGATAAACCATACTGGGAAATAATATTTAAAAAAAGAATGTATATATATGTATAACTGAATCACTTTGCTGCACAGCAGAAATTAACACAACATTGTAAATCAACTATACTTCAATAAAATTAAAAGGAACAAATTATCTTCTTACTGATGTTTAAGACTGTATATAGCAAACAGTCTTAGAAGATAGAGTATCTCCCTCTGGAGTAAAGGCAGATTTGATTAAAGCCTTGGATGGTAAAGAGATGGTTTCCCTCCAGAACAAAGGGTGAACATAATTATGCCCATTATAGAAGACTGGCTTCCCAGATCTCTGCAATTCACGGCATGTGATGATATCCAATGTTCCTCTTAGTAGCACGTCGTGGGAATAAAGCCTTGGGTAACTAGAACAAATTCTGTTACTCTGCCTAGTGCTATTACCTGGAGTGACAAACTGTCCTTTGTCTCTGATTTAGTGAGCTCTTTTCTTCTGCCGACAACCATGAAAAGGCAACAGGCTAACTTTTTAGCTTGTAAGTAAAGTAAAATTTCAGACTCTTCATACTTACAGACAGGTACATTTATAAAATCATGAAACTTAGAGCCACCATGGTCAGAATCTAGGCAATCTGTTACCATATAGGCTGATTCACTTGGGAGAAGGAGGGCCAGGCATGTAACACTTGTGAAGGAAGAAAGGTAACAGCAGGCCCAACTTAGGGCTCAGCCCTTCTTGCAGCCTGTTATGCAAACCTTAGATCAACTTGAAGATGACAGTAAAAGGTCTTGGAGTTTTTTTAACGGGAGGACTTGGCAGGCATAAGGGTGTTTAGCCTCCTTGGGAAGATTTCCCTGAGAAAGGCAAAATCACGTGGAAAACCATAGATAAGGCAGCAGGCTCTTGCTGCCCCAGATTGAGTTTCAATGGTGATGAAAGTGACCCATTGGAGAATGAGCAACTGTCCCCCCAAAATTCAGATACATTACTGTAATTAGGCTCATTGTCCTAGAAAACTCCTTTAATCCTTGTGTTGAAATCAGTTAAGAATTTACGAGGTGTCACCATGACAGTGGGGCAGAAAATGCTCTGGATTAAGGTGAACTCCTTAACAAAATGTGCTACTGTGGTGTAAGAACGGATCAATGGAATAGAATCAAAATGCCAGAAATAAACCTTTCATTTATGGTCAACTGCTTTTCAACAGGGATATCGAGACAGTTCAATGAAGGGAAGTATAGTCTTTTTAAAAAGTGCTGGGACAACTGATATCCACGTGTAAAAGAATAGAGTTGGATCCTTTCCTTATACACAAACAAAATTTAATTCAAAATAGATCACAGAATTAAATGTAAGTACTAGAATTTTGAAACTTTTAGAAGGAATCAAAGTAGTAAATCTTCATGACTTTAGGTTAGGCAAAGACTTCTTTGATATAACATCACAAGAACAAGGAAGAAAAAAGGATTAATTGGACTTTGTCAAAATTAAAATCTTTTGTACCTCAATGGACTCCATCAAGAAAATGAAAAGACAACCCACAGGACGAGGTAAAATATTTGTAAATCATATGCTTGATAAGGGATTTGCACATCGAATATATAAAGAATGTCTGAACCTCAATAATAAAAGCATAAACACTCCAATTAAAAAATGGGCAAAGGATGTAAATGGACATTTCTCCAGAGAAGATACATAAGCACACAAATAAGCACATGAAATAATGCTCAATATCATAGGTCATTTGGAAAATGCAAATTAGAACCACAATGAGATATGATTTCATACACACTAGGATGGCTATAATCAAAAAGGCAGATAACAACAAGGATTTGGTAAAGATATAGAGAAATGAGGACCCTCATATGTTGTTGATGGAATGGTAGAATGGTGCAGCTGATTTGGAAAACTATTTGGTAGCTCCTTTAAGAGTTAAACATTAAGCTACCATATGACTCAACAATTCCACACCTCGCTACCCAATATTACCCAAGAATATTGAAAACATATGTCCACACAAAAACTAGTACATGAATGTTAATAGCAGCCTTGTTTATGATAGCTACAAAGTAAAAAGAACTGAAATGTCCACTAGCTAATGAATGGATAAACAAATTATGGTATTCATATAATGGAACCTTTGTCCATAAAAAGGAATGAAGTACTGAAACAAGGTATAACATAGATGAATCCTGTCAAGGCATGGAGGGAGTGAGGAATTGGGAGTCCTGCTAACAAGTGTACAGTTTCTCTTTGGGGTGATGGAAATGATCTGGAATTAGATAGTAGTGATGGATGTACAACGCTGCAATTATCCTAAAAAACACTGAATCATACACTTTGTAACGGTGAATTTTATGTTGTGTGAATTATATCTCAATAATAAAAAATTGCAAAAAAAAAATACATGGCTGAACCTTGAAATCATTATGCTAAGTGAAAGAAGCCAGACACAAAAGGCCACATATTGCATAACTCTGTTTATATGAAATGTCCAGAACTGTCAAATCTGTAAAGACAAAAAGTAGGTGAGTGGTTGGCAGTGCTGGGAGTGGTGGTGTTGGTGGTGGTAAATGGGTAGTTACTGCTAATGGTTATGAGGATCCTTCTGGGGGTGAAGAAAATGGTTTAAAATTGATTGTGGCAATGGTTGCACAACTGTATGAAAATAAGAAAAACCACCGAATTGTATACTTTAAAAAGGTAAATTTTATGGCATGTGAATTATATCTCAATAAAAGTACTATGAAAAGGACAACAATTTTACCTATTTAAGAAGTAGAAAGTTATGCAGTACCCATAAATCATAAAAGTGTTTGATAAATCTTTATACCTATTATCTAGTAAAAAAAAAAAAAGGTGCTATTATGAAAGTCAAGCCCAAGTCCAGAAAAAATGTAAAAGCCTGTGGTCCTAGGCAGACAATAATGTGCCTATGGTTGCTGAGTCAAAGGGTTCCCAAAACCAATTTTATTTGGTTGAGCCACAAGAAGACGCCATATTGCTCAAAACTGAAAGTAAACATATCTTGTGATTGGTGCCACCTGATTCCTTCCTCCTCTTCTACTCCAACCTCAGCTGCTTTAAGAAGATGACCAGAGGTAGGGCTGAGGTCTCCCTGTCCCCAAAGACTACCAAAAGCCATATGTACCAGAATAAACATGCTAGGGAACTTCTGGGAGGGAATGGACTTAAACTCCTACGGTTCTGTTGGATATAGGCATCCAGGTCTCCATCCTACTCAATCTTGCGAAGGGAGGGGGCACCTGAACTCCAACCACGGGTCTCAGTGGGAAAGAAAAGCCAGCATGACCTTGTGGGTAGGGCCTTGGGCACATTCAATGTACTGATGGTGTTTCTACATCTAATGTAAAGGAAGAATTAATGTGTCATATGCTTTTAATTCTCTGTCCCATAAATGCCAGACAGGATTATTCTGATCAGAAATTGTTGCATGTCGAGAGGTAATCATGCCTTTGGGGTCCTTAATTCTGAAGACCACTTTGAACTACAATTCTCTATGATTTAGGATTTTACTAGTTGGAGCCTTTGGCAAAGGGAGCCAGCCTCTACCTGGAAATGTTCCTTGGGATTTTATTATCTATCTATTTACATATCTATCTATCTATTATTATTTTTGGCTGCGCCAGGTCTTAAGTTGTGGCATGCAGGATCTTCATTGTGGCACACAGGAATCTTTTTTTTTTTAGTTGCTGCATGCGGATTCTTAGTTGTGGCATACATGCAGGATCTAGTTCCCTGACCGGGGATTGAACCTGGGCCCCCTGCATTGGGAGCAAGGAGTCTTACCCACTGGACCACCAGGGAAGTCCCTCCTTGGGATTTTTTCCTTGCCTCCCTTTTGAAAAGCAGCTATTGGCTTGCTGTTGGGCTTTTGTCAACACTGAACCCTGAACTCATGGAGGATTTGATACTCTGTTGCCTGATATTTCTATTTGGGGGTGGATCATTTCCTACTTACCGAGTGACAAGGTAGGAGGGCCCAACAAGACTCTTTTCAATGGAAAATGGCATATTCAACAATGAAGAGGACCTGGCTCCAGCAGTGTCTGCGAAAAAGTGACAGCTATTTCATTTGGCGGGAATTTCATTCCCAACTTCAACCTGTAGCAGAGTCACTGGCTCAGTGGAACCGTCGATTTCCAGAGCGTCTCCTGGATACTGGGAAGTGGTTATCAGATGGTTTGGCCAAGCTGATATTTGATGGTGTCCACTCAGCTACATAGCAGTGAAAATGGATGCAGTTGTGCCAGTCAGTGGACAGAACACAGCCTTGTTCTCATAGCTCTGGCCAAAACCTGCCTTCATAAACTGTGTTATATTTTCTCATTCTTGAGCTGCTGCCAATAGTCTGGCTGTTTGGTCTGTCACTTAGAAAACCAAAGGCAGGCAGATTAAAGACAAACTTTGGGTAAATTAAAGGCACCCTTTGGAGCAGATTAAAGGTACTTTGTGGACTTCTGATTGAACCATCTATGTCACTCACAAAGATGCCCATGGTAAGGGCTATTCTCTGATGAGACCAACTGTAATCTAGCTGCTCATGGAGCCTGAACTACACAAATCCACACATCTGCCTGGGTCCCTCATCATACCATATGCAGTGACGCACCAGTCTCCATAGACTGGGCACAAAGGACTTTAAGTTGCTGATGCAGGTAACCACGTTGTGTACCAGTCCAATCAGCTGACTCTGGCCATACTATGTGGACTCTGAAACTAATTGTGCCATCTTTTCAGCTTTCCAGATCATTTTTAGACTGAAAATGAGGTGCATTGTTACACATTGCATTGCAACAACCATCCAACAGTGGTATAGTAAGGATATTTGATGGACTTCCCACATTGCTTGTTATACACACGCACCTGCTATTACCAAGCTTGGAATGGCTCCTCAAAACTTGCCAGAAAAAGAGTTCTGACTCCACTCCCTTACCTGCTTTGCACCTTAGTAAGGCATTTGTTCCCCGAATGACTTCTCCCCAGAGGGAGTTCATCTTCTCTTAGCTGCTTCCTATGATTAGGATAAAAGGACTAGAAAATAACATAGACCTATTTTGTAAATCTCCCTGACTATTCTTGGGCATGATGTTTTTCCTTTTCCCTAATGACAGCCCCAGGTCAGCCCGGTTGGCCCATACGCTGAATGACAGGCCAGCCTGAAGGGGACCTAGGAGATTGAAACTTAATTCTGGTTCAGGTTTTGGAGACTCGTTTGACTGAGAGGGTCTAAGATCTTTAAAGATAAAAAAATTACCTCTTTGTTGTGTGTACTCCTCGCAGAATCCCTGATGGAGGCCCACGCGGGCCAAAACTGGGGGCATAATGAGTCTGTGAGATTTATAAAAATTCACTTTTCCCTCTTGCACCTGACTCTCTTAGACAAAAGTTCTGAGTGCAGGTGGGGACCAGGCCACATTTGTGGCAGTGGAATGAGAACAACAATCTCGGGGGTAGAGGTGGGGAGGGAAAACATTAGACCCTGGGAGATGTGACGGCGGGCAGATATTATGATCTCTGTCTTCCAGAGTTACCATTGGAGACTTTCTCAAAAAAAAAAAAAAAAAAAAAAACAACACCCTGTTGCATCTCTCCCACGCTATTGCAAGTACCATATATTTAACCCAGTGTTGGGTCTGCCATTCCCAACCAGAGAGTCCTGACCATGATTTGATCACATTTCCTCTTAACCTTGCTGCCAAGTCTACTAGAAACAACAGGGGATGGTCCCAGGGTCCACCTGTCATCACCTTCTGATGTCTTCCCTACCCTGTTCTCCATCATTCCATGGGGCAGGCAAATGCTAACCAGTGTGTGGTGTGGATAAACATGACAGATTGGATGGATTGCTCTTTGGAAGCCCTCCAAGACAATTATTCCAATTGAGCTGGAAAGCCTAAGACCTGCCATCTGACTAGGAGGTCATACTGAAGGGACTGTCAACCTCTATCATCAGACTGATGTGGGTTCCACTTGTCAGGCCCTAGCAATTATAAATTCTTTCAAGTGGTACCATGGGTGACCTCAGGACTGTATTGTGAGAAAGCCTGACGTTCATTGACTTGTCTCTCTCTAAAAACATAGTGACTTGTACTTTACAGGTGTTCATAACAGACCTTCAAGTATTTAAGGAAACACCAACAATAAATCATGTAGCCCCAGATGACGGCAAGATGTCTCTAAAATAAAGCTACCCTTAGATATTGGTGGGGAGACTTCTTGGAGGCATAACCGATTCATTATTTATGCTCACTCTATAGACATTTATGCATATGATGTAGAGTTATTCATATGATAGGCACCATGCAATTAGAAAAGTTGGTAAGAAATTTGTCTCTGACATGGGCTGATGTCATCAACGATGAAAACTTTACCCTAGAAAGTATACATTTTAGCCCCAGTTCACTGGCCAGAGTTGTTATGGATGATGCAGTCGCTCTAGTCTTCCTCCTTATGGGCCAAGGCACAGAGTCTGGGCAAAGGTTCATACATCCTGCTGTGCCTGGGTGTCTCAGGTCAAGTGGAAAAGTCAATATAGAAACGTAGAGAGAAAGCTACTTGACTTTCTAAAGTAGACCCTGGTGGCTTATATGGTGGGTTCAGCTGGCTGGATCTGGGATCCTGGAAGGAATAGTCGAGGTTACTATTGCAGGTTGGCCTTATCCTGCTGCCTGGAGTCCTGTTCATTGTAGCCGTTATTAAATGCTATACGATACAAATTGAATGGACTTTGCTCCAGACTCTGTTGGTCAGAGTAATCAGAGTAGCATTGGCATGAGATACTCATGGCAAAGAAATGAGAAGCAGGGATGGCATAGAAATGAGGGGTGGATATTGTTGGGAGACAATTCTCCATGGGTCTCTTGCATTTCTGCACAACTTAGGAAGCAAGCCCTTAATTCTAGATTTGCACAACAAACATTCTTGGAAGGTAGAGGTTGTATTCCCCTCCACAGCAAAGGACAGATTGACTTACAGTCTTGGAAGACAGTGATAGTCTTCAAAGCAAAGGGTATGTATGCATGCTTTCTGATCATTATAAAAGACTCCAGTGTCCTAAGCTCAGGGTTCCTCTTTTGGAATGGAACCTACTGCACGTGATGGGTTCATCTGACCTTCTTCCTGTCCCCGTGTCAGAGAACCAGCACAAATGCTAAAATGCTAATATTCTGGCACTTGCTGTTGCTGTGGGTAATAAATGTCCTTTGTCTCTGGCACAAGACACTTATGTTTTCTATCAGCAAATCCACGAAAATGTGGCAGGCTAACTTGTTAGCTTGCAAGTAGAGTACTATTTCTCAGTTCTTGATACTGTTCAGAGGAGTTCCATGCCAGAACTAGATCACACCCAAGACTTATGATACTAAAGATGCTGAGGCCTCGGCAGGTATTTCTCTTGCTGGGGTGGAACAGGAATTTTGGGGGGCAACATAGAGTGAACCTACAGAGCAAACAGGAAGTCCACTGTCCGCATTGGGCTGGCACTAAGAAGACTGACGTTAGGTGACAGTGCGGGGGCGGGTGTGCTCGTGAAGATCATAATGCCAGAAAAAGTATGATGAAAACAGTTTGTTAAGGTACATTCATCCGTTAGCGTTTTGTAAAATGGACTGTGAATCAGTGAAACAAATTCAGTTCGACAAATATATTGAACACCTACTAGGCGCAAAGCCACTAGGCTGAGCTCTACAAATGACGCAGAGATGACTAAGAAGAGAAATAAGAGGCAGCTTATACTTTGAGTGGGAAACATTTTGTATCAAACCATATTGCAAGTTTGGATAAAGTAAGTTAAATAAATTGTATAAATGCTGTAAAAATAAAGAGGCGCCAAGTACTAAGGGATTAGACATTTTGGAGGAAGGAAGGTAGGCGTGTGCAGCGTTTTACCGGGGCTCCTTCTGTGTGAGTTCCACACCTCTGGTTAGTCTGCACGTTTCCAACGAAAAGTGCATGAAGAAGCCTCTCTCTGAAGGAAGGCCAGAGCAGGGACCTTGAGAGAGCATTCATTACAGTATCTAAACACCACCAGGCCTTCGTGGCAACGGCCTGGATTGACCTAACTTAGGTCTTAGAGTTGGGATCACTCATCGTTCATTGAGAAAAACACTATAAGAGATGGGGAGAGAGCAGGAGATGGTGGATGAAGGAAAAGAGGAGGTATACAAAGAAGAAGCATCCTTCATCTTCTACGTACAGATGTCCTGTGCCTATTTATAGACGTGGAGAGACTAAAACCTACATCCCTGCTTCCATCTCTACGATTACTCATAGCAGCACAAAGGCATCTCAGAAGAATTCTTTCACTGGCACACTCCGTGATGTTTTTTCTCCTCAAGCACCTCTACACATAGATTGTGCCAAGTAAGCCTAGGAGAGAGTGAGGTTTTTTAAATTTTATACTTTTGAATAAAACACTTGAAGAGGGAGCTTTATGTGCTAGCAAATTTTAAACTCACAATTTATAGTTTTACTCCAGCAATAAACTCCTTTGGGACCACTTACAGGGCGGTTGTAAGGATTAACCAGAGTTAACATATGTGAAAAACGCTTGGTAAACAGTAAAATGGTAGACACATTTATAAATATATTTATGTATGTCTCTGATAACACGTCTGTCTTAGACTATTTAGAAAAGAAAGGCAATTGGAAAAAACTGAAAATTATCCTTACAGATAATCATTGTTGACATTATTGTACATATTTCAAATCCTTTTTCTAAAAATCATATATATTGTTTGAGAGTCTAAATTTTTTTTCACTTAACAATATATTGTAAACATTATATCATGTTCATAACATTCCTCAGAATCATTTTTAATTATAAATTATCACATAGTGATCCATTTGGAGATAGCATTAATTTACTTAATTGTTTTTTGTTTAGGTAGTGTGAAAATTTTCTCTTAATGAGTTAAACATACACCTATATAATACAGCCATTCTACTCCTTAGATATTTACCCAAGATAAATGAAGCATCTGTCCATACAAAGACTTATATGTATACAAATTCATAGCAGCTTTATATGTAATATCCCAAACTGAACATAACCCAAATGCCCATCAACAGGAGAATGAATAAACAAAATGTGGTATATATACATATACTGTGATACTACTTAGCAATAAAAAGGAAAGAACTACTGAAACATAAAACAACACGGGAGAATCTCAAAATCATTGTGCAGACTGAAAGAATTCCGATACCAAATAACATGTGCTGTATGATTTCATTTACGTTAAATTCTACAGACTACAAAGTACCCTACAGTGGGAGGTGATAGAAATATTCAGTATCTTGATTTTTCTCACTGTTTCATGGGTGGAAACATAAACTAAAATTCATTGAGTTGTACACTTTAATTATGTATTGTTTAGTGTACATGTATAATACCACAGTAATTTTAAAGCTCCACAATTAGGTATGAATATAATGTGTTAATACGGGATGACCAACTGAATTCATAAATAGATTTTTGCAAAACTCTGTTTCCTTTAACATATTCCTAGAGGCTATTTTCTTGGGGGGAAAATGGTATGAACTTTTTAGGGAGTTGAGCACATATTGTATAACTGCCCTTACTATTTAGAGTCCCACTAGCAGTATACATGTATGCTTGTTTTCTGACAATTGGGAAGCTACTTTCATCTGGACATTCTTTTATACCAGTATGAGTTAAACTCACTTTACCTGTACAATTCTTTTCTGGGTAAATTAGTAGATAGAGCAGAACCAATTAATTCCCAAATTGGACAGTGTCTGGTTCTGGGAATTAGTGCTTATGGGATTGAAGATAAAAGAAAGGATTCATATGCAGGACTATCTATATTATTCATCACTGGTCAAAACCTACCAATTAGAATCTTCTTTGAGTTATCTAAATTGGTACTTAACACAAATTGCCTAGTCTCATGGGTAGGTCAGGAACTTGAACCCATCCACTAACGCAGGAAGCTGGCATGGAAATCGGGACAGGAATTTCATTTGCACTTGGTCATATAGTGAAGGGGAGAATCAGAACCTGGGCTAAGGACCCAGCAGATACCCATGCTCTGTGAAACCCCATCTGTCCCTCCCCATAGCTGACCTTAGGGACATCACTACATACGAGGAACACTGAAATACCACTACCCTGTGGCAGTAGTCCTTTTTAAAAAATTCCTACAGAAAATATTTGTTATAAATTGTCTGTATGATTTAGTAGAGGGAACACAGATGTTGGAGTTGGCTTGGACTTGGGACAAGTTACTTCATTTCTCTGAGGCTGATTTGGGCAGTAAAATTTATCTTGAAAGGCTGTTGGGAGGAGAAATTAGAATATATATATATAAATTCATACATGTAATAAATATATGTGCATATATACATATAATACAGATTATATGTATATATAATAAAAAGATATGTATATATAAATATATAATTACTATACTATATATTTATATATGTATATCTAATTTCATATGTATTAATATATATAATATATATGTATATATAAATTTACCACAATATCTAGGACAATGTTAGGTAAATATTAGCTTCCTTCCCTATTAGAAAAATGTGAATGTGTATAAGTCCTATCACCCAAAATAGACTGTTACTGTCTCTAATACTCTCTAATCTGTGGCTGGAAGGAAAACACGACATGTATAAAAATGCTTCACAAACTAGAGTGCTGTGCGTATCTAAAATGCCATCCTATGTGTCCTTTTGCATCCTGTAACACCTGGATCAACATTAGCTCCCCAGAAACAAACAGAAAGTCTGTAGTCATTGATTGATAAAGAGCAAAGAGAGCAAGTACTCAAACAATTCAATGGATGCCAGGATGCCAAACTATTTTTTTTTTTTAATAACAAAGAAAAGTGCTGTACCAACTATGCCCACTGGATAATTACCTTGAGGGTGCCAGGGCCGGCTGTTGGCAGTGGTTTAGAGTCGCTGTGAAAATTCTGGAATGGAGGCAGGCAATTTTATTTAAGGAAGGAAGGAAGGTTGTTGGATGAAATATATTCACAAGAGCAGTGATGGCTAGGGTTTCTAACAAAGGGGAGACTTCAAGAAAACCAGGCTTGAAATAAAGCATTTTCTTACCCTTGATAACGAGGTCTGTGTTGATAGCCACTGCGAAGTTGGAACAGCTGACCTACTGTTAGCAAAATGCTTACACGGACTGCAAGGCTGGGAAGAAAACCAGAGAGCCTGTTTCCTGAGGGGCGATGAGCAAGCCGACACACGCTCTCCAAACCTTTTGACAGCTTGGGAAATCTCTGAAGTTACCTTGTAGTTTTGGAAAGTGAGAAGCCAAAAAACAAAAAAAAGTCCTGGGAAGTCATCCAAGTTTTAAAAGCATCTTTTCTCTTCGTGGTCCTCCTGCTGTGATTTCAACTCTCTGCAAAGAAGGACAATCAACAGTTACTTTTAGATATTTAACACACCGTGAGATTGGTAATTAACCAAGGTGATGTTTCTGAGAATAGTTTGCTTCTTTATATGAAGGTAATATTTGCATAAGGGTTTTTCTCCCCTACAGCAAATGTTTGTTAGCTCATTGAAGACTTTAATCCCTGCCCGCCAGGTACAAAGGTCATGATTATCTGTCTTTCTGTAAATTGTTTCCCTTCCTTGTACCCGACCCCAAGTGGCAGAATGAAAGGGAAGGGATCAGAAATCTTCAGCAAATAGAGTGGCTAAGGGTAGGTGTCCAAAGGCACCTAATCATTGCCTTCCTCTTTTGGAATAAAATGAAAGATGATGTAAATGTAAAAAACTAAGAAATACCTAGAGGAAAAAAGATAATAGTTGGTAAGACAGTTCTATTAGCAGGTAAAAGAAAAATAAGATAATGTTATGGGCCATTACATCTAAGAACAATACCAAAGAAGGAGCTCTCAAGCAAGAAAATCGTGCCTATTTTATTCTAAACAAGCATATAGGAAATAACAAAGATGATTATCCCATGTTTAATAAACAGAGAGCTGATTCCTTGTTTCCATCCTCCTTGAAGATATAATCTTTTAAAATGTTTTTTTTTTCTTCCCCCCATTGAAAGTGGGAGGTAGTCTCTCTACAACTCTCCATGTTCCCTGCTGGAGCGACATCATTTTCTTATAATTGCAAGATCTGCTTCAGAGACATGAAGAGATGCCAGGACATTTAGCACATTGTGAACATCTGACCTCTGATTTGAGGAAATGATGAAAAATTAATGGATGCAGATGTGCCCATCCTGCGGTGGACAGATGCTCTCTTTACACACCATTTAGAATTCCCTGGTGTGTTTGACTACAGGATGATGAACGCAACGGCTAAATGATATGAGGACCGACAGGAGTGTCAGGAAAACAAAAGTTTATGCCAGAGGCTGGCCACCTTGTTCCCCACCAACTGGCACTGGTGTAACTAAAGCGCCCTGCTGGGACGGAGATGGCTAGTCTAGGGGCGGAGGTCCCACTCAAACCACCACCAACACTGTGGCTAATACCCGGGCCTCTGCAGCGGACAAGTCACTTTTTTGTGTCTAGCCAGAGTCCAGGACAGGTGAGCGTCATGTAGTTACATAATTAATTTGGTGACCTCTGGTTTCCTCCTGCGACATTTATCAAACAAGTTTTATAGGCAGACTAGGCTGTGCTTCTGGTACCATATTTCCTGAATATTTTTCAGAAGATATTATGTAAGATACAGATATAATATATTTTTCCAATCAACATGCATTAAAATAGGCTTCTTTTCTTGTATAACCTTTACAAATGAATTTATGTGAAAACAATTTCCAAGCGGGAAAAAGTCTTCTGTGAAAAGATTTGTACCCATTTGTTTAAAGCCAAACCAACAAGAGTTTCAAAATAAGGCGTAACAGTGGAAACATTGTTTTATTGAAATATAGCTGACATACAATATTATGTTAGCTTCAGGTGTACTACATAGTGATTTGACATTTACATGCATTATGAAATGATCACCACAAGTCTAGTAACCAGCTGTCCCCGTACTAAGTTCTTACAATATTATTGACCATATTCCTCATGCTGCATTTTATCCCCATGGCTTATTTATTTTATAACTGGGAGTTTGCACCGCTTAATTTCCTTCATCTATTATTCCCCCTCCCCACCTTCCTCTGCTCTGCCAGCCAACTGTTTGTTCTCTGTATTTATAAGTCGTTTTTTTAAAAAATAACATTGAAAATCTTTATTATTCAGTAAGTATTCGGTGAATACTTACCGTATGCCACAGAATGTATTCAGGAGAATAAGAGTTATATATAATGTGCAACATCTAATATATAATGCATAATATAGTATATACAATATAGTTATGTATTATTTTCTAAACTTGTATTTTGGTGCATTTCATATATAGCTACTTTGGTGCATTTCATATATAGTTACTTATGTTCCTATATAGTTATATGCATGGTGTTTGTATGTTGTGGGATCTTCAATCCCCAGTTATATAACAGAATCTATGTTGCTACATATGAAGTACTCTGAAAGAGAAATTCAGATAATAATCACAGTAGGATTTCAGAAAAATGGAGAAAAATATGGCGAAACAAATAAACGTGGCTTCATGGTAGAGGACAGGTAGAGGGATACAGGATTAAAGAGGGTGAGAGGAATGAGTAGGCTATGTGGAGACCCAGCTCTGTATGTGAAGAAAGCTCTGTAATTAAGAATAGCCTCATGGCTGTTTGGAGGTCAGGGGGACATAATATCTCAGGCAAGAAGAGGTCATTGGACATTTTGAACAGTGAAGTGAAATGATGAAGCAAGTCTTAAGGAATCACTTCCCCAACTCAAACTTCCATCTGTTAGTGTCATATCAAGGGAAACACAGATTAAATGAAGCATAGGGAACAGTTTTGTTGTAGGCGATCCTGGATATGATCTGTATCCTTGGCTGAAGCAGTGATTTGAGGCCATCTCCAAGTGGCTGAGCTTTGCATGCTGAGTTTAGATCAAGAACTCTACTGTTTTGTCCAAATGGAGCACTCGTACGGCAAGAGGGAGTACTTGAGATGTCTCAGAAGAGGTCACTTCAGCAAAACCAAAGCTTGGAAAATAGTAATGATATCTAAAGTTTAAATAAAGAAAGTAAACACTTGAAGAACAGAAGTCCTGCTACGGAGATAATAACAGTTTTTAGGTCCCCTATTAAAACTGAAAAACCCAGATAGATGCTTAAATTAAGCAATGAGGAAACTCAAGGTAAACTCAAGGTCACGACTAAAGACACTTAGAACCTAGGATAGAAAAAAATAGTATTTGGAATCTGTTTCCTTTAAAATAGGACAGACATCCCTGTAATAGAAAAGACTTATGAGCCAAACTATCTGAAGAGAGAGAATTAGAATGAATTAAACACTGGAGATTCCTTCCAGAAATGAGATTCTTATGAGACAAAGGAATGAAGGCATCCAGGTAAGCCCATGATATAGTTACTGCCTAAATTTCTTTTCCAATCACACTATCTAAAGTTTTCTCCCCCACCATTCCTCAATAACCCGTAATATCCCCCTTCATTTCTTTCACAGTCCTTAGGCTAATCTGAAATCATCTAGTTTATTTTGTTTAGTTAGTATTGTGCCTCTTCCCCCATAAGAATGTACAATCTGTAAGGGCAAAGACCTGGCTATTACCTACCCAGCATATAATGCCTTGTTTTGTATATAGTAGGTGCTCAATAGATATTTGTGGAAAAATAGAACTACATATATAGTTGCTAAAGTGATGGGGAGAATGAGGCAGGATGGGATGAGAAAATAGTATCCTCTCTCTTAGTGTCTAAACTATTCACTTCAGAAAAGGCTTTCTGGAATTACTTCAGTTTTCTGCTGCTTTTTGCAATGAGTTGGAGGGCAGAGTGGCAACGAATGTTCCTCTGATTGAAAACTCAGGCACTGTACAGACTAGCTCTTTCTTGGGTTTCTTGAAGATCATTAGGTACCTCCTGGTCTGATCCTTTTTGCTTGAGGACTTGGCCACCTTTCCTGAAATTATTATTTTCTTCTCTTCTATTATGCTTGTCCGATGTGGCACTTACACTTTAATGCCTTATAGATAAAATAGTCTCTGTCAGCCTGCACTTCTCATGCCTGGAGAAAGTTTTACTGCTTCATAAAATCCTGTAATGCCCCACTGTTTAAAAAAGATCTATCACTCTATCAGTGGGTCTTTATGGGATCTATGTACATTTTTTTTGCAATGCAAGGTTGGTTCCTCAAGCAAAAAAGGGGACAGAGATAAATGGACCTGTGTGTGCTAACGAATGTCAAGAATTCAGCTCAATTTTATACTGAGGTGGTATTAAATAGTGAAAGCAAATTGTAGAACATCTCACACACAATAGCATTAAGCATCACGAAAGAATGGTAATAAAAGATTTTCCCTTCATAAGTGGCTACAGGAAGAGGACTTTTTTTTTTTTTTTTTTTTGCTGATTTGGGCTGGAGAGTCTTGATGGTTGCTGTTTCAATTTTTTTCCCTCCTGACAGATGCACAAAGGCCTGATGCTTGTGGAGTGTCGTCGGTGGACAGGGGACATTGGGCACAATGTGTTTCTACCACCTGCTCTGCACCAATCATCACTGTGTGGCCTATAAAATCTCTTAAAGGTATCGTTTCAAGGTGTAAGCTGGAGGAAGATCTGTCCCATTTCAAGCATGAAATATATCTCTCTAATCTGTTGTTTTAGGACTGCCTTAGCCACACATTGGCTGATATCTGTCAAGAGTAGGTTTATGCCTCTGTGTGTGTGTGTGATCACCCACACAGACATGTGGCACCAGGGCTGTGTTCGTCCCTGTGCAGGTGACCCAGAGTGGCCTGGAGGAAATGTGTGTTCTCCAGGGTGCTGGAAGCTCTCAAGCTGCTTCTTCCCTCTGCGGTGCTACTGAGCCACTTCTGGCTGTGTCATGGGTGAGTGTGGTGATTCAGTCCTGCATCATCCCAGCATTTGCAGTGAGAAGATGAACTCAGCATCACCTGCCCTGTGGCCAGGTGGTGGGCATGACCTGATTCCCTGTTGAAGGACACTTGGGACAATTAGACTTGTAACTCCACTTCCCATCCGTCTACCAAACAGCTATTCCTCTCCTCATCCTTCTATCATGGGGCACTAAACCTTGTGTTCAGAAGCTCTCAGGGAGTAAATGAGCATCTGATTCCACACCGCTGAACAATTTTTTGTGTTAGTTTCAGAAAGTATATACTAAGCAATTTGTTTGTGCTCTGTGCTTTGATAACAACTATGGCGCATAAACACACAGCAACAGTTACTGGAAATGGGACCTGATGCAGGGGTACTTGGGTAATTTAAATTAAATAATACAAACAGATAACACAGAAAGCTAGCAAACAGGAAGCAGACAGCTCCTCCACAGATATGCCCTTTATTTTATTTTTTTTAACATCTTTATTGGAGTATAATTGCTTCACAATGGTGTGCTAGTTTCTGCTCTATAACAAAGTGAATCAGCTATATGCATACATATATCCCCATATCTCCTCCCTCTTGAGTCTCCCTCCCACCCTCCCTATCCCACCCCTCTAGCTGGTCACAAAGCACCGAGCTGATCTCCCTGTGCTATGCGGCTGCTTCCCACTAGCTATCTGTTTTACATTTGGTAGTGTATATATGTCCATGCCACTCTCTCACTTCATCCCAGCTTACCCTTCCCCCTCCCTGTGTCCTCAAGTCCATTCTCTACATCTGCATCTTTATTCCTGTCCTGTCCCTAGGTTCTGCAAAACCATTTTATTTTATTTTTTTAGATTCCATATATATGTGTTAGCATACAGTATTTGTTTTTCTCTTTCTGACTTACTTCACTCTGTATGACAGACTCTAGGTCCATCCCACCTCACTATAAATAACTCAGTTTTGTTTCTTTTTATGGCTGAGTGATATGCCCTTTAAATCTGATCCATTGCACAAACTTTCTGCATCTCTGCAGCTGGTCAATCGTATATTAAGCAAATGCACATAGAGTGCCTACTTCTTGTCCTACCCAGGATAGAGGATCAAAAACACAAATCATAAAACACAAAAACCTGCCAAAGAGTTTATTTTTGACTTCAAAGATGTGATTTTAAAAAGGAAAGCAAAGGAATGGTCTGTTAGTGTTGAGATGGTCAGAAGCATCCCTCCCATTCCCATTACAACTCAACAAAGAACGCCTTCTTAAAAGGGCAGATGAAATACTACGAACAGTTATATGCCAACAAATTGGACAACCTAGAAGAAATGGACAAATTTCTGGAAATAAAATTTTCCAAGACGGAATCATGGATAAATAGATAATCTGAACAGACTGATCATTAGTAGTGAAATTGAATTTATAATTAAAAAACTCCCGCCAAACAAAAGTTCAGGACCAGACAGCTTCACAGGGGAATTCTACCAAACATATAAACTATAGCTAATACCTATCTTTCTCAAACTATTCAGAAAAATTGAAGAGGATGGAACACTCCCAAATTCATTCTTAGTCCACCATTACCCTGATACCAAAAACCAGACAAAGTCACTACAGAAAAAGAAAATCATAGGCCGATAGCTCTGATAAATATAAATGCAGAAATCCTCAACAAAATATTAGTAAAATAAATTTAACAATATATAAAAAAGAATCATACACTATGATCAAGTGGGATTTATTCCAGGGATGCAAGGATGGTTCAATATTTGCAAACCAATCAATATGATATAGTACATTGATGAAAGGAAGGATTAAAATCACATGATCATTTTAATAGACACAGAAAAAGCATCTGATAAAATTCAACATCTACACATGATAAAAATGTTAATCATAGTGGATATAGAGGGAACATATCTCAACATAATAAAGGCCATTTATTACAAACTCACTCCTAATATCATTCTCTAATGCCACATACAAAAATAAACTCAAAATGGCTTAAATACCTAAACGTAAAATCGGATACAATAAAACTCCTCAAGGAAAGCACAGGAAGAACACTCTTTGACATAAATTGCAGCACTATTTTTTTGGATCCATCTCCTAAAGTAAAGGAAATGAAAGCAAAAATAAACAAATGGGACCTGATTAAACTTAAAAGCTTTTGCACAGCAAAGGAAACCATCAACAAAATGAAAAAAAAGCCTACTGAATGGGAGAAAATATTTGCAAATGATATGACCTATAAGTGGTTAATATCCAACATATATAAACAACTCATGCAACTCAACATAAAAAAAAAAACAATTAAAAACAGGCAGAACTAAATAGACATTTTTTGCAAAGAGGACAGGCAGATGGCCAACAGGCACATGAAAAGATGTTCAACACAGCTAATCATCAGGGAAATGCAAATCAAAACCACAATGAGATTTCCCACCCACATGTCAGAATGGCTATCATCAAAAAGAACACATAACAATGATGGCAAGGATACAGAGAAAACGGAACCCTCCTACACTGTTGGTGGGAATGTAAATCAGTACAGCCACTTTGGAAAACAGTATGGAGTGTTCTCAAAAAACTAAAATAGAACTACCATATCACCCATCAATTCCACTCCTGGGTATATATCTGAAAGAAACAAAACCACTAATTGAAAAGATACATGCACCCCAATGTTCATAGCAGCGTTATTTACAATAGCCAAGATACAGAAGCAAACTAAATGTCCATCAGCAGAAGAATGGATAAAGATATGGTATATATATATACAATGGAATACTACACAGCCGTAAAAAATGGAGGAATTTTGGAATTTTGCCACTTGCAACAACATGGATGGACTTGGAGGGTATTATGCTAAGTGAAATAAGTCAGACAGAGAAAGACAAATACTATACAATTCCACTTCTATGTGGAATCTAAAAATACAACAAACTAGTGAATATAACAAAAAAGAAAGTGACTCACAGATATAGAGAACAAATTAGTGGTTACCAGTTGGGAAAGGGAAGGGTGGAGGGGCAATATAGGGGTAGAGGACTAAGAGGTACAAACTATTATGTAAAAAATGAGCTACAAGGATATATTGTACAACACAGAGAATATAGCCAATAGTCTATAATAACTATAAATGGAGTATAATCTGTAAAAATCATGAGCCACTACATTGTACACCTGTAACTTATATAATATTGTACTTCAACTATATTTCAATTAAGAAAAAGATAAAAGAAAAAAATGGGCAGAACACATGAATAGACATTTTTCCGAAGAAGAGATGCAGATGGCCAATTGGCACATGAAAAAATGCTCAACATCGCTAATCATCAGAGAAATGCAAATAAAGACCACAGTGAGGTATTACCTCATACCTATCAGAAGGGCTATCATAAAAAAATACCACAGGCAACAAATGTTGGCAAGGATGTAAAGAAAAGGGAACTTTTGCACACAATTGGTGGGAATGTAGATAAATTGGTGCATCCACTGTGGAAAACAGTATGGAGGTTCCTAAAAAAACTAAAAATAGACCTACCATATAATTGAGCAATTGCACTGCTGGGTATATATCCAAAGAAAAGGAAAACACTAATTTGAAAAAATACATGCATCCCAATGTTCATGGCAGCATTATTTACCATAACCAAGATATAGAGGCAACCCAAGTGCCCATCAACAGGTGAATAGATAAAGACTGTGGTATGTATATACAATGGGATATTACTCAGCCATAAAAAAGAATGAAATTCAGCCCTTAGCAACAACATGGATGGACCTAGAGGATGTTATGCTTAGTGAAATAAGTCAGATGGAGACAGAAAAATTATCTGTTATCACTTGTATGTGGAATCTAAGAAATAAGACAAACAAATGTATATAACGAAACAGAAACAGACTCACAGATATAGAGACCAAACTACTGGTTACCAGTGCGGAGGGGGAGGGGCTAAATATGGATACAAGATTAAAAGATACAAACTACTATTTATAAAATAAATAAGCAACAGGATATATTGTGCAGCACAGGGATATATAGCCTTTATTTTGTAATGACTTTAAATGAACTATAACCTATAAAAGTATTGAATCACAATGTTGTAAATCAACTACCCTTAAATTAAAAGAAAAGGCAGATACTGGGGAAGGAGGAAGCAACGTTAAGGAGAGGATGTATGTGAGGAAGGACACAGATTCCAGTCACCACACAGCTGCCACACTCATTGTGTTGTGTGACCTTACTCATTAAGTCTTAGTTCCCTCTTCTGGAAAAAAAGGTGTGTTTGTGTGTGTGTGTGTGTGTGTGTGTGTGTGTGTGTGTGTGTGTTGAGAGCTGGAGTGGGAAAGGATAAGAGATGGTTATACTGTGTACTTCTCAGTGTTGCTGTATTAAGGAAGACGCTGTGTGTGCAAGGGCTTTGTAAACTGTATGCTTCCCAAGTTAGTCATGAATCATTAGGCATGAGCAATGCCAACTCAAATGACAAGTGGGAGGTTGACTCAGGTGTAAGTGCTGCTCACAGAGAGTGTACTAAAGAGGACAATCTCCTTCCTGTGAGCATGGCTTGGGAGCTACTTGGTCTTGATGCCCTTTGCCCAGTGCTCTCCCTACTCTCCAAAGCACCTGCACAAAGCAGGGACCCAATAAAAGGTAACATCTATTACTATTTTAACTTTACCATTATTTTATTATTACTAATTTTAAGATTATATTAGTATTATTTTATTACTATTTTAATTCTTAATATCCAGTAAATACCTTGGAACCCGTCAAAAGCAGTATCAGACCTCCAGCTGAGGGTCACTCTGAGGTGTTACAGAACCAATGACTTTGGAATGAAAGTATTAATTTACAGGCTAGTAGAGGCACAATCCAACCATGAAGGATGCTGAAAACCAAAACGCAAATACTGCTGTCTTTATACAGTACCATCTGGGTATTGGCGAGGGCTTTTCCTCACCTGTGATAACAAGTTCAGTTCTGATTGCTACATGTCAAAGAGGGTGTGACACAGCTGGAGGGTCAATCCTTGCTTAAGGACCAATAGTCACAGAGGAGGGTCAGAAATCTGCAGTCTTAAGTGTGAGTCAATGAACGCTGAGCCTGGGTAGACCCTTTCCAGGGATGGCCCCTCCCACTCTTCCCCAGGGGAGGAGTCCAGTCTCTGTGCCTGGGTTTCTCTCCTGGCTCCTGGCTTGTATGCTGGCTCCCTTCAGTGGCTGGAGCCCAGCCCAGTTTTGTGACTTGGCTCCTCTCTCTCTTCCTCTCTACAGGGAGTAGATCCTGTTCATAGTATCTTAAGCTCAGTTCAAAAAATGGAACCTTCAGGATTCGAAGAATTCTCCATGGTGATCCTGTTCTGCAAGGTGACCCTGTTCTGGATTCTGATTTTTTTCTTGAATTCTAGATTAGTAGACACTGAAAAATGTGTTGCTTAAAAGCTCCATGAGGGCTTCCCTGGTGGTGGAGTGGTTGAGAATCTGCCTGCCAATGCAGGGGACACGGGTTCGAGCCCTGGTCTGGGAAGATCCCACATGCCGCGGAGCAGCTGGGCCCGTGAGCCACAATTACTGAGCCTGCGCGTCTGGAGCCCGTGCTCCGCAACAAGAGAGGCCACGACAGTGAGAGGCCCACGCACCGCGATGAGGCGTGGCCCCTGCTTGCCGCAACTAGAGAAAGCCTTAGCACAGAAACGAAGACCCAACATAGCAATCAATCAATAAATCTTAAAAAAAAAATAAAAAAAGAAAACTTGTCCTTGTAAATTCTTAAAAAAAAAAAAAAAAAAGCTCCATGAGAATGTCCTGCTTTTTCAAATATGGAAGTTTAATTTTCTTTTCTGTATAACTAAGAGGCTCAGTTATTATAGATTTCCCCCAAACAAAGACTCTGCTAAAATAGTGGTATTTAATAGCTAATTATTAGAGAAATGCAAATCAAAACTACAATGGGATACCACCTCACACTGGTCAGAATGGCCATCATTAAAAAGTCTACAAATAAATGCTGGAGAGGGTGTGGAGAAAAGGGAACCCTCCTACACTGCGGGTGGGAATGTAAGTTGGTGCAGCCACTGTGGAAAACAGTATGGAGGTTCCTCAGAAAACTAAAAATGGAATCCAGCAATCTCACTCTTGGGCATATATCCAGACAAAACTAGAATTAAAAAAAATACATGCACCCCTACGTTCATAGCAGCACTATTTACAATAGCCAAGACATGGAAACAACCTAAAAGTCCATCAACAGAATGGATAAGGAAGATGTGGTACATATGTACAACAGAATATAACTCAGCCATAAAAAAGAACAAAATAATGCCATTTACAGCAACATGGATGCAACTAGAGATTCTCATACTAAGTGAAGTAAGTCAGACAGAGAAAGACAAATGTCACATGATATCACTTATATGTGGAATCTAAAATATGATGCAAATGAACCTATCTATGAAACAGAAACAGAATCACGGACATAGGGAAAAGACTGGTGGTTGCCAAGGGGGAGGGGTTGGGGATTGGGGGAGGGATGGAGTGGGAGGTTGGGGTTAGCAGATGTAAGCTTTTATATATAGGATGGATAAACAACAAGGTCCTACTGTATAGCACAGGGAACTATATTCGATATCCTATGATAAACCATAATGGAAAAGAATATTTAAAAAGAATGTGTGTGTATATATATACATATATACATATATATGTATATATGTATATATATACATGTTTAACTGAATCACTTTCCTGTACCGCAGTAATTAACACAACATTGTTAATCAACTATACTTCAATTAAAAAAAAAGATATGCTACAATAGTGATGTCTAAGAATTCTGATCCAAAAGGAGAGACAGAAAATTGGTATCTGGGGGAGATCATGCTTTTGGGGAGACACTTATTAATGTAAGCTGAAGGATAAGGAGAAAAACTTACACTTAACTCCAGTTCTCTTTCTGGTCCATGGGACTGGGTTGGGAGCTCCATGATTAAGAGACAAGGTCTGTTAATTGTAACACTATTTATGAGAACATGTTGGGTCTCTATTCTTAAGCAAAGCTGCGTTAGGTACCAGGTGACAAAATGTAGCTCAGAGCTAGAAAGGAAGAATCCCTCTGCTTTCTGCACAGACCCCAGCTCTGTTTTGGCTCCCTGAGAAATGGCAGCTTTGGGACCACTGGAGGCTGTACGCCTGTCTCGTGTATTGGGGTTCTCATGACAGTCTGAGCACTTGTGGCAGGGACGCTTCATGGATGTGACAGCTGGGAGCCAGGGTACATAAGGGCATATGTCGTGTGATGCTTATAACCAAATGAATGATCTTTGGGCACATTTGAGGTATTGTTTTGGAAACTATCGGAAAACAAAACAAAACAAAACTAATGACACCAGAGGGGACAAATGTCATTCTGTTATATATTTGGAGGCTATTGAGCCCAAGAGAACTTGTGTTGCCCTAGAGTCACAGTTCTGCCACCTACTTAATGAAGAAGGATTGCTACTCTTTGGTAAATCCTGCTTCTCATTAAGTAGGACTTTTAGATTGTCAGGACCGGTTTTTATCTACCTGGAGCCTGCCTTGGACCTGCTGATAAGCACTTCTATGGGATTAATTCCTTGAACCATGAGCAAAATTAGTCCTTTTTCTGGCGTCAAAAACTATAGATTCATGATACGAAGAAATTTGATGAAATTTGACAAGAGTTCGTAGGTTTGGGGGTTGCCATGTGAAGGGAGATAGATGGTGAAGAGTCTTAGGTATAGAAAGACAGGGCACAAGGTGATATAATAACATATCTATAAAAAAGCAAAGTGCATGGATAAAATGGACATATGTCTACCAAAGCATAGGCTAAAAGAATTAAGGGGTATCATTTAAAAGTTACAAAAAGACAAATAAGAGACAATAGTCAATCAATGTTTCTATTTTTATTGAAGTATAGTTGATTCACAATATTATATTAGTTTCAGGTGTACAACATAGTGATTCAATATTTTTAAAGATTATACTCTATTTAAAGTTACGAAATATTGGTTATTTTCCCTGTGCTGTACAATATATCCTTGTGGCTTATTTATTTTATACATAGTCATTTGTTTCATTAGCATTTGACATAAGAAATGATAAATAATATGCCAAATTCTTTATAGAGCTTTTAGCCAGTATTATTTTTTGTCATTTTTGAAAATATAGTTAAAATTTTTTTAGGTAATGAGTGAGTGTAGATGTTTATGATCTGAGGATGTCCTTAACGGCTAAGGTTGATTCCATGGAAGATGACCATTTTCTCTCCACATTGTGCCTGATGCAATTGTCATAGACGTAATCTTAGTTGGATGAATCACAGAAAGAATCAGGGTTGGTCTTTACAATTTTTTAAACTTCTTTTTCAGCACCATCTTAATAACCCATAATCTTTCAAATCTCCAAAGGATTAACTTTTTTATGAAAATAATTTGTTGAAACAAACTAAAGCCCCATCTTGTTGAGCAAAACCACATTGGTTACATTAATTCATCTGGTTAATTCCTCAAATATACTTCTAAATTTCCTAGAAATAAACACTTCTAGTGTATTTTTTTAAATGTTGGTATTTCAATCCAACAAATGTCTGTTGAAGGAAGGAAGGAAGGAGGGAAGGAAGGAAGGAAGGAAGGAAGGAAGGAAGGAAGGAAGGGAAGAGGAAAGAAGGGAGGGAGGGAGGGGACAAACAAACTAGATATTCTGCGCACTGTACAGATTCTGGGTGCTGGCAATATTTAATGAGAACAACCTTCAGAACTTCCTATGTTTTTAGCAAAAGTCAATATAGATGATAACCTTAAAAGTGAGCATCTGTCTATACTAGAAACATAATCTAATGTCAAGACAAGAAATACCAACAATGTTAGAGCAGTTAAGTTAGTGTCTAAAATGTTGTGATAAATACTGTATGATCTCACTTACATATGGAATCTCTAAAAACAAAAAAACCCAAAACCAAGCTCATAGATACAGAGAACACATTGGTGGTTGCCAGGGACAGGGGGTTTCGGGTGGGCAAAATGGATGAAGGGGGTCAAAAGGTACAAACTTCCAATTATAAAATAAAAAGTCATGTGGACATATAGTACAGCATATTTGGCTATAGTTAATAATACGGTATTATTGAATATTTGAAAGTTACTAAGAATAGATTTTAAAAGATCTCATCACAAGAAAAACATTTTTTTCGAACTATGTATGGTGACAAATGTTAACTAGACTTATGGTGGTCATTTCACAGTGTATACAAATATCAAATTATTATGTTGTACACCTGAAACTAACATAATGTTGTAAGTCAATTATGCCTCAATTAAAAACATAAACTTAGTGTCAATAAAAAATAAAGTAAAATGTTGTGAATGCATTTCCTAGTTTAAAATATGATAGTAGGAAATGTATATTTACAACTGAGACTAGCTTACATAAAAGGCAGTTCTGTCAAGTTTCTGGTAAAAACTAGTTATCCTGAATCCCATTTAAGATTAAGGAGGTCTCAGTACAGACACAGAGAACAAACACATAGCTACCAAGGGGGGAAGGAGGGGTGGGATGAATTGGGAGATTGGGATTGACACATATATACTACTATGTATAAAATAGATAACTAATGAGAACCTACTCTATAGCACAGGGAACTGAGGAGACCTAAATGGGAAGGAAATCCAGAAAAGAGGGGATATGTGTATATGTATAGCTGATTCACTTTGCTGTACAGCAGAAACTAACACAACATTGTAAATCAACTATACTCCAATAAAAATTAATTTAAAAAAATATTCAGGAGGTCTCAGAATAACATATATTGGAATTTAATAAAATGAACTAGATTTTTAAATTAGACATTATATGATAAATAGTAAAATTATTATTAACACAAGAGGAAAATGGTGAAATGGAAAAGTGATCAGAGACAGGACTGTTGATTAACCATTCCTAGTGTCTTGGCGCTAGTTCCAATATGTAAATTATTGAAACAATAGCTCAGAATCCCCATTGTTTCTTAGGGTTGCACTGAACTTAGCCAAGGCAGGAAAAGGGAGAATTTCCCCAGGTAGCCCTGTGCCTATAAGCTTGGAAGGAAATGGGAGAACCCTAGGGAGTATTTTCTAGGCAGACTGAATGGAGGGGAGTTTATACTGTTACCTCGAAGAGAAATTCCTAGAGCCTCTACCAGCTCTAAAATTCCAAGTGGTAATAGCTGATGTTATCTTTTTTTTTTTTTTTAACATTGAAAAAATGTACTTTCCTAAAATAAACAGCTGGCTGGGGAAAGAACTCCTTACCACCAGCTCAGTGCGTTTTCCACTCTACTCACTGCCATGTGGATGGACAAGATTTACTCACACGTGCTGAAAAATATTTCTTGAGAGCCAACTTAAAATCCAGTTAAACTGGCTTTTAAGTTAGCTGGTTAAGAAAAGTCAGTTTGGGGTCAGGTATGTCTCAGGAAAGGGAAATGTTGACACATCACACGTACTCCACATCCTTTCAGAAGAAGGGTGGAGATGGATTCTGTGTAAACCAAGAGCCAGGGTGTCCTATTTTGATGTAAAGTCAGAATCTCTCTTATTCCTTCTTCCATGGCCACTCCAGAGGAAAAGTGGTGATAGCACAGAAGTACGAATGCCTAGGCTTTTGATTTAGATGAACCTCCGTAGGTTCAAACTCCAAACTTATTGCTAATGTGTAAGTGACTCTGAGTGATTTGCTTAACTTACTAAGGCCTCTGCTTGCATATCTCTAAATGAAGTTCACAGTCTCAGCCTCATAGGATTACTGCAAAGATTAAATAAAATAGCCTGTATGGTACACTGGGATAAATGAATGACTCATTAAGGAAATATTTAATAAATGAACGCTTCTGTATCTTACTTTCTAATGCGAAACAAATATTAATTGCTTGGAGGATTTTTTTTTTTTAACAGATTGATGAACTTCTTTTGGTTTTGTGCAAGGTTTATCATAGGGAGAAACCAATTTTAACACATGCATTCTTACACACAACTGTTTGTACCACAAACTAATTTATGAAAAGAACAGGGATGTCGATGGGACCCAGAGGATGCTTTTATCAGCTTTGTCACTAAATGCACTGTGGACACAATCATGCCTCACTCAGCAGGGGCCCAGGACTCAGGCCAAAAAACACCCAACAAGTGCCAGCACTGGCTGAAGAAGTTCAATCAACATTAATCTCTGAATATTACTTACAGAGTTTATGAGGAAGAAAATGTGATTAATCCACACAAAAAGAATTTAAAAAAACCCATTTCTCAACTGAAGGGGAAAATTCCTTTGAGCATAAACAGATTGCACTATTTATACATGAAATATTTTCTGCATCTATAAACTTACCATGCTCAAGTATTCTAATTAATCGTGGTGGTTGCCAGGGAAACCAAACTAACTCAATTATAGGTCTGCAGGAATGTGCAGTGTATTTATGACTATGAAGCAGGTACTTTTCTGTGCAAAAACTAAAACTGAGCAGATGCTTAAAGATTTCAAATGTTCTAGAGAACACAGCATTATCAGGATGGATTTCCTTAAAGAATGTCTTCATTTTCTTTCTTTATAACAACTTGATTTGGTGACATGGACCAAGATGGATCAAGAAGAATTAGGAACACGATCAACAGTAAAACCTAGGTAATGATTGAAAGAGGAAGCTGTGATTCCTACTGAAAGAGAATCTTAATTCTATATACCATTTGTGTTTGACTACCTCATTAGCTAAATAATCGAGGTCTAAACAATATAAGAAATAAGAGGGAAGCAGCTGGCAGTGAGAAAATAATTTTAAATATCCCATAGAACCAATAAATTTAACTAAGTAACTGTTAGAGGAAATTGTGGGAAATTGATGGCATTTGGCTAGAGGACCCAGGATTTCCTGCATTTTTCCTACTAACAACCTGTTTTCCCATGAAGATGCTGAAAAGATGTATACAAAGAACTAGTGGCAAATGAAATAAATAGAAGGTGAGGGGGGAAGTTTAATCAGGTTTGAGAAAGTTTCTAACGTGCCGTACTCATTAAGTCAAGTTGTTATAATTACTTAAATCTACTGTTTTATTTTTATAACTCAGATGCCCCTGGTATTTCCTCACTACATTATTAAAATCTATAATTAGAGTTTAAAAATCTGCAATTATGTATTCATTGTCCAGGAACAGTATACTCTTATTTATCATGTAGACAATATATAATGCTTTTCTGAGGCCCAACCTGACCATCCACCCATCAATCCCATCCATCCATTTATTCAATTAAAAATTACTTATTGAGTTCCTACTCTGTGCTCAGCTCTATGCTAGATCTTCAGTATACAATAATGAATAGAATTTCTATCCTTAGTGAGACAAATTATGAACTGATAATTATAGAAACAAATGTTTAATAAATTATAACTTTGTGAACTCTTGAAAAAACTTGACAGGAACTCAAAGCTCAATCAACTATTCTATCTTCATAAAAAAATCCAGCCTCTGGGTGAATTGCCACTTTCATCATTAATTTCATTCATTATCTCTAGTAACACCCCTTGCTTTAAAGTCTACTTGTTTATACTATTGATCTGCTCTACTTATCTTTTGGTTACTGTTATAATCTTTCTCTGTGTGTGTGCATATATACATATATATATATATATATTTTTTAATTTAAGGTGTGTCTCTGATAAGTAACATATGCTTGAATGTATTTTAGAATCTAGCTTGGTAATTGTAGTTTTTAAATTGGAACACTCATTCTATTTAAATTTAATTACTGATGAATTTGGTTTTAAATCTACCATTTTATCTGTTTTCTTTTATCCCGCCCATCCTCTTCCTTTCCTCTCCTTTTCATCTTTTTTTTGGATCAATTAGTATTCTTTTTATTATTCAATGTTCCTACTCTATTAGTTTGCAAGTTATATTTTTAATTCTTCATTTTGTGTTATTTTAGAGATGACAGAATGAATGCATGGCTTATTAAATCTGGTATAAGTTGCAATATTTACCATTTTCCAGAAGAGGCAGGAACCTAGGAACCCTTAATTCTTTGCTCTTCTTAACTTTTGTGCAATTTTGTCATGTTTTGTATTTCACCTATATTCTACCCCCAAAGACTGATCTCATAAAATCAGTATTTATGTATATTTATTCACATATTTACTCTTCCAGCTGCTCTTCATTTTTCCTGCAATTTCACATTTTCATTTGGGACTGTTTTCCTCTGGCCTGAAGTAGTCACTGTAATAGGTTCTTTTCATGCAAGTCTACTGGTGAAAAACATCACCTGGTTTTGATTTCTGGTTATTTGAAAACATTTTTTTGGGTATTCATTCTTTAAGTATATTTTTATACTTTTACTGGATATAGAATTCTATGTTGATAGTTATTTTTTCCTCCATCCTTATAAAAATATTCCTTTCCATTGCTTTGCTTCTGCAAAGGATATATATCTTTTTTCCTTGGCTGCTTAAAAAATTTTCCCCTTTGTCTTTGCCCTTCAGGAGTTTTACTACACTATGGCTAGGTGTGGCTTTTAAAAATTAACCCACTTGGGGAGAGTAAAGAGCTTTCTGCTTTAGTGGCGTGATTTTTTTAAAATCAGTTTTGAAAAAATCTTGGTTGATAAATTGCTTTCTCCCTGCTTTCCTCTCTGATTACACATATACCAAAGCTTTTCACTGTGTCACAAGTATCTTTTGCATTCTTTTTTTTTCTAGGTCCTTTTCTTGTTCTATCTTGAGTTCACTCTTCTTCTGCTGGGTCTAATCTATTTTAAACACATTTATTAAGTTCTAAATGTTATTTGTTTTTCAGATCTAGAATTTCTATGTGACTCCTCTTATAGATTCTAGTTTTCTGGTGAAATTCTCCAACTTGTTTTCTATTATCTTGAACATATTAATAACAGCTATTTTATATCTCACACCTGGTAACTATAATATCTGGATCACCTAAGAACCTGCTTGTACTGAATATTTTTTTTACCTTGCTTTCAGTCATTTGGCACTTACTCCTGGCGTATGTAATAATTTTTGACTGAATGCCAGACATCATTATGAAAAATTGTGTGGATGTCTTGAGACTCTGGCTCAGGTTGTCCTTCTCCAGAGAAGACTTACTTTTGTTTTGGGACAGGCAGTTTGAGTTTAGGACTGTGCTTTTTCAAGTTAATGTTTTAGAATTTGTGATACTTGGTCTGTTCAGGTGTTCTTACTCCTAGGATGTGGTCCTTCTGGGTCTTAGCTAGCAGTCTGTGATATTTACCAGCCCTTCCACAAATTGGTAGGCTCTGAAATATATTTCTGTTACTCTGTTTCCATGAGACTTCCAAAAGTTCTGCTAAGTTTCCTAACCTCTTACCCACTGATATTTCCTTAGCCTCTTTGTCTTTTTGTCCTGGATCCCTGATAAATGCCTGAAGGGAGAAGAAAGAAATGAAAAGAAAATGCCTTTTCTCTGGAAGCCCATGCTTTCAGGTCGTGGCTATCATGATAATGCCATAAGGCCTTCAAACACAATTTTTAAAAATTGCCCGGTTTTTCTAGTTTTTATTAGACAGACATTTGGTTTGCAACAAACTCCACTACTATCAGAAGGGAAAATTCTTCATTACATTATTTCCATTTTCCTAACTTTCCACATTTATTTAAGTTTCACTGACAGGTCAGGACCATATGCATTTTTTTTCTAACTTCCCCTGTCCCCACTTTGTGTTCTTTACTTCAAGAGAAGCCATAACTTCTACTATGTTTTTGGTTTCCTCAAGATTCATCATTCATTAATATGTTGGCAAAAATATTTTTGTCTTATGGGACCTCCCTGGTGGTCCAGTAGCTAAGACACCATACTTCCAAGGCAAGGGGCGTGGGTTCAATCCCTGGTTGGGCAACTAAGATCCCACAGGCCACGTGGCAAAAAATAACTAAATAAATAAATAAAAGATCATCATAGATCACTCATATTAAAAAAAAAGAAGACGAAGAATCTTATTAAGAATAAGAAGGGCTTCCCTGGTGGCGCAGTGGTTGAGAATCTACCTACTAATGCAGGGGACACAGGTTCGAGCCCTGGTCTGGGAAGATCCCACATGCCACGGAGCAACTAGGCCCGTGAGCCACAACTACTGAGCCTGCGCGTCTGGAGCCTGTGCTCCGCAACAAGAGAGGCCACGACAGTGAGAGGCCCACGCACCGCAACGAAGAGTGGCCCCCGCTTGCCACAACTAGAGAAAGCCCTCGCACAGAAACGAAGACCCAACACAGCCAAAAATAAATAAATAAATAAACAAACTCTGTGTTCCCTTAAGAAAAGTAGTAGAATCTTTGTAAATCTCTTCTTCATATGGCAAATTCTCTTCCTCCTGTTGCATTTCTAATTCATCCTTATTAAAAAAAAAAAAAAAAAAAAGAATAAGAAAAATATGGACTTCCCTGGTGGTGCAGTGGTTAAGAATCCACCTGCCAATGCAGGGGACACGGGCTCTATCCCTGGTCCGGGAAGATCCCACATGCTGCGGAGCAACTAAGCCAGTGTGCCACAACTGCTGAGCCTGCGTGCCACAACTACTGAGCCCGTGTGTCACACTAATGAAGCCAGCGCGCCTAGAGCCTGTGCTCCACAACAAGAGAAGCCACCACAATGAGAAGCCTGCGCACCGCAACGAAGAGTAGCCCCTGCTCGCCGCAACTAGAGAAAGCCCGTGTGCAGCAATGAAGACCCAACACAGCCAAAAATAAATAAATTTATTAAAAAAAAAGAATAAGAAAAATAAAAGTTAAAAAAATATTTTTGTCTTTATTCAGCACCTACTAAGGTAGCTTTTTGATAATCTCCATAGTGAACTAGGTCATTGAACTGAAAAATAATTTTGATTCTAGCTTTTACATGAACATCTCTTATTCAAGTCATTTGATAATTATTTATGTTTCTCTTGAATCTTTTAGCTGCCTTTATACTGGAGCATGTTAACTATACTTCTGCTCCCACCCAAGCAAATCACTGCAGACTATGGAAGGCCATTCTTGACAAATGCATAAATCTACCTAGTTGCAGGACAGTTTTCTATTGTGCAGATTCTTCACCTGAAAAACAAATTATTTGCTCAATAGGGAAAATTTTTTTAAAAATGAGTTTTAGCAACCTCTGTGGAGCTCGATTTTCTGCATCCTCCAGAAGGGTTTCTCTGGTGAATTATTCTAAAGGAAGAGAGATAAAAATGAATCCTAGACATTGCTGGTATGCTGTGAGACAAGTGGAGTCCCTATGAGATGCTCCTTATTTCAAGAATAGTATCCAGAGAGGAGATTTTATTCTGTGCAGCTTGACCAATCTGGCTTGACAGCACATCACACAGTGCCTCTGACAGCACCAAGGACTGGAAAATGGAATTGCAACTATCAGGCATCGAGTTATGTTTTAACATTTAGTTATAAAGGCCATGTCATGCCCTCAGAGATGAAGCGGGAGTATTAGGCCTGACATTTTGAATTTCAAATGCAAATTGGAAAATCCAACCCAAACTAGGAAAGGACAATGCATGTAAATGGACTAAGTTCAGGATTCTGAAATGGCTCCTGGGTTAGGCTAGTCAAGTCTCCCCAGGGTTCTTGTTTTACTCTATTGCTGCAGGTATTAATAATAATACCTGAAGAGTACCACCTGAGTATCTTATTTCACAAAGATTAGTAGCAAAATGTATCCATATGATACAAGTCAATATTATGCCACACTAATATAGTTTGTTTCACAACTAGACTATTACACAGATTTTTAAAAAAAAACTTAATGGTATTCAAAACATCCCAATAATAGCGCCCATATTAAATAGATTTATATTTTTCAAAGACCTTAAGTTAGCTTTTTATCACCATTTTCCAGAGCAGTTAAGTGACTTGCTCCAAAGCACATTTTGAGGAGGTAATTGGGGCTGGAACCTGTCTGTCTGATTTCCATTTCACTGCTTTTGCTCCCACTTCCACCCACTGTATCCCACCTACAAAATAGTTACAATGAGAAAGGGAGAGAACACATAGTTCTGTTGAAACATGAGTCCATTCTTTTTCCTTTAATAAGCACAGGTGTGTGTGTGTTGGAGATAAGCATTGGCTAAAAATGCATGGCTTTCACAGTGGGCATTAGGCCCTAGAAACTTACTATGTTCTCAGTGTTGAAAAACACAAATTTGCAGTTCCTTTCCTTAAACCTTAAATACCTTTAAGCCATTAAAGCCCTTGAATGGCTCCTCATTGTCTAGGATAGAGTCCAACTTCCACAGCACAGCTTACACCTGCCTGTCCCCTCTCTTCTCCCTTCTTGCAGTTCCTTGATTGTTCACGCTCTCTTCACATCTGGGTTTGCAAATTTGCTGGCCCCTTTATCTAGAAAACTCTCCTTGTCTCCTGCCCTTTGCCTGACTAATTCCTTCCATTCTGCTGGTTTGAAGCAGTTGCCACTTCCTCTAAGAAACATTTTGTGTGTCCCAGATCTAAATGAGATTCACCTCCTATGTTTTCAAGCACCCAGTATTTGTCTTATCTAAGGCATCTTAATAGGCATTGCCATTGCCTATTTGTTGTTCTTTATTACCCATTATTCTCTATGCATCGTGTGTGTAGGATCCGTGTCTGTCTTGTTCTTCATTTTATTTCTGGCATTTAGCACCCTGCCTATCATATAGCAGACACTCCATATATCTGAAGAATGAATGAATAAAAATCATTCTGACACTTTGAGAAAGGCCTTCGATGGGCAAAGACTTGCACAAGGACAAATATCACACTGATTTATTATCCATTATGTACAACCATTTTCTGTGCATTATCTCTCATTTAATGATCTTTTTATGGAAAAAAATTTAAAAAAACAGTTATCTTGTGATAGATAGATTGTTTTATTGGCTAATATTCAGTGCCCCCTTTGAGGGTATTGCCCTAGTGAATTCACACATGGTCATGTGAAATAAGAACAGAAATGACAAGTATGACTTTGATGCAGTAGCTACAAAGCAATGCACAGTGGCTTGCCATTGTGTAATTGATCATTGATATGTTTCAAAAAGAACTTTCTTTTAACTGAAACCTTAGATACCGTGGAACAAGCCCCAGCTAACTTGAACAGAGTGAGGAATAGAAATGTTTGTTATTTTAAACCACTGAGATGAGCATACTGTAGTCTATCCTGATTGCTGGAGATCCATTCAGCCTAGTTCACACAAAGGGGAGTTCAGTGAAAGGATTCAACATGGAATCTTAGGCGCAACCTAGATTAGAACCAAGACCACTTAGGTTTCACTGGAACAAGAAACTAAAATGTCAGGGACTGGTGCTATTTTATTCACATCTTAGAAGCTGCCTCACATTTCTGCTTCTCAGTGCTTACATGCTACTTCTTTCTTCCTCCCTCAATAGACTTTATATACGTAGCAATCATAAATTTGACCCAAATGAAGATGATCTCAAGCCTTTGTGTCCATATGATCTTCTAGCTTGGAACCCACTACCAACTGCCACCTCTCTCTGAGTCTCTTGGTTTATATTACTGAGAGAGATAGTTATGATTTTAGTGAATCTTTTTGAACCAGGTTACAAGCCAGATGTCACTGGCTGGTCAGGGTTACTGGCTATTAGTCTAAAACTTGTCCCTCAGTCGTGTCTCTGTGTGAGTGTGCTGGGGAGGGTGGTGGTAGTTCAGTAACAAGCCATGTGCTACAAAACATAGTTGTTTGGCACAGCAAAGACTATGGGGTTGGGTTCTGTGTGTTAAAAAGTAGATAGGAAGAAGAGATGCCTTAAAATATGTCAATTTGCCACATCAGTTTCATGAAGAAAGTATTATTATTACTATTATCAGTATATCAAACTTCAGATTATAAAACTAAGAACAGTAAGTTAATTTGGCTAAAATTGCACACTAATAAGTAAAGGGCAGAGTAGATTTAAATTTTAAACATTGGTATGTTTTGCTGGCCCCAAATTTCATGCTCTGCAATATAGTAAATCATCTCAAAGACTGAAACTGTCTCTATCAGTGAAACAGGAATAAATAACTTTACAGCAAAAATGAATAAAATAAAAATTGTTTAAAGGTGTAAGAGGTAGGATTATTTTTGTGGGGAGGGAGGGATAATTAATATATACCATAGGGGAGAAAGTGTTTCAGATTCCCCAAAAGATTTTCTTCCTAACCCATTTTTCCAATATTTTATTGTAAAAAATTTAAACGTATAGAACTTTAGAGTGGATAGCCATATATCCACCTCGCTCTTAAAATTTATATTTTGCTATAGTCTTGCTTTATCACATATTTATGTAGCCATCTATCAGTCTGTCTTATTTTTTTTTTATTGGAGTACAGTTGCCAATCTATCGTATTTCTGATGCACTTCTAATTGAGTTGCTTGGCCCCCTGTCTTCAAAGATTTAATTAATTTGTTGTGGTCTGGCAAAAATATTTTCTTACAAGCACTCTAAGTTACTCAAGATATGTCCCCTGACTACCAGCAGCATTGGCATCACCTGAAACCTTATTAGAAATTTGGAAACTTGGGACTTAACGCTAGTTCTACTAAACCATAATCTGCATTTTACTAAGATCCCCAGGTGATGTGTGTGCAGTAAATATTGAAAAAGACTGATATGGATGATTCCAACGAGCAATGAGGGTTGAGAAGTACTAAATTAGATAAGTAGTTTCATTATATGTTTCTTCCACTTACCAACACTATGATCTTAATTTGAATCTCGGGATTTTTATCTCTGGTATGGGGAGAACAATACTTTACTTTGCAGAGTGATAAAGCTCAGACATGATCCTTAATGGAGCAGGTCCTAGACATAAAAAACTTGCTGTTTCCATAGGCAAATGCATGTCTACATAGGCACACAAGCAGTGGCATCCAATTCAATAGCTCCCCAAACAAAGTTGTCCTAAATTAGTCTTCTATTATTACCCAATTTTGTAGATAACAATGGAGAAAATAATCTGGCTAAGATCTAAAGAGAACAGATGGAACAGGGTTTGAAGTAAGTTAGATACAAACCGATTAAAGGCCTGGATAGCTAGAAGCAGGGGTCTGGGCTGCAGGGAGAAAAGGGAGTTCTGAGGCTCAAAAAAGTGAGAAAGGATAAATTTCTTTGTCATTTACAGTTAAGATTTACTGGGATGGGGAAGGACAGTACAGTAGGGTCACTGATTCAGAGAGGCCAAGAATTCACTGAAAGGGTAGAAATTGACCTGGTGGTTTGGCAGTGGGTTTACTGGAAATTAGCCAACATTTATTAATGGGTAGTAGCCATCACACTGAGCACACGTTCTTTGCTGATAAAAGATGGTAGAGAGAAAATCACAGATCCAAAAAGAGGGGGCAAAAAGTAGCATGCTCGAGTTGTGAGAAAGAAATGAGAGAAAAGAGAAATAGATCACACATCCCCAGAGCTCAGGACATAAAGAAGAGTGAGCTACACTGCAGAGTAATGAAATTCAGAAGGAAAACAAAAGAGTCCTCTTGAGCATTTCCATGGCAAATGCATGCTTATCTGCACCCCCAGGTAGCACCACCACATTCAATAGCCCTAAACAAAATCCCTAGAGATCTCTAGACTTATTACTCAATTCTGTGTTACGCCAGTGCCCCTCAGGTCTAGAGAACTCACACTGCAGCCTCCAGAACTGGGTCACAGTCATTCCAGGGACTATTACTCTTACCTCACCTCCTAACCTCCTTGTTGAGTCAGTAATTACCCTTTCTTTGTATGTGTTTCTGTATGTTTCTCGCCTCTCTCTCCTTTAAGTTCCTTAAAGTAAAGGCACAATGAAGACAGAGGAAGCCTTTCACAGGTAGAAAGTCCCAATACAACAGGACAGAAAGCTAAGACCATTTACATCATACCCTCAATATCATGAGTGATATCAAACCTTTGTTCTTTTTCTGTTCCACCTTCTTAGGGGCATTGTATACTGGTGTGGTTATGATGTCCTAAATGTTTTAAGCACTTTCTCAAAAGTGTCACCTGATAAATACATTCTTTCTACCAGATGTTTCTCTTGCTCATCAGCAGTTATGGATTCTATTTTTAACCAGGGCTGAGTTTTATCTTTCCAAGCAGGGCTGTTGCTTCAGTTGCTTTTATTTTACTTTGCTTCCATTTTTTTTAAAGACCTATTTCAAAAAATTTCCAAAGAAGCTTTCAGCAAATTTCAATGCTATTTTTTCCTAGTCACCTAAATAGAATAGGCCAAAGAATGTAGCCTCTAGACATTCTCTTAAAGGTTAGTATTTGATTTGGGGAAAACAGTCTCAACAGTAGTGATTTAAAGTAAAATAATTCAAATCACCCAAGGACTGAGTATTTTTATTTCAAAAGGAAACAAATGACCAACAGGCAATGGGAAATGAAAGTCTGAGATGAAGTTTCTCGCATAAATGAAATTTACCTTGTAGAGTAAATGTATGCTAATTTCAAAAGAATACTTTTGTTCTATCCATCCTATAAAATATTGTGACAGAGGGTAAAAGCAGATGTCCAGGACAGTTTCCATTTTCCTTTCCAGTTCATTTTCCAACCTTTCCTACCCTGCTCTGTGCTTGGGCACTGACTGTTTGGTGCTATATCAACAGCCTTCCTGGTCCATGACCTGCAGTTGGGTTTGGCCAATGGACGGCATCAGCAGGATACATGAGGCAAGAGGAAGCAGAGGTCTGGGTGTCTATCTTCCAGGCTCCATTTCTAATGGGTCACCTCTGATCGGCTGCATCCCTCAACTGAAGTCCACAACTCCTGCTGGGCAGACTTTTCTTACAGCTACTCTCTTCTTATTCTAGCATGTGATTCCTGCCCTTGCTCCTTTAGGTACAGAGATAACAACACCACCCCACGGTTCCTGGCTCTTGGGTATTTCACCATCCTTATTAGTCCCTTCCATGTTGTAAATACTCCCTTCTTTAAACTTACCTAAATTTCCCCATTTGAATTTTCCATATTCTTCCTGCTGGTGCCCTGACTGATACAGAGAGTTTAGTTATATTCATTCATTCATTTACTCATTCATCTAATCCTTTACTGATTTATTTATTCAACACGTATTGAATGTCTACTATGTGCTATGTGTTCTATGTTATTCTGTGCCTTAGGAGTATAAACACTGTGCAAAAAACCCAGCAAGAAATCTCTGCCCTTACGGAGCTTAGGTGTAGTCAGGAGAGACAGACAATACCAAAAAGAAGTAGCTGAATTATGAAATGTTAGAAAGTGGAAAGTGTTATGAAGATAAAGGAGGGAAAAGGGTAGGAAGCATGTGTGTAGGAAGGGACATGATGTGATTTTAGATAATGTGCTTAGGGAAGGTCTCACTGAGAAGGTGGCATTTGGGTAAAGATTTAGGAGAAGAGAAAAAAACCAAGGTAGATATATGGGGGACGCATTCTAGGCTGATTAAATAGAAGCTGCAAAGGCCTAAAGGCAGAGAATGCATGGATGTTTGAGGACAGTGTGGCTAGAATAAAATGAGAGAGAGGGAGAGTTCTGGGAGATGATTTCAGAGAGCTAAGGGGTTTGCCAGAATACACAGGGCAGATAAACCCTTAGAAGGACTGACCTTCACTGGAGTAAGTCAGGGAGCCTTTGGAAAGTACTGAGCAGAAGAATAATATATGAAACTTCTGTTTTAAGAGGATTACTCCAGAAGTTGTATTGAGAATAGGCTATAAAGGAGTGAGTGTGGGATCAGGGAGACCAATTAGGAGACCGTTGTTGCCATAATCAAGTGCAGAGATTTCGTGGCTTGGAGCAGGGTGGTGGCAGAGGAGAGAAGTGGTCATCCTCTGAATACTCTGAAAGAAAGCACTTGATAGATTTACTGATAGATTGGATATAGTGTGTTATATAGACTGAACATTTGTGTCTCCCCAAAATTCATATTTTGAAATCCTAGCTCCCAATGTAATGGTGTTAGGAGGTGGGGCCTTTGGTAGGTGATTAAGTATGGAGGGTGGAGGCTTCATGAATGGGATTAGTGCCCTTACCGAAGATACCCCTGAGAGCTCCCTGGCCCCTTCCACCATATGAGGACATAGCTAGAAGGTGGTCGTCTGTGAACCAGGAAGCATGCTCTCACCAGACACCAAATCTATCATGACCTCGGAATTCTCAGCTACCAGAACTGTAAGAAATAAAATTCTGTTGTTTATAAGCCATTCAATCTATGGTAGTTTGTTATAGCAGCCCAAATGGACTAAGACAGTGCCTGAATGAGTGCATTCCAGAATAACTCCAGGGGTTTTAGACTAAGAAAATGGAAAGAGAGAATAGTCATTAACTGAGATGGGAGAGACTGTAGAAGGAGAAGATTGGGGAATGAAGAGCTGGATTTTAGGTTTAGATATAATAAGTTTGAGATGTCTGTTAGACATTCATGTGTAAATTTCGCAAAGGTTATTGGATATATGAGTGTGGAATCCAGAGGAAAGTGCTGGGTAAAAAGTATAGATATGGTTGTCATTAGCTTTTATATTGTTTTGGGGGCCATACAAGTGAATTTATCAAAGGAGGAAGGCTCGATAAAAGAGAAGAAGTCAAAAGAATGAATCATTGGGTACTTCAACAATAAGGCATTAAGAAGATGAGGGGGAACTTGTAGAAGAGACTGAGAAAGTGTCCAATGAAGTAGAAGGAAATCCAGGCTCCTATGGAGTCTTAGAAGCCAAGTGAATTCAGTGTTTCAAGAAAGAGTGATTAACTGTGTCAAATGTTTCTTTTTTTTTTAATTTTTAATTTTTTAAATTTTAAAATAGATATTTTTTGGAGTATAATTGCTTCCCAATACCGTGTTAGTTTCTGTTGCACAACAAAGTGAATCAGCCATATGCATACATATGTCCCCATATCCTCTCCCTCTTGAGCCTCCCTCCCACACTCCTTATCCCACCCCTCTAGGTCATGGCAAAGCACCGAGCCGATCTCCCTGTGCTATGCTGCTGCTTCCCACCAGCCAACTATTTTACATTCGGTAGTGTGTATATGTCGATGCTACTCTCACTTCGCCTCAGCTTTGCCCTCCTACCCCGTGTCCTCATGTCCATTCTCTATGTCTACCTCTTTATTCCTGCCCTGCAACTAGGTTCATCGGTACCATTTTTTTGTTTTTTGTTTTTTTTTTAGATTCCATATATATGTGTTAGCATACGGTGTTTGTTTTTCTCTTTCTGACTTACTTCACTCTGTATGACAGACTCTAGGTCCCTCCACTTTTCTTGTATTACAAGATGAAGAATGAGAATTGTCTACCGGATTTAGTAACATGGTAGTCTTTGGTGACCTTGAAAAGAGTAGTTTCTCAGGAGTGGAGAAGGTAAAGCCTTACTGGAACGGGCTCAAGACTAAATGTGGATGGACCTAGAGTCTCTCATACAGAGCGAAGTTAAGTCAGAAAGAGAAAAACAAATATCGTATATTAACGCATGTATGTGGAATCTAGAAAAATGGTACAGATGAACCTATTTGCAGGGCGGGAATAAAGATGCAGACCTAGGGAATGGACGTGTGGACACTGGGGGTGAGGGTGGGATGAATTGGGAGTTTGGGATGGACGGACGTGCACTGCCGTGTATAAAACCGCTAGCTAGTGGGAACCTGACGTATAGCGCAAGGAGCTCAGCTCGGTGCTCTGGTGACCTAGATGGATGGGATGGGGGTGTGGGGGAGGAGGGAGGCCAAGAAGGAGGGGATATATGTATACATATAGCTGATTCACTTCGTTGTACAGCAGAAACTAACACAACAATGTAAAGCAACTATACCCCAATTAAAAAAAAAAAGACTCATTACAATATATGAAACTCTGTATTTCCAGTAGAGACTCTTGCTTTTCTGCTCATCTTGGCAATCCAAGACTGTGGCAGGGAACTATGGATGGTCTCCAGTAGCTGAGGGCAGCCTCTGGCTGATAACAGAACAAAGCTGAAGCTCTCAGTCCTACAGTTTCAAGGAAATAAATCCTGCCAACAACCTCAGTGCAGTCTGGAAGCTGATTCTTCTCCGGTCAAGCCAGGGGAGAGTGCTAGCCTTTAAAAGAAAGGAATGGGTCATGTTTGCAATCCCAGAATGTTCAGGGAAATCTGGACATTCAAAAATTTCAAATGCCCATATGTTCCCATCTCATCTCAGAGTCACATTATTTCCCAATCAAGGCCTTAACCTTGGTGTAGCAGACTTGCCAGGTTTCAGAATTAAACCTTATATGATACTCCACTACCAGTTAAGTCCTGGACCTGATCTTTTGCTTCCTTTTTTCTCCAGCTGCAGCAGATGAGAGATTCTTTGCATGTTGCCAAGGAAGCTTTCACTGTTTGCCTTAAATTGGTGGTTTATTACCCTTGGCCTTTCATTATCTTTCTACAATGCTGTAACAACCCCAAGTAGCAGCTCTCCAATTCTATATTCTTATAATTAGTATTTCCTATAGCTCTCAAGTGCTTGAGACATCGTGTCTTTCATGGTATTCTCTTCCATGGGTATACCCTATCAAAGGTAGTTTAACAATTGCACCATGGCAACATGATCAGGACCCATAATAACTGCACTTTCTACCTGTGATGCTGCCCTTCGTGCCAACTTGGAGACTGACGCTCCAATTCCAAGATCTGACTTTAGAATCTGCCCTCTAGCACCACTCTTCACACTAACTGTTTAAGTCTCCTTCCCTGCTAAACAGACTCTGAGATGAAGATGTGTGTGCAGGTGTTTTCTGGGGCAGCGATCTGGGGAATAAAACTGCATGGGGATAAAGGGAGTAGGATTAGGCAGAGGGTGAAGTTGAAATGCAAAGTGTTTGCAACAGAGCAGAGTCCTTAGCTGATCTCACTGGGACAACAGAGTTGGGATGGCCATTCAGAGATGTCTCTGAGGCAAAAGAGACATCTGGGTCTTTGTACCCCTACATCCATCAGTCATTGGACATAAGACCCTGGGGACAAGGTGTAATCTTGGGCAAGTCAGCTCCCTTTGGTAGAGGGCGATTCCTGCGGGGAGCAACTCAATTGTGCGCCAAGAACAGCCAGCAGTCTTAGCAGTTGGGTGACTGGATGCATGTGTCCTGAAGCAGGGATCTGGACGTGGCTCTACAGCAAGAAAAGGTGAAGCTAGAGAGGGTGAGGTAGCTCAGAGAGACCATGGAATTTAGACAGGTAATGAGAAAAAGAGGACATAAGAGGTGAAGAGGTGGTAGTTCAGTGGATCGTAGGTCCTAAGGAGGTCCATGGATTGTTGGAGTCAGAAAATCAGAGGTAGCAAACTAGAAAAACAGAAGATGGCATTTGAAGTGTGGGATGTTTGTAATTGAGATTTTGAAAAGCTTCATCCTCAGATCCTTACATGTCCATTTATTCTAAAGATTCAATCACTCAATCAGAAAGTCTCATCATATATCAAATTACTTGCCAAATGAAAGCTTTTCTACATATATCAGTGTACAATTCTATGAAAACTGCATGCATTTAAACACACCCACATACACAGTCTTAAGAGCGTGAAGGCTACAGTCATTTTTGCTCCAGTGCTGGTGACAAATTACATTGAAAAGTTTGGTGATAACTAGTTCAGCAGTTTTCAAATTATCTCAGTGGAAATAAATGGTGTTTTTGCATCAGAAGCAGCTATCACCATTTCCCCCTCAAATCTAGTTAAAAAATGGATATTAAAACATGAGTAACCAAATATTCTTCTTTGTCTGTCTTATGCTACAAAAGCCAATTCTCTTACTTCCCAACCTCTGAAAGTCTTTTTATCACAATTGAAATACAGGGGTTCCTTGGCAAGGAAAGCTTCATAAAAAAAAAAAAAAAATGAAGTAGAGTTGATTTACAATGTTGTGTTAGTTTCAGGTGTACAGCAAAGTGATTCAGATATATATATGTATGTATGTATGTATGTATATTACAATTTTTCAGATTCTTTTCCCTTTTAGGTTATTACAAAACATTGAATACAGTTCCCTGTGCTATACAGTAGGTCCTTGTTGGTTATCTGTTTTGGTTGGTTATCTTTTTTATATATAGTAATGTGTATATGTTATCTTTTTTATATATAGTAGTGTGTATATGTTAATCCCAAACTCCTAATTTATCCTCCTCCCCTTTTTCTTTGGTAACCATAAGCTTGTTTTCTATGTCTGTGGGTTTATTTCTGTTTTGTATATAAGTTCATTTGTATCATTTTTAATTTTTAGATTCCACATATAGGTAATATCATATGATATTTTGTCTTTCTCTTTCTGGCTTACTTTACTTAGTATGATAATCTCTAGGTTTATGGCAAGGAAAGCTTTGAAAAAGAAACAGAAGTTTGTAGACTTCAAATACCAAAGAAAAGTTTGCAGACTTTTAAACTCCAATGAGAATATGCTTCATTAGGAACTTCAATTTTTCATTCATTTCCAGCAGAAACTCACTATCCTTCACTAAATTTTGAAGGCTGCCAGAATAATTCAGGATGAAATGGCTACTTGCACACAGACCTAAGGCAAAGATGTGAACTTTAATCAAAATTAGAGATTGAAAAGGATATTTGAACTATTTCTGCCCAAGGGGTAGATATTTCCTACAGTCCAATAAACTTTCATTAAAAAAATATTCTACCTCTTATTCTGTAGCTGTACTTATAGATGCAGACATACATTTGTATATGAACAACTGTATTCTGGATAAAATCAGGTAAACCCCAACTGTTTGACTTTTTTCAGAGCCCTGTGAATGCTTTCCCTTAATATTCATGACTGATTTTTCCATTTGTTTTGAGGAAGTATTGTGTATCTCAAAACCAGGGTCCCAAATGGCATGACCAGGAAAAGCAGATAATCTCACAAATGTGTGTTAAATACCAAGTAGACAAGAGGGATAAAAAGAGAAAAACTTTATGTAAACACAAAGCCAATAATGAGAAGAAAGTAGAACAAATTAATGATATTAGATCTATTTTATCACCTACTTATCTGAAGACGCTGTTCTCATTCTACTCTTATTTTTTTTTCATTCTAATCTTAATCCTTGTTTCACAAGTTTTTGAGACTTGACAAAAGATGGTTGAGTGGTTTGGATCAGTGTGAATATTCAATCAGATAACTTTAGAGCAGCCTTCAGTATTACCTTTGCCCCTTCCCTCCACCACATATGATAGGTTGTTCTAAGGCTATTCCATTTTTTGAGTCGAATCTAATTAAACCAGCATACAAAATATATTTTTCATGAAAAAACTGATGCAAAATGGACAAAAAGAAACTACATATTGGTCTTGCTTTCATGGAAGGAAGATAAACTTGTGTCCAGTTAGGAAGCTCTAAAATCCTAAAGAATATTTTCTGTAGCTCCCCAGGAGAGGCTGGGATTGGGAAAAGTGTACAACTGTATTGTTCTGGTTATTTAAAAACTATCAAAAGGAAATATATTACATTATTGATATATTTGATAAGATTGGTGGTAGCTACATGGATTTTCATTATAATCTTCCCTTTTTTGTATCTTTGTAATATTTCATAATAAAATATTACAGAAGATGCTTATGGAAAGAATCATAATATTAAAGTTGAATTATATGGAATTCATTGTCTTCAATTATGTTTGTCCCATGAAAAATAGCAATTTCCTATGGTTCAAGGTAATAACACAGACATATGAAATAGCTTCTTCCTGTGACCACTCATGGAACACATTTTTCCTGATATTTAATATTTTAGTTAGTGTGGCCCAAAGAAGGAAAACGTGTTTACAAGGTAATAGATTATTATTTCAGAAATACAGTTTCTCTGGTGTCAGTATTTATTTTGTAACCAGTAATGTCTAGTGCATCTGTATTATAGAAAATCTCAAAATATGTTGATTCAGTTCCTTAATATCAATGTAAAACATTAAGGGTGGTTATAATATGACTGCTTTCTAGGGTGAAATTAGGGATTTTTAGGCTATTCTAAACAGATCAAATTAAAATTATTTGAAGTGCATGATAAATTGAATAATGGGTTTCTAAAGGTCTTAATTTCCAGAACCTGTGAACACGTTACCTTATGTGGCAAGACGGAATCTGCAGATGTGATTAAGGATCTTCAGATGGGGAAGTTATCTGGATTATCTGGGTGGATCCAGGGTAATCACAAGGGCTTTTATAAGAAGAGGGAGGTGGGAGGGTCAGAGTCAGAGATGATTTTGTGGATGGAAGCAGAGGGAGAAAGTAGATGTGATAAGGAAAGCAGTGGTCAGAGTGGTGTGGAGCTGTGAGGCCCAGGACTAAGAAGAGTCTCTAGAAGCTGGACAAGGCACGGAAATAGATTCTCTTCTAGAGCCTCCAGAAGGAACACATTCCTGCTGACCCATTTTAGATTTCTGGCCTCCAAAACTGTAAGAAAATAAATTTTTGCAGTTTTAAACCACTAAATATGTGGTAATTTTTTACAGCAGTAAGAGGAAACTAATGCAAAGTATTTTTAAAAAGGAAGAATTTCTGTTACCAATTTGCTTTACCTATTTAGTGCTCATGAGCTCAGTGGCATATACACATGCTGAAAAATCTATTTATATTTTTGTTAAGCTCATTTCTGGAAGTATAGGTTTAAAGTTATCTCAAAGGCCTTTTGAATCAACAAACCTTTCAATGCTTGAATTTCTTCATCCTTATACATCGCTGATGATAGCAAATCCAAAATACTTAGGGAAATTTGCACAGATGTATGAAGAAAATCTTTCCCCCTATGGGTTTCTCCCATTGATCTTAGTTCTACCTTTGAGAATAAGGCCAATGTATATTTCACTAAAATGTTTGAAGACAGCCATTGGGCCCTTCCTCTCTGTAACATCACAAAAAATACTTGATTTTCTGGCTCAACAATCATTCCTCATTTTCCCCCGTTTTATTTAGATACTGGATTTCATCATATTCAAGAATTTCCTGGTCTCTGGAAACAAATCATGATTGTTCCAAGCTCGTCATGGTTGCTTTATTCTCTGGATTCTAGGGTGGGTATCTACACATGTTCTGACAGTGGCACATACAGGGTATTCTATTTTTTTCCCAATTAAAAAACAATAAAGGCATACGAAGAGAAAGTCATTTTTCTGATTTGGACGTGAGTATGTGAAGAGATAAAGTAGCAGCCACCTTGCAACCATGAGGGGCCAAACCACAGGATAAAAAGCAAAAAGTTGAGGATAATGGAGCAGAATTATAGAATGAATTTAGATCCCTGATAACATCATTTAAGAACTGAACCAATGCATGAAGTACCAACTTCTAGACTTCTTGTTTTTGGAGATAATAAAATACCATTTTTGTAGTCAGCCTGGACTGCTATGACATTATACCACAGACAGTATGGCTTAACAATAGGAACTTATTGTCACATAGTTCTGGAGGCTGGAAGTATGAAATCAGGGAGCCAGCATGGTCAGGCTCTGGTGTGGGTCCTCTTCCTGGTTTGCAGACGGCCACCCTCTTGCTGTGTCCTTACATGGTGAAGAGAGGGTGAGCTCTGTTCTCTTTTCTTATAAGGACACTAATCCCATCATGGAGGCTCCATCCTCATGACCTCATCCAAACCTAATTACTTCCCAAAGGCCCAACCCCAAGTACCATCACACTGGGGAAAAGGGGATAGGGCTTCAACATATAAATTTGGGGGATACAAACATTCAGTCATGACAATTCTTTTTTTTAAATTTATTTATTTTTTATTTATTTTTATGGCTGTGTTGGGTCTTTGTTTCTGTGCAAGGGCTTTCTCTAGTTGTGGCAAGCGGGGGCCACTCTTCATCGCGGTGTGCAGGCCTCTCACTGTCACGGCCTCTCTTCTTGTGGAGCACAGGCTCCAGGCGCGCAGGCTCAGTAGTTGTGGCTCACGGGCCCAGTTGCTCCGTGGCATGTGGGATCTTCTCAGACCAGGGCTCGAACCCGTGTCCCCTGCATTGGCAGGCAGATTCTCAACCACTGCGCCACCAGGGAAGCCCAACAATTCTTGAAGCCACTTTTAGTTGAGCATTCTGTTACTTTCAGCCAAAGGAATCCTAACTCTTACACTTCTACTCCAGTTCCTTCAATATTCTCTATTTAAATTGGGTGCAAAACTTTTCACAGCCTTGGTTAATGTCCACTTGTTTTTCTTACATTGATCTATATCTCTTTTTAAGAGTGAGGGCATGAGTAGAGGCCTTGGTCCAGGTTTAGTCTGACGAGACAGATGGTGAGATTATGTTATCAGTAACGTTAGATTTTATAGTTTTATTAATTCAGATTATGATTTCACAATTTCTTCAGTAGCCACAGCCTTTTGTTGACTCCAAATGAGTTCACCATTGATTCTCTAGCATTTGCTAAGCTATGTCTCATCTGTGATGTAATTATGCAGTTGGTTTTTGGGACCCAGGTATATGATCTTAGTCCTGTTGATTTTAGGCCTATTGGATCTTTTGAAGATTTATCTTATTTTTAATTGTGTTCTAATATTCTTGAATTTTGATTTAAATTATTCCAAATATACAAAATTTTTAAAAATTAATTAATTAATTAATTAATTAATTTTTTGGCTGCATTGGGTCTTTATTGTTGCGCAGGCCCTCTCCAGTTGCAGCACATGGGGGCCACTCTTTGCTGCGGTGCACGGGCCTCTCACTGTGGTGGCCTCTCCCGTTGCGGAGCACCAGCTCTTGGTGTGCGGGCTTCAGTAGTTGTGGCTTGTGGGCTCTAGGGCACAGGCTCAGTAGTTGTGGCACACGGGCTTAGTTGCTCCGCGGCATGTGGGATCTTCTTGGACCAGGGTTCAAATCCGTGTCCCCTGCAATGGCAGGCAGATTCTCAACCACTGCACCACCAGAGAAGCCAGTCTCAGATAATCCACAGATGTGATGAATGTTAACTTTTTTTTTTAAAATCAAGTCATTGTAGAAGACAGAGCCTTGTCCGATGCCATGAGAAGTCCCCTTCAAGTCCATAACGGCTTGATTATCCAATTGGTTACAAATGTAAATAGCTGCCCAAATATCCCTTTTAGACTGTGATTACCTTTAAAGCAGGGACTAGAATGTATTCATCTTTGCCAGATGTTGGGAAAGCAGAGCATCTGGTTCTCAGTAGGAACCAACAGAATGTTTAATGCACTGGTCTTCCACCCTGCCAGTCTATTAACACAGCCTGTGTAGCCTTTAAAAAATACGTGTGCCTCACCCTAGTCCAACTGAATCAGATTCTTTTAAGTGTTAGGCCCAGGTACTGATAATTTTTAAAAGGTCCTCAGGTAGTTATAATGTATTCTTATAGTTCCAAACCACTGATTTATCGAATAATTATTGTGTGACTATGACTCAAATTCTTTTAACATGTCTATAAAGTTATCATATGTTAAGTATACTTTTTGTGATTTTTCCTCCATCACATTTTGTTTTTATTTATAATGTATGTAAATCTCTGCCTCTCTTCTTACATGGTAAATTACTTAGGATCTCAGACCATAGTTTGTTCCCCGTTACAAAGAGTACAGTACCTTCCATGCAGTAGCTACTCAATAGAGGCTTAAATAGAATTAAAGAATGATGTTTACAAACAAATACTGGCAGTGATTTGCCTGTTCTTGGAAGAGGTCACTGATGCTGTACTGTTTTTATTTTGGTTTTAGTGACAATACACTCCTTTTGGAATTTATTTCTTTGGTGGTTTTTTAGATGGCTTTCTATTAGAATTTTTTGTTTTGTTTTGTTTCTTGTTTGTTAGCTTGTGCTCCCAGCCTCTTGCTAAACTGATGGGGAGAGAACAAAAACTAGCCAGTATTTGGCAGAGCTATTTTGAAGATAGAGAATTTCACCATGTGTCTGTCATATGCATGTCTGGTGTTTATATAGTAGATATCCTATGTAAGAATTAAGATTATGTCCTTGCTGTGAATGCTTCTTGGCCATGGAAATTGTGAATATCAGGGTATTTGAAGGCATATAGGAAAGTAAGAAATGCTACAGGAATGTATCAGAATGCTACAGTGACTTAGAATCAGGGAAGTCCAGAGTAAAATTTTTTCAGTAATGGAGTCATACATAGTTGATGCCCTGCTTGCTTTCTCTATTTTGTTATTACTGACCCAAACATCTGATTATTATGCTTAGATGCTCTTGGATAACCTGACCACAAAATGTGGAGTAAAGAAAATTCTACATATTTCTGACAATCAGTTGAAAATTGCCCTCATGTTGGAACCAAATAAGTTTTCTATATAAAGGGCTTGCTTTGGTATCTATTGAAGAACGTGATGTCATCAAGCTTGATTTCCTGGATTTATGTGTTGAGAGATTTTTATTTTACCTTAAAAGAGCAGAATAATAATGTTGGAAGACACCATTTAACCTCACTTATCTTCATTTTCCTGATTAAAATGAAGGAATTCAACCAGGTAAGTGACTTTCCAAGGTCATATACCTCCTTAAAAGCACTGTCAGAGTTAAATCTGCATTTTTATATAAATATTTTTCCATCTACATTATTTGGTTTGCTTTTAGAAAAGAGAACAGACCTTAAAGGGAGGCATATAATGTTCTGTTTAGTTTATGAAATCCTCTTACAATGCCATATTGAGATATCTATCTTTTCCTACTTTCCTTAGATTTGACATTTGATTAACTTTTGAAATTACTGAAAATTTCCTCATCCTCAGCATGAAAATTTATATTATACAAAAGAAATCACTCACATGGACAAGACTTTGTTTCTTCTACTGCTGGGGCTTCTACCAATACCAAAATTGTAGTGGCTTCTTGAATGGCATGTTTTGAGATCACAGGTTGTAACTAAAGCCATGACAGTCTTTTTTTCATAAGGTTCATAGACAGAATAAACAGTCAAACAACTTAAAAAAAATCACTGTCGGGCTTCCATGGTGGCGCAGTGGTTGAGAATCTGCCTGCCAATGCAGGGGACACGGGATCAATCCCTGGTCCGGGAAGATCCCACATGCCGCAGAGCAACTAGGCCCGTGAGCCACAACTACTGAGTCTGCGCGTCTGGAGCCTGTGCTCCCAACAAGAGAGGCCGCGATAGTGAGAGGCCCGCGCACCGCGATGAAGAGTGGCCCCTGCTTGCCGCAACCAGAGAAAGCCCTTGCGCAGAAACGAAGACCCAACACAGCCAAAAAATTAAAAAAAAAAAAAATCACTGTCAAGATGATATCTAGGGCCTCCCTGATGACACAGTGGTTAAGAATCCGCCTGCCAATGCAGGGGACACAGGTTCGAGCCCTGGTCCGGGAAGGTCCCACATGCTGTGGAGAAACTAAGCCCATGAGCCACAACTACTGAGCCTGCGTGCCACAACTACTGAACCCCGTGTGCCTAGAGGCCATGCTCCTCAACAAGAGAAGCCACTGCAATGAGAAGCCCGCGCACCGCAACAAAGTGTAGCCCCTGCTTACCGCAACTAGAGAAAGCCTGCGTGCAGCAACGAAGACCTAATATAGCCAAAAAATAAATTAATTAATTTTAAAAAGATGATACCTGAGCTTTAATCAATCATAATAAGAAAAGTTGCAATTATTCAGTACAGAACACATATGCTGGATGAAATTTCCATGCCTCTTCCAAATGACATAATAGAAGTGAAACAGTGAAACATCTGCTTTGAGCCAAAGGTATGTTTATCTTGAAGGCAGCATGATCCAGTAGAAAGACTAAGAAATTTGAAGCCAGATTGGACTTCAGGAATCCAACCTGCCTACTGCCACTTTCCAGCTATATGACATTGGAATAGTTGCTTGACTTTTCCAAGATTCACTTTCTTCATCTGCTAACTGAGAATAATAATACCAGGGTTATATTTAAAGTTAAAAGAATATACAAAAAATACTATGCATGAAGAATTCACTCAATGTTTCCCCAGAGAGATTTGATAGATTCATATTGACTATGACCAACTTCCAGGAAACAGATTCTGATAAGATTCTATGCAGGTTCCATGAATGCCTTATTATATTCATCAAGCCCAAGAAGTAATTTGTTCAGCAAAACAGTGGTTTTTTGTTGTCCATTCAAAAGTTCAAAGAACGAGTTGTTTTAGTTGCAACCTACTTATTTTTTGTACATGTCCATCTTATGTCACACATAGGCATGCTGACAGAACAAGTTTCTATGACTGAAAAAAGGCAGGGAAAGAAGTGGCTAGTGCTTTCCAAAACTTAGTTCTCTTTCCATGAAACTAGGCTGACTGAAAATGTATTTTACATTTCAGAAAGTAGAGAAGAAAGCATCTTAAGAATTAATGATGTTTTCACAGTGACACCTAACTCAACCAATGTATTCACTAACTGCTTATGATGGAGTTACTTAAGTAATTTGAAAATGCACCGAGAGAGAATATCTGAATTCCCTAAGTGTTGGCTTAGTATATAAGAAGATAGACATTAGCCCTAGAGCCATCTATGCTGGTGAAGAGAGTCAGGACTCCAGGAAAGTTCAAGCCATGGACAAAAATTATAGTTACTATACACAGTAGAGGAAATCCTCATCTTCCTTATCTGACCTGAATATTTTTTTTGGTTATGAAGAATATTACTAAAAAGGCCACATGCCAATGACTTCTGTTTCTGGTCAAGATATAGTGACAAGAACCAGATTTACCTTCCTGCCTGAATCAACCAAAAAATGAACAAAATATATGAAACAACAGGTAACGAAGTCCAGGGATGAGGCGAACTCTACAATTGTCCCAAATCATTGCCTAGAAAATGTTTTCAGGCCACGGTGCTAGAGGAGGAATCCAGGCAGAGCTTAGGAGAATCCCTGAGTTGAGGAGAGAGAGCTGCAAGTCTGGAAAGACCAAAGCAACTCGACAGAGTTCCAGAAAGGTAAAAACTGCATAGGATAATAATTTCAGAGAGCTGTAGAGGGTTCCAGTATTCAGTGGAGTACTAATAAAAACGTGTTTGAAAAAACTACTCAAGTTTGGAGAAAGACCCACCCGAAATGATTAGAAATAATAGAACTTCAAACAGAACCAGAAATAGTGCCTGTTTTCAATAGCCAGATTGGAAAACTTCATAATCCATGAGGCACTGAGGAAAATACACAAAAGAGTCTAGCCTCGGTCATGGAGCATAAATTGCCCCATACTAAGCACTGCTCTTATCCAGTCTTACAACTTAAAATGAAGACTGAAAGAATCACACTGATTCCAAGGAAATTAAATTCATTTTAGAACAAAGCTTTAAAATATTTGTAAGAATACAAAAACAACCAGCATGTAAAATATGCAATGTCTGGCTTCTAATAAAAATTCAAGGCACGCAAAGAAGCAGGAAAATATAAAGAGATAAAAATTAAAATTAACTCCATGCAAGCACAAATGTTAGAATTAACAGAAAAGAACATTAAAACAATCATCATAATTTTATTCCATATGTTCAACAGTTCAGCAGAGTCATGGAAGATACATCCAAGTCCCATAATGAATTTGTAAAGACTGAAAACTTCAATGTGTAAGATAAAAAATACACAGGATAGGATTAATGGCCAATTAGACAATACAGAAGAAAGTATTAGTAAAGACACAGTGATAGAATGTATTAACATTGAAACACAGAAAGAAAAGAGAATATTAAGAAAAAATAATAACAGAGCATCAGTGAGCTGTGAGAAAACTTCAAGCAGCCTAATATACATGTAATTAAAATCCCCCAAAGAGAGACAGGTGGGTGGGTGGGTAAACAAAAAAAGAAATAATTGAAGAAATATGAACAAAATTTTCAAAATTTTATAAAAGCTATAGTACAGATCCAAGAAGCTTAATGAATGCCAAGACAAGAAACATGAATAGGGGCTTCCCTGGTGGCGCAGTGGCTGAGAATCTGCCTGCCAATGCAGGGGACACGGGTTCAAGCCCTGGTCTGGGAAGATCCCACATGCCGTGGAGCAACTAGGCCCGTGAGCCACAATTACTGAACCTGCGCGTCTGGAGCCTGTGCTCCGCAACAAGAGAGGCCGCGATAGTGAGAGGCCTGCACACTGCGATGAAGAGTGGTCCCCACTTGCCGCAAATAGAGAAAGCCCTCACACAGAAACGAAGACCCAACACAGTATAAATAAATAAATAAATAAATAAATAGATAGATAGATAGATAAATAAATAAAATTTTTAAAAAAAACATGAATAAAACTATACCAAGACAGATTATAATCAAATAGCAGAAACCAGTGATAAAGAGAAAATTGTAAAACAAATCAGCAAAAGAAAGATGTTATATATGGATTAACAAAGACATTTATTTGCAAACAGTGCAAGTGAGACAACAGTGAACCAACATTTTTAAAGGAAAGACTTATATACCCAGCACAACTTTCTTTCAAAAACAATGGCAAAACCAAAAAGTTTAGACGTACAGTAGCTAAAAGAATTCACCACCAGCAGACTACTACTATAGATATTTTAAAGGAAGTCCTTTAGGCTGAAAGAAAAGGATAGAATGGAACCATGATATTCACACAAAGGAATGAAAAAACACTTAAAATGGTGACTACATGGATAAATATAACATATTTTATTATTATTTAAATATCTTTAAAAGATAATTTTAAACTGTTTAAACAAAATAACAATATAGTGTGTGCTTTATAATTTACATAAAATTAAAATATATGACTACAATAGTGCAAAAGTCAGGACAGGAGAAATGAAAGTCTGCATTTGTAAGGTTCTTATAATACAGGTGAAGTGTTATAGTATCACTTGTAGGTAGACTATGATGCATTCAAGTTTTATGCTAAAAGGCAACCTAATGAATGGGAAAAAATATTTGCAAATCATATATCTGGTAAGGGGTTAAAATCCACAATATATAAAGAATTCATACGACTCAATAGCAAAAAAACCCAAACAATCTGATTTTAAAAATGGGCAAGGACCTGAATAAACATTTTTCCAAAGAAGACATAAAAATGGCCAACAGGCACATGAAAAGGTGCTCAACATCACTAATCATCAGGGAAATGCAAACCAAAGCCACAAGGAGATATCACCTCACATAGAAAGATAGATGGCTATCATTGAAAAGACAAGAGATAATAAGTGTTGGTGAGGATGTGGAAGAAAGGCAACTGTTATGCACTTTTAGTGGGAACGTAAATTGGTGCAGTAACAATGAAAAACAATATGGAAGTTCCTAAAAAAATTAAAAATAGAGCTACTACATGATCTAGGATTCCCACTTCTGGGTATATACCCAAAGGAAATGAAAACAGTATATTGAAGAGATGTCTGCACTCTCATGTTCATTGCAGCATTATTCACAACAGCCAAGATATGAAAGCAATGTAACTGTCAACGGATGAATTGATAAAGGAATGTGGTATATACATACAATGGAATATTATTCAGCCATGAGAAATAAGGAAATTCTGCTATATGCAGCAACATGGATGGATCTCAAGGGCAGTATGCTAAGTGAAATAATCCAGACAGAGGATGATAAATACTGTATGGTATCATTTATATATGGAATTTAAAAGTTAAAGAAAAGTCGAACTCATGGAAACAGAGTAGACAAGTAGTTGCCAGGGACCGGGGGTTGGGGGATTAGGAGAAGTTGGTAAAAGGGTGCAAATGTTAAGCTATAACATGAATAAGGTCTGAGGATCTAGCACTAAACATGGTGACTATAAATGATAACACTGTATTGCATAAATGAAATTCCTAAGAGAGTAGAATTTAAATGTTTTCATCAAAAAAAAAGATTAATATGTGAGGTGCTGGACGTGCTAATTAATCAGATGGGAGGAATGTATGTCAAGTATGTCAATGTATATGTATGTCAAGTCACCACGATGTACATTTAAAATATCTTACAATTTTATATGTCAGTTAAACCTCAGTAAAGCTGAAATAAAAATATATATATACTATAAACCCTTAAAAAAACACTAAAAATGATTTTTAACTAATAAGCCAAAAATGGAGATAAAATGAAAAAAAAAAAAGTCCAAAAGGAGATGGGGATGAAAGGAAAAAAGTGAATAAAAACAGCAGGATAACAAACAGATGGAGAGATATACCATGCTCTTGGATTGGAAGAATCAATATTGTGAAAATTATTATACTGCCCAAGGCAATCTACAGATTCAATGCAATCCCTATCAAGTTACCAGTGGCGTTTTTTACAGAACTAGAACAAAAAATCTTTAAAAATTTGCATGGAGAAACAAAAGACCCTGAATAGCCAAAGCGGTCTTGAGGGAAAAAAATGGAGCTGGAGGAATCAGACTCCCTGACTTCAGACTATACTACAAAGCTACAGTAATCAAGATAATATGGTACTGGCACAAAAACAGAAATATAGATCAATGGAACAGGATAGAAAGCCCAGAGATAAACCCACACACCTATGGTCAACTAATCTATGACAAAGGAGGCAAGGATATACAATGGAGAAAAGACAGTCTCTTCAATAAGTGGTGCTGGGAAAACTGGACAGCTACATGTAAAAGAATGAAATTAGAACACTCCCTAACACCATACACAAAAGTAAACTCAAAATGGATTAAAGACCTAAGTGTAAGGCCAGACACTATAAAACTCTTAGAGGAAAACATAGGCAGGACACTCTTTGACATAAATCACAGCAAGATCTTTTTTGATCTACCTCTTAGATTAATGGAAATAAAAACAAAAATAAACAAATGGGACCTAATGAAACTTAAAAGCTTTTGCACAGCAAAGGAAACTACAAACAAGACGAAAAGACAACCCTCAGAATGGGAGAAAATATTTGCAAACAAATCAACGGACAAAGGGTTAATCTCCAAAATATATAAACAGCTCATGCAGCTCAATATTAAAAAAACAAACAACTCAATCCCAAAATGGGCAGAATACCTAAATAGACATTTCTCCAAAGAAGACATACAGATGGCCAAGAAGCACATGAAAAGATGCTCAACATCACTAATCATTAGAGAAATGCAAATCAAAACTACAATAAGGTATCACCTCACACCAGTTAGAATGGGCATCATCAGAAAATCTACAAACAACAAATGCTGGAGAGGGTGTGGAGAAAAGGGAACCCTCTTGCACTGTTGGTGGGAATGTAAATTGAGACAGCCACTATGGAGAACAGTATGGAGATTCCTTAAAAAACTAAAAATAGAATTACCATATGACCCAGCAATCCCACTACTGGGCATATACCCAGAGAAAACCATAATTCAAAAGGACACATGCACCCCAATGTTCACTGCAGCACTATTTACAATAGCCAGGACAAGGAAGCAACGTAAATGCCCATCAACAGACAAATGGATAAAGAAGATGTGGTACAGATATACAATGGAATATTACTCACACATAAAAAGGAATGAAACTGGGTAATTTGTAGCGACGTGGATGTATCTAGAGACTGTCATACAGAGTGAAATAAGTCAGAAAGAGAAAAACAAATATCATATATTAATGCATATATGTGGAACCTAGAAAAATGGTACAGATGAACCAGTTTGCAGGACAGAAATAGGGACACAGATGTAGAGAACAAACGTATGGACACCAAGGGGGGAAAGTGGTGGGGTGGGGGGGAGGTGGTGGTGGGATGAAGTGGGAGATTGGGATTGACATGTAGAGACTAATATGTATAAAATAGATAACTAATAAGAACCTGCTGTATAAAAAAATAAAATAAAATTCAAAAATTCAAAAAAAAATAGAAAATAAATAGCAAGATATTAGTTTTAAACTCGTGCATATAATTAATCAGATTAGACATAAATGGTCAAATTAAAATGCAGAGATTATCACGTAGGATTAAAAAAATGTAAGATCCAATTATATGCTGTCTAGAAGGAATGCATTTCAAATATAAAGACGCAAAGAGCTTAAGAGTAAAGGATAGAAAAATATCTACTGTTTTAACACTAATAAAAAAAACCTGGATTGGCCACATTTATATCAAGCCAAGAAAAGTCCAGAATTTCATAATAGAAGTGTCAATTATCAAGAGAGATTTTAATCCCTCTCTTGATAATTTATCAACCAATTAGACCAGAAAAATCACTAGAGATATAGATTTGAACAACTTCATCCACAGCTTCATCTCATGAATGTTTATAGAACACTCTACTCAGGAGAATACACATATTTTTCCAGTGGCCAGAAAACATTTATCAAAGTAGACCACAATCTGGGCAATAAAACAAACCTCAAAAATTTTAAGTAATTCAAATCATACAGATCTGTCCTCTGACCAAAATGGAATTAAATCACAAGTCAGTCACAGAAGTAATTTCTAGATTCTAGAAGACATATGGAACTGCAAAAGATTTAGAATTGCCAAAACAACTTTGAGAAAGAACAAAGGTGGAGAACTAATCCTGCCTGATTTTAGGAATTATTATAAACCTACAATAATCATAAAAGAGTGATATTGGTGAAAATATAGACACATATGAACAGAATAGAAATTTGAAAAGTAGACTCACACATATATGGATAACTAATTTTCAACAAAGTCACAAAAATAATTCAGTAGAGAAACTAAAGTCTTTTCAACACATAATGCTGAAACTACTGAATATCTATATGAAAGAAATGAGGAAAGGAACAAAGCACGAACAAAAAACATTGAAACATACTTCACACCATATACAAAAAAGTAACTAAAAATGAATCATAAATCTAGATACAAGACTTAAAATGACAAAACTTCTAAAAGTTTTAAAAAAACTTTAAGAAAGCATAGAGGAAAATTTTTATGGCCTAGGGCTAGGCAAATATTTTTCAGATATGATACCAAAGCCTGATCCATAAAAGAATAAGTTTATATAGTGAATTGCATCAAAATTAAAAACTTCTGCTCTGTGAAAGACGTTGTTAAGAGAATGAAAAGACAAGACACAAACTGGGAAAAACATTTGCAAATCATATTTGATGAATGACCTGTGTCCAAAATACATAAAGAACTGTCAAAACTTAATAACAAAAACCCCATTGTAGAATAGGCAAAAGATAGGAACAAATACTTCATCAAAGAAGACATAGAGCTGGCAAATAATCACATGAAACATCATTAGTGTTTTGGGAATTGCAAATTAAAACCCAATGATATTTCACTACATGTTTGTTAGAATGGCTAAAATTATAGACTGATCATATCAAATGTTGGCAATAATGTGGAAGGATTAGAATTCCTAAACACTGCTGGTGGTAATGTAAAACAGGATAACCACTTTGGAAAAGTTAGGTATTTTCCTTACAAAGATAGGCATATAACTATCATTAATCCAGCCATTTCACTCCTAAGTATTTCTCTAAGAGAAATGAAAGCATATGTCCATAGCAGCTTTATTCTTAATAGACAAAAATTGGAAACAACTCAGATGCTCATCAACATGTAACTAGATAAACTGTATCTGCATACAATGCATACAGTGTATCTGCATACAACGCGATGCTTCTCAACAATAAAAAGAAATGAACTACTGATAACCACAAAAACATGGATGACTCTCAAAATAATTGTGCTGAAAGAAGCCAGAAAATAAAAGAACATATATAGTATGATTCTATTTATATAAAATTTGAGAAAATGCAAACTAATCTATAGTGATTGAAAGATCAGTGTTTGCCTGGGGGAGGGCAAGACAGGAAGGGGTAAAAGGGGAAGGAAACTTTGCGTGACAGTGGGTATACGTTCATTATCTTGATGTGCTAATTATTTCACTGATATATACATAGTTTAAATCTATCAAGTTTTATACTTTAAAATATATGCAGGTAATTGTCAATTCAAAAAACAAAACCAAAAACAACCCAGTAAACACACATGCTTCTTTATCCCAAAGAATAAATGCCTAAACACTACAACAACATTATCAAGTTGTATTTCTACAGCTTTCAATACAGAAAGCACATAGAAGCTCACAACTGTTTCATATATTTCCATTAAATCTTCAATATAGATCAATGAGATTCTGTATATCTAGTTTCTAATATCCTCCCCCATCTTAAATCTCACAAATGTATATAAAACTTGGAAATAAGAGATTCCTCTGAGGCTTGTCTTTAAAATCAGCATATAATCAAAGCAAAGGTATGCAAAATCCCCACTCAGCGTCAAGAATGTTTCCAGGTAGAAACACTTGATTGCACTTTAAATATCAACTTGACTGAATTTCTTAAGGACAGAATCTGCCAATTGTGAAGGGATTTGCCACCAACGACAGAAGCCTAGGCAAAGGAGCATTTCTGAGGCCTTCTTTGTCAGGGACCACTAAGCACTATCCAGGAGAGAGAGACCCCAAGAACTTGACCCATCCAATTTTTGTGGCAACTATATCCTTGTTATGAGGTTGGGTTCATGGATCTGAGTGTATTGCACTAAAATATCTAGACTCAGATAATTAAGAGTTCTGCATCTTCAGAAAGCACCCTTCTAATAATAATCCAGCTTCTGATAGACCCTGCCTTCAGAGAGATAGTGCGCTGGTCAGAGAACCCCAGGGCCCCTTGGCTGTTATAGTTTCAATTTAAATGAAACACAGGCTTTCAGGAGTTACACCTTCATCACTGTGTGAATGGCTAATGTGAAGCTTCACTGGGAAAACTGTCTTTCTCTTTGTCACTGAGCCTGCAAGAGGGAGATGGAGAATGAGACTTTGTAACTCTCATCGTAACAATGCAACTTCATGGGGACCTGGCTGCAGCAGTCTAAATATTTTCTATGAAAACTTTCTTTGGCTATATTCCCATTTTAGAATTTCTCCAATTAGGTATTGTTATAGGCATTTCATAGATGAAAAAACTGAGGCTCTGTGATGTTATGTTTCTTCCTCAAGTTCACCCAACTGGTAAAGGAAGAAACTTAAAATCATACTCAGGACTTCTGACCTTGAGTGCAAACTCCCTTTGTTGCTTCCTGCTAATAAAATGTGGTCACCGTCCAGAGATTTAACTTTGTGATAGCCGCAGGCTCTCTGTAGGTGCTGGTAGAAGGCCCTGGGGGCTGATGATCGGGTAATGGAGGTGGAACAGAGAGGAAACATTTCTTACAAGGCACCTGCCAAATGCAATAAAGGCATTTAAGCCTTAAATTGTCAGCCTAAACCCTGCCTTTCTGATAGCAAGAGCATCCATCGCCAAGATTCAGCTTCATGGCATTTGTTGACCTGTTCAAACTGCAGGTCTAGGTTTTGACTCGGGAATAACGTGTGTGCACGTGTGTGCGCCATCTGTCCCCTGTATGCAAATGGGGGTGACTAGGTGACTGTTGGTGATTCTCTTTAGACATGGTTGGTCACTGGAAATGATTTGACTTCAGGATCAAATGCTGAGCTGGGATCTGACTGAGAGTTAGTCCATGCTTCACAGCTGGATAAATCTCAAGGGCTGGGATTTTCAGGCTTAGTTTAGCAGCTAGCTCCATTACAGTTCATTATATGTGACTGGATGTCTCGGGGGGCCTGGAGGGCCCTGCTAAGGCATTCAGGATATATCAGCCCGGATGGCTTATATGTAAAAAGGGAGGAGTGAGGCAATTTTTTTTTCCATTGGGCTAAAGCTAAAGTAATGAAACTTGACAGAGCTAATCTGTTGTTGGGATCAGTATGACAGTTGGTTATTTCTGCATATTTAAGGATGACAGCCTTACCTCAGACTGTCTTCTTCGCAAATGGAAGAGTCAGCATTTACCTATCTTGCTTAATAAAATGCAGTGCACAGATCTACAATCAACCCACCACCATCCAAGGGAGGTGAGGGGCTGGTATTTTGTAAGGAAGTGAGAACTAGAATGTCAAAGTCTTTAGTGAAAGGAAATCAACTCTCAAAGTAATTGTCCTTTACAATGGAATTAGGGTCCAAATTCCTTGAGGGCAAGAACTGTATTCTTTTTTTTCATTTTTGTATCACAGAAGAGTAACTGGTACATAGTAGGTACTCAATAAAGATTTGCAGTATTTCACTGAAGCATGATTTCGAAAAGAAAGCCAAATCACAATCCAGAGTTGTAAGAATTTTGTTCCATGAACTTGTTTCAGTACTGTCCCATTCAATCCCACCTCCCTGTGCTTCAATACCCACAGGGATGAATTTACAGTGGAAAGCTTGTTCTGGGTGGCTATCTTTACTTATATACATTTATTTGTATTATATTTTATTTATATATTTTACATATCTGTATATTTTAAATATTTTATTTATATAAATGTGAATTTATTATTAATTCATAAATATTTATTTATATTGCATTTATTAAAAAAATTTTTATTGGAGTATAGTTGCTTTACAATGTTGAGTTAGTTTCTGCTGTACAGCAAAGTGAATCAGCTATTCGAATATTGCATTTGTAAGTCAATGAGTGAAGCAGTGCAAATCAAAAAGGAAGTCTGTCTTAGGAGGATGTTATAGAGGAAATAATTTCCAATTTCTCAAGAAGCTTGGCAGATTATGCAACAATTACAAGTTAGCTGATCAGTTTTAAATCTTTAAGACCATACCACTGGGTCTCTAGACTTTGGCTTTATTTCAAAATTCTATAAAACATACAAATAAAATTTAGTCTCCTAGCCTTAACTATATGGTTTAGATTTTGTATACCTTATTCTATTACTTTGCTTATTTTTTTATTCTTATATTTTATGCCATTTTTCATAACATTTTGGTATCACAGTTAAATTGATACTTTTCAACAATAATTCTTACAAGGTGAGTTGTTTTACTTGAGCATTTATCTTCTCATATTTTTATATTCTTGAACTGATTGTTACTATCACTTATAATTATTATGTGCTATATAATTAAAATACACTTGTTGTATAGCACAGGGAGCTCAGCTCGGTGCTCTGTGATGACCTAGAGGGGTGGGATGCGGGGGGTGGAAGGGCAGCTCAAGAGGGATGGGATATATGTATACATAGAGCTGATTCACTTCATTGTACAGCAGAAACTAACACAACATTGTAAAGCAATTATACCCCAATAAAAAAATTACATTACACTATAATTATGTTGAGTCTACGTGACTCTAGTATTTTGTTATATTTTAAAGCAGTTAAAAATTAAGTCACTCGTGATGCCTTAAATAATGATATTATACATCATATATGTGCACAAGTGTATGTAATACATAAATATATTCAATACTTACTTAAAAAAATTTAATCTATGAGAACTAATGACATGAGCATTGTTATAAAATTTTGAATATGGGATTTCAGGGACATGGAATACCTTCCAAAAAGTAAAGTATCTGACAAAACGATAACTTATTTGCCTGAGACTTCAGAGATAGAGAAGGCTAATTCATTTTTGATTCTGTGCTGATAGTAGCTAATAGCTTTGACCCTTTAAGTTTGAATTGTTGAAAAGTGAAAGGAAAGTATAGGTGTTTCTGTACATATATTTTCACCTGGGAGCAACACAAATAATCTCAAAAAATGTACTAAAGGCTTTTGATTTTTCTCTGAATTAATTCATCCATCAATACATTTATCAATACCAACTATGTAGAATTCATTATGGTAAGCAGAAAGGAAAACACACAAAATAAACAGCACATTATCTGTCCTTACAGAGGTAAGAGCTCATGTGAGGAAAAAAGTTCATGCAATGTACTTTTTTGTTTTGTTTTGTTTTGCACTACCATGTAGAATGTTTTGATGGCTATAAAAAAGATTAAAACACAGACCTTATGCCCATGGCATCTGGAACCTGTTGGTGGATAGATAAGCTGAGGCCATTCAGACGGTTAATAATCAGGGTGAAGCTAAATCCTGTGTAGTGTAAAGAATATTTGAAAGGACAGTAGGTGTTTAGCCTGAAGGACAGAAGTCTTAGGAACACAGGATCTCATTGATAAGAATTCTGATTATTTTGGACATGAATAGGAATAGAAATTATGGAATATATAGGCTGAATTATTCAAGTTTAAAATAAAGAGGTATTTTCTGAAAATGTTGTCCAAAGGAAAGGTAACTTTTTCCCTTGGAGGATACCATTTATTCAATAAATGTTTATTAAATGTCTACTATCAAATAAAATTTCCCATAAATTGCTGTATCATATCACTTTTCAATAAATCTAATACAGGATGAACTTTTGAACAGTTTTGAGACAGACTTCTGTTTGATCAAGAGGACAAGTGAATAATAAAAATGAACATTTGTTGAGAAAAAAAACCCCCAAAAAACCCCACTGACCTTAACTCAAGAGGCTTACGGTCTAGTAGAAGGGATAAAGCAAGCGTATAAACACATTTAGTGATGGAGTATGAAATTTATTATAAAAAAGATCTAAATAAAGTGTTATGGAATTTGAAAAGCAAAGTGTGCATATGTAATAGTGGTTTCATTGAGCAGGTAGCCTTTCAAATAAAGTTTGACAGACATAAAATACCAATTGCTTTCTAGTTACCTTCAATGTTTCTAAGACACCTAGGAGATTTTTGACAGCCTCTCTATCTCTCTGAATAGTTATAATTCCAGATGGCTCAGGAGAGAAGTCATGATAGAATGTGATATACTTGCATGTGTGTGTGTGTGTGTGTGTGTGTGTGACATGGAGAAATGGGACCTTACAGGATACTGACAGATGACATCTACTTTCGCAATCTCTTCTGTGTCTGTGAAATTTAAATACAGTAAGTCCCCTACATATGAATGAATTCTGTTCTGAAAGCGTGTTTGTACGTCCAATTTGTTTGTGAGTCCAACAAAGTTATCCTAGGTACCCAACTAACACAGTCGGCTATATACCACTCCTTTTACGCTTGCTTCCGGACATACTGGGCTTGAAATAAAGATACTGTACTACTGTACTCTATACAGTACTGTAAAGTACACAAAAGCACAACCACTTGTAGAGGATGCATGCATGTGACATAAAAACAGCCAAAGACAATATGTAAAGAGTACATAAACAAATGAGTGTATCTGTGTTCAATAAAACTGTATTTACAAAAATAGGAGGTGGGCTGGATTTAGCCCATGGGCTATAGTTCTCTGATCCCTGGTCCAGATAAGCATAGATTGTACTTCTTTGTGCCCTTGAAGTTTGGTGTGGTCATATGACATTGCTTTGTTCAATGGGATAAGAGCAGAAGTGACATGAATCACTTCCAAGTACAAGTCTTTTAAGAGCTGCTGTAAAATTTGTCATATTCCCTTCCATCCTGCCAAAGAAATCACTATTTCAGATGGTGGAGATGTCATCAACTTAGTTTCCTACATGAGTATGTCATGGAACAGAACTCCTGTCTAACCTGAAATGGCCATGTGGTGTGAATGAGAAATGAACCAGTTTTTTAACAACTTTTTTGAGGTACATTTCACATACCATAAAATTAATTCAGTGGTTTTTAGCATATTCAGGGTTGTGCAGCCATCAGCACAATGTAATTTTAGGACATTTTCAATACCTCCAAACAAACTCCATATTCATCAGCCGTTATTTTCTGTCCCCACTTACCCCAATCCCCACCCCCAGTTCCAGGGGATCACTAATCTTCTTTCTATCTCAGAACCTCCATTATCTGCATAAGTAATAATTGGATGCTTGTTTTTGAAGCATAACTGAGCTGATGCATTCACTGGTCTTCTAGTGCTATTTATCTTTATAAATAACACCCACCACGACAAAAATCAGAAATGTAGAAGTTATTCGTGACACTACTCTACCTCATTCCCCACATCCAGCTAATCTATAGCTTCTATGAAATTTACTTCCTGGATATTTCTTGAATTTGTCTATTTTTCTCCCTCTCCATTGCTACCACTATAGTTCAAGATACTACCATCTCTTTCTTGCACTTTTGCTAGTGCTTTAAATTCCTGACAGATATTAAACTTCAGGATTTAGGAATAAGAAATCAGAATTCCGGGAATTCTTTGGAAATCCTGAAATCATAAATTATTCTTTATGTTTTAATAACAATTTATGTGTTTTTTGGTAAGGGAGTTGTAATAATACTTTTTAACAACATTGGCATGTACTTAAAAATAATGAATGGTAATAATAATAAAGCATGCATCATTTTTCTGTGACAGGATTATACTAAAAGTTTCAGAGATTTTCTATAAAAATATAATAATAAATGCATGCTTTATCATTTTTATGAGCCAACATATTGTGACAGGATTCTACATTTCAGTAATATATAAAATTGATCTCTGCCTGATAAAGACATTTAGTAACAGAAAACATTAAATAAAGGGATGATTATTACAAATTAAATGCCAAATAAAAATCACTTAAAAATTGAAATATGAAATCTTAAATATTAAATAAGTTATTCTTCAAGTGAAATTTAAAAATAAACAAAGCATTAATTGCCCTGTTAGCCTAGATCTTTGACTCATGGCAAATACTACAGATGTAGAAAATTTTCTTACATTGTTCACTGGCAGTCAAAGAGTTTGTCCAGAAGAATTCTAAGGTGGGCATTAAGGTACATGTTGCTTCCTATAAACTCATTGCCTTTTTTATCAATAAAAGTATTCTGTTGCTTGCCCCAATTTTGGTTTTGCCATGAAATTCATATTGCTTTTGCTAGTTTAAACTTTTAGATCAGTTTCTAATTTTGTGTTGAAGTGTCTTCAACATCCTCTTCTCTTTACACAGCCTCTGTTAAAGTATTTACATTGAAATGTAACCCACAGTAAATATTCAAACACTAGAAAACACTAGTGAATAATTTATTGCAGAGTATTAAAATAACATGACTATAGATCTCCTAGCAAGCTTAATAATACTACTCGGAATCATGTGTCAAAATTGCCAAGTTAAGGACTTTGCATCAAAAACTTGTTATTTTTTGGAACATCAAACATAGGGTTTGTATAAAGGATACTATGTGAATAAATTTATTAATTGTTTTTATTTGTAAGAACAACTCCCCCCTTATCAGCATACAGGGCAACAGATACACCCTTGCAATGTGACAAGAGCTACAAGCAAGACTGACTGATCAGACTGTGACCACTTCTGTCCCATGGGCTCCTGTCTCAGTTCCTAGAAATGTTGCCCTTTGCCTTCCACTCTGCATGTCCCTGTCAGCGTTTCCTGCTCCAGCTTTGTCACTTGATGTCAATGGATTCTTTCAACCCAGTGGTCTCTATGTGGATCGTGGAGCTTTAATTCTATCAGTAGAGTTTTGTGACTTTTTCCTGTTTTGCTGAACTCTTGACTGATTATTCTTGGGATTCAGAAAAAACAAATGTCCTGAGAAATTCCCATATGGAGATCCTAACTCTTACAATAGTCTCCATGTATCTTTCCAGCTCTCCCTTCATCCTTCATCAGATTCAGAATTATTTTCTAAAAACACAAACCTGGTGTGGGCTTTCCCATGTTGAAATGTCTTTAATGGCTTCCCCATTGCTCTTAGGATAAAACCCAAATCCTTAAAATTGTCTTTAGGGTGCCTACAAACCTCTCTGGGCTCTTCTTACACTATTCTCCCTCTCAGCATCTGTGTTACACTTGAGCTACCCAGGTCTCCTTTTAATTCTGTGCTCTTCCCATCATAGGACCTTTGCACTTACTGTTTCCTGCATCTGAAAATCTTTCTCCCTTCTCACCCTTCTGATCTCAGCTCAAATGACATGTCTTTAATTAAGTTTTCTCTACCTCAAGTTATGTCAGGTTTCTTTGTTAAATGTCCTCTAAATCTATCCTCTTTCCTACAAAACACTTAGCTCAATTCATAATTATACAGTAATTTGTGTGGGGTTATCTGTCAAAGAGTATTCATAGCACATAGAAGGCACGTAAAAGCATGTGTTGAATGAATGCTAAATGAATAAAATCATGGTTCAGGAAGAAACAGAACAGGATATGTAAAATTTATAGTTTCTGGCAGATCATGGTTAAAAAAAAGATGTCCCATAATCACCTTTCAACAGTATAATTGATTAGCAATTATATGCCAAGCACTGTGTTAATTTCTGGAATATAAGGGTGAACAAACCAACAACAAAAATCCCCATCTCCATTGGAGCTTACATATTCTCATGGGAGGATACCTCAATGTGCAGAATTAGTAAGTGTACATGACACACTAGATGGTGATAAGTACTATGGAGAAAAATAAATCAGGGAGGTGGACACATTTTCTGGGGATGGGAATTACACATTTATAAAGGATGTCCAGGAAGGCCTCACTGAAGTTGACAAGGGTGCAAAGACCTAACAGAGAGGGACATAACAATCAACTATAATTCAATAAAAAGTAAAATAAAAAAAATTAAAAAGAGAGGAACAGAAAGAGTTAAGGGAATATTTAATTCTGTGATTCCACAGCCAGTCACTTCCTGGAGGGTCAGTAGAGCACACAGCACAGGTACTCAGTAAGGGAGGAAAACTGGTTGGGGGACTGGGCAGTGGGTTTTAGGGGAGAGGCCATCCCACAGTAAATATATCTAATTGGCAATTAGAACTAATGGGAATGACTACTCACAGTTACATATGCAGCCGGCTTTCATCTTACAATTACCCCATTTTGTTTGTGGTATTGCCCTCATCTTACAGAGGAGGAAAGCTGAACATAGTGTTTAAGTAACCAGTCAAGGTCACTCCGGGGAAAAAAAAAAGAGCTGGTTATAGAATCTAGGAAGGGCTTACACTTTTTCTTTCAGAGCTGATTTTTAAAAAAAGAACGATATTAAAAGGAGAAAAATGCAAAGTTGATGCCTGACAACTGAACAAGCACAGTAGTTTAGGCATATATAAACATTTCTTGTAGAACAGTCATTGAAAATATCTCAAGAGTACAAGGCTATCTTTAGCTGGCAGCAAAACCACAGCAAAAATCATTGAGAAAAAGGGTACAGTACCATCAAGGCCTGTCTGACATTTAACACTTATTTGCCTCCTTTGGAAGAATAGAGCAGTGAGAGGAGAGAGCTTAGAGTGAATGAAAATGTATTTTGTTCACAATCAAATGAAATGTTTTGGGCTTAGAGCCAAAAAAAAATTCTGTCATTGAATGTTTTTCAGATGCCTAAAACTAACTTGCTCAATTTTCTTTCCGCCCCCTGTACCCTTCATCATCTACAAGATGAGGGCTTTTGACGAAATAATCTCTGTTTCTTTCCAGCTCTTAAATTTCATGACTCTGTTCAATTTGTTAGTTAAGGGGGAAAAAGAGAGACTTTAACTTTTAGTAGGAAAATTCTATTTCATCCGAAAGATAAAACAACATGCCCTTGACTTAGTAATTCTTCATATAAAATAGTTTTCTCTTTGTACTTTATCCTTAACACATCAGTAAAAAGAGATTTAAAAAAAATTCATTTCAAGCCTGATAGAGGTGGAAGGATCATAAGTATAAAAGATAAAACATCTACTCTCAGAATTTTAATCCTAGATTGGAAGGATTCTCAAAGATATTTTAAAATTAAGAAACAATGAGAATTTCTACATAATGAAAATAATCAAAATTCATCATCTTGAATGGTTGTTTAATCGGATACTCTAATGGTCAGTTTGATGTGTGGAACAGCTAATTGATTGTGTTGCAGAATTAATAGATTGATAACATCAAATCTATAAGAACATTTCACAAACATTTCAAGTAGAGGTTTAAAATCATCTAAACATTTTAATGGCAATATGTACTATTATTTAGATACAAAAAGTCAAAGACAAGTTCATCATGTGAAATGCTAGGCCTTGGGGTCTCTCAAATCCTTGAGAGTTTGTCAAAATATCTTACCCATTACAGGATGTTATATAATCCTATTAAGCTACAGAAAATTGAGAAAGAAGTATGTTCATAGGATTCCCATTACTAAAGCAAAGTGAAGTATGTTATTGATAACAACACCAGGTTAATTAAGAATTATTAGTGATAAGAAAATAGGTACTTTAAAAATTCTGACACGACTGAAAACGTGGATATATCAGATGCTGGTTCAACAATACAAAATAATCTTAATGTGACAAGTTTTAAAATCTAATGCCACTATATTGTGTTAATCAGTTAAGTTCTTTGGAACTTAATTTTTTCATCTGTAAAAGGAGCTTGGATTGGATGAATCCTTTCAGACCCACGAGGGCACATAATAAAAGTAAATGTTTATTAGACATTAACTATGTGTCAGGAATTTTTCTAAGTGCATTTACATGTGTAAATTCATCTAGTTTTTAAAAACAACAGTATGAGGTAGATAATATTGTCAATTCTGGTTTTATAGAGTACAAAACAGAGAGTTTCAATAACTTGCTTAAGATTTGACAGCTACTGTTACAGTGGAGGATTACTGGACTGAATGTCAATATTATGACATAGTATAAGTGTGTTTCATGTTTGGTAATTGCAATCATTGTTGCTTTTGTTGTGGTCATCCATGTACAATGCTTGGTGTCAGTCTATCTATCTCTTATAAAAATAAAATACAGTGTGTGTGTGTGGAAAAAAAAAAAAAAAAAAGATTTGACAGCTACTGAGTGGCAAGGCTGGAATCTGAAGTCAGGCATCTGGCACCATAGTCCACGGTCTTAACCATGATGCAATACTGCTTGCTTTTCAAATAACATGTGCTACTATGCTCTCCCCTCTCTTGAGAACATTATCTGTAGTGGGCAGAATAACGCTCTTCCTCCCTTAAAAGGTGTCTAAATCCTAATCCCTGAAACTAGTGGAAATGTTGAAAAAGGGACTTTACAGATATGATTAAGGTAAGGATTTTTAAATGGGTAGATTATCCTGGATTATCTGGGTGAGCCAATGTAAACACAGGGTCCTTATAAGAGGGAGGCAAGAGTGTCAAAGTCAGAGAAGGGGAGGTCCAAGGGATGTCATTACTAGGAGCCCAGGAATGCTGTCTGGGCAGCCTCTAGAAGCTGGCAAAAGCAAGGAACAGATTGTCCCCCTGGAGTCTCCAGGAGGAATGCAGCACTGTCAACATGTTGATTTTTAGTTCCATGAGACTCATTTCAGACTCTGACATATGAACTGTAAAATAATAGGTTTGTGCTATTCTAAGACACTAAATTTGTGGTAATTTGTTATAGCAGCAATAGGAAACTAATACACTACCATGGTGAGTTTCTGTTGATGGTCAGTGTGTTTCTCAGGTATGCTGAGTGAAATAAACATCATAAACCCATGGATTAGGCAATCTCTAAGGTCTGCTTAGCTCTATGATCATATACATAGGTATGATATGTATTTTGTAGCAACATGTGGTAAATCCCCGTCTTAACAGATAGCCTTACAAGAATGTACAATGGGAAAAAGGCAGTCTCTTCAGTAAGTGGTATTGGGAAAGTTAGACAGCCACATGTAAATCAATGAAGTTAGAACACACCCTCACATCATATATAAAAATAAACTAAAAATGGCTTAAAGACTTAAACGTAAGACATGACAACATACAACTCCTAGAAGAGAGCATGGGCAAAACATTCTCTGACATAAATTGTACCAATGTTTTCTTAGGTCAGTCTCCCAACGCAACAGAAATAAAAATAAAAATAAACAAATGGGACCTAATCAGACTTACAAGGGTTTGCACAGCAAAGGGAACCATAAACAAAATGAAAAAAACTACATAATGGGAGAAAATATTTGCAAATGATGCGACTGACAAGGGCTTAATTTCCAAAATATACAAACAGCTCATACAACTCAACAACAACAACAAAAAACCCAATCAAAAAATGGGCAGAAGACCTAAATAGACATTTCTCCAAAGAAGAAATACAGATGGCCAACAGTCACATGAAAAGATGTTCAACACTGCTAATTATTAGAGAAATGCAAATCAAAACTACAATGAGGTACCACCTCACACTGGTCAGAATGGCGATCATTAAAAAGTCTACAAATAACAAATGCTGGAGAAGGTGTGGAGAAAAGGGAACCCTCCTACACTGTTGGTGGGAATGTAAGTTGGTGCAGCCACTGTGGAAAAAGTATGGAGCTTCCTCAGAAAACTAAAATTAGAGTTACCATATGATCCAGCAATCCCACTCCTGGGCATATATCCAGACAAAACTATAATTCAAAAAGATACATGCACCCCTATGTTCATAGCAGCACTATTCACAATAGCCAAGACATGGAAACGACCTAAATGTCCATCAACAAATGAATGGGTAAAGAAGATGTGGTATATATACACAATGGAATACTACTCAGCCATAAAAAAGAACAAAATAATGCCATTTGCAGCAACATGGATGCAGCTAGAGATTATCATACTAAGTGAAGCAGGTCAGAAAGATAAAGACAAATACCATATGATATCACTTATATGTGGAATCTAAAATATGACACAAATGAACCTATCTACGAAACAGAAACAGACTCATGGACATAGAGAACAGACTTGTGGTTGCCAAGGGGGAGGGGGTGGGGGAGGAATGGTGTGGGAGGTTGGGGTTAGCAGATGTAAGTTATTATATATATATAGAATGGATAAACAACAAGGCCCTACTGTATAGCACAGAGAATATATTGAACTATATTCAATATCCTATGATAAACCAGAATGGAAAAGAATATAAAAAAAGAGAATGTATATACATGTATAACTGAATGACTTTGCTGTACAGCAGAAATTAACACAACATTGTAAATCAACTATACGTCAGTAAGAAACAAACCAAAAAACCCCCCCAAAACAGCCTCTAAGATGATGCTTTAAAAATGACTTTGATAAAAACAGGAGTAACAGTTTCCAATTCTATGTATGAGACAATGCCAGGAACTTACAGTAAAATTAAAGTGATATATAGGTTCAATATTTTTCATGTTGCTTCATATACTCCACCAAATTATTTAAGACACTAGATTAACAAATGTTTCAACATAAAAGAATAGATTAATGAGTTTTCTTTACGGGAAAAAAGAAATACCTAGTTGAGTTTATTTATGAATAAACTCAATAAAAGAGTTTAATGAACTCTGAGTTAGAGTCAGATGCTATTAAATGACAGTCCTAATTCAATATGTGAATATAGTCGAGAAACTTTTTGTTTTCCTTTTAAAATACTTTTTTCCTTTTAAAATACATTTTTTCTTTAAAGAGTTAGTTACAAGTTATAAGATTCCTGATTCAGACTTATTGTGTGCAGGAGTATATTAATCTAAGAAGACTGATTGCAACCAAAACAGACATACATGGTATCAAAGGTAAGGTGAGAGAGATGAAGATGAGCTGATTAAGACAGTTTCAATCTATCTCACTCCTAAGCAAAATCTGAGTCATGCTATTATAAGAAAAAAACACAGGATTATGTAAAGTTTACAGAAGGAAAAATCTATGTGCATAATTCTTCATATAATCACTTAATGGACCTAACATTTCAAAATATCAGAAAATTCAGAGCTGCTCTGAAGACAATATTTAGCTGATACAACTAATTTTGATATTGTCTTATACTCAGGTTGCATATGAAGGGATTTTTCTCACTTAACTTCAGGGATATCAGAAGCAGGTTCTGAAATGAACTAATTGGTGAACATTTTTAAGAGGCACATGCTCAGGAGCATATAAGACACAGTGTTTTATAATGCCTTACACAATGCTGAAATGATTTAGAGCATTATGGCAAGAATCTAAATCTCAGTGGAGCTTTTAAATTTTTTTTTTTTTTTAACATCTAAGGATTTCCAGTCCATGTAGAAAAGTGGATTCTATTTCCTAAAGAGAATGTAATAAGTATGTGAGTATTAGAACAGAGTTGCTTGTGTAGCTCAGCTGGTTTTACCTGGAACTTATTACTGTATAAATTGAAAATGATTGTATGCATTTTACAAAAACATTGTGTTGTCCTGAAGTAGCATCTTCCATCAGATGCGTGGGGATAGGAAAGTCATATGGGTTAGCAGTTGTTTACGAAGCAGGGATTTATAAAGTGCATGTTGCATAATTACAAAGGGGCAAAAGAATGGTTCAAAAAGAGGGAATATGGTTTCTCAAGGATCTAATTAGACAAATATGACACAAATATATGAGCAAGATGGAGAAAAATGGAGCACACAAACAACTATACAATACTGTGATGTGGGCTGTGACCAGGAGTGCCGAGGAAAGTCAAAATGAAGAAGGTCAGTGTGAGTCTCAATTAGTGAGGAAAGGCTCCTGGGGGGGACTAGTCTTGATTGGCTAAGTGTGGAGTTAATTCAGGATTTAGATGGCCTGAGGCAAGAAAGAAGAGCATTCCATGCAGGTAAGGATGAAGAAACTAACCGACAGTTCATTTATTCGTTCAACAAAACGCTGAATGATGCCTACATGGCAAAAGTAGTCCTAGGTGCTAAAAATACAGTGAATAAAGCAATAAAAAAAATCACTTCCCTTATAGTTTACATTCCATAAAAAGAAGTAAAATGAATGGTTTGTTAGATGATAAGTGCTATGGATGAAATAAAGCAGAAAAGATGATTTGGGACTATCGTGAAGGCAACTTTAAATAAGGTAGTTAGGGTAGGTCTCACCTAGAATGATATTTCAGTAAGATCTGAAGGAGGTGAGGGAGCAAATCATATGGAAATCTAAGAACAGAGTATTGAGGCAGGAGCGTCAGGCCCTGAGGTACAATCACACGTGGTATGCTGGAGCAAGATTGGGCAGGGGAATGTGGCCAGAGATGAGATGAGATCTCTGTAGAGATGAGATCAGGTTAGTGTAGGCTCATGGGGGTCATTTTAAGGAGTTTGGCTTTTACCCTGAGTGAGATAAGGAGGAGCCATTGGAGGATTAAAATAGAAGAATGGTATGAACTGGTTTATGTTTGACAGGATTACTCTGGACGATGTGCTGAGAATAGACTCCAGGGGGCAGGAGTGGAAGGAAACCACAGCTGGGAAGTGAGCTGCTGCTGCAAGGACCCAGGAGACAAGGGGTGGCTTGGACCACAGTGATACTTGTGGAGCTTGTGAAAAGTGGTCACATTTTAAATGTATTTTGTAGGTGGAACAAACATTTTGCCAATAGATTAAGAATGTGGGAAGAAGGAGGAAGGAAATGAGGGAGGGAGAGGGAGAGAGAATATGAATGAGTTCTGAGCATCCAGAAGGATGGTGTTTCCATGACTGGAAATGGGGACGGTTGTAAGAAGAGTGTGTTGGAGGTGAAGGTCCAATGCTCAGTTTAGGGCGAGTTAAGTGGATGATTCCTGTTAGACACTGAATGCAGATGGGTTGGGTATGAGTCTAGAGTTGAGGAGGAATTACATGAGGGATCTGCACTGTTATTAAGTGCACATGGTATTTAAAGACTTGGAGTTGCATGATGTCTCCAAAGGACTGAGTAGATAAAAAAAAAAAAGAGGTGCAAGGCATGAACTCTAGGGCTCCAACGTTATGAGGTTGGAGAGATGAAGAAGAAGTGGTACATGAGATTGAAAGCAAGGAGCTAGATACAGGCAGGAAAAAAACCAGGAGGGTATGATGTCATGGAAGCCAAAAGAAGAAATTGTTTCAAGGAGTAAAGAGAGGGATCCACTATGCCCAAGGTCACTGAAAGGTTCAGTAAGATGAGGACTGAGATTTGTTCATTAGATTTAGCTATGTAGAGTGTATTGGTCGCTGAAATCCTTGGCAAATTCTGATTATGTTAATGTAGTCATCATTTTCCTATGCCATGTCTCCCTAGGGGTACAATACGGTTTCAATATCAATTATAAAATAGTTCCCAGCTTCTGGTGGTTTAAATATATGACTAGCAATTCTTTGATATACTCTCCTTCAAAATATGGGGCTTAGGGGCTTCCCTGGTGGCACAGTGGTTGAGAGTCTGCCTGCCAATGCAGGGGACACGGGTTCGAGCCCTGGTCTGGGAAGATCCCGCATGCCGCGGAGCAACTAGGCCCGTGAGCCACAACTACTGAGCCTGCGCGTCTGGAGCCTGTGCTCCGCAACAAGAGAGGCCGCGACAGTGAGAGGCCCGCGCACCGCGATGAAGAGTGGCCCCCGCTTGCCGCAACTAGAGAAAGCCCTCGCACAGAAACGAAGACCCAACACAGCCATAAATAAATTAATTAATTAAAAAATATATATATGGGGCTTTAAAAAAATGGGGCTTAATACCCTTCCTCTTGAGTCGGGGGCTGGACTTAATGACTTGTTTCTTGTGTATGTGACAGAAATGAAAGCATGTGATGTCAATTAGGACATTAAATATTGTGGCTTCTTCCTGGACTTGACTGCAACCTCATGAGATACCATCAGTGAGAACCACTCAGCTAATGCCATTCCTGAATTTATCACTCACAGAAACTGTGAGATAATAAGTGTTTATTAAGATTTGGGATAACATGTTATGTGGCAATAGATAACGAATACAGATTTTAGGACCTGGGAGTGAGCTGCTGTCATAAATGCCCAAAAATGTGAAGTGACTTTGCAACTAAGTCCAGAAGCTAGAAAGACCTTGAAGAGAGTGTTCGTGAATGCTTACATACCTTAAACAGACTGTTGCAGAAGTTGGGGCTGTCAAAGAGGCTCAAAGGAAAGTGAGAACTATCTTATTGGAAACTGAAAGGAAGGGATCCTTGTTAAGTATTGTCAGGGAAGTTAGAGACACTGTCACCTACAATAACATGGAACGTAGAAAATGACTTAATGAACTGAGTGAATAAGCTAAAGTAATTTCTAGAGGGAATGTTGAAGGTGCTTCTTGCTTTATTTCTACTTAGAGTACAATGTGAGAGGAGAGACATACATTTATGCAAGGTCTGCCAAACCAAAGGAAGCTAGCGTTCTGGCTTTACAAATTCCCAGCCTCTCCAGATGGTGAAAGATGTTAAAATGAAGAAATAGCTTCTGTATAAATATGAAACCAAGGGCTCTGCCAGGTCTGATGTTGAAGCTGAGGATGTGGCTATAAAACCTCTTAAGATTTCAGAAGGATCAATGGTGCTACCTCAGAAAAAAGGGTCCCTGAAGACCTGTATGTCTCATAACTCTCCTCAAACAATATGGCTTCTAAGAAGCTTCAGGACTTTGTCCCTCAGCCAAAGCCCTAGATAGAGAGGAGCTTATTTTGATTTATAGGTGTGGATTTATCTAATGATTTGGAGCCCAATAACATTCACAGGAGATCCACAAAGTTTAAAGAATTATGTCAGCAGAAACACTGTCAGCTTGGACTGAAACAGACAGAGATAGCGCTAAATAAAAAGAGGTCTTTGAGCCCCTCCCCACCCCCAAATTCTACTGACAGGAATCAGGCTCAGAAAACGACTCAGCTACAAACACATGTTGCCTTTCATGAAAAAGGAAAGATGGCTAAGAAGGCAAAAACAAGAATAGGACCAAGAGCCATGGAGAATTATTCCCAGGCTTTGAGTCCCAATCAAGAAATTGCCAACCTCTGTTAGATTGGATTTCAGAATTGGTATGGACCAGTGACTCCTGGGTAACTTCCATGTCTATAGCGGTTATCACGTGTCTATCCCACCACTGAGTGTAGGGCAAGGGGAGAGAGCTACAATTTGTCTCTTTAGTTTTCAGGTCTTCAGTCAAGAGGAACTGTACTCAAGGATCTTACAGGACGATATCTGCGAACCTGCATTTGTGCCTCGATCTCATTTATATGACATCATCTTGGATTTCAAGCTAACACTGCATTGGGGTTCTTGGGAGGAGGCAGTAAATGTGGGACAAATGTAAATAAATTATAGCCAGAGTATAAATTGTGGTGGTTTTAAAACATGTCTATGGATTCTTAATATGTCTCTCTCTAACACGTAGAGCTTAATACTCTTCCCCTTGAGTGTGGCTGGACTTTAATGATTTGTTTCTAATGAACTGAGTTAGGTGAAAGTGACAGTGTGACTCTGTGATGAGGATATAAAAGGCATTGTAGCTTTCTCCTTTTTCTCTCTCTTGGATTGCTTGCCTGGGGAAAGGCAACTGCCATATCATAAGGACACTCAAGCAGCTTTATGAAGTGAGAACTGAGGCCTCCAGGCAAATACCACTGAGTGAGCTTGGAAGCAGGTCACCCAGCTCTAGTCAAGACTTCAGATGGCTGAAGACAACTGATATTTCTATTTCCACCTCATGAGAGACCCTGAGCCAGAACCACTCAAATTCATGATCCACAGAAACTGTGGGATAATAAATGTTTGCTGTTTTATGTCACAAAGTTTTGGAGCAAATATACAGTCATAGATAACTAAAAGAAGACTCATCACCCTCTAGCAGGATCCCTGGAAACTTGGCCTCTAAATTCTCCTTTAGGGGTATGTGCATGTGTGGGACGGGGATAGGGCAGAATTCTACGGCTCATGAATGGTGTTATTTCTCATTTTTCCATCTGGCTTTCCTCTTATGATTTCAGGAGTCCTTGTCCTCTGCCACGCCCCATATGCTGCTGTCATAGTGATATTCTTTTATTTGTGTCAATACTCGTCACGTTGAGCTGGAGAAAGTGTCTTCCTTCTCACCTGTGTTACAGTCTATCCCTAAAGCCATGAAAGACAATATTTTAAATGTATTTAATTTATATCCTGGCCTCTAAGAATGTCACTCTTACTTACCTGTTTTTGGTTTCACCCCCTTCTTTACTAGGAAGCTAACAGTTTGTTCCTGAAGGGTGAGGCTGGAAGATAGTCCGAGAGACAACACAGCCTAAGGCATTCATGTCTGCTCTACCCTCTGCTTACAACCACTGACCGGGTCAGGTGCCTGTATATCACCTCTCTCTGAATAATCCAATTAAGTGTGTGTTATCTACAAGCTTAACACATGTACAACAATATGAGTACGAGGGGAAAGAGATTTTTTACATTTAAGAACTTAAAAAATGCACAGTGTGATATGATCTAAAATATCTTACCAGATGACTTCTTTGAAAGGTACATAAAGTTTAGGATTGCCATAAATGGTTATTTATAAGGATATAAAATGTCCTTCCTCAGTAGAAACTGTCCTGAAGGGACCAGTAGGCTGATAAGCACTCAGAATGGCATAGATACATGTTAAATACCATCTCCAAGCCATGAGAGCAAATTGACAACCTCAGTTCTCCTTGGCAAAATGACCAAAGTTAACTCCTTCCACACATGTTATCAAACTTTGAGCCGCTTGACTCTGCCACGCTGCCCACCAAAGATTATGCCATGGGTTGAAATTCTGTCACAAGCAATCACCTCTTGCAGCTGCCCAGCAGTCTGAAGCAGTCGGACCTGAAAAGTCTACTCAGTAGGGAAGGTCTATCTAGACAGTGACTGAACTTTCTAAGAGAGGATCTAATTTTATCAGTTATACCTGAGACACATAAAGAGATAACATGCTAAAGAAAGGCACAGATTCAGAAAGGGAAAGAGAATGGCAAGGGGAATATTGGGATCTGTAGACCAGCACGTGGCCACTGCAGAGTGAAAGCAGAGCAGAGAGTACGGAGTTGGGCAAAGATGGACTGTTGAACTCTGTGGGGATCCTGGGGCCGCAGGGGTGTCTGAAAGTCCCAGGTCTCTATGAGACTCTATTGCACTACCAATGAGACTGATCACCTTCCTTTCTTACTTCCTATGTGGCTTACACTACACTCCTACCACTAGAGAGAACCAGATTATTTGGTTCTTTAGATGACTTTTACCAGACATGGCAGTCTCAGTTTTTAGGGCCAGCTATTTACCTCATTATGTCCAGTTTGCCTTCCCACGAGCTTCCTCATGTCTTTATAAAAATGACCTCTGACTGTCCAATCCTCTCCACCTTATATCCAAATAACAGCAATGGTTGCCCTTTACTGAGCGTGGCATTGTTTGTAACACATACCATTCCCAACCCTACACTGACCTGAGAGCTCCATTCACTGAGTCAAAAAATATTTATTTTAGGATTTATGATCACCATTTTAAAGTGAGGAAATTGAACCTCAAAAGATTAAAGACTAGCCCAAGGTCACACAGGTAATCATTGTCAGAGTTGGGATTCAAACCAAGGACTATCTGACTTCAAAGTTTCATCCACCGATCCAATAGTTTCCAAACCTGGCTCCAGAAAAGAGTTCATTCATTCAACGAGTAAATATTGAACAACCAGTATGTGTCAGTCACTGGTCTGGACACTGCAGATTTAGCAGTAAACAAAACTGACAAAAAGAGTCTATATCCTAAAAGATGGAGACAGACAAAATGGTTAACCAAAGGGCGAAAAAGCAAAGATTCCCAGGTATTAGCCCCAAAGATCATGCTTTTGTAGGTTATGGGGTGGAGCTTCGGTATCTATATTTTTAAACAAGGATCCCAGATAGCATTTTGGTACTTGGTGTTGACTTGACTCCACTGTACTAGAGAATGCTGACTCCTTCTAAACATGTTTTAATTAATTTTGGTTATGCTGTTTAAGTCCTTAATATTCAAGAATATTAAGAAGTATTCTTGAATACTTCTTACATAGTGTTTTCTTAAAGTTAAATTTTGGGAGAAATGATAAGATTTTCTTAAAATTAGATTAACCCTGGGTAGTGCAAGGTTTGCCTATTGATAATAGGGATCCTGTAATGTACACATTTCTAAATATCTGATTAGGACTGGAGAGAGATTTAGAGAGCCTTATTAACCCCCTAACAAGGAAAGCACTGATTTTGAAGTTGCAATCATGTTTTTTTGTGTGTTTTTTTTTTTAAACAAAAGTATCTCTATTGATGACTACTTTAGAAGTTTGAGTTTTGTAGGCACAGTACCTAAAGAAGAAATAATGAGATTGGGAGACCTGACGCTGGAAATTCTAAGTCTCTAGAAAGGGCATGAAATGAGGAGAGAGGGGCTTGAATCCACTGACTAGTGTGGAAGGCATGTGTGAGGGGGAGGGGCAGAAGTAGGACAAGTGGGAACATTTGTTACAGGCCACCAGATGCTGACACATGCTTCGATTTCATATGGGAAGTGATGGGGAGATATTTCATTCCAAACTGGGAAGGAGGAAATAGGCAATTAGAGCGCATGTCTGGTCTGGAGAGAGGAGTAGCAACTGCCCAATTAATTCATTTGCTCAGGGCACGAGGGACTGCTGGTGAGTCACCAGCCCTACGAAGGGCTTGCTTTGTTGTAAAGAGATAATTCCAAAACGCAGAGTTGAAGGCATGAGCCTTTAAAAATGACTTCACCCATCCTCTAATATTGTTCTTTAAATTTCCTGGGTCTCCAGCCTTCCCTGAGTGGCCTGGTATTATGGAAATGTGCTTAGCCTGTTCTAACTGTGGCCTGCCTATGAGGTGTAACACCGCCATGCTCAAATTAGGTCAGCGCCATGGAGGGACTATTCTCAAACCCAGATACTAAAAGACAAGCTGTATTTCTCATTGTTTCTCTCTCCTTCTGCCTGGAGTCTAGAGCACATGTTGAATAATAACTATGCAAGAAATTACCAGCGTGAGTCAGTCTTATCACAGATGAACAGTTCATCGCTAATGTATTTAACTCAAGTTCTTGTTCTAATGAATTAACTGCACTTAAGTGGCCTCTGCAGCTGAGAACTTGTTTGGGGGATAATGGCTTGAATGCAAATCCCATCTGTAATCACCCCTTTAAAACATTTAATACTTGTGCAATATTTGAGTCAAGGATTCTTTCCAAATCCATTGTCAGAACATCTTAAAACGAATGTAAACATCTTGTGATTAAAAAAAAAAAAAACAGCAATATGCAATGCATGCAGATGACCATTAGGGAGAAGTAAAAACAAATGTAAAAGGCCCTATAATTGGGATCTCTTTTCCCCTTTAGGCTGTGAATGCATATTCCCGTGCAGCTTATTTTGCCAGAGAAAATTCCAGCCGATGAGTATATCGACAAGGCACGAAATCATACTGTGGATCAGCTCTAAATCCTGTGAAGTCAAACAACCTTTAATTTGATTTATCCACCGTCTATCGAAAGAAGATACACATGTCTAAAGTGATCCTTGGGAGTTAATATCAAAAGTGCCATAAGATCATCTAATGTACAGTTCATCATGCAGCGATTTGAGCAGCATTTGGGAGCCTCATGTCACTTCACTGAAGAAGAGCCTATAAATAAACACTGCTTAAGGTCCTTTGCCAATGCGCTAACAATGTCAGTGATATCTAGAGAGAGCCTGAGTTTCTCTAAGAACCCACAGCAACTTCCTTGGTCAGTGAACATAGATACAGAGTTCTCACTTCCACTGTTCATGTCTGAAGAGGGCTCGGCCAGGCTATACTGACCTTGAGCGTGAAAAGGACTCATTGTCAATGACTCTGAAGTTTTAATAAGACACAGAACAGAGATGCTATTCAAAGTTGGCCAAGACCTTAACAGAACACTGCACCAATTTTAATTTCAGTATGTTAAAGGAGATGTCTGGAGATTGGATAGAGTCCAGAGGCGAAAACAAGAGCGATGATTAGATGGTAGGGAAAATACTAGTTCTTAGAAAAGTCTAAAAAGATTGGGATTTTTTTTTTTTACTCTGAGGGAGAGGGGAGCTGGAAAGTTTTTTTTAAAAAATCATCTTCCTTTTTATGACAAAATATTATAAAGGTAGATTGAGAAGTTGTACATGGAGACAGTACATAATATCTGAGTTTAGATATAGGGTAAGGAAAATGTGTTCTCTGGTGTGAAAGTTTTTCAAACGCCTTATCACTGAGGGTGATAAGGATGCCATTTTTCCCCTAGTGTTTGAAAATCACTGGTCTCAGAGGCAGGACTGGCACTCTGGGTCATCTCAACAATTAACTTTTGGCCTTTTGTCAGTCTTGGTGTAATTTCCTCCAGATACTTATTCATGGTCTCTACCAGACTCTTACTGATTAAAATTTTTTTTTCTAGTCCTGCGTGAGGGACTTTTTTTTTTTTTTTTTTACTAATTTTACATCTACTTAACAAATTAGATTTAAAACATCTGATGGAGCTTTATAAAGTATGGGACTCTGAATTCTTGCTCAGTCCAAACCATACGCTTATAAACACCAATGTCCTTCATTTTATATTATATACTGCAGACAAGCAACAAAAGTATCTTTAATTTACTGGCCAACTGCATTCCCTCACTATTCTTGCCAAGGAGATAGCTACAGACTGTAAAAAAGTATTAGTGATTAATTCTGCCTATTTCACCTAATTGAATTCTCACCTAGGTATAGGTCTTTTGACAAAACCATTATATAATGTAATTAGTCAAATAGCTTTATAAACGGAGAAGAGATTAATGTATCTCTTTGACTGAATGAAAGGTGTGTCAAGATCACTCTGAATAAAGGCTATATATATATTTATAAAACATTTGTTGAATGAATGAATAGACTGTTTTAAAGGTAGTATCTTAAATATGCAAATTACTCTCAAATCACCTACTGGTGAAAAGTTCATACCGGCTAATGTCCTGATTTCTACCTTTTCTCAGTAGGTCACCAGATTATTTTGAGTTCAATGAAGACATTTTTTTTCCATGTTGAATTGGTAATTAACTCCACCTTCCCTCTATCCATAACCATGAGCCATAGCAGTCAAGAATATATACCTACCATTGAAAAATCACTCTATAGCCATAGCTCAAGAGTGATTTCTATAAATAATAAATCCAAGACTCCCACCGTATCTCCCGTACCTTATTGAATCATCACACACTTTAAACTGCTCTCTGGTGTGTTTAACAAATCTTTCACCATGTCCCAAAGTATTACTCATAATTTAGTCTGAAACATTTAGCAATTTCATAAAGTTTTGCATTCTGGCTCTACAGCGAGCCTTTAGAACAGAACTGAAATGTTAAATGTGTTTTATGTAAGTAGAAGTGATGTGAATTCATACATTACTAAACGTTTTTATACTTCTTTCCATTTAACCTTTAATGCTTTCTTCCTGCAGGGCCATTAATTTTTGTTGTAACCAACAGATATTAAGCCCCTTCCTGCTCACTTATAATGGAGCCCATAAGACATGATAGGATAAAAGAAAATAGAAGAAGGTTTTAGACAGACCTATTTGGTGTCCTGAAATGGCTGAATAACCTTGCAGGGGCAGAACTCAGCATGTGAAGGAAACTGCATGGTCACCACTTGCTGGCGAGGCAAGTTCTCCCAGGCTGGTTGGAAGAGAGTAAACGGCAAAGCCATCATGAACTCATGTGTCTATCGAGTAGCCATGGAGCTGATGCTCTCCTCTCCTTCCTTTGTCTCTGTTTCCCTTTCTGCCTCTTTCTTCTCATTCTCAGCCTCAGCGTCCTCAACCAAATTCACTTAGTCTTTTACCCGCCTCCTCACCCAGCTTCCTTTCCTGAGGCGTTGATTGTCAGCAGATCCAGCCCCTCTGACTGGACACACCTGTTTCTTTTGTTTCTGCTCCATGCAGACAAGCTGGCTAAAGAGGAGTAGGAGTGATGAGAATTACGACTGAGATCTGTCCCATTGTTCTACAGCCATATACTGCACAGCTTGCTTCCCTTGCTCTCATCTATAGTCTTAATTTAGAAACCATCTCGTTTGTCTCTGTGAGTACAAGTTTAAGGTGAAAAGAAATATTTGAAAACTTTTAAAAATAGAAACTTACACAAGGTTTAGGAAAACACTTTAGTCTCTTAACATATTATATTGAACTTGGTATATTAGCAATATTTTCTTTTTTAAATTGGTGTATAGTTGATTTACAATGTTGTGTTAGTTTCAGGTGTACAGCAAAGTGAATCAGTTATACATATACATATATCCACTCTTTTTTCTTAGATTCTTTTCCCATATACGCCATTACAGAGTATTGAGTTCCCTGTGCTATACAGCACGTTCTTACTAGTTATCTATTTTATATATAGTAGTGTGTATATATCAGTTCCACTCTCCCAATTTATCCCTCCCCGCCTTACCCCCTGGTAACCATAAGTTTGTTTTCTACAGCCGTAACTCTACTTCTGTTTTGTAAATAAGTTCATTTGTACCATTTCTTTTTAGATTCCACATATAAGCAACACCATATGATATTTGTCTTTCTGTGTCTGACTTATTTCACTCAGTATGACAATCTCTAAGTTCCTTAAAAAACTAAAAACAGAACTACCATATGACCCAGCAATCCCACTCCTCGGCATATACCCAGAGAAAACCGTTAATTCAAAAAGATACATGCAACCCAATGTTCATTGTAGCACTATTCACGACAACAATATTTTCTATTGTTGTGTAACAACTTACATTTATCTGTTTCCATGGGTGAGGAGTCTGGGCCTTGCTTAGCTAAGGCCTCTACTCAGAATCTTGCAAGGCTACAAACAAGGCATGAGCCAGGGCTGGCGTTTTACCTGCAGCTTGAGTATTCTTCTAAGCTCATATGGTGGTTGGCAGAATTTATTTCCTTGTGTTTGTAGGAAGGCAGTCCTTATCTCCTAAATTAGGCTATTGCCCCACCCTTGCCCCGCTCATTGGCTCATTGGAAAGTCATCAGGAGGCTCTTGGCTTCTCAATGGCCAGCAAGAAACTGTTTCCCTGACTTCTCCATGCCTGACCTTTAGAGCCTCTTTTAATGGCTCACCTGAAAAGTCAGGCTCACTCGGGATTATCTCCTTCTTAATTAACTTAAAGTCAACTGATTAGATATATTAATTACATCTGTAAAATCCCTCATCTATGCCATATAATTTAACAGAATCATGGGAATGATATCCCAATATCTTTGCATGTTTTTTGGTCGGAAGAAATAGGTCTCATCCACACTCAAGAGAGGGGGGGTTCTACCAGAGTGTGGGTCATTGGAGGCAACAAACTATCCTCACACATCTTTCATTTACTCAATTCTAAAAATTTTTTCCTAAGCACCATTTAAGCCATATGCTTTGCTTGACCTAATCTTCATTACCAGCCAGAAAGCATAACTGGACCAAATCAGAAACCGTTAATGCAAATATTCCATGCTCTAACCTCAGACTCTGATCAATCATACTTGTGTCCTCACTCCAACTATGCCTACTCTTCCACTGCAGATGGGTAAGGGCCCCGGGACTGCTCCTTGCCTTCCAGATTACCAGCAGCCTCCTGGCTCACTCATTTCTCTAAGTAACTGGTCTAAACTACTTACCTTATTCAATCACTTTCTCACTAACATCCTCAATTACCTTGAAACCCAGTACTTCCACTGTGCCCTCCTTCATAATCCCGACGTTATATTCCCTCCCAACCCCCTTGCTGCTTAGCATTGGCGCCACATGTGCTTTTCAAGTCATTACAAACTCATAGTGAGCAAGGCTCTTAATTACTCACAGTTTTAACATATTTGTTCTCTCTCCCACTTCTCTCAGAGACTCTGTGTCTTTGGCATTCTATTCAAGCCCCCTACCCAGCTCCTATACCCTTTCATTGAAGTGAACATCCCACATTTCACATAGAAAGTTGAAGCCTTCTGGAGCAAACAGCCTGATCCTTCTACCACCTATGAAATGTATCCTTAACTGCACTTACTGCCTGCCATGTCCTCTAAGATGATCAATTATCCTCTTTTCAATATAGTCAACGCTCTTCCCTTCCTTATCCTTACCTTCTGTATACAAATCTTTTATCTACCGAATGAGAATACAACACCTCCCCGTCTTTTCTTATTACAACATACCCCCATCTTTCCCTAGCTCTAGATCATGCTCTTATCATCATTCACTGAGTCTGTGGAATAATGTCCCAACTTGTCTCGCTGTATTTACCATTGCTAGAATACTGCATATAAACTAAAACATATCACTATGTCACTGCTTAAAGACTTTCAATAATTCCCCTTTGCTTCCAACACCAAAATCCATCTTTAGCATTGCGTATAGCACCTTCCAAATACGTCTCATCTAATGTCATCTAATGTATTATCTTCACCATTCCTGTCCTCTCTTTTCATGATTTACTGCTGCTGAATATCACTCTTCCACTTGAATTTCATGGGAGATGGCAGTATTTGTTTAAAATGTTTGTCGTCCTTCCTTGTGAGAGGCTAGTACTCCCCTACATTATGTTGGGCTTAATCATATGATTTTCTTTAGCCAGTAGAATGTGGGTGAAAGTGACAATTGCCACTTCAAGCTAGAATCTTTGAGTCGCTGATTCGTGTGACCATTCACTCTTTTACCCTCTGCCATTAGGTTGGCATGTCCCACATGGGGGCTGCTCCTACAGCTTTTGTGCCAAAATAAAGAGGATGTGGAGCACAGCCCTAGCTAATTAACAATGAGTATTAGTGTGAGTAAGAAACCTTTATTGTTGTAAGCTATTAAAGTGCAGGTGTTGTTTGTTATGTAGCATAATCTACGGAAATCAGACTAATATGAAAATTGGTGCCTCCATTTAAAGAAGAAAAACTAAAAAAAAAAAGAGAAAGAAAAACTAAGCCAGAGAAATAGTGTATGACATCGCTTATATGTGGAATCTAAAAAAAAAAAAAAAAAAAGATACAAATGAACTTATATACAAACAGAAGTTGACGCACAGACTTAGAAAACAAACTTACGGTTACTAAAGGGGAAAGTGAGGGTGGGGAGGGATAAATTAGGAGTTTGGGATTAACAGATACACACTACTATATATAAAATAGACAAACAACAAGGACCTAATGTATAGCACAGGGAATTATATACAATGTTTTGTAATAACCTGTAAGGGAAAAGAATCTGAATCACTTTTTTGTATACCTGAAACTAACACAACATTGTAAATCAACCATGCTTCAAAAAAAATAAATAAATAAAATAAATAAAAAGAGAACTAAAATATATAGCTTTGGCTTCTGGGCTACATAGTGGCGTTTGGTGACATGAGGGAAAAGTGTTTTGTCATTATTCTTCCAGCCTCCATTTTGTAAAACCATCACCTGTATGAACTGCAGAGGCAAATAATATACCTAATGAATTTGTGGCTTTAGGGAAATAAAGAGAAAAAAAGAATGTTGGTAACATGTTTGCTATTGGCTGTATTTGACGAAGTACAGTAGGGAAAAAATGAGCTCAGAAAAGAACCAATTGATTTACACAGAATTTTAAAAAAATATAAAAAATTCAGAACTTACGAGACTTGCAGAATTTGAAGACGTAACTGTCATTTCCAACTAGTAAAATATAAAATCTAAGTCTGTGAACACCAAGGACCAGTTAATACAGACTAATGGCACAGTCCAAATTTAGGGTACTGCCAACAAACTTTCTCTTAACATTTCTGAATTGATAGGGAGAACATAGTTAATTTTAGGCCCCAAAGATTTTACAGGTAGGAAGCAGGCTTAAAATGCTCTTGAGCCTTTAAGATGGGCGCATTCTCCAGTGTGATCTTCAGATGTAGCCAATGACGATAAAAGGAAGAAAAAGGATCTTCTGAAGAGTGGATCCAAAGGTTATAGAGGATGATAAACTGAAGAGCTATTCCTAGGTTATAGAATTTGGGCAAAATCAAGAAAAGTTTCAGAACTCCAGGGTAGGGACCCCTTACAACATCTACTCCATGGAATTTTTGGATTGCTATTGAACAGCAGCCAATGGATGTCTCCTTTCTGCCTCTTTCCAAATGGGAGGGTCTATTTTAGTTACATCTTCCTGTTCCACTATTACACATTGGATATATGAGGAAACATCACTTATCTTTGTAGTTTACAGGTCATTGAATGAAGAAGAGGCACATCTAGATTTAACAAAAAGGCTACCAAAAAAATCCTAGATTTTGAGTCTAATTGAGACTTTTGGGTTGTCTCCCTTGGAAAGAGGGAGAGTGAGTGAAATTAGTGTACAAAAGTGAAAAAAGTAAATATTTGTGATCAAGACACTGATGTTTTACTTGTTTGAAATATTTGCTACCCCTCCTTTAGATGATTATATATTCCTTCATTGAAGTCAAGCTTGCCCATGTGACTTTCTTTGGCCAAGGAAATATGAGAGAAAATGAATTCTGTAATTTTCACAAGTAGCTTTAAGAGCCATTGTGTCATTTGGCTATTCGTTCTTTTTCTTCTCCCTTAAGACAGGTATGTTTTATGTGAGGGCTGCTTTTCCAGCCTGGGGTTTGGAATGAAGAAGACTAAGAGAGATGGCAGCCAAATGCATTGAACATTAATGTGAGCAAAACACAACCTACATTGAGATTTTGCAATTTGTCATAGCATCAGCTAATGAAACCTGACATATATACCCCCTGTGTGTTTGATGCTTTGTCTGAGACTCCATTCTTGTCATTCTTTGTGTTCTTATTTCATACATATTGTTTAAGACTTAACTTAGTCTAGAAAGTTTTCTTTGGACTCCCAGGCTGAGAGAAAAGCCTTTATAGGCCTCGTAGAGACAAATGTATACCTTTACTGTTAAACCCACCACGTGATATAAAAATCGTCAGTTATGCCAAGATAGGAAAGATGGTCTTAATCTTCATAGTACTCCCCCCAAATAGCCCCGTGCCTCTGATGGCTTTGTGATGTGTCAACATGGCTAGGCTGAACTACATTTTCCAGAATTTTCTTTCTAGTGTATTTCCTGTTAGGGTGGGCCACAGGGGAGATTCTTGGGACGTTCGGAAGGCAGAAGAGCAGCAGCACCCATTTTGCAGCTTACACACATTGTCGACCTGCTGACCCACCTTGTTGGCAGGAAGCAGCAGCTGGGCCTGTGATTGCTCTACCTTCCCCTGGATCCTCCTACAGCTGCTCAGTAGACTCCTGGGCCAGGTGTGAGTGTGACAGCGTGTGTGTGTGTGTGTGTAGCTCTGTGATGAAGGGTACTGACTTCTATAAGATCCTCTTATAAACAAGGACAGAGGAATAAGACAGACATGGGAATCAGTCTGTTCTTATGGGGTTCCAGCTCTTCATGCTTGTGGATTCCAGTCTACCTGTGATCTTCCCTTCCTGACTGTCCTCTGAATTTCAAGTTCCAGCATCAGATACAGAGACAACATTCTTATACAGACTTGACTGCTTAACCAGCTCCCTAAATTTCATTAGCCAGATTTTTCTAACACACACACACATTATATAGATATCTAGATATATCTTCTACTGATTCTGATTTTCTGGTTAAACCCTGAGTGATAGAGCTCCTGGAACAGAGCTAATTTGTTAATTTTACTTGAATGTTTAAAAGGCAATTCAAACTCATCATGGCCTGGAAATTTTTATTGTTCACCCAAACTTAGTCATCTCAGTGAATGGCAATACCATTTATCCTATTATACAACTTAAAAACCAGATGTTGACCCACCAAGGTCATGTGACTTTTCTGTACTGTTAAACTTCATTGCAATAAAATGAAAGAGAAAAAAAAAGATGTCTTTTTTGGCATCTCCTTTTCCTCTATCCTCCATGTGCAATCCATCGCTAAATCCTATCAACCCTACCTCTTAATTATCACTCAAATATTCACCATTCTCCATGTATACTACCAATAGCTTGGCCTAAGCTACTATTATTCCTTGAATGGATGACCTCAAGAGCCACCTAATTCTTCTATTTGTACATATTGTGCTAGTCATCAATTAGTTCTCTATTTTGTAATATAGTGATGTTTTCTAAACACATCTATGATCATACTGACATCCCACTTAAAACACTATAATGCTTTCCTATTGGTCTTAAAAGAGAGATCAAAATCCTTAACACATATAACAAAGTCGTATGTGTGCTGCTCTTATGCAACTTTCCATCTGCAGCTTTATTGTGTTTGACTTTCCCCTTTTTTTCAGTTCTTTGAAAGTTTCACTCCCCAAACCAATCAACCCAGGGCCATTATACATGCCAGCTATTTCAACCACCTATAATGCATCTCCACCTCTGCCACAACCAACTTAACTTCTATCCTTTCTTATAAAATCAGACAAATCACCACTTTTGATTGTTAGATAGGCAACATATCAAAATTTGAAACAAGTGAGAAATTTACAGTACTGTCCCCCAACACACATTGACATTGCAAAATTATTCTTTATGAAATTTTCTATGAATCACCTCTCCTGGACTGAAATTCAGATAACTGATTGGATTCTTATATTTAAATTCAGTTAATTCCTCTCTTGGATTTAAATTCAGATTTGCATGCAACTCCTCTAAAATTTAGCTATTGTTTATTATGACATTATCATATATGAACTTTTTGTGGAAGAGATTTTATGGAACTGAGCTTAGAGATAAAACCACATAAATGATCATATGCAAAATACTTTAACATGAACAAAGGGATTGGTGATTTGTATTTTCCTACACTTCTGTATGCTTCTTGAGGGCAGGAATGTGATTTTGTTATTCGTTACTGTGTTCTGAAAGCACACAGTACATTTTTTTGCACATGATTTATTGATAGATATTCAATAAATGTTTGGCATACTCAGTTTATTTCCAGTGTAGTATATTTCACAGTCTCTGTTTGTCTTTATTTGCTTACTTGTTCATTTGTTGCCTCCCACAAATAAAAGGCAAGCTCCATGAAGGAAGGAAGCTTGTCTGCCTTGTTTATAGGTATACCATTAGTTCTTTCAACAGTGTCTGGCACTTAACAGATATTTGTTAAATGAATAAATAGCATATGTAAAAATATCTGGCATTTAGTAGGTGCTCATTAAATTAAAAAATATATTTTGGAGGCTTCCCTGGTGGCGCAGTGGTTGAGAATCTGCCTGCCAATGCAGGGGACACGGGTTCGAACCCTGGTCTGGGAAGATCCCACATGCCGCGGGGCAACTGGGCCCGTGAGCCACAACTACTGAGCCTGCGTGTCTGGAGCCTGTGCTCCGCAACAAGAGAGGCCGCGATAGTGAGAGGCCCGCGCACCGCGATGAAGAGTGGCCCCCGCTTGCCGCAACTAGAGAAAGCCCTTGCGCAGAAACGAAGACCCAACACAGCCAAAAATAAATACATAAATAAATAAATAAATAAATAAATAAATAAAAGTGAAATTCTTAAAAAATATATATATATTTTGGGATACAGGCAAGTTCAAAGTGAGAGAAAATTTAGTCAGTTTCCTCTCAAAGCAGCTTTTCTTCCCTTTTATAGAGAAGAAAGTTCTATGCAAGAAGAATATATTTCAGGACTTGAGAAACATCCATCAGAAAAGTTGCACAGACATTGCTATTTCTCTGGCTTTTTACAAAATCTAATGCCGCATGAAAAAACATCTCGTTGAAAGACGCAAAGCATTATCCAAAGCACAGGGGGTGTCTCAGAAGGTAGGTTTAGACATACCATAATATGATTACATTGTTTTGAAGTTTCATTACTTTTTCATCTGAATGAATATGAAACCTAGACTATTCATACAATGAAGATTGGCAGTTGATGACCCTACAGAGGCTGCTCCAAGTTGCTGATCAAACACGGAATGTGGTACCTTCCAATCTCAGAATCATTTGTAGGTGTCTTGTCCACAATCAGGATTTGCGAGTGATGGTGTGTGAACTGTTCTCTGGTCATTGTTATTCAATGCCATCACCTACCATTGTCTGCGATCTTAAATGGGCTGTCTCATCTATCAAACCTCCCGTCCTATCCTCACAGTATCTGAGATCAACAAAGCATGTAAAATCAGCACTTCACTCAGTCCTTGAGAGGATGCTACTTCCGAAGTGAGCATTCTTCCCTTCCCCACCACTCCCCATGACAACTTACAGCCCATTCTGCATTTGACTTTTGCAAATACCTTCCCCCAGATATAATGAGGCCCCCTGGGGTTGAAAGGTGAAAGGGGTTCTGAGTAATGCCATTTCCTTTTCTGATGCCTTCTTGCCTGAGTGCCATGTGGAAGATTTAATACCAACTCTATTCCTCTGATGCATATGACAATATAATATCCTCTAATTGCATCTGTTATGTCTTTGTACAAGGAGGAAAAATATTCTTTACAGCAGGACTACAAAATTACACACATTACAACTGAATTAGAACTAGGTATTAGAATAGGTTCCCTGCTTGTTAGGGAAAGGAAGAAACTTTAAATTGTTTTTGTTTTTATTTGGCATTTCAGGTACCGTGGGCCGGAGGGCGCTGGATTGGGTCATTTTACAGGTGTTTTAAAATACGTGGCTCCTGGATATTTGAGACGAATACCTTGGGATAATGATGCAAATGTTCTTTCAAGTGAACAATGAGTAAATCCATGTTACAACATTTTTAGTGCTCTTAAGGAGAAAATTAAAGGGTGATTGAATCGCCTTTTTTAAACCAAAGTCTGGTTTGCTTTTTACCACTTTTATTCATCTAGAGTTGACCTGAGTTGTGCTCAATCCAGGTAGTATTTAGTTAAGTGTATTTCACAGGTATATGAAACTATCTGGCTGCTTATCTGTCCAAATTTGACCATTTGCACGAACAAATCCAGTTAGAATCCTCACACACTCCTTTCCTTTCCCAACCAAGGTGCCTAACATTTTGTATCTGATTATACAAAAAAATCTATTAACTTGTATCCCTGAATAAACACACACATACACACACGGAAATAATAACTTAGAAAAAGTTGCTTTCTCACTAGCTTTGTTATTGAGTTTACTCTCAGCCTTCAGAACTACACAGAAACAACATGCTTGAGAAGGGTGAAATACAATTCTGCTTATTTGTATCTTCTTGGTCCTAACAGAGCTTATCAGTAATAGTATGTGGAGCTCTAAATAGATTTCTCTCGGTCTTGGTATGAAGCATTAGGTTAGAACTAAGTGACAGAAAAGAATGTCAAATGTAACAAGTTTTACAAGTAATAATTAAAATCAAGTTTTTTTGAGTCTGTGATGGGTGAGAACATTAATTAATACTCTTAGAAAAATAGGGGACAATGACTTCACCCATCCTTATTCCTTTCCTTCATGTTTCTTAGCCATAACTAAAGAGTGAGTAAATAGCAAATTAAGAGCTTTCACACTCGAAATGAACAATTAGCTCTGTTATATAGTCCATTTGAAATCATTGGAAAATTAATTGGTTTCCCTGTATTCACCATAGGCAGACTATATCTATGATATCTATAATGAAAAATCTATGTCATTGTGTAAAAGCCTTCAATGTTTTCCTTTTTCATCAAAACTAAAAGTACAAGATCACTTGCATGGTGTACAAAGCCTTTCTAATATATGTTCCTCCCCGAATCCACCTCTTGTTGACTTTGCTGCTTTATAAAATAAGTACAGAGACTGAGGTTCAGGCCTCGAGTTTTCATGTCTCCTCTATGTGCAGGCCCAGATGAAACAATAAGATAAACTCAGTCTGTCCTTGGTGTTTTCTTTCCTTCCAGAATCTTACTTGAGCTATTTCCCTATCACCTAGGTTCACCCATTCCATAATGAAGTCCCCACTTTCAGCTGTCAATTTGATACAGTGGCAACGGAGTAAAAGAGTCATAGACTTTTAGAGCCAGAAGAAGAATTAGAGACTATCAGGCCCCTCATTTTCAGATGAGGCTGTCAAAGTCTAGAGAGCTAATGACAACTAGTACCAGAGTCAAGATTAGAACTTATGTGTCCCAACTCCAGGACAAATGTGGCATCTGTTAAATGATGCAGTCACGTATGACCCAGCGCAACAATGGGGTTATGTGCTCTTACTAATTTTACTAAGTCAAAAAGATTTTGTATTAAGCTTTGTTCTATTTTATTTTATATTATTATTATTTTTTAGAAAAAATATTTTTCCTTGTGATGAGAACTTTTAGGATTTAGTCTCTTAACAACTTTCATATATATTGTAACATACAGCCATGTTAACTTTATTTACCATGTATATTACACCCCTAGTACGTACTTATCTTATAACTGGAAGTTTGTACCTTTTGGCTGCCTTCATCCAACTCCCCCCCCCCCTACTTCTCATAACCACAAGTTTGATCTCCTTATCTATTAGACTGTTGTTTGTTTTTGAAGTATAGCTGACCTACAACACTATATTGGTTCCTCTTATACCACATAGTGATTCAATATTTCTATACATTTCAAAATGATCACCACCGTAATTCATTACCATTTGTCACCATACAAAGATATTACATAATTTTTGACTATATTCTCCACACAGTATATTTTATACCTGTGACTCACTTATTTTGTAGCTGAAAATTTCTACCTCTTAATCTCCCTCACCTATTTCTTTCATTCTCTCACACTCCCCCCTGGCAACCACCTTCTTGTTCTCTGTATCAATAACTCTGTTTTTGCCTAGTTATGTTTGTTTATTTGTTTTGTTTTTTAGATTCCACATACAAGTGAAATCATACAGTATTTGTCTTTCTCTGATTTATTTAGCATCATCCATCTAAGTCCATCCATGTTGTCAGAAATCACAAGATTTTATTTTATTTTTATTCTAAGTACATCTTCTTTATCCATTCATCTTTCAATGGGCATTTAGGTTGCTTCCATATCTTGGTTATTGTGAATAATGCAACAATTACATTAACATAGCATGTATCTTTTCTATTTAGTATTTTTGTTTTCTTTGGGTAAATGCTCAGGTATGGAATTGCTGGATCATACGGTCGTTCTATTTTTAATTTTTTGAGGAACCTTCATACTGTTTTTCATAGTGGCTGCACAAATTTACACTCCTACCAATAATTCTCTTTTCTCCACAACCTCACCAACACTTATTTGTTGTTTTTTGGATAATAGCCATTCTGACAGGTGTGAGATGACATCTCATTGTGGTTTTGATTTGCATTTTCCTGGTGATGTGAGTTGAGTGACGTTGAGCATCTTCTCATGTGCCTGCTGGCTATCTGTATGTCTTCTTTGGATAAATGTCTATTCAGATCCTCTGCCCATTTTTCAGTTGGGTTGTTTGTTTGTTTTTTGATGTTAAGTTGCATGAGTTCTTGTATATTTTGGATATCAACCCCTTAGTGAATATATCATTTGCAAATATCTTCTCCCATTCAGTAGACAGCCTTTTCGTTTTGTTGATAGTTTCCTTCCCTGTGAAAAACTTTTTAGTTTGATGTAGTCCCATTTGTTTATCTTTGATTCTGTTTACCTTGTCTGAGGAGACAGGTCCAATGAATTATTGCTAAGACCAATGTCTAAGAGTGCATTGCCTATGTTTTCTTCTAAAAGGTTTATGGTTTCAGGTCTTACCTTTAAATCTTTAATCAATTTCAAATTTATTTCTCTCTATAGTGTGAGAAAATAGTCCAGTTTGATTCTTTTTTGCATGTAGCTAACCAGTTTTCCCAAAACCATTTATTGAAGAAGTTGCCTTTTCCTCATTCTTTCCTCCTTTGTTGTAGATTAATTGCCCATGTAAGTGTGAGTTCATTTCTGGTCTATTTGTTCCATTGATCTGTGTGTCTGTTTTTGTGCCAGTGCTGTACTGTTTTGATTACTGTAGCTTTGTAGTATAGTCTGAAATCAGGAAGCATGATACCCCCAGCTCTGTTCTTCTTTCTCAAGCTTTGTTCTATTTTAGACCACTGATCTGTTGAGTACATTTACATTAGTCTTTCCCGTTTCTGCTAATAAAGTTTGAACTGCCCATTTGCTGTTGTTCATTATTCAATCAATATATAACAAATGTCTACCAGAAAGTATACTAGGTACTGAAAATAAATAAATAAATAGGGCAAGAAATGCTTTTGATAAGTTTGTAGTTAAGTGGATAAGGAATTGAAATAATCCATGTCTGATGGAATCTATATATTTTTTAAAATTTTCAATAGAAAATATGTGGCCTTATGCTAAACACTAGGATATAATTGGAGGCTTGAGGAAAGAGGAGAATTTGTTTTGGAAGGTAAGAAAGAACACACTAGGGGAGAATTAAAAGATTACTAAGCAGAGCTGAGATTCTAGCTGTGCTCTCTACCCTGGAACAGGAGAAGAGGAAAAGAATATTGTCTTTGTAAGGTCTAGTACATTGATAGCGTAAGTCCAAGTACATTGCCAAAGTAAGCCCAATGTATAGTCAGGTAACAAAGGAATCTTTTAAAAGCCTGAGAGAATGCACTGAAATGTTTAGTCATGAGTTCCAAGCAAGTGTGAGAGGAAATGGAATTTAAGGGATTTCATAGGAAGTAGAAGAAACAGGATTCAAGATCTAAACTCAGTAAAAGCTTCAAGGAAAAAAAAATTAGGAATTGAGAAAGGGGTGTGGTAGAAAGATAGATAATTGTTGTCTAAGAGAGGAAGGTTTTAGAAGTTTGAGATGATGGAAAATTATGGTTCTGAGAATGGCTCGTTGAGATAGAGTAATGGTGAAATACATTTAAGGAGAGGAATTTACAGAACCGTACAACAGGGCACTGGATAGGCCATTAATGTGACCTGGACACGCACTCAGAACATTAAGATCACAGTGAGTGATCTGGAAGTTGGTGGATGTTGACTATGAGGATGGGAAGGAAGTGCATTTATTGATGCACTAGGTGCTGTCCTGGGCCCTAGAATATGAGGTGCATGAAAGCTACATTCTAGTAGTAAACAAGTCAACAAATAAATAACATACTTTAAGGTAGTGACAACTGTTATCAAAATGAAGCAAGGTAATGGAATTTAGAAGGACTGAATGAGGGACACACCAGAAAAGGAACGTCTCCCTAAGGAGGTGGCATGTGAGCTGAGACACGAGAAGACAGCCATGCTAAAACCTGGGGAAAAGTATTTTTGGAGGAGGTAAAAATGTGTATAAAATCCCTGAGACAGGAAAGAATTTGTTGTGTTTAAGAACAAAGACAGCCAGCATGGCTGAAATGTAATGAATGAGGCAGAAACTGATAGTACGTAAGGCTCAAGAAGAAGCAAGGGTCAGACGTTTGGGGGCATGATTATCCATAATAAATAATTTAAATGTCATTCTAGATTCAACTGGAAGTCATTAATGGCTTTCAGTGGATGGGATTGATTCCAAAGTAGGAGAGATTATTAAATAGAAGTGAAAAGTCATATTCTCAAAATGATAGGTAATAGCCAAGAAAATGCTGCACCTTCTACTGGTCACAAGATATTGAGGGAGGGTAAAGGGAGAGAAGTGGGGAGACACGGGAAAATTAGGACTCAGTATCTGTTTCCCATAACCTTCTTGGATGTAGAGTGTCAAAAAATCAGCAACAATCAAGCCTTTATTCATGTACCTCAAAGTGCAAGCAAGAGCCAAAAAGAGGTGTTGGCCCTCTTGTTTTCCATTTTTCTCCCCAGAACAGCAAGGGGCAAGGGTGAGGTGGAAGATAAGAGAAATCATCTCATTGTTGAGAAGCCCCAAACAGAAGGCTCTTGTCTCTGTATGGACCCATGAGCCGGGGGGAGGCCAGGAGTAGAAAGGTACAGAGTCAAAGTGGAAACAAGTGCCTCAGCCCAGGCCCCTGGGAAGTTGGCCTCTGAGTGGAGGTACCTGGGTTAGGCAGGCAGATATGCATACGGGCAGGGCTGGGCCAGGGCCAGATATTTGAGTCCTTGACTGCAAATCTCTCCAGGAAACTACAGTGCATTGACCGTGCACCAAGTCTGGATTGGGGAGGGCAGTTTCTCCCTGTGAGGCCTGACAGACAAAGCCTCATTGGGCCTAAAAGATCACACAAAAGATTTCGGCCTGGAGCCTCACTCCTCAGAGAGAAATCTATTTTTCAGTTAAGATGGAAAAACAAATCTGAGATATGAGAGCAAGAAACAAGGAAGGAAATATTTAATGATAAGTTTGTATGATGGCATCTCTGAAATGTACCCTTCTGGGGGAGAAAAGAAAGCTGTTTGTGTTAAGCCCAAGGGTCCTCTGGATGTGGGACTCAGACTTTCTGTGACAGCTCCATTAAATGTCCAGCTTCTGAGGAAGGGACTTCTTCATCTTTGGTTCCCTGGCGTGAGCCCAGTTCATGACAAATGCTCAATTCACAAGAGAAGAAGCAATGAATTATGACTTTGGCCTCTGTAATACTGAGGATGGCTTTGGCCTCTGTAATATTTCTCCACAGAGTGGTCTTTAAAGTGAAATTAACAGGGTCACAAACTTAAATGCCTTCAAGAACCAGGCAGGCAGGTAAGGTATGTGTAAGTCAGCCAAGTATAAGACATGGGAACGCAGGTAGAGTGAACAGTAGCATCTATCACCTGCCTAAAAGGCATTTAAATTCAATGAAAACAACACCAGAAACAATACTATGTGAACAGAATACCATTCTGCTTACCTTTTCAGTCTGGAGGCTGCCACTGTAGAACTCATTACCCTAAAAGTTAATCTCTAAGATCAGCAGAAAAATAAAGACTTGCTGAAATCCCAAGGTATCCTAAGCTTTTCCTCTACTCATTAATTTCTCATTCATTCGCTCATTTATTCATTCAACAGCTATTTTTTTGAGTGTCTACCTTGTATTATTCTAAGTGCTGGAGATACCACCACACAGAACAGACGAAAATTGGTGCCTTCACAGAGGTTACATTCTAGAGAGGTGAGACAGACAATTAACAAAATAAATAATATGAGATGAGAAGATGATGGATGATAATGAACATTAGATAAGAAGAATGGAGGAAAATACAGCACAGAAAGATAGACGGGGATTGCAGGGGAGGTAAGACAGGAAGAGGTTTCCATCTTAAATAGAATTTCTGGAGAAGACCTCACTGAGAAGGTGACAGAGAGAAAAGGCCAGAGGCGAGGGGGCAAGCTATGAGAGTCTGCAGGAGAAAGGGTATGCGGCTGAAGAAACGGCAAGGGTACAGCGTTTGAAGATGGAAGAGTGAGCGGCATGTCTGAGCAGCAGGAAGAAGGCCAGTGTGATGAAAGCTGAGTGAGTGAGGGAAGGAGGGCTAGGAGATAAAGTTAGAGAGGTGGGGGGCACCAGCTCAGGTGTGGCTTCCTGGATTATTGCAAGTACCTTGACTTGTGAGCAAAGAGAATCAGGAAGCTGATGAAGGGTTTTGAGCCGAAAGAGATGAAGAGATCTGACCTATGTTTTAACAGGATGATTCTGATTGTAGATAATAGATAATAGACAGATGGGGACCAAATTAGTAGCAGAGAGACCAATGAAGAAGCTATTAAAATAATCCAAGAAAGAGATGGTGGTGGTTTGGATTGTGGTACAGGTGATATAGGAACTAGTCAGATTTGGGACATATATTAAGGGTACAGCTGATGAGATTTACTAATAGACTGGATGTGGAGTGTAAGAAAAGGAGGGGAGTAAGGGCAAGTCTAATTTTATTTGAGCAGTTTTGCTGTTTGGCACTAACCAAAATGGGGAAGATCTAGAAGGAGCAAATTTGGGAAGTAAGGCAGATAAGGTGTACAGTTTAGTGCAATTTAAGTTTGAGCATACACTCAGCCCTCTGTTATGAATGCGTCTGTACTTGGAACTTTAGCCAGCTGGTAGCAGCCAAAAGCCAAGAGACAATGTCATTCCCTGTGTCTTACGTCATCAAAGGACCCAGGCATCTACCCATCAGTGGAATAACTTAAAGTTCACTCTATTCCAACTGCTTCTCCATGGCTGATGGAAAGGCTAACTGTTGTCAAGCAGATCTGAAATGTTTTTAGAATGTGTTTCTTATTAAGTAAGAACCTACAACATGCTTACTTTTTCCCTATGCATAAGGTAATTTTGTTCTCTATAATGTTCATATGTGCTGCACATAGAAGGCAATGCATGGTAGCTTTTGTTGCTACATCTACCCCAAATCTCCACCCCCCACATACACAAAAAGTGAGCAACTATATTAGATGACATATGCTACATTCAAGGTCATAGATGATGCTTTGGTAGTTGCAGGCACAGAAACAACATCAGCAAGGTTAAGGATAAATAATGCTATTTTAATTTTTGCTTTTCAGAATATTACTGCTCTCTGGAGGCAGAGAGTGTGCTGAAGTGAAAAGCATCCTGGACAAGATGTCTAGAGATCTGGATTCTGGTGCTGACTGTCTGATATTGCACAAAGTACTTCTCATTGGGCCACATGTGCAAAAGGGGAGAAAAAAAAAAAGAACTAGATGACTTCTAAGATTCTTCAGCCTGAAGAGTATGAGAATAGGCTAGAGTTTGACTACTCCTAAAGGTGACCTATGCATTTCAATAAGGGACTCATGGGTCTCAAAACCACCATGTATGTTGGAGAAAGCATTGGACAATTTTGTTGCCAACATAGGAAACACTTTAGAAACTAGGTATCCTTTTTTGCTTTCCTTGGATTAAATCACAGAAGTTTGCCCTTAATTCACTTACTGCTGTGACTGGTTGGCCTTATGTTTCTCTTGGATGCTTGTTCTTGGTCAAGACGAAGTGGTCGTCCTGGCAAGCAGCCAGGTCCTGGCAGCAGCCAGAGACTTTCCTGAGGAGTTGACTCTGCCTACTCTCATCCTGGAAAACTGTCTCAGAGATGTTTCTTGGTCCACAATAGTGCCCTTGTTACCTGTCTGCAGTAATCTCCTTGCTTACTTCTTCTCAAAACCCAAAGTCAAACAAACAAAACCAAATCCTGTTTTCAGGAAGGAATTTGATGAATGCATTCACCACTAAGTGTCACTGTAGTCACCAAACAAACAAACAAAACTAAGCAGGGATAAGAACCAAAAAAGCCATGACTACCTCCTGGTTGCATTTGGAAGTCAACTGCCCCCATTGCAGAGAATAGGTCTGGGCTGCGGCTGAGGCACACTGGGATGGCAAATGGGATAGTAAAAATGTATTTTAGGAGACCGTACTATGTTGCCTCAATTTACAAAACAATAATGCCTTATGTCATACTTTGTATGTTTCAAAACTTTGATATTTATATTCTTTCACTTAATAGCCCCCAAAACTGTGCTAAAGGGAAGGAGAGTAGCCCTCTTTCGGAGATGAAGAAACTGAAGCCATGAAGTTCAACCTATGAGTACTCAATTTCATTAGGGTATATGAGGCAATCTGTGCTAATAGACCCTTAAATCCAAGTAGCTTAATATATAAAACTTCCACATTCACACAGAGTTCAACGTATATGTTTGCAATCAGGGAGAGGCATTCCACATGGCCATTCAGGGACCCAGCATCCTTCCATCTGACCCTTCTCCAGATGATCTTCACAGTGTCTTCTTCATTCTGTAGATAGGGAAAGAGAAAGTTCATTTGTATGAGCCAAGCATGCAAATGGCAAATACCACTTCCACTCACATTCCATGATTCCATGGGCCAGCACTCAGTAGTATGGCCACTTTTAACAGCAAAGGAGGCTGGCAAATGTAGCCTAGCCTGTGGCCAGGAGGGAAATGAGGCCAGTTTTGGCGAGCACATGGCAGTCACTGCCACAGTCAGTGACAGAACACAGGGTGCTCTTTACGTTGGACTAGTCACTCTCGACAGCAGTCACTCCTTGCCCCAATTTTAGATTTAGTTGGTTCAATTCCTCAGCATAGGGAACATCCCTAGAAGAGAGAGCATATTCATAAATTCCACTTATTTCACCATCCACCAAGTCATTCTAAAAGTCACAGCTTCTCTCAAGAGGATTTCAGAAGCAGCCAGATAACCGAGAAGCAACATTAGCTTTGACAATATCTGGGAATTTGAGTTCCGATGGGGACACCTCAATGCCATAAGTTTGTCATTGCTCTGTTAAGTTTTGTGATCATAATTTAATACATATTCTAGCAAGGTGCTTTGCCCAGTTCTGTGATTTTGTAGATAGGAGCTCTAGTAGGAGAAAGGGAAAAAAGTGCTCCCCCTCTTTGCCATTTTAGTCCCAGTACCCACTTGCTGCCAGGAAAGTGCAGGGAACCCACAAAGGGAGCCCCAGAGCAACTGGGTCACTGCATTTCTCACTTTCCCTGGGTTTCTGTGTTCCCTGAGCTCCTCCCAAACTGGAGTGTTTCCTCCCTATGGTCGCTCATCTGCTTTCCCATTTCAGGTCTCATGCAGGTGTGTGTAATTTTACCCAAGGATTTCTCTAAACAGAACTTTCTCCTAATTTGTGACTTGGCCAACTTTGTCTTTCCTTTTCACTGACTTTTAAGAGCACTGGGACTCAAAGAATAAAAGTAGGGAATTCAGATGAGAAGCAGGGTAGCAAGCCACAGGGGTAAAGTTCACATATATATTTTAGGCATTTTTCAGGAGGAACCAACTTGTCTTTACCATAGGTGAGGACCCTTTCAATTTTCACTTGCCTTGGGCAGCTGGGCAAGTGATTATCTGCAAAGTCAGATAAGATTTAAGCGCAGGGTCTGGGCAAGATGGCGGAAGAGTAAGACGCGGAGATCACCTTCCTTCCCACAGATACATTAGAAATACATCTACACGTGGAACTGCTCCTACAGAACACCTACTGAACACTGGCAGAAGACGTCAGACCTCCCAAAAGGCAAGAAAATCCCCACGTACCTGGGTAGGGTAAAAGAAAAAAGAAAAAACAGAGACAAAAGAATAGGGACGGGACCTGCACCAGTGGGAGGGAGCTGTGAAGGAGGAAAGGTGTCCACACACTAGGAAGCCCCTGCGCGCGGAGACTGCGGGTGGCGGAGGGGGGAAGCTTCGGAGCCACGGAGGAGAGCACAGCCACAGGGGTGCGGAGGGCAAAGCGGAGAGATTCCCGCACAGAGGCTCTGCGCCAAGCAGCACTCACCAGCCCGAGAGGCTTGTCTGCTTACCTGCCGGGACGGGTGGGTGCTGGGAGCTGAGGCTCGGGCTTCGGTCGGAACGCAGGGAGAGGACTGGGGTTGGAGGCGTGAACACAGCCTGAAGGGGTTAGCGCACCACAGCTAGCCGGGAGGGAGTCCGGGAAAAGGTCTGGAGCTGCCGAACAGGCAAGAGACTTTTTCTTACCTCTTTGTTTCCTGGTGCACGAGGAGAGGGGATTCAGAGCGCCGCCTAAACGAGCTCCAGAGATGGGCGCAAGCCGCGGCTATCAGCGCGGACCCCAGAGACGGGCAGGAGACGCTAAGGCTGCTGCTGCCGCCACCAAGAAGCCTGTGTGCAAGCACAGGTCACTTTCCACACCGCCACTCCCGGGAGCCTGTGCAGCCCGCCACTGCCAGGGTCCCGTGATCCGGGGACAACTTCCCCGGGAGAATGCACGGCACGCCTCGGGCTGCTGCAATGTCACGCTGGCCTCTGCAGCCGCAGGCTCGTCCCGCCTCCGTACCGCTCCCTCCCCCCCGGCCTGAGTGAGCCAGAGCCCCCGATGCAGCTGCTCCTTTAACCCCGTCCTGTCTGGGCGGGAACAGATGCCCTCAGGCGACCTACACGCAGAGGCGGGTCCCAATCCAAAGCTGAACCCCTGGAGCTGTACAAACAAAGAATAGAAAGGGAAATCTCTCCCAGCAGCCTCAGAAGCAGCAGATTAAAGCTCCACAAACAACTTGATGTACCTGCATCTGTGGAATACCTGAATAGACAACGAATCATCCCAAATTCAGGAGGTGGACTTTGGTAGCAGGATATATTAATTTTTCCCCTTTTCCTTTTTTTGTGAGTGTTTATGTGTATGCTTCTGGGTGAGATTTTGTCTGTATAGCTTTGCTTTCACCATTTGTACTAGGGTTCGGTCCGTCCGTTTTTTTGTTTTTTTTTTTACATAAAAATTTTTTTTCTTAATAAATTTTTTCTTAATAATTTTTTCCTTATTTTTTATTTTAAAAAATTAAAAAATTTTTTCTTAATAATTTTTTCTTAATTTTTATTTTAAATGATTAAAAATATTTTTTCTTAATAAATTTTTTTCTTAATTTTTTCATATTTTTTATTATAATAAATTAATAAATTTGTTTTAAAAAATTAAAAAAATTTTTCTTAATAAATTTTTTCCCAATAATTTTTTTTATTCTTTATTTTAATAGCTTTATTTTATTTTATTTTATTTTATTTTATTTTATCCTCTTTCTTTCTCTCTTTCTATTTTTTCTCCCTTTTATTCTGAGCCGTGTGGATGAAAGGCTCTTGGTGCTCCAGCCAGGCATCAGGGCTGTGCCTCTGAGGTGGGAGAGCCAACTTCAGGACACTGGTCCACAAGAGACCTCCCAGCTCCATGTAATACCAAACGGTGAAAATCTCTCAGAGATCTCCATCTCAACATCGAGACCCAGCTTCACTCAACGACCAGCAAGCTACAGTGCTGGACACCCTATGCCAAACAACTAGCAAGACACTAACACAGCCCCATCCATTAGCAGAGGGGCTGCCTAAAATCATAATAAGGCCACAGACACCCCAAAACACACCACCAGACGTGGACATGCCCACCAGAAAGACAAGATCCAGCCTCATCCACCAGAACACAGGCACTAGTCCCCTCAACCAGGAAGCCTACACAACCCACTGAACCAACTTTAGCCACTGGGGACAGATACCAAAAACAATGGGAATTACAAACCTGCAGCCTGTGAAAAGGAGACCCCAAACACAGTAAGATAAGCAAAATGAGAAGACAGAAAAACACACAGCAGATGAAGGAGCAGGCTCAAAACACACTGGACTTAACAAATGAAGAGGAAATAGGTAGTCTACCTGAAAAAGAATTCAGAATAATGATAGTAAGGATGATCCAAAATCTTGGAAATAGAATAGACAAAATGCAAGAAACATTTAACAAGGATGTAGAAGAACTAAAGAGGAACCAAGCAATGATGAAAAACACAATAAATGAAATTAAAAATACTCTAGATGGGATCAATAGTAGAATAACTGAGGCAGAAGAAAGGATAAGTGACCTGGAAGATAAAATGGTGGAAATAACTACTACAGAGCAGGATAAAGAAAAAAGAATGAAAAGAACTGAGGACAGTCTCAGGGACCTCTGGGACAACATTAAACGCACCAACATTTGAATTATAGGGGTCCCAGAAGAAGAAGAGAAAAAGAAAGGGACTGAGAAAATATTTGAAGAGATTATAGTTGAAAACTTCCCTAATATGGGAAAGGAAATAGTTAATCAAGTCCTGGAAGCACAGAGAGTCCCATACAGGATAAATCCAAGGAGAAACACACCAAGACACATATTAATCAAACTGTCAAAAATTAAATATAAAGAAAACATATTAAAAGCAGCAAGGGAAAAACAACAAATAACACATAAGGGAATCTCCATAAGGTTAACAGCTGATCTCTCAGCAGAAACTCTGCAAGCCAGAAGGGAGTGGCAGGATATACTTAAAGTGATGAAGGAGAAAAACCTACAACCAAGATTACTCTACCCAGCAAGGATCTCATTCAGATTTGATGGAGAAATTAAAACCTTTACAGACAAGCAAAAGCTGAGAGAGTTCAACACCACCAATCCAGCTTTACAAAAAATGCTAAAGGAACTTCTCTAGGCAAGAAACACAAGAGAAGGAAAACAACTACAATAACAAACCCAAAACATTTAAGAAAACGGGAATAGGAACATACATATCGATAATTACCTTAAATGTAAATGGATTAAATTCTCCCACCAAAAGACACAGACTGGCTGAATGGATACAAAAACAGGACCTGTATATATGCTGTCTACAAGAGACCCACTTCAGACCTAGGGACACATACAGACTGAAAGTGAGGGGATGGAAAAAGATATTCCATGCAAATGGAAATCAAAAGAAAGCTGGAGTAGCAATTCTCATATCAGACAAAATAGACTTTAAAATAAAGACTATTACAAGAGACAAAGAAGGACACTATATAATGATCAAGGGATCGATCCAAGAAGAAGGTATAACAATTGTAAATATTTATGCACCCAACATAGGAGCACCTCAGTACATAAGGCAAATGCTAACAGCCATAAAAGGGGAAATCGACAGTAACACAATCATAGTATGGGACTTTAACACCCCACTTTCACCAATGGACAGATCATCCAAAATGAAAATAAATAAGGAAACAGAAGCTTTAAATGATACATTAAATAAGATGGACTTAATTGATACTTATAGGACATTCCACTCAAAAACAACAGAATACACATTTTTCTCAAGTGCTCATGGAACATTCTCCAGGATAGATCATATCTTGGGTCACAAATCAAACCTCGGTAAACTTAAGAAAATTGAAATCGTATCAAGTATCTTTTCCGGCCACAACGCTATGAGACTAGATATCAATTACAGGAAAAGATCTGTAAAAAATACAAATACATGGAGGCTACACAATACACTACTTAATAATGAAGTGATCACTGAAGAAATCAAAGGGGAAATCAAAAAATACCTAGAAACAAATGACAATGGAGACACGACGACCCAAAACCTATGGGATGCAGCAAAGCAGTGCTAACAAGACAAGGTTGCCCACTCTCACCACTATTATTCAACATAATTTTGGAAGTGTTAGCCACAGCAATCAGAGAAGAAAAAGAAATAAAAGGAATCCAAATTGGAAAAGAAGAAGTAAAGCTGTCACTGTTTGCAGATGACATGATACTATACATAGAGAATCCTAAAGATGCTACCAGAAAACTACTAGAACTAATCAATGAATTTGGTAAAGTAGCAGGATACAAAATTAATGCACAGAAATCTCTTGCATTCCTATACACTAATGATGAAAAATCTGAAAGTGAAATTAAGAAAACACTCCCATTTACCACTGCAACAAAAAGAATAAAATATCTAGGAATAAACCTACCTAAGGAGACAAAAGACCTGTATGCAGAAAATTATAAGACACCGATGAAAGAAATTAAAGATGATACAAATAGATGGAGAGATATACCATGTTCTTGGATTGGAAGGATCAACATTGTGAAAATGACTCTACTACCCAAAGCAATCTACAGATTCAATGCAATCCCTATCAAACTACCACTGGCATTTTTCACAGAACTAGAACAAAAAATTTCACAATTTGTATGGAAACACAAAAGATCCCAAATGGCCAAAGCAATCTTGAGAACGAAAAATGGAGCTGGAGGAATCAGGCTCCCTGACTTCAGACTATATTACAAAGCTACAGTAATCAAGACAGTTTGGTACTGGCACAAAAACAGAAACATAGATCAATGGAACAGGATAGAAAGCCCAGAGATAAACCCACGCACATATGGTCACCTTATCTTTGATAAAGGAGGCAAGTATATACAGTGGAGAAAAGACAGCCTCTTCAATAAGTGGTGCTGGGAAAACTGGACAGGTACATGTAAAAGTATGAAATTAGAACACTCCCTAACACCATACACAAAAATAAACTCAAAATGGATTAAAGACCTAAATGTAAGGCCAGACACTATCAAACTCCTAGAGGAAAACATAGGCAGAACACTCTATGACATACATCACAGCAAGATTCTTTTTGACCCAGCTCCCAGAGAAATGGAAATAAAAACACAAATAAACAAATGGGACCTAATGAAACTTAAAAGCTTTTGCACAGCAAAGGAAACCATAAACAAGACCAAAAGACAACCCTCAGAATGGGAGAAAATATTTGCAAATGAAGCAACTGACAAAGGATTAATCTCCAAGATTTACAAAGAGCCCATGCAGCTCAATAACAAAAAAACAAACAATCCAATCCAAAAATGGGCAGAAGACCTAAATAGACATTCCTCCAAAGAAGATATACAGATTGCCAACAGACACATGAAAGAATGCTCAACATCATTAATCATTAGAGAAATGCAAATCAAAACTACAATGAGATATCATCTCACACCGGTCAGAATGGCCATCATCAAAAAATCTAGAAACAATAAATGCTGGAGAGGGTGTGGAGAAAAGGGAACACTCTTGCACTGTTGGTGGGAATATAAATTGATACAGCCACTATGGAGAACAGTATGGAGGTTCCTTAAAAAACTACAAATAGAACTACCATAGGACCCAGCAATCCCACTACTGGGCATATACCCTGAGAAAACCAGAATTCAAAGAGTCATGTACCACAATGTTCATTGCAGCTCAATTTACAATAGCCAGGACATGGAAGCAACCTAAGTGTCCATCATCGGATGAATGGATAAAGAAGATGTGGCACATATATACAATGGAATATTACTCAGCCATAAAAGGAAACGAAATGGAGGTATTTGTAGTGAGGTGGATGGAGTTAGAGTCTGTCATACAGAGTAAAGTAAGTCAGAAAGAGAAAAGCAAATACAGTATGCTAACACATATATATGGAATCTAAGGAAAAAAAAAAAAAGGTCATGAAGAACCTAGTGGCAAGACGGGAATAAAGACACAGACCTACTAGAGAATGGACTTGAGGATATGGGGAGGGGGAGGGGTAAGATGTGACAGGGTGAGAGAGTGGCATGGACATATATACACTACCAAATGTAAACTAGATAGCTAGTGGGAAGCAGCCGCATAGCACAGGGAGATCAGCTTGGTGGTTTGTGACCACCTAGAGGGGTGGGATAGGGAGGGTGGGAGGGAGGGAGACGCAAGAGGGAAGAGATATGGGAACATATGTATATGTATAACTGATTCACTTTGTTTTAAAGCAGAAACTAACACACCATTGTAAAGCAATTATACTCCAATAAAGCTGTTAAAAAAAAAAAAAGATTTAAGGAATTTGGCCTTTTCTTTTATTGGCTGCAGAGCCCTGAATCCTGCTCTGGCATTAATAGTCTGTTATAAAGGTAAAGGAGGAGAGAACGTTCCCGCCCCCGTCATACGGTGCAAAGCAAGGGAAGTCTCCATAAGCTCCTCAGACTCTGCTTTTTATGGGGTCTGTCAGGCTGTTTCAGTTTTGACTGACTTAAATGATAACATTCTTCTTTTTTATGATTATTAGAAACAACAACACTTTTTAAGGGATAGCACCCTTAAAAATTGTAGCATAAACAATGGGAATTAGAAATATTTTAAGGTAAGTTATTATTTCCTAATTTCCAGAGGATTCAGTCTCAATTGAAATGAAGATTTTCTCTTATTTGCTTCAACTCTGTATTGAAAAAAATCACGCCTTCCGCAGGAGATTCATTACCGTTGGGGCAGATTCTGCGTTGGGGCAGAGGGAATAGTCAGAGTAGGATAGATAAAGATGTTCCAAAATATGAAGGTCTCTGGCACAGGCCTTTTTATGTTGTCTCATGGTGTGATGAGTGTAGGAGCTACAAAGTGATCAGACAGTAAATTTAGAGCCAATAAAAAGGAGACACTTCACAGGGCATGTATCTTGCTTGTAGGAATCGCTGACACGGAAGGTCAAGGAATTAAATACTGGAGTTGGATTTATATTAGAGCTGACTGTTTTTATGGCCAGTGCAACATTTATTGGTATGCTAAGATAAAGTTAATCAAGTCTGCGGTTCATGGTGGGGAAGCAAAGATTACCTCTTGAGAGTTCGGGAGGCGTCTTTCCCAGAACCCCTCAGCACACACACTTGCACAGCCACTTAGTTTTCACTCCTCACTGGGAGTTATTAGAAGTTCAGAGAGTATTCGATGAACCTATGGGCTTTAAAGAAAAGGTGAGCGTCACTCTGAAGCTGTCACATTTTCCGGGGTGCATTGTCCAAGCATTTTTCATCGTTAAACAATTTCTCTCAAGGCAGAACTTAAACTTTAATTCTGTACCTACATCTTTGCATAGTCAACGGCCAATATCTCAAATTCTCTTGCTCCTTTTTTTCTTCTTTAAAAATGAGGTGTCATACATTTTAGGGGTGGATGGGCGGTTGGATTAGGCTAAGGTTTATAATCTGTTGTTCTTGAAGTATATCCTCCAATCCAGTGCTCAATGATTCATGACCATTTTAGAGGGTAGTGTTGGTACCATGTCATGTTGACAATTAGTCAAACTGATAATTCAGTATTTGGGGAAGGCACAAGCAATTTATAGTTTGGATTTTCACAAAGACATAAAATGGTCTCATCACATGGTTAATTACTGGTTATTTTGAGCCCAGTGTTTCACAGCTTGAGTTAACTGGATTAGAAATGGTTGAAAGTTGAAGGCTAAAGAGGAGTAGGGTAGCCATTAGTGAGTAGATTCATGTCATGGAAAAAATAACTAGCGTTCAAATCCTGGCTTTGCCACTTAGTCTCCGTGTGTCTTTGGCCAATGATTCCTATTTTGATCTCAGCATCTTTCTTTATGAAGTAGGGGTATTAAACATTAACTTGGACTGTTGTGTAAAGAATAGGTTTAATGCATGGTTCTCAGTGGGGACCATTTTGTCCCTCAGGGAGGATTTGATGATGTTTGGACACGTTTTTCGCGGTCACTACGGGGGATGAGGTAGGTTGATGTTACTGGCATCTAACGGGTTGACACTGGCATCAGCCAGGGATGATACTAAACATCCTACAGTGCTCAGGGGAGCCTCCCATCCAACACCCACAAAGAATTATCTAGACCAAAATGTCACTAGTGCTGAGTTGGAGAAACTGTGGACTTAATTTATGTAAAGCAACTAGAATCATACCCAGCAGAAATGAAGACTGGTAACTGTAATAGCCTGAATTGTGTCCCCTCAAATGTATATGTTGAAGCCCGAGGCCCCAGTATCTCAGATATAACTGTATTTGGAGAGAAGGTGTTTAAAGTGGTGATTAAGTTAAAAGGAGGTCTTTAGAGTGAACCTTAATACAATACGACTGGAGATTAGGACACAGACAGACACCAGGGGCACTTCCTCACACAGATCACGTGAAGACACAGTGAGAAGGTGACCATCTGCAAGCCGTGGAGAGGGGCCTCGGAAGAACCAAACCTGCTGACACCTTGATCTTGGACTTCTAGCCTCTAGAACTGTGGAAAAATAAATTTCTGTTGTTTAAGCCACACGATCTGTGATATTTTGTTATGGTAGCCCTAGCAGGCTAATACAGTAACAGCTATTATTATCCTTATTATTAAAAAGTAAGCATTTGATTTGGAAAAAAATTACCACAAAACTCAGAACTAGACTACCAACTCTGTATTGCTATTTTAATAGTTTATAGCCCCTTTAGAAAAACAGTAACTTGAGATGGTTAAAGCAAATTAAAAAATGGAAATGCTTAGCTTACAGATGTGGCAAAGTGCAGTATTAGCAGGAATCACAGCAGTAAGACTTTATCCAAACAGAGTTTACACAGATAATGCTCTTTGAGTACTTTTATTTATATTTTTTGAGCCCAAACTGACCAGGATCTGATGCCATGAACCTCATAGGTGTCTGCTGCTGTCACAGACTCCTGAGTGAGTTCTGCACAGGGCACAGAGCCAGCAAATGAATATTCTCATGAAAAGCTGATTTTCTGGTCCCAAGCGCTATGTGGAACCCCAATCCTGATCCAAATCTGGGCATCTGCTGGGCATGAGTATTCTTTGTGTCTTGCTATGCTCTTCATGATCTTGTTCCTCAGCTCACACCTTCATTTGGAATGCTAAGTTCTTACTGCTCTGATGATAAAAAGCCAGAAAAGGCACGGCGGCTAGAGTGCTTCTCCTGAAGACTAGAGCAGAAGTTGCCCGACCCATGTTTCCCTAAACATGCCCTTCAGGCCTTCTCTTGACTTGTTCCTTCCAAAGGGAAGTTGATCTCAGACATCAGGCAGAAGGGGGGAGGATGTCACTAACAATTAGTGAACATTAGGTGATGTTTTTATGAGGATGAAGCATGGCTGCTGTCACCATGTGCTTGTACTCAATTAGAAGGAAGCGGTAATTATGTGAATGCACAGTTCAAGACGAGAACATAAAACATGGACCAGTCTCACTTCCATTTTACTAGAGACAGTGAGTAGAGATCATTTAGGGCAGTACAAAGGCTAACCATACGGCAATATACGAGAATTAAAAAAGGCATCCCTTTTGGTAGGCATGTGGAACACTCATAGTCTTATAAAAACCTGCCTCTGAAAAGTTTGGAAAAGATTGCATTTGATTCTGACAGGCAGAGCCCAATATGGCAGGCTGGCTGAATTTCAGTCCTAGAAAGTCCCCTCCTCCCGGTGTCCTGGTGCCATTCAGACCCTTTGCTGCAGGGCTTGAACCTGGACAAACGTCTCCACGAGCAACAAAATACAAAGAAACTAGGAGGACTAAAAATAATTGCGTGCACGCACAGTTGGGGCAAATTCTGGACAACAAGATAAAAAACGACCATAAAAACCTCAACGGCCACTTCTGAAGAGCTGGGAACAAAAACAGGGTGTCGGGAGCAAAAGTAGGTAATACACATGGCCCCTGCACACACCACCACCAGAGGGGTGGGCAAACCATCTAAGCAGCCCACAGGTTGGGGACCCCTGGTATAGATGACTATCTAGGTTTTACTTAAGAGGACTAAAATGTTTCGTTTCAGTCTTTACCAAATCCAGCAACTCTCAAATTTTCTTTTAATAAGAGAACACTGGAATAAATTGTATAGTTGCAGTAATACAGTTAAATGAACTTTTGAAAAAAGATGAAGGAACAAAGATGCTAGAATTTGGTAACAGAATTTAACAGAATTTGTTAACTGTGAAAATAGAAAAATAGGTCACATAGGAATACAAAAATTAAAGATTTGAGGTTACCCAAATCCTCGTCCAAGACTGAGCTGGTCCACTTATTATTTATGATCTTGGACAAGCTACTTAGTCTCTCTAAATCTTGTTTTTTTCAACTCTAAAATGCGAAAATGATATTTAACTTACTGAGTTCTCGTAATAATTGGTGAAAATGTAAGTTACCTTGCGTGTCGTATGTAGTACTGAGCAGTGAGGTAGATTGAAAAAATGCCCCTCTTTGTATCCACAGCATTTGGGAGGTAACTTTGCTGTGGTGCTGTCAAAAGCCAGACAACCCTAGCAGCAGCACAGCTTAGCTAACATGCATTTGACTGCAGAGGGAGGTCAGCCAAGGCCAGAAAAAACAGGAGATGAAACGGCTTACATTTCCAACCCACAGGATTGTGAACCAAATAAATGCGTGCTGTTTTAATCCACTGTGTTTTGGGATGATCTATCAGGCAGCAATAATGAACTAATACAAAGTAGTATTTTTATTAGAGCGTTTAAATGATCAAGGACATTACCTTAAGTTAAAACAACTCCAGATATCGTAATTTTCTCATGCACAAAAAGGAGATCAGCAGAATTTTCTTTTTCAGAGTATAGAAGCATCCTTACACAAAATTTTAATTTGTTTCTGAAAGTATTATTTTTGTCCAAAATGTCAGGAGGTAGCACCAATAAACAACTACAGCAGAGAGCAGGTATAAATGATAGCAAAATAGATTGGTAATACATGGCTATTTCTTGCAAAGTCTTTTAAAAAAATGTTAACAAGGACTTGAAAGAGCAGAGGAATTATTGGAGAATGATTTGATGATACTTTGCAGATATTAATTACTCATATTCACTCTAACACACACACCCCCCCCACACACACTGAAAACACACCCCACCCACACACTGAAAACACACACCACCCACACCCCACACACAGAATCATTCCCCCGTCACAGCTTTTCTAAGGGCAGTTGGTAGATTACAGTACTCTTTACCCTTCTCCAGAAAACAGTATCAACCTCAGGCCACCCATTGTCCCCAAATGTTTTCTGTTTAGTCCTAGTGTCAGAAACAAGTCCATTTATCCTACCCAACATCGACCTCTGCATCTTCAGATGAGATCTGACAGAGTACAGCTTGGCCCCTGCCTCAGACTGAGGCTCTAGAAGCAAGCTGTGCTGGGCCCCCATGCCAGATGTCTGCCTAATGGGCAAACGGGGTCTGGTTTGCAAACAGAGATGGAGACTCTTGAAAGCAGTTTGCTTTGGCTCTCGCTGGGAAACCAGAGTCCAGACATCACAGAGGATTGAAAAATCAGGTCACATGTGATGAGAACTTGAACAGAAGTAACTGTTGCTTTTTTAAATCTGTGTTTATAGATTTTTTTCCCTGTAGAAATAGCTTTCAAGAGCAGCAGGCATGAGAAAGTTTGGCAGACGAGAAAGTTTCTTATTTCTTTTCAGCAAATTCTTCTTGGATATAACTTCGGCTGAATCCTGGACCAAAGGCACCTACCAGTTTCACCTGAGGTTTTGATTAAAAAATTGAGTTACGAAAGAGAGTTTGGGGTTGCAGATCATCTCAAACTCAAATCCAAGTAATCCACATAGGGAGATCAAAGAGAACAGTTTCCGCCCAACTAGTCTACATAGTCATGAAGATTTCACGAAAAAATTAAATTATATTTACTTTGAGGGGGAAAAATATAAAAGATCAGAGAATTAAAGCATCTTAGATATTCAGTATGCCTTAAAGAGCCCAGCATTTTACAGATTAAGAAACTGAGGTCCAAATACTTGAAGCTGCCTAGCAAGTACTTTCCCCAGAAAAGCAGGTCAATTTAGAGATCTGGGGTTGTACAAAGTTAATTGTGTAAACTGGAACACGGCATATTAATTTCTTAAGTATTTTCTTAGAGAAATTGGCAAATGCAATTTCTGAGTTGTAGAAACAGCATCTCAATTTTCTGCCCTCACCAACTTTTCATTTCTAGCAACAACACCTGAATATTCTGAATATTCAATATCTAATTCTAAATTAACTGATAATCTAGTTACTGCAGAAACCAACCCTTCAACGCATAAAGTAAATTCTACCTGTGTGTGTGTACGTGTGTCTCAGTAGTCACTGCCCTCAGGCTCCAAAATCGAAATTCTTCAGTTATTAGAGAGATTAACTCATCTATGACTTCCAACATTATCATTTCCTTCAAAGCTACACAAAGCTAGGCATGACGGTTTTCTTCTAAGCCCACAGAATGAGCACAGAATGGCTGCTGATTAGGATTTTCTCCAGAACTGATCCTCCCAGTGGTCTGCAAGATACTGTGTGATCTTGTCTTTGCCAGCATCTCCAGCCTTACTCTACGCCAGGAACTCAGCACCTCCGGTCTTATTTCAGTTTCTGGGGTCCAGCAAGCTCAAGACTCAAGGCCTTTGCACTTGCCATTCCTGCAACCTAGAAAGCTCTTCCCCACCTGTGTTAGGGAGACTGGCTTCTTCTCATTCTTCAGGTGTCGGCTTGTAAATCTCCTCCTCAGAGTGGCTTTCTCAGACAGCCCAATCTAAATCTTCCCTGCCTAGTATTTCTACCATAGCAATCTGTTATTCTACCGTTTAGCCCTAAAACACTTGGTTCTCCAGTGGGAGTGATCTTGCCCTCCAGAACACACTTATCTGGAGACATCTGTGGTTGGGAGGGGAGGGCTTGCTACCGGCATCTAGTGCAGAGAGGCCAGGGATGCCGCTAAACATCCTGCGATGCACAGAAAAGCCCCGCAGCAAAGCATCAACATCAGTATCAGGAGCGCCAGTGATGAGAAACCCTGGCTGTGGAGGAGGTCATTGACAGGACGTGACCGCGGGTTGACCTGCGAGCCGGATCCGGGCAATCGGAGGTTCCTCGGCCCCTCCCCATCCTTGAAATGTACCATCTGCCCACCGTTTCCACGGTGGGAGCCATTTTTAAGGAGGCAGCCCTGAGAGAGCAGCGTGCAGTAGAGCCCATGTGGATGGTGTACATGACTGAACTCTGTTAAAGCCTCTACAAAAACTTAAGATTCTGGCCGGAGGGTGCTGAGATCTGCTGTCTGGCGGTACCAAGACAAGCCTCGTATGTAAGTTCCCTTGCTTATTAAACCTGCTGCCCACCAGTGTGAGTGGCTGCCCCTTTCTTCGGTCTCTCCCTGCCCTCTGGTTACGGGGACCAATTTCAGATTTCACTGGGGAAGCTCCGTAGAGGTTGGGGAGCAACAGTTTGCGAGCCAGCCAGGAGACCGAAGAAATGGGCTTTGGGAAAGAGGCATCCATGGCGGGAAATCCCGGGTTGGCCGTGACCTCTGTGTGGACAGGGGTGGCCCGTTTGTGAGATGTTTGTGGTCCAACATGTGACTTCAGGGACGCCCTGAGAACGTCGGCTGCTTGGATGCGCTTGGTTGAGGAACGGTGTGTAGTGCACTGTGACACAGAGGGGGACATGGCAGGTGGTTAATAAGTATTTGATGCAGGAAAATATAACCCAGCCACATTTAAGTACAATGGCTGACAGCCTTTCTTGGCAAAAATAGGAAAAGGCCATAGAGAAAAGATACATTGTAAATTTAGCGGGAGACAGTATTGTATGCGGCATTAGTGAAACGATTCTTCTCAGTAAAATCAAGAGGTTTCTTCAGGATTTGATACGTAATCTGTTCTGGGTCAGGAGAAGACCTGTGAACAAAAAAGCAGATCAATGCTGGTTCAAGGGATAAATTAGTCAAGGTGGCTCAGCCCCTGGCGCCAAAGTACCTGGAGTGATCACTAAAGCCAAGAAAGGAACTACAGCGTGATTGCTTGCAGTTGTAGCATTGTTTTGGGAATATGCACCCTGGTAAACGTATACATATTTATTCATAAATTATATGCATATGCATATAATACTGGCATTAGCGTACATCATAAGGAACCTAATTCACTTAGGCTAGAATTCATTAGGAGGCACAGCTAATGACATCCATTGATAGTGGATATAAATCCATATTTTAAAGGCTTTTCTTAATAATTTCTAAAAATTCTGGTAACTTATCGGGAGCCCTCATTACATTGCCATTTTTTTCCCCTTGTAAAATTTACAAAGAAAATATGCAGGAAAGGTAGATCGTCAACTCCACCAATTTTTGTTGTTCCCTTGTACTTGCATTATGGTCTTTAGTCAGCAGTGTTTTTATTTGGGAGTATATTAAGCCAGTTGTATATTTTTAAGGGTTAGTTTAGTTAAAACTACACAATACATTGCATAAAGCCATGTGCATAAATTAAGTGGGCAAATGTAAACTGCACAGTATTGCGACACTAAAAACAAAGGGGACGCCGCTGCTGAACCATCTGCGTGGCAGGCTCCTTTTTCTCCCGGGCACTTCATACACCATGTGATCCCACGGAAGCAGGAAAAAAGTGAGAATGAGCTAATGTGATTCTATACATAATTTCTTTCCTTTCCCTGAATAAAAAAATATTAAGGAAAGTTCTAATATTTTTTCCCGTATTCCAGGGAATCATCTTACACAATGGACGAGGCATACATGCCTCTCTTTGGGTGTCATTTACTTAGAGGACAAGAAAGATGACCACTGTGTCCTTTGACCAAGTGTGGAGCAGACCCCAGAGAGAGCACAGCCCTGGGTTCATGTGGAATGCCTTATTCCATCTACTTTCAGCTCTGGGTAAGGAAGGTGATCTATTTCTTTCTGAGACTGGAAACTGGTTCCAAAGGAGCTCAATTAATACTCCTTATATGAATGAAAACATAAATGACTACACAGAGAGAAAATGCGTTGTGAAATAGCCTCACCAATGAGAGGAAAAGAAAACTATCTCACATGAGGGTAGTAAAACCTAGTATGATGATCACTGGGTGTCATACACAAGCACAGGTATCTGTAGCCAGTGACTTTTGAGGCTCAGGAAGTACATACTCCCCCCCACAAAAAAGAAAAGTACGAATCACTGTAGGAAGAGACAAAGAAGAAGCCCCATAGCTTTTCTTTTGCTTTGTTATATTTACAACTACCTATCTCTGCCCATATATATGGCTTCCATAAATCTAACAGACCATCTCACATAGGAAATGGGGAAAAAAATCTAAAAAGTGTCAATATTATTAATGTCTTTATGAACTGAGAGAACTATGATATAACACAATAACAGCAAACAAAAAATTATATGTTAAATAACCTCGTTATTTCGAGTAAATCCTGGCCCCAGGATATTTTTATTTCTAGAACGAAATAAAATATTTAAACAGTTAAAATATTTAACTGTGTCTTCTTAATTAAGATATAACAATGAACCAATAATTAAGTTCTTGTTCATCTTAAGAGTAAATAAACCAATGAACATTCAAATCTTGCTTCTGAGTTTAACGCTCTTGGGAAAGATGGGCCAGTGCGGCAGGCGCACTTTTTTGGGTGGACAGGGGCAGGGCCAGAAAAACCAAGAGAACTGAGTATTTATCAAGTCGTAAAATGGAACTGCTATTATTGGCATTCTTCTTATTTACACAGTACTTTGAGATTCTGACCTTTTTTTTTAGAAGGCTCACCAAAAATCCAGCACAATCTTGCTACAGTCAAGAGGGATTACTAATCTTCACTCTGTCACCAGCCACATCTGTCGTAAAAAAAAACCATATGATTTCATCAACAGCTTGTCCTAGGGCAGTACTAGAAAAGGAGGATCATGCAGTTGGTGGTACTTCACCTTTGCCATCGCCACCCTCAAATAAGCCCCCTTTCCTTCATGTGAGAACTATCTACTCAGTAGACAGGCCAATGTTGATGAGGTTGGAGGGATGAAATAAGTCATTCCCTCTGTCTTCTCACTAATTCAAGGCCATTGGGGCATTACGTAAACTGTTAAATACATCAGCATTTCAAGTACCCTAGTAATGCTTTTTTTCCCTCTTTTGTTTACAGATATTTAATTTTTGCTCTTTGCTCAAGCCTCAAGATAAAGAACTCCTTTATATATTTTAAGACAGAATTTCCTTGACATAGAGGCCCTACTATATGAACGCTCTATAATGGTGTCCATTCAGGGGCTGCTGCAAAACTGTCATCCTGGCAGAGGTAATTACTGTTTAGAACCAGAACAGACCTGGCATGGAACTGGCTATGTCCCTCGAGTGCTTTACTTATATATAGGAATTGCCCATAATGTATGTGTGTTTCGTGATCTCATGGGAAATGATGGTTGGTAACACCTGTGTTATGCACAAAAGACATACTTTTGATCACTGAAGTATCCACAGGTGCTCTGAAATTCTGTACTCGGTAGGTGATTCCTCATCTCCTCTACAAATAGAAATTGTCAAACACAAGATCATTAAAATATATAAGAGATCTGATTCAGTGAACAACCACCTGGAGGAATCAGAATGTGTGTTTGGGAGGTGGGCGCGAGCAGGGAGAGCATCAGGTAGAAATTCTTAAATATAAGAAAATGACAGCAATTTCTGTCTTAACCTCTTCAGCTCTGGTTGCTAAGTTACCATGGCATACCACTGTGCGTGCTTTTCAGTTTTTGGTCTTGGGCCTGACAGTTTGATTAATTCTCTGGAGTGCAAAATCTGCACACTGAATATTTAAAAATTACACACGCATGCACACACACACCTACCCACTCACCCAGCACCCCATTATTGCTTCTTATTTATAAAACCTGTTTTATAATTAAATTGACATATGTAGGTGGAAGCCTGAAATGATGCTTCATTGTGGGGAGAGAAAATTCTCTACTGTGTGATGTTTCTTGAGATTTTTCTTTAGCTGTACCACCCAGTTCACTCTTCCCTAATAGCACGCATTTTTTCCCTTTTGTGCATTTAACCCTTAACTTCATGCATAAGAAAACAGAAAAATAAGTGTTATTTAAGAAGTGCCATAGCTTTTCCCTCTTCTGTATGTCTTACTTGCTGTGTGATTGAGTTCAAAGGTGTGCATAAATATTACTGCAAGCTGGCTGACTAGTGGGCTCTGGGTTGTCATATGTAGTTATAAGAAGATATGTCAGCATCAGCTAGCTAGACCAGTGGTGGCTCAAAATCCCAGGGCATTGCATTAATGATAATGTAATGTAGTTCAACGTAAAAAATGTTTTTTAAAAAAGCATACCAAAAATGGCTTCCAAGCCATGCTCTTGTCCTGTTCCTCAGCATTTTGGTTCAGAGACTCTGTAGTCAAGATATAATGCATTTCTCTCTCAGTCTGTGTGTGTACTTCCTGGTTTTTAGAGTTTTTAAGCAAAAGTGACAACTTAAAATCCTTATCACTGGGACTTCCCTGGTGGTCCAGTGGTTGAGAATCTGTCTTGCAATGCGGGGGATGCTGGTTAGATCCCTGGTCCTGGAACTAAGATCCCCACGTGCCACAGGGCAACCCGCACTGCCACTAATGAGCCCGGGTGCTCCGGAGCCCGTGCGCCACAACTAGAGAGAAGCCTGCGCGCCCAAAAGATCCCGTGCACTGCGACTAAGACCCGACGCATCCAAAAGATAAATAAATATTTTAAAAAAATCCTTATCACTAAAACAATGTGAGTTTTTATAACACTGATAAGAAAGGATTCATAGCAACAGGTACATAAAATAAGTGAGTAAATGCAGGCAAAGCTATTCCAGACACTGAACAAAATTTACCTTTTACGACCACTGCTCCATCGTTACCTGGAACGGATATCTGATCTCCAGAGAGTGGCTAGAAAAGTTAGAATCTCAGACTCTGCCGATCAGGTAGCAAGGAGAAAATCTGATCGGTTTAGTCTTTGACTTTGTTATATCAGTTTTGCAGTGGAGAATTAGGACTTGGTTGCTCTTCTGACCAAGGAGAGGTAGGTGAAGTCTGGAATTGTCTTATAAAACTAGAAACTTACCTGCCCCCATTCTCCTTCCTCAGTCTTCCTGCTACAACTAGCTAAAGGCTCCCTCCTGTTAATCAAAATCCGATCCCTTGTCTGTGTTCTAGATCCCATTCCTTCCGAACTTCCCAGGGTGATTACTCTTACAGACAGTCTCGCTTTGGACTGCATCGTTAGTCAATTTCACCTTTATTGGGCAGTAGATAAACATGCTTTAGAATCTCCCATCTTTTAAAACCCTTCCTTGATCTCCTGTCCTCCTTGAGATATTGTCCCCTTCCTTTGCCTCCTTCAGAGACAGAGATCTTGGAACAACCATCTACACTTGCTATCCCTGCTTGCCCAATTGCAATTCACTGTTTATTCCCCTTCATTTTAAGTTATTCTTTAACTCCACACTTTTTTCCAACTCCCTTTTCTCCTCCTCCAAATCCCACCATTCAAAGGAAACTGCACTTGTCAAGATGGCCAGTGACCTTCGTGATTACAGAATTTGGAGACACATCATCTTCCTCAGCCTCTCCAACACAAGTGACTGCCCCCCCCTTCCTGAAAACTGTCTTCTGCTGGCTTTCACATAACCACACTACACTAGTTTTTTTGTTGACTCCTCCTCTTCTATTCAACATGTAAATGTTGGAGTTGCCAAGGACTTTACTTATCTGCACTCTCTTCTCGGGTGATGTGTTTCATTCATTTGACTTTGGATTCTATGTATATGCTTATGACTCAAAGACTTCCCCCAAGTATCACAACCAAATGTGAACTCCTGATTTCTCCTCCACCTCTGAATTTGTTCCTTTCTCAACCATCCATACATTAATAAAAGGAATTGTCATCTGCTCCGTTGCTCATGCAAGATCCTTAAAGACATCCCTTATTGCGTCTGTACTTTATATCCTCCATCCAAGCTAGTGGCAAGTCCTATTGATTCTACCTCTGAAATATATTCCAAATGTGTTCCCTTCTGGGTGGAGATGTAATCAAGTAAATGGTCTTATTGCTTCTACTCTTATTCTACATCCTTTCCATTCTGCATTCCAGAATCATGTTTTTAAAATGTATCACATTATTCCCCATTTAACATGTCAGGTAACTCTCTATTTAAAATCCTTCAATGGCTCCCACAGTATTTAGAATTTATCCTATATTCTTTACCTTCAAAATCTGTATGTTTCGGTTTATGCCAAAATCTCTCCAAATCGCATGTTATGAATCCATTCATATCATTCTCCAGTCACTCTCCTGATTTCTGCTTTGAACTTGCAATTCTGCCCAGAACACAGATTGTCATCCTCATGCCACTTCACAAAACTGGCTTCTTCTCACTGTTCTCAACTCAGAAAAGGAGTCTGTAGCCACCTTATTTAGAGTACCCCCTTCTGCATTCTCTGCCGCAGCTCACTTTACCCTCTTCATAGTGAGTAACATAACTTTTTAATAAATATTCCTTTATCTGTTAATTTACTTGTGTATTGGCTTTCTTCTCATTAGACTATATGTTCTGTGAGAGCAAGGACTATGCTTGTATTATTCACCGCCGTATCTCCAGTGCTTAACTCAGAGCCTGGGAAATAACATTTGTTGAACAAATGAATGGATGAAGGATTGCTGTTACAGAGAGACATGGGAAACACTAGGGAGGTGAAAGGGACATGAAACGACATGAATCAGCTTGGGAAGAATTTTAGTTGAATAGTGAGCCTCTCTTAGATATCCTCTGCTGAGGCAGTGATCACTTATGATTGTGGACACAGCTTCATTTCTCTTTGAAGAAGAGAAGAGAGTCTGTACAAATATATGCATTTCCTTGACAAAGCCTCTTAGACCACCATGTGTGGCAAAGTTAAGTATTCGCCTCTCATCTTATCTTTGAGAAAAAGTGCACATTTTCAACAGTACGGAATCAAGGTCTAGGTCCTGGACTGTAGGATATGCCATATTTAATGGGGGATTTCCGTGTACCATAGCTCAGATGAAGTCCTAAGGCAGAATGACAAACCACATGGAAAAAAGTTGATAAAGAATTCAATCCCTACAGATTCAATGCAATCCCTATCAAACTACCACTGGCATTTTTCACAGAACTAGAACAAAAAATTTCACAATTTGTATGGAAACACAAAAGACCCCGAATAGCCAAAGCAATCTTGAGAACGAAAAATGGAGCTGGGGGAATCAGGCTCCCTGACTTCAGACTATATTACAAAGCTTCAGTAATCAAGACAGTTTGGTACTGGCACAAAAACAGAAATATAGATCAATGGAACAGGATAGAAAGCCCAGAGATAAACCCACACACATATGGTCACCTTATCTTTGATAAAGGAGGCAAGCATATACAGTGGAGAAAAGACAGCCTCTTCAATAAGTGGTGCTGGGAAAATTGGACAGGTACATGTAAAAGTATGAAATTAGAACACTCCCTGACACCATGCACAAAAATAAACTCAAAATGGATTAAAGACCTAAGTGTAAGGGCAGACACTATCAAACTCTTAGAGGAAAACATAGGCAGAACACTCTATGACATACATCACAGCAAGATTCTTTTTGACCCAGCTCCCAGAGAAATGGAAATAAGAACACAAATAAACAAATGGGACCTAATGAAACTTAAAAGCTTTTGTACAGCAAAGGAAACCATAAACAAGACCAAAAGACAACCATCAGAATGGGAGAAAATATTTGCAAATGAAGCAACTGACAAAGGATTAATCTCCAAGATTTACAAGCAGCTCATGCAGCTCAATAACAAAAAAACGAACAACCCAATCCAAAAATGGGCATAAGACCTAAATAGACATTTCTCCAAAGAAGATATACAGATGGCCTACAGACACATGAAAGAATGCTCAACATCATTAATCATTAGAGAAATGCAAATCAAAACTACAATGAGATATCATCTCACACCAGTCAGAATGGCCATCATCAAAAAATCTAGAAACAATAAATGCTGGAGAGGGTGTGGAGGAAAGGGAACACTCTTGCACTGTTGGTGGGAATGTAAATTGATACAGCCACTATGGAGAACAGTATGGAGGTTCCTTAAAAAACTACAAATAGAACTACCATAGGACCCAGCAATCCCACTACTGGGCATATACCCTGAGAAAACCATAGGTCAAAAAGAGTCATGTACCAAAATGTTCATTGCAGCTCTATTTACAATAGCCAGGACATGGAAGCAACCTAAATGTCCATCGACAGATGAATGGATAAAGAAGATGTGGCACATATATACAATGGAATATTACTCAGCCATAAAAAGAAATGAAATGGAGGTATTTGTAATGAGGTGGATGGAGTTAGAGTCTGTCATACAGAGTGAAGTAAGTCAGAAAGAGAAAAACAAATACAGTATGCTAACACATATATACGGAATCTAAGGAAAAAAAAAAAAGCCATGAAGAACCTAGTGGCAAGACGGGAATAAAGACACAGACCTACTAGAGAATGGACTTGAGGATATGGGGAGGGGGTGGGGTGAGATGTGACAGGGTAAGAGAGTGTCATGGACATATATACACTACCAAATGTAAAATAGATAACTAGTGGGAAGCAGCCGCATAGCACAGGGAGATCAGCTCGGTGCTTTGTGACCACCTAGAGGGGTGGGATGGGGAGGGTGGGAGGGAGGGAGATGCAAGAGGGAAGAGAAATGGGAACATATTGTATATGTATAACTGATTCACTTTGTTATAAAGCAGAAGCTAACACACCATTGTAAGGCAATTATACTTCAATAAAGATGTTTAAAAAAAAAAAAGGCAATCCATCAAATCCTCAGGGAGGAGTGGTCTTTCATTTTCAGAGGGAAGAAAGCCAACTTCTGTAGAGCAGGGCTGCTCCCCCTCTTTTGGCATGATTCTACCAAACACCAATTCTTCCAACATGAGACATAACTGATGTCTGTGATGGGAAGGGCATGATGCTTTACATGTTAGATCTCAAGTTTTTAAGACTGAAAGTTGCAGAATTACATTTAGAGAGCTATGTTTTTTCACTTATCATTTTTGATAAGTAAAGAACCACCGATTGCTTCAGACTATACAGATTAAACTCTGTTTATAGTAGAAAGGTAATGAAGCCAAATAGAAAAGACCATTCAGGCCAGCCACTCTCAATAAGAGGCTAAATAACACATTGGAATTTGGGTCTTATTTAGCTTTCCTGCTTGCGGTTTGAGAGGAGTCAGAAAGCCATCAATAATGAGAACCAACCAAAATGTACCCTTTGCTCAGGTGAATGGATCTGCCTTTCCTCAAGAAGGAAGGAAGCAATGAAGAAATGAAAGAAGGAAAAGCAATCAAGATGAAGTCCATGAAAATCATTTGCAATATAAATGAGAATTTAAGGTGCAGAAGAAAAAAGTACTTCCAAAAATTATTCATAATTGGATATAGAAATACATTTAATTAAGTATGTGGTTTATATGCTCAAGGATATTCATAAAAAAGATTGCAAAATAAGAGAAGAGAGTTAACAAAAAATAATAACTGAACACTGAAATTTAAAAGATGTTGATTGAGAGGCAGAGAATTGGTGGAGAGGGTGCAGGAGGAGTAGTAAAACGTGCTATTTTCCTAATATTTATAGACAAGAAGCAGTAAATTATGTCCTTTGTTACACTGATGAATTGAAAGTATATGATTCTTGATATTTGAGAGTACATACTATTAAAATACGATATATATTTTCTAACTTATTAGGAAAATAGAGAAAAGCAAATAAAATATTTATTTTTTGATGTTCTATTTTATTTTATTTTTAATTAATTTTTATTGGAGTATAGTTGCTTTACAATGTTGTGTTAGCTTCTTTTGCACAGCAAAATGAATCAGCCATACATATATATATATATATATCCCCTCCCTTTTGGATTTCCCTCTCATTTAGGACACCACAGTGCATTAAATAGAGTTCTCCGTGCTATACAGTATGTTCCCATCAGTTGTCTATTTTATACATAGGATTAATAGTGTATATGTGTCAGTTCCAATCTCCCAGTTCCTCCCATCCCACCCCTTTCCCCCTTGGTATCCATACATTTGTTCTCTATGTCTGTGTCTCTATTTCTGCTTTGCAAATAAGGTCATCTATACCATTTTTCTAGATTCCTCATATATGCGTTAATATACGATATTTGTTTTTCTCTTTCTGACTTACTTCACTCTGTATGACACTCTTTAGGTTCATCCACGTCTCTGCAAATGACCCAGTTTCATTCAAAAGATATTTATTAAACAATATAGTAAACAAAAGGAAGCATAAAAACTAAAAGCATAAGAAATATTTATGATACATCGCCTTTTAGAGGCCAAAGGCTCACATTAATTAAAACAACCAAAACACAGCGTTTATATAGTTTTTACAAGTACAATTCTAAGAGAATTTCAATCAGTTAAAAATTGGGATAAAGATATATCAGGCAATACCAAGGAAAAGAACACCAAAGCTGCTGAAAGAAGTCAATTCCAAAAGCAATAAGTGGACAAAGATGCTGATTTTATTTTGATGGAAAATTCCACAATGAAGATATAACAGTTATGAACCTTGATACAGCAAATAATGTAGAACATAAATATATCCAATGAATGCCTTTAAATATTCATGGAACAGTTGATATAACTATAGTAGAGAGGGCTTTTTAACACATCTTTTAGTTTTTGAGAGATCATTTAGGGAAAAAGAATAAATGAGAATAATTATTAATTCATAGAATTACAAATATTTCTTAAGTATGCTTGGCATTGTGCCAGGCTTTAATGATGCAATAGTGAAAAGGACAAATACAGTCCTTGTACTTTGGAGCTTAGTGTATACGGAAAAGCTTACTCATAAACATGCATATATATTGAGAATGTGTATTAAGAATATACATGCATATATTTGTATCCTCTGGAGTACATATTACCTTATAAATATTCATGGAAAATTATTTAAAATGAAGATAAATGAGAAAAATAACAACTTTTCCTTTATTATATAGTAACATTCTATCACTATCATGTTCTAAGAAGAAATTGATTGCAAAAAATTGAGGAGACAAAGCTTTATTAACTGGAAAAATATCAAACCTCCTAAATAACTGAAATGTGCTAGTTGCAACCTCAGATTATTTAGGAATTAAGGTCAAGAAGAGCTCTATATTTGTATGATCATGTAGAGTATGTGGTCAAATCTACATTCAGAGAAAAATCCATATTCTGAAACATTTATTAAAAATGAATTAGTCATTGTATTATCAATATAGAAAGAGATCAAGAAAATATACTGGAGAATTTAAAGTTAAAAATATATATTAGTGTACCACATCTTCTTTATCCATTCATCTGTTGATGGATATTTAGGTTGCTTCTGTCTTGGCTATTGTAACTAGTGCTGCGTTGAACATTGGGGTGCATGTATCTTTTCAAATTTTGGTTTTCTCTGGATATATGCCCAGGAATGGGATTGCTGGATCATATGGTAGTTCCCTATTTAGTTTTTAAAGGAACCTGCATACTGTTCTCCATAATGGTTGTACCAATTTACGTTCCCACCAACAGTGTAGGAGCGTTCACTTTTCTCCACACCCTCTCCATTTATTGTTTGTAGATTTTTTGATGGCCATTCTGACTATGTGAGGTGATACCTCATTGTAGTTTTGATTTGCATTTCTCTGATAATTAGCACTGTTGAGCATCTTTTCATGTGCTTTTTGGCCATCTGTATGTCTTCTTTGGAGAAATGTCTATTTAGATCTTCTGCCCATTTTTTTTCATACATTTATTTATTTATTTATTTTTGGCTGTGTTGGGTCTTCATTGCTGCATGGGGGCTTTCTCTAGTTGGGGTGAGTGGGGGCTACTCTTCATTGCGGTGCACGGACTTCTCATTGCTGTGACTTTCTTGTTGCAGAGCTCATGCTCTAGGCATGCACAGGCTTCAGTAGTTGTGGCTCGTGGGCTTTAGAGCGTGGGCTCAGTAATTGTGGTGCATGGGCTTAGTTGCTCCGTGGCATGTTGCTTAGTTGCTGGACCAGGGGTCAGACCCGTGTCCCCTGCATTGGCAGGTGGGTTCTTAACCACTGCACCACCAGGGTCCCTTCTGCCCATTTTTTGATTGCGTTGTTTGTTTTTTGATATTGAGCTGCATAAGCTGTTTATATATTTTGAAGATTAATCCCTTATTGGTCGCACTGTTTGCAAATATTTTCTTCCATTCTGTGGGCTGTCTTTTTGTTTCGTTATGGTTTCCTTTGCTGTGCAAAAGCTTTTAAATTTAACTGGGTCCCATATGTTTATTTTTGTTTGTATTTTCATTACTCTAGGAGGTATATCCAAAAAAATATTGCTGCGATTTATGTCAGATAGTGTTCTGTCTATGTTTTCCTCCAAGAGTTTTATAGTATCCAGTCTTACATTTAGGTCTTTAATGCATTTTGAGTTTATTTTTGCATATGGTGTTAGGGAGAAGATGTGGTACATATATACAATGGAATATGACTCAGCTATAAAATAGAGCAAAATAATGCCATTTACTGCAACATGAATGGACCTAGAGATAATCATACTTCATAAGTGAAGTAAGTCAGACAGAGAAAGACAAATATCATATGATATCACTTCTATTTGGAATCTAATAAAAAAAAAAACAAATCAACTTATTTACAAAACAAAAACTGACTCACAGATCTCGAAATCAAATTTATGGTTACCAAAGGGGAAACATTGGGGGAAGTGATATATTAGGAGATTGGGATTAACATATACACACTAATATATATAAAATATTACTAATAAGGACCTACTGTATAGCACAAGGAACTCTGCTCACTATTCTGTAATAACCTATATGGGAAAAGAATCTGAAAAAGAATGGATATATATACATATATATGTATATATAACTGATTCACTTTGCTGTACACCTGAAATTAACACAACATTCTAAGTCAACTACTATACTCCAGTAAAAATTTTAAAAAATTAAAAAAATTAAATACAGGAAAGGCTGTCTTTGCCCCCTCCAAAAGATATTAGTGGATTAGAAAACAGAAAGTATAATAGTGATATATAATAGCACAAAATATATAAACATACAGGAATAAACTTAACTTATGTGCCAAAACTATATAAAGAAATATACATAAATATCTATGTAAAATATTGTTACACAAATGTCAAGGAATAGCTTTTTATATATTACTTAGAAATAAATTTGACAAGTCATATACAATATCTATATGATTAAAACTACAAAGAAGCCATAAACCCTGATGTATATAAATGGAGATATATATATCATGTTTCTGAAAGGGAAAGTCGATACTGGAAATATAGCAGCTCTTACCACATTATTCTGTACTTTTAAGAAAATGAAAAGTTCCAACATGAATTTTGTTTTTTGGCTACAGTGGGGGGTGTTCAGGAACTATTGGCAGTTATTTTAAAATTTATCTAGGAACAAACTGGTGAGAAGAGTGAACTAAAATACCACTTTAATTTTACTGTGGTTGTAGGTGTCAGTGTTCTCCAGCCAAAGACCCCAGCAATGCACACATCAGTCAACACTGGGTTCATAATTCATCGAATCACAGGAGACTGAACACCATGGGGGACAAGGGAGGGGCTCAGAAAGAAGGTGTCATAAAGGACCTGTTATCAGATTGGGGCTTCGACTGGGTGATCTGTGGGAGGGTCTAAGAAAAAAGGAGGTTTATTGTGGATTGAATGCTGTCAGAAAATGGGGATAATTTTATAACTGAGTATCTTAACAAATCTTAGCTATAAGTAGGGCAGGCTAGTGAGACACAAAAGCTGTGATTGTTAAGAGACAAAAGCAGCATTCACTCATATTAGCCAGGAGAGGGGGATGCTTGGTATTTTGTGATGGAACAATGACAGTGACTCTGTTTAGACCATATTATAAAGTGGTCTTGTTTCGTCTCACTTTATCATGATCTCACAGCGACTTCATCTGAAGTTGGTGTTCTGTAAGATTATTTATGTCCAACAGGAGAACAGCACAGCCCACCTTTGAGTGACTGGACTATTTCTAATAACTCTCAGGTCTCCTTGTAATAGGCCAGTTCCTGGATCTCAGAGGCTGCTTTTTTCCTTTCTCACTATCTTATTTGGACTTAAGTCAAACATCTTATTTTTCCTATTTTTTATACTATTTCTAAAGAATGTCTTGTTTTTCTTTTCTCTTTTTTAGGACTTCTATTTGAAGTTATATAACTTACTTCAACTCTTAGTGGTTACCCTTAACATTTTAAACATCTTTTCCCTAAAAATCTAGTTAGCCAGTATCTCTATCCTTTGGTAGAATGGAACATGAGCTTTGGAATTTTTTAACTCTGACTTACTTTCATTTCCTATGTTGTTGCTTCCATTTTAGTTTCATCTCATTTTAAAACACAACAAATTGCATCGTCAGTAATATTGTGAGTAGGCAATCCTCATTTAAATTCTACCAACGTGTTAAAAAAAATTCTTTTTCACATTTACTTTTTGTATCCCTCTGCTTTCTTCTGATTCCATTTTCTTTCCTATTAAATGAAATAGGTTTTTAAAGAAGTTCTTTTACTGTAGTTTGTGATGTATAGATTATCTCAGTTTTCTTTTTTTTTTTGGTTTGTTTGTTAGAAAATACTTTTACTTTGCTCTCCACTCTTGTATGATAACTTAGCTGGGTATAGAATTTCAGGTTGAAAGCAGCTTTATTTTCTCAGCAAAAATACTTCTTGGAGATAGTGTTCTATTGTTTTTGAGAATCTATTAGTGCTGATGTGAAGTCTGCTGTGCAGAAAAATCATGTCATTTGGTTGCTTTTAAGAATTTTTTTTATCTTTGATAATTTCTTGTTCCTTTCTATGAGTGTTCTAACATCTGTAAACCCTGCAGATTTTATAATATGCTAGCAAACCTGGGTGACCCTCCAACTGCTTATTTATTTGTTCAACACATATTTACTGAAAGCCCATTACTTGCCAGGCAGTATTGCTATGCACTTTGGTTACACACTAACAAATGCCTTATGCATAAAATACTGTATATAAAATGGGTTAGCCAAAGAGACTTTTCCTGCTTTCTAGTTGTATGGCCTCAAAAAGCTGAGAACTATAGTTGTCAGATAACCTATGCAAGATATGCTGAAAGTTTGGAAGACTGTTTTGTGAATCCTAGCTTATTAATTATCTCCAGCTTTTATAAAATAAGGCTATTAATTCATTGGAAGATTGGAGAGAGGCAAAGAATATATCCTTAGAGAGTTTTCAGAGTTCTTAAGGTGGGGGGAGGGGAGTTCATGAAAAGCTCTCAGAGAAATCAACATCTGTCCCCTGGAATTTGAGGGATTCAAGAATAATGGCTCACACCTATGACAGTTTAAAAATTAGTAACAAGAGGGTAAAAACTTACTGCACAGAGAGAAGAGAGAGGCTACAAGGAAAGTAAGCTGAACTTTCACTGACAGCAGGGGGCAAGGGTGTGTAGTATCTGTAAGCCAATTGGGGAAACCATTGAAAGAATCTGTACTTTACTCTGCAAGTCAACATTTTCTCCTTTCTTTTACCTTGTCATAGTTAAGTGAAGGTCTAATGACTTGCTGCTGGTCCCAAACAGTTCCTGGCCAAAATGAAGTACAGTGCCTCAATTTACCTTCTCCCCTGAAGCAACAAAAAACAGGCAAAATAAATAAAATAATAGTTTTTAAAGCATGAAATATCATGTAATAAAGGACAACGATTCCTGAGAGTTGAGGAAACAAATGAAGTGAACCTTTTAATTGTCCCTGCTTACTGCCTGGAAATCTTACAGGCCATGCTGCAGGTGAGGAAAGCCCAGAAGGAAGCTGTCAGTTTCTCTGACTAAATAAGACAGAACTGGGACCCCAGAGAGCACAAGGAGGCAGAGTTCACAGGGCAAAGGACCAGAGAAGAGGTGAATCAGAGAGAACAAGCTTTGGAGATCTGTAGAGGATCTAGACCCTTCTAGTCTTCAGCTGAGATCTGATCAACTCATGCATGTGAGGAAGTTGTTTAAGACCAGCAAAACAAATACCCCCAAATTTAGAGGAAACATTCCCCACAACTCAGTCAGGGTCAGGAATAGTTTCATTTGCACCAAAGTGGAAAACTTCATAATTCATGGGTAATAGGTAGAGTACTCAGAGGGTCTTTCCTAAGCAGTGGTGCAAATTTAGTTCTAGAATGCCCCAAATCAAACTGTTTTAATTTAAATACATCTCAAAATAAAGCTTGAAATATTTATAGGAATATAAATATATCTAGCGCTCAATAAGGCAAGACTTATAGTTTGGTATTTAATAAGAAATTACTGGGCATGAAAACAAATAGAAAAATATGACACATAATTAGAGTAAAAATTGTTCCATCAAAACAGATCCAGAAATCACATTGACGATAGAATTAATACAAGGGGACATCAAACCAATTATTGTAATTATTTTCTGTATGTTTAAGAAGCTCTACTTTCAAGTCACTGCTTGAAATATGTTTAAAAAATACAAAAACCAAATCACACTTCTAGAGGTGAAAATGGTAATATATGAGATTATAAATATACTCAATGAAGAGAATCAGAAGACAAGCCACACACTGGGAGAAAATGTTTGCTAAAGACATATCTGATAAAGGATTGTTATCCAAAATGTACAAAAACCTCTTAAAACTCCACAATAAGAAAACAAATAACCTGATTAAAAAATGGACCAAAGATCTTAGCAGATACCTCACCAAAGAAGATATACATTAAGCATCATTAGTGAATTGCCAATTTAAACAGCAATTAGATAATATTACACACCTATTAGAAGAGTCAAAATCCAAAACACTGACAACACAATATGCTGGTGAGGTTGTGGAACAACAGAAACTCTCATTCAGTGTTTCTGGGAATGCAAAATAGCACAGCCACTTTGGAAGACAGTTTGACAGTTTCTTACAAAACTCAATGTACTCTTAGCAGCAATAATGCTCCTCGGTATTTACCCAAAGGAGTTTGAAAACTTACGTTTACACAAAAACCTGCACATGTATATTTATGGAAGCTCTTTTTCATAATAGCTCAAACTTGAAAGCAACAAAGATATCCTTCAATAGGTAAATAGATAAATTCTGGTGCATCCATACAATGGAATATTGTTCAGCAGATGGCAGGGAGGGAGGTCCAAGAGGGAGGGGATACATGTATACATATAGCTGATTTACTTCATTGTACAGCAGAAACTAACACAACATTGTAAAGCAATTATACCCCAATTAAAAGAAAAAAGGAAATGAGTTATCAAGCCATGAAAGATATGGAGGAAACTTAAATGTATGTATTACTCAGTGAAATCAGCCAATCTGCAATGACTAAATATTATCTGATTCCAACTATATGACATTGTGGAAAAGGCAAAAAAAGGCAAATAACAAACAAACAAGCAAAAACAAACTATGGAGAAGGAAAAAAATCATTGGTTGCCAAGGACTTGAGGAGGGGGGTAAATAGAAAGAATAGGGGATTTCTAGAGAAGTGAAACTAGTATGTATGATACACTAAGGTGGATACATGTCTTTATACATTTGACAAAAACCACAGAAGGTACAATGCAAAGAATGAACCATAATATAAGCTATGGACTTTGGGTGGTAATAATGTGTCAGTGTTGGTTCATTGATTGTAACCAATGTACCACTCTGGTAAGAGTGATGGTGGGGATGGGAGAGGGCATGTAGGAACCCTCTATACTTTCTACTCAATTTTGCTGTGAACCTAACTTAACACTACTCTGAAAACTAAAAAAAAAAAAAAAATTTAAATACACTAGATGAGATTAATAGCAGATGAGACATTGCAGAAGAAACAATTAGGGACCTTGAAGGCAGAGTAATGTAAATGATCCAAAATGAAACATCGATAAGAAAAAAGGCTGAAAAAATAGAAGCAGAGCTTCAGTGAACCAACGATCAACACTATAAACCAACTTGACCTACTCTATGCCCACAAATCTGACAATCTAGATAAAATGGACTAATTTCTTGAAAGACACAATCTGCCAACACTCACACAAGAAATAGACCATCTGAATGGCCCATATACATTAAAGAAATGAATCAATAATCAATAATCTTCCAAAACAGAAAGCACCAGGCCATGCTGGGTTCACTGGTAAATTCTACCAAACATTTAAGAGGAAATTATACCAATTTTCTACAATCTCTTTCAGAGGACAGAAAGAGAGGGAATACTTCCTAACTCATTGTATGAGGCCAGCATTACCCTAATACCAAAATCAGACAAAGACATTACAAGAAAAGAAAGATGCAGAACTATATCTCTCATGACAGAGGTGCAGATATCCTCAATAAAATATTAGCAAGTCAAATCCAAAATGGTATAAAAGAGTTATATGCCATGATGAAGTGGGACTTATCCTTGGTATGCAAGGCTGGTTCAACATTCAAAAATCAAATAATGTTATCCATCACATCAATGGACTAAAAAAGAAAAATTACATGACCATATCAATAGATTCAGAAAAGGCATTTGACAAAATCCAACACCTATTAATGATTAAAGCTCTCAGAAAATTAATAATAGAGGGGAACTTTCTCAAACTGATAAAGACTATATGCCATTTGCGGCAACATGGATGGACCTAGAGATTATCATAGTAAGTGAAGTAAGTCAGACAAAGGAAGACAAATATCATATGATATCACTTATATGTGGAATCTAAAAAAATGATACAAATGAACTTATTTAAAAAGCAGAAATAGACTCACAGACATAGAAAACAAACTCATGGTTACCAAAGAGGAAAGGTGGGGGAGGGATAAATTCGGAATTTGGGATCAACAGATACAAACTACTATATATAAAATAGATGAACAACAAGGACCTACTATATAGCACAGGGAACTATATTCGATATCTTGTAATTACCTATAATGAAAAAGAATATGAAAAAGAATAGATATTTATATATGAACATATAACTGAATCACTTTGCTGTATACCTGAAACATTGTAAATCAATTATACTTCAATAAAAAAATTATAATTTTACAAAAAGGTAGTGGGAAAGGGAAAAAAATGAAGGAACATAGAATTGTGACAGACTTTTCTGAAAATATGCCAACAAGCTGGAAAACAAGGACTACCCTGTGTAGAGCGTTTATTAAAAGCACACTAGCATCTTCTTTTTCTCTCTCTCCTTTCTCTCTTTCCCCCCAAACATTTCACATTTCCTTGATAATGTTGAAAATATTGGTGCCTTCACAGGGTTTCTCACGAATGCCAGATTGTTTTCTGAGATACTATAATTCTGACTGGGGAAAAAAAATTGCAGAGGATGCCTGAAAATCTCTCTCTCTCTCTCTTTCTCTCTCTCTCCAGTTCAGTAGACCAGAGAACCTGTGTGTCTGGAACCTCCAATGTAGAGGCCCTCATAGATCTTTAAGCCAGGAATATGAACTTTCAATTATTTTTTGAATTTTTGCATTCTCTTTGCTTCTGAGTAGAAATATCTCATTTTCTCCAAATATTTAAAACTCTACTTTGACAAAGGTGAAGAAACAGCTATGTAACCTTCCAAATTTGTGAGCAGATGCCTGATACTATCTTGAGGGTCTCTGATAGTTAGACATATAGACTTTATATAACTTCTTTTCTATTATTAAGGAAATTGAAGCCCATACAATTTGAGGAAACCTTTGTCAGGAAACAAATATAAAAATAGGTATGAGAGTTAATATTTATTTAGAATTAGGAAAGATATCACAACACGTTTAATCACAGTAATAATTATTGGTTTTTGTCAATAATTCAGTTTCTCATCTACTATGATTGGTCAATATCAGTTTTCTATGAATAAGGGTTTAGAAAATTTCTTTTTTTGCTTCACAATTCACTATAGTAATGTCATATAAAATTTCTAGTAGTGTAGCCAAAATTGAAAAACCTCTATCAAATTTCTTTCATTTATGAGCTATTAGAGACATACTCATTTTTATTTGGTATTCCAAATAAAATAGTTTTGTGTTCTACAGTAAAAGGAATTCAGGTAAATTTTATGTTGCATGATTACCATGCAAAACTTAAAATGTATGGAGCTTTTATACTTTTATATGTTGCATTATTGATTATATTCCTGTTTTGACTAGAAATTGATGGGAACTAAATTCTCTGCTTATAATTTTGCATGTCAGATGATTGAAAGAATTTTTATATAGCTAAGCTTCTAGCTACATATTTGCAAATCTTGTTTTTCCTTCACTGCTCACAGATTTCTGTGCCAGGTGTTGTAGGACACTTTCATATTGTGATACAGTCTCTATTTTTGCATCTTAATGCCACAGTGATGGTTGAGTCAGCACACTGGCCAGAAATAGAATCCCCAAAGCCACTTTTTATGGAGTAAATAACAGTAAATTAACTTTACTGAGAAATACTTATAAACAGCCTAAATAAATCCCACGAAACCCAATGATGGCCCAATTCAACTGATTCTTTGTCATGTCTCACAAAATGCCCGCAGTCACTTCATTTCTACCTACCATAAGAGAAAATATGATAGAGGGGAAGTCACAGTGGAAAGAGACATTTGTCTTATTTTTGCAAATTTACAAACACATATGACCTTGTGCACACATTTCTTGGGTTCCTGCCAGGGCCTTGAAAGGAGCTTATACAAGTGAGGTTCCCTGAAGTTTGAGATTCATGAGTTCATAGTAAATCCATCTTTGCCACCTTTCTTCTGTCTGAACTAGCATTGTGGTAAGGGTCCTCTACATCTTGACACCTGTTGGGTAAGGGACAGTTCATCTTCAACAAGAGGTCAAATGTTTTTCTTGAATAGAAACCCAAAGTAACCTTTGGCCTGTTTAGCTTCTCAAATCAATTCTTTTCAAGCTATTTCAACATATTCAACTTGGAACAAAGATAGGATTAAGAATGTAAAGAGCTAGATTAAACTACCTTTCTTTTGTTTTCTAGCTTGTGGTTACTTGGAGAACCCAACAGGCATCCTTGAAGGAAGATCTTTCCTTACATATGGTCTTGACAAAGATGATTCACTGATCATGCCACTAGCATATGAGCAATTTTGACTTCAGATAAGAAGTATGATTAACCAAAGACAGAGAGAATTCAGAGCAGAAAATAATAGAAATGATTTTCATGACAATTACTACCATTTGTTAAGCATTTATTAAAAGAAAGGCAATATATTAACAAAGCTATGTATTATATCAGTTTAAGTCCCTGTGGGAAAGACATGGCACACTCAAACAGCGTAACTCAGGGGAATTTAATAAAGGAATGATTTAGGTGAGGACATGTTTAAGAGAACCCAATGAAAAATGGTGGAGTACCCTGGGACTATCAATCTCGGAGAGCTGTTAGCACACCTAGACTTGAAGGGGCTTAAAGTGTGGGTGGAGCTGAAACTATAGCTGTTACTGTAGGAGAAGGCTACTTGAGAAGAGCTAAGGAATTCATTGTAGGGATGCAGCTGCTGGCCAAACTGTCATCTGGCAGTGAGGATGCTCGGGAATAAATATCCCGACCACACCCTTCTCCTGCCCTGCGACCTACTGCCTGTCCCATCTGAATTAAGTGGAGGCTGGATAGCAAAAGAGCTGTTCATGTAGCTCTGTCTTTTAGGACACAGAATGGGTCTATGTCAAAATTTGTAGAGTGGGTCTGGAAGGGCAAATGAATATCAACAAATATATTAGGTTGAAGTATACGAAATTGCCAACATTTCACCATGTTTAACCTATAACAACAATTTATATGGTTTAACCTACTATTATTTTAAACTTCACAACAAATTTTCAAAGTCTGTATTATGATCCTTACCATATAGTGACAAAACTGAGACTCAGAGAAGTTGAGTTTGAGATAAGAGGAAAGTTCCAAAGAAGAAATTCTCAAACATTATCTAAAAATACAGTCTATGCTGTTACCTAACTTACCTTGTTTATAAAGAATAGAAGTTTCAGAGCTCTTTTCCAAGTATTATCCTACTTAAAACTCACACAAAAAAGAAAATGGTATGGTAATGTCTCAAAAAATTAAGGATAGAATTACCATATAATCCAACTACTCCACTTCTGGATATATATCCAGAAAGTGAAAGCAGGGACTCAAATAGATATTTGTACACCCATGTTCTCAGCAACATAATTCACAGTAGCCAAAAGGTGTAATCAATCCAAGTGTTCATGAACAGATGAACGGATAAATAAAACATAGTATATAATATACAATGGAATATTATTCAGTTTTTAAAAGGAAGGAAATTTTGACACATGCTACAACATGGCTGAACCTTGAAGACACTAGCTAAGTGAAACAAGCCAGTCACAAAAGAAAAATATTATATGGTGCCTCTTATATGAGGTCCCTAAAGTAGTCCAATTTATAGAAATAGAGAGTAGAATGGTGGTTTCTAGGGGCTGGGCTGGGAGACAATGCGGAGTTACTGTTTAATGGGGACAGAGTTTCAGTTGGGGAAGGTGAAAAAGCTCTGGAGACAGATGGTGCTGATGGTTTCACAACAATGTGAATGTACTTAATGCCTCAGATCTGTACAATTAAAAAAGGCAAAATGGTAAATTTTGTTATTTTTTACAATACAATATACTTAAAAAAAATCACAAAAGTCTAGTCAGATTTATAGAGCAGTTAATATTGTTAATAACTTCTAAATATATGGAAATGCCAAGACACAGAGAGGTCAAATATCTTGGACAATTTTATACAGTTAATGAATATAGGAACTCAGCTTCAACTCCCAAGTCTTATGGTCAAAAATCTAGTTTCTTTTCTAGAAATACAGAACATTTTACAAACCCACTCCAGGGTCCAGACTAATCCCAGGTTTATCATTTCTAAGGTCACTGAATAAGGCAACTGATGGTTTGGTGAAGGAAATCAAATCCATTTCTATGAATAAATAATGTGTTTGTCAAGAACTTCCTAACTGGTAAAATCCATAATTCTCCAAGGTAACTATTAATGATCTGGTGCATAGTATTTGGTTCTCATTAAACTGTGTTGTTAGTTTTCTGGTATGATCTTGAGAGTGTTTGTTCTCAGGGTTGAGATCTGCAATTCTGGATGTCTCATCCATCACTGCCAAAAGTATAGAAACATAGAGGAATTTCTTGTTGTTTTTTGCTGCATTTCAACATTATTTTCTGCTTAAAACAGTGGATGGGATTTGATAAATATATACGTTTGTGTGTGTGTGGGTGTGGGTGGGTGGGTGTGGAGAGAGAGAAGGAAAGAAAAAAAGAGGAAGAGTGAGTAATTGGATCAGTTTTGATTTGAGAGTTTCCTTACAAAAACATAAGCTTTATATTGCATGTACTTTGAGAAACACTGACAAGCAAGTTCACAGCAAGAAAGAAAATCTGAAAAAAACCAGATTATGTTAATACTTCAATTATGAAGGAATATAATTTCTGATTTTAAATGTAAATTTTGGTTTGTTAATCAAAACCAGAGCTAGAAGGTATTGGTTGGGTTACTGGGCAAGTCTCTACCTTTCAGATACCTGTGTGGAAAACCTCATTTAACAAAGGACACAACACAACACAATCTAAGGCAAACTTTTCTAGTTGAAATAAAGAACTGTCTTGTTAGGAATCAGGTTTATATATCTGTTCTCAAGATTACTAAGTACATTTCTTTAATGCAGACTTTAACTTGTATATAAACTCTAATTCTGGTATTGTCCAACCTGACTAGCCAAAACAGGCTAAAAAGGAAGCCAGTGCAAGACAGTCAGTTAGCAATATGGGCATCATTGGGAGAGGCTATCAGTTAAGCCTATAGGCTTACCAACTTTAAGTAATATATTTAGTGTTCTTTTAGGGTCTTATCCTTAGTTCCTTAGATTCTGTGGGGTGGAATAGGACCCAGAGATCAGGCAAATCCAAGGGTTAGGGAGGACTGACTCCTGGCTTTATTCAAATTCAGAATTTTGATGTGGATAGCCACAGTTACTCTTACGGTCAGGGACTTGGTTATTTTCTCTTTTTAGCCCAAACAGACACTCAATTAATATTTGGAAGGAAAGAAGGAATAGGGACTTAACTCTAAAGCTGAGAGATTTGTTAGTGTGAGAAAGGAAAATCTATGCAAGTCAAGATAATGCAGAGCAATAAACAGATATAAGGAAATAAGCTGGTGGCATATGTAGAGATTTAGAACAAAGATTGGGGAAATGAAGGTTCAGGGACAAAATCCAGTCACTGATATTCAGGAGTCCAAGGCACCAACTTAATCATTAAGGAACATGGCAAGAATTCAGTTATTGGGAACCTTATTACCAAGGTCAGAAAGACTCAATAGTAAAACTGACCTTGAGGTTGAGCTAGTGAGTTACCACCACATGTAAGCAATTCATGTATGTCTTTCATTTGGGGTGAAGATTAGTCCAGAGTCTGGGTAGAAGATGGCTGTCTTGGCAGGATTTCAGGTAGCACACTGAGGTTATTATTGTAGAAGCAGAGGGCTGGATGGAAATCACAAAGTCCAGAGAAAGAAGAGGAGCCCCTTCTCAGGTGACCTAAGTAGGTTGTGGTTTGGTTTGTGATTTTTTAATTTCCAAATTTCCAAGTGTGAGCTTTACCTTTTCAGAGCGCTTGTTTTGGATTTTAGCTGCTACAGGGAAGGAAGGGAATTTTCAGCTTTAGGGAGCTATCTTTGAAGACTGGAGGGCACATTTGTCTAGGAAAAAAAGGAAAAATATCTTTCAGTATTACTTTTAAAAATAGAAAATACCTGGATGCCTATTTCCTTGAGTGACTCTTAATTTTCCCTGGCTTCTCTGAAGTGCTTACTTAGTTCTACCCCAAATGCTTAGTCTCACATATTCCAGCTTGGCTTTTCATGTTTCAACAGTTAACATAAGCCACTGAACTTGTGGGTATTTATCCAGATCTGGTACGTGAACATGTGGAGGTTTGCTCACAAGTCCCTTTCACTGAGATCTTGTTTTCTGGGCACTGATTTGGGCTGAATACACAAAGTCAAAATTGACTCTTGGGACAGAGATGCCAGGCTGAGTCTGATAAAAGATTTACTGCAGAGTGTTTAGAATCACTGAGCTTTGTTATGGAATTATTATAGCCTTTCCCACTGGGGTGCAATGATTTATAACCTACTGACAGACAAGACTGTTTAACTCTGTTCCTGTTCATTGATTGGACAATTTACTTTCTTCTTTGTGCTCACACCTGCTTTTGATCAAAGCTGGTTCCTATCCTGCTCTTGGCTTTTGCATGATGCTGTATTAATGGTTTATTGGTTCCACTGTGCCTATAACACAGCAGAGTTTCTGATGTTTAATAAGATGACAAGTCTAAATAGTCTCTTGGCTTTTGATTGTCTTTTTATCAAATTAGTATCATGATGTGGGTTTTCTTTGGACTTCAGAATTGCACACTTCTGCAAAAGTATGCCACATGACGCTTCAAATACTCTGACAGTATTCTTGCAATATACAAGAGAGGGGGAGAAAGTATTTTCTTGTTAGTTGGTGTTCTTTGCCGTTTGCTCCGTAAGCTAGGGGATGCCAGTAGGAGCCTCTTGGGAGGGAGGACCTGGATGAATGAAGACAATTTTAGGCATGATCTGTAACTCCTTCTCCTTGAAATCACATATTTTTGGGAGAATGAATTGTGCCTGAGAAGTACACTGAGGAAGGTGATGACTTCTTTTTGAAACAATGTAGGTCAGAAAACCTATGAAGCATGCAGCAAAATAAATTCTCATGATGGCTGATGTAGGATGGCCTTTTTCTCTAAGGAGAACTTGTTGACTTGGAATAGTTTCTCTCAGGCAGGGTTACTTATTAGAGCCGCATGGGAGGTAGGAATCTCCTCCACCTACGGAGTGTGTCCTCTTTACACTTGGTCTTCTGCCTCCAGTCATACCAAACCTTATTAAAGTCTTTCTATAGACCATGCGCCATATTAAGAATTTACAGCATGAATTCTGGAGTCAGGCTACTTGGGGAAAATTCCAACTCAACAGATCTGAGACAGGCTAAGCCTCAGATTCCTCTGTAAATTGGGTAAAATAATGTCTAGTCCGTGTTTTGAGGTTTAAATGAGCTAAAGTTAGTAAAGCTCTAAGCATAGTACTTGCCATTTAATAAACACTCTACAAAGGTTAGCAGTTATTATTATCATAATGTTAAATTGTAGGTATTTTAACTCTGTTTTAGAGTTAAAAGGCAAAGTACCTGGTACATAGAAGGAAGGAGGATGGAAGGAATGAATACATAGCAGTGGTAGTTTCCTTGGGGGTGACTGATTACATCAGATTAATTGCTCAGTTTAATATATTGCCTTGTTTTTAGTAAATGCTCAATGAATGGTAGTAATTGTCATGAAAATGACTTAATTTTTGGCTACTGTTATTTTCCTATGTCCTTGGTTCATATGAGGTCAGCCAGCTAGGTTATGTGACCAAAGATTACATTCCTAACCTCAGCCAAAAGCTCTGGAAAAGCATGCTTAAGGGAGAAAGCAAGGAGGCAAGGTCATCACCAGTGGAAAAACAAACCATGCAAAACACAGACCCTGCCAATGAAAATGATGTTCGCCTACAAAGAGCTTCATGAGTTGTTGTTTTTTTTTTCAGCCGCATAGCTTCGTGAGTTTTAATTGCAAGCGTGAAGTGTCAAAACAAACAAGCCAAAAATAAGAATGGATAATGTCAAGCATAGGCTTTTCCTCCTTCCCGGAGTGTTCTTATTCTCCAAATGACTGGCTCTTATTTATCCTCAACTTAAATGTCACTTCATCAAAGTGGTCTTATCTGACTTTCTTTTCACAGTCACCTCCCCTTTCGAGGGCCTCCGCTCATCCACACGGTGTCTTTGGGCAAACTGGCAAAAAGCAGTCCTTCCTTAAGACTTTTTACTTACATTGTGAGAAAATGATCTTAATATACCAATTTACTTGAACAAGACATTTTACTGCTCTGTGCCAGAACATTTTTGCAATAAATATACAAATCTACTCTGCCATGACATGAATGGTGCCTCCTAGGGTTGTGTTGTGTAAAACTGTACACAACATTCCCACAACCCTCTATCCTTTATAACAACATCAATTACATTTGTGTACTTCACAGTACATATTACACCCTGAAATTATTTGTTGTTTATTTATGTCTTATTCCTCCACTAATTTAAAAGCTCTGGGAAGGCAGGGACCATGCCTATCTTACTCACTGCTATATCATCAGTACACAAAACAGTGCCGATTTTATTGTTGGTGCTCAAAATATATTTGTTAAATGAACACATGATTAGATAAATGCTTATATCTATTTAATCTATTAGCCCAACTTGTCTATTCACATAACTGAATGCAGTATACAGTATGGAATCTGATTTAAATCTTGGTTGGCTATAGAAGTACGTAGAATGTTGTCTTGAATGTGGTAGAAAATTAATAACTATGCATTGGCTGAAATTGAAAGCCTTGTTCTAGGACCTGCAAGGATTATGAATCATATAAAACATGGATCTTGCCATTATAAAATTAAAATCTAATGTGAATGATCACAACAATAACTTAATTCTCTTTGGTTTTAGGATAAGAATAAGGATATTGGAGGTAAGTAAAAGTAGTTTTGAAGCCTTGCTTTGATGGGAGTATGATTTTGCAAGTCAAGAGTCACAAGTGTTTTGAGCCAACCCTTTGGCCATAGACAAGCCTTCTCACCTTTTTGAGTCTCAGTTTATGCATTTATAAAATATTAGGATGAGAATTCTCAGCGTGTTTTAGATTAAGTGCCAAAACAGCATCCATACATTACCCTGAGTTGAGAACCCTGTTCAAGATTATCACTTTGAGCTTCCCTAGACCATAAGAGCCTATGAATATGATGCCTTGTTGTGACTTAGTTTTTGTATCTATTAAAGGGAAGTAATACCACATGTTTTTCTCTATGTCGTTATGAGTTTGGTAGATGTATGTGATGACACGCTAGTGCATGCTAAGTGATTTTGAGTTTCTCTGGCTAATTTAACTAACAGAGTAATTTCCAGAGTCACGATCTGTTGATTGTGTCAAATAAGAGTATTGGCCTCCTACTCCTTGTGATATTAATGAAATAATCAACTTAGGCTTGTGTGAGTAAAAGAAGCTTGTAAATTTGTAATTTGAAACATGGAGAGTTACACTAGTCAGGATCTATTTATCAAACAGTAGTTCAAGTATTTAGAAGAGAAAAACTTAAATGCAGGGAATTGGTTATGTAGATGATAGGATAGAAGAACTGAAAAGACAGAAACTGTTAGGAAGGCCACTCAGAAGGAAGTCAAGGGGAACAGAGGTAGGAGGCATCATTATTGGAGCCAAGAATCAGGAGGTCCCAGCAGAAGCCACGACCATGATGATTATCTTAGGTAGAGTTAGAACAACGAAGGAGATGAAGTTCCTTTTATTTTCCCAATTCTACTGAGATATAATTTACATATAACATTGTGTAAGGATAGGCATACAATGCGACAATTTGATACTTACATATTGTGAAATGATTACCACAATAGGGTTAGTTAACACCTCCATCGCTTCACATAATTACCATTTTTTAAAATGGTAAGAACATTTAAGATCTACTCTCTTAGAAACTTTCAAGTATATAATACAGTGTTGTTAACTATAGGCACCATGCTGTACATTAAATCTGTAAAACTTATTCATCTTATAACTGGAAGTTTGTACCCTTTGACAGATATCTCCTCATATCTCCCAACCTCCAGCCCCTGGAAGCCACCATTCTACTCTATGTTTCTATGCGTTCAGCTTTTATAGATTCCACATATAAGTGAGATTATACGGTATTTGTTTTTCAGTGTCTGACTTCTTTCAGTTAGCATAATGCCCTCAAATTCCATCAATATTTTCACAAATGGCAAAATTTCCTTATTCCTTATGGCTGAATAATATTCCATTGTATATAGTATCTCTCTATATATCTATATAAATATAGATATAGATAAAGATATAGATATATATCACATCTTCTTTATCCATTCTTCTGTTGATGGACACTTAGGTTATTTCCATATGTTGGCTACAGTGAATAATGCTGCAGTGGACCTGGGAGTGTAGAAATCTTTTTGAGATTCTGATTTCATTTCCTTTGGATAAATACCCAGAAGTGGGATTGCCAGATCATGTGGTAGCTCTATTTTAATTATTTGAGGAACCTCCATACTTTTTTCCACAGTGGCTGCACCAGTTTACATTCCCACCAACAGTGCACAGGGTTGTCTTTTCTCCACATCCTCACCAACACCTCTTATCTCTTTTTCTCTCTCTTTTTTTTTTGGTGAGGAAAAGGATTTTCTCTATGTTTTCTTCTAGGAGTTTTATGGTTTCAGATCTTATGTTTAAGTTTTCAATCCATTTCTAGTTAGTTTTTGTGAGTGGTATAAGAGAAGAGTCCATTTTAATTCTTCTGCATATGATTATCCAATTTTCCCAACACCATTTATTAAAGAGACTGTCTTTTCCACATTTGGTATTCTTGGCTTCCTTGTCATATATTACATGACCATATACGTGAGGGTTTATTTCTGGACTCTGGATTCTGTTCCATTGGTCTATGTGTCTGTTTTTGTGCCAGTACCATACTGTTTTGATTACTGTAGCTTTGTAATATAGCTTGAAATCAGGAAGTGTGATTTGTTCCACAGCTTTGTTCTTCTGTCTCAGGATTGTTTTGGCTATTCAGGGTCTTCTGTGGTTCCATACAAATTTTAGGATTTTTTTTCTATTTCTGTAAAAAATGACATAGGAATTTTGGTAAGGATTGTGTTGAATCTATATATGGCTTTTGTTAGTGTGGGCACTTTAACAATTTAATTCTTCCAGTCCATGATCACAGAGTATATTTCCACATATTTGTGTTTTCTTCAGTTTCTTTTATCAAGTCTTATAGTTTTCAGTGTACAGATTTTTCACCTGCTTGGTTCAATTTATTCCTAGGTATTTTATTCTTTTTGATACTGTTATCTTAATTTATCTTTCTGATAGCTTATTATTAGTGTATAGAAATGCAACTGAGTTTTGTATATTGATTTTGTATCCTGAAACTTTACTGAATTCTTTTATTTACTGAAAAATGTTATTAAATAATTTTTTGGAGGAGTCTTTAGGGATATATATATATATATATATATATATATATATATATATATCTTCTGCAAATAAAGACAGATTTAATTCTTTATTTCCAATTTGGATGCCTTTTATTTCTTTTTCCTGCCTAATTTCATTAGCTAAGAATTCCAGTACTGTGTTAAAAAAAAAAAAGTGGCAAGAGTGGGCATCCTTGTCTTGCTCCTGTTCTTAGAGAAAAAGCTTTCTGCTTTTCACTGTTGAGTATGACATTATCTCTGGGCTCATCATATATGGCCTTATTATGTTGACATACCTATCCTCTATAACCAGCTTGTTGAGAGTTTTTATCATGAAATATGTTGAATTTTGTCAAATGCTTTTTCTGCATCTATTGAGATTATCATATGATTTTTATTCTTTATTTTGTTAGTATGGTGTATCACATTAATTGATTTGTGGATGTTGAACCATTTCATCCCTGGAAGAAATTCCTCTTAATCATGATAAATGATCCTTTTAAGGTATTGCTGTATTGGTTTGTTATTTTTTTTCTTGAGGATTTTTTCACCTATGTTCTTTAGGGATATTGGCCTGTAATTTTCTTTTCTTGTGGTGTCCTCGTCTGGTTTTCATTTCACGGTAATGCTGGCCTTGTAAAGTGAGTTTGGGAGTGTTGCCTAATCTTCTCTTTTATGGAAGAGTTTGATAAGGATAGGCATTAACTATTTTGTAAATGTCTGATAGAATTTACCAATAAGGCCATCTGGTTCTGGACACTTATTTGTTGGGAGATTTTTGATTACTGATTAAATCTTCTTCCTACTAATTGGGCTGTTCAGAATTTCTAATTCTTCATGATTCAGTCTTAGAAATTTATCCAATTTTTCTAGGTTGTACAATTTGTTGGCATATAAATGTTCATAGTAGTCTCTTATGATCCTTTGTATTTATATGGTATCAGTTGTAATGTCTCCTCTTTCATTTCTAGTTTTATTATTTATTTGAGTTCTATCTCTTTTCTTGTGTTAAGTCTGGGAAAAGTTTTGCCTATTTTATGTTTTCAAAAAACATAATTTAGTTTCATTGATTCTATTGTCTTTCTAGTATCTATTTTGTTTATTTCCACTCATGTCTTTGTTGTTCCCTTCCTTCTACTAATTTTGGGCTTAGTTTGTCTTCTTTTTCTAGTTCTTTGAGGTATAAAGTTAGGTTGTTTACTTGAGATCTTTCTTTTTTCTTAATGAAGATGTTTATTATTATGAACTTCCTTCTTAGAACTGATTTTGCTGCATTGTAGAAATTTGGAATGTTGTGTTTCCATTTTCATTTGTTTCAGAATATTTTCTTATTTACTTTTTGATTTCTTCTGTGACCCATTAGTTGTTCAAAAGTGTGTTGTTTGGGCTTCCCTGGTGGCGCAGTGGTTGAGAATCTGCCTGCCAATGCAGGGGACATGGGTTCGGGCCCTGGTCTGGGAAGATCCCACATGCCGCGGAGCAACTGGGACCGTGAGCCACAACTACTGAGCCTGTGCATCTGGAGCCTGTGCTCCGCAACAAGAAAGGCCGCGATAGTGAGAGGCCTGCGCACTGCCATGAAGAGCGGCCCCCACTTGCCGCAACTAGAGAAAGCCCTCGCACAGAAACGAAGACCCAACACAGCCAAAAATAATAAAAAACTATAAAAATAAATAAATTAACTAAAAAAAAGAAACCAGATAAAATACTTTTAAAAAAAAGTGTGTTGTTTAATTTTACATATTTGTGAATTTTCCACTTTTCTTCCTTTATCAATTACTAGTTCACTCCATTTTGGTTGGAAAAAATGCTTTGTATGATTTCAGTCTTCCTAAATTTGCTGTGACTTGCCTAACATATGATTTAACTGGGAGAATGTTCCATGTACACTTGAAAAGAATGTGTATTCTGCTGCTATTGGATGGACTGTTCTACAGATGTCTGTTAGATCCATTTGATCTAAAGTATAGCTGAAGTCCAAGGTTTTCTTATTGATTTTCTATCTGGATGATCTGTCCATTGTTGCAAGTGGGGTATTGAATTCCCTTATTATATTTTTGTGTGTTTCTTCCTTCATATCTGTTAGTATTTGTTTGATATATTTAGGTGGTCCAATGTTGGGTACAAACATATTTATGACTGCTTTATCCCCTTGATGAATTGACCCCTTTATTACTGCATAATGAGCCTCTTTGTCTCTTTTACAGATTTTCAGTTAAAGACTATTTTGTGTGATATAAGTATAGTTACCCCTCATTCCTTTGGTTTCTACTTGCATGGAATATCTTTTCCATCCCTTCACTCTGAGCCTGTGTGAGCCTGTGTGTATCCCTAAACCTGAGATGAATCTCTTGTAGGCAGTACATAGTTGAGTCTTGTTCTTTTTATTCATTTGCCCACAGTATACCTTTTGATTGGAGAATTTAATCTATTTACATAATTATTGTAATTATTGATAGGTAAGGACTTACTAATGCCATCTTATTAATTATTTTCTGGCTGTTTTGTGGTTCCCTCACTTCATTTTTCCTCTCTTGCTGCCTTCCTTTCTGACTTCATGATTTTCCAGAGTGGCATGCTTTGATTCCTTTTTTTTAATCTTTTGTGTATCTATTGTAGTTTCTTGCTTTGTTGTTACCATGAGACTTACATAAAATATTTTATAGATATGAGTCTATTTTATGCCAACAACTTAACTTCAATCGAATACAAAATCTCTGCCCTTCTATTCCACCCTTTTATGTTTTTGATATCACAATTTACTTCTTTTTATATTGTGTATCCATTAACAAATTACTGTAGCTATATTTTTAATATTTTGGTCCTCTAATCTTTCTGCTAGAGTTACGTGGTTAACACTCTACCATGTGACAGTATTAGAGTATTACGAACTTGACTACCTACTTACCTTTCAGTATACTGTATGTTTTTATATACTTTTATATTAATAATTGCAGCATTTCTTGTAAGGTAGGTACAGTTGTGATGAACTCCCTCAGCTTGTGTTTGTCTGGGAATGTCTTTATATCTCCTTAATTTCTGAAGGAGAACTTTGCCTGAAAAAGTTTTCTTGGTCAGCAGTTTTTTTTTTTTTTTCTTTCAGTGCTTTGAATGTATCATCCTACTCTCTTCTGGCTGGTAAATTTTCTGCTGAGAAAATGTGCTGACAACCTTTGGAGGCTTTCTTGTAAGTGATAAGCTTCTTTTCTCTTGTTGCCTTTAATATTCTCTCTTTGTCTTTGATTTTTGGCAGTTTCATTGTAATGTTTTTGGAGATCTTTTTAAATTGAATTCGGTGGGGAGAACCTATAAGCTTCATGAATGTGGATGGCCCAATCTCCCCAAATTTGGGAAATTTTCAGCCATTAGTTCTTTAAATAAACTTTTTTCTCCTTTCTCTCTCTCCTCTCCTTCTGAGATTCCAGTAATTCGCTGATTGCTTCTCTTGATACTATCCCATAGTTCATGTAGGCTTTCTTCACTCTTTTTTTTTTTTTGTCTGCTTGTTTTGTTTTCCTCTGACTGGGTTATTTCAAAGATCCTGTCTTCTAATTCATAGATTCTTTTTTTTTTTTTTTTTAATTTATTTATTTTATTTATTTATTTATTTATTTTTGGCTGTGCTGGGTCTTCGGTTCGTGCGAGGGCTTTCTCTAGTTGCGGCAAGTGGGGGCCACTCTTCATCGCGGTGCGGGGACCGCTCTTCATCGCGGTGCGCGGGCCTTTCACCATCTCGGCCCCTCCCGCTGCGGGGCACAGGCTCCAGACGCGCAGGCTCAGCAGCTGTGGCTCACGGGCCCAGCCGCTCCGTGGCATGTGGGATCTTCCCAGACCAGGGCTCGAACCCGTGTCCCCTGCATTAGCAGGCAGATTCTCAACCACTGCGCCACCAGGGAAGCCCCCCATAGATTCTTTATTCTCCTTGATTTATTCTATTATTGATGCTCTTTTTTGCATTTTTTATTTTATCCATTGTATTCTTCAGCTCTAGAATTTTTGGGGGGTCTTATTTATGACTATGATCTCTTTGTTAAATTTCTCATTTTGTTTATGCATTGTTTTCTTGATTTTATTGAATTGCCTTTTTGTGTTATTTTGTAGGTCATTCAGCTTTTTAAAAAATAGCTATTTTGAATTCTTTATTGGGTAAATCAGATATCCATGTTTTTGAGATTGGTTACTGAAACGTTATTGTGATCTTTTGGTGGTGTCCTTTTTCCTTGATTTTTTTCAAAGTCTTGCATTGCTGTCTTCACATTTGAAGTAACAGTCACCTCCTCCAGTCATTACTGAGTGATTTTGGGAGAGAATACTTTCAGCCCTGCTGGGGATTCTTAGGCTTTCTCAGACCTTCTTTGGTTATGCCTGCTCCCCACTTCTTGCTCCCTCTGTGGAAGATTTCTTAAGCTTGTATGCTCTGCAGTGCATCAGGCCAGGTGCTGATAGCCTCTCTCATGCTCTCCCCAAAGTGGTGCTAAATACTGAAATTTGAGATGTCTCCCTGTCATGCTGATTTGGGCCATCTTTCTACATGCACTTACTAGTCTTCTGCCAAAGCTTTCCTTTGCCATTATTGGGAGCATGCAAAGGGGGCCAGCCATGAGGTAGACAGGTGTGTGGGTGAGGCTCACAGAGTCCTGGGGATGCCTGTGAGCCAGTTAAGGGAATCTAGCATGAGGTACCTCAGCAGCTTGTGAGCAGGCTTCCCAATGGAGTCAGTCATGCCATTAGTGGGGTGTGCATCCCATTGATATGTTCTGGGCCCTGGCTGCTGTCCTCCCATCTGAATCACCACCCCCTAGTCATGCAGCTTTTGACTCAGTGACTCTGGATAGGGTCAGAGATAAATGGGATTCTTTGGCAGAGCCACACACAGCTGGGGAAGCTAGACACTCACTATATGCTCTCACTATATGCTCTCACTTTTCTAGGAGAAATCACTGTCCTAGAAGGGCTGTCTTGCTACTGAAGTGTGCTACCTTGAGGGAGCAGTTATACAGTTAACTGTTCCTTCTACCCTCTTCATTGAGTCCAAGTTTGGATTTTATTTTTGTTCCAAGGGCATGCTGGAATATTTCCCCTAGACTCCTGGACTTCCATTAAGGTTCTTATCCACGGGTGACTATTTAAATCAGTGTTCTTGAGGGGCTCCCACACTGTGGCTGTGAGGGGCTAGAGCCAATTCATGGGCCACTTCAGGGTCCTCAGCTGGAACTGAGGTCTATATGCCTATTACCTGACCCATGAGTGGGTGAGACTCCTCCTGGGTCCCTTGGCATAAGGTGTTGGGTCTCACAGCTCCCACAAAGGCACTTTTGTCCATGGATGGAGGACAGTTGTTGAGACGGGACTACAGTGAAGGACGTCTTATTCAGTCATCTTGCTGATGTCACTTGCAGCTGCTTCTAAAGATGCTGCTTGAAGGAGAAAGCATTGCGGGGGTAGGGGGGGGGGTGGACCTGGTATTCTCTACTTACCGCATTTCAATCTTTTACCAGGGCCTCCCACTGACTAAGAACAGCTGGAAATAGGCTTTCTGCATTTTTTTTTTGCAATACAGAGTAAAGCAGAGGAGGCACAAACAATGGATTTGAGGGCAAATAGCTCTGGGTTAGGCATAAATATCTCTCATTCATTATCGATAAAGAAACATCCCAGCATGTGGGAAATTCATAGAGAATGGACTTTGTCTCAAATAGAGCAAAGTGTGTTTGTGATTACATTTAACAACAAAGCTAAATACTCAAAATATATAAGCCGGGCTTCCCTGGTGGTGCAGTGTTTGAGAATCTGCCTGCTAATGCAGGGGACATGGGTTCGAGCCCTGGTCTGGGAGGATCCCACATGCCGTGGAGCAAGTGGGCCCGTGAGCCACAACTACTGAGCCTGTGCGTCTGGAGCCTGTGCTCCGCAAAAAGACAGGCCGCGATAGTGAGAGGCCCGCGCACTGCGATGAAGAGTGGCCCCCGCTTGCCACAACTGGAGAAAGCCCTCACGCAGAAACGAAGACCCAACACAGCCAAAAATAAATAAATTAATTAAAAATAAAATAAAATAAAGTAACAAATGTTCAAGTACAATTGGTGAAAAAAATATATACATATAAGCCTTTATACATGATCCATTTTGACTCTTACAGTGATCAATATTGCTGAATCCTTACGCTTTCAACTCAATCAATTCCTACATGGCCAATCACTAAGAGGGTTAAAAATATGAAATTGATCTTGTATAGTCAGTTTATACCATCATACTGCCTGGGTATAAATTGCGACTAGTGCTAACAATATGAAAGATAAGGAAAAAAATTCAAAATAACCTTGAAAATACTAGGATGGAGGTCAATGGCAAAAAATACAATGCTGAAATGTGCACAAAAATATGAGGCCAGAATGAGAAGCATTCTAACAACAGCAAAAAGTGTTATTGTGATGGGGGAGGGGAGTTTCATTCACCTAACCTAGAAGGGAATTGAAGCAAAAACAATGTGTTATTTTATGAACTATCATCTCTTTGAATATAAAGTGAAAATGAGAATTTAAACAAATAGCCTTGGAATACTGCTTTACCTTGGCTTCATCTTCAGCAGATGAAATTTTACTTAACTTTCAGGGTTTGTTTCAATACCATCCTCCTATGGGCTTTCTTTCTTCCCACCCTCAACTGGATATTATTCTTTAGCAATTTATTTGTATATATCGTATGACATTTATTATATTGGATCTTTTATAATTCTATTATCTTGTACATTGCAAACCACTGGAGTAAAGGGGTTTTAGTCAATTCATTTTCACATCCATCATAGCATTTGTACAGTATGTTTTCCATAAATTTTTGTTTGACTGTCTAATTGACTACAAAATTGTTCATTAATTTCATAGGTACTTAAACATTTACCAATGCTCTCAACACTGATATTCATACATGGAGCTTTGGCATGACTTTTAGCTTAGAGTTCTTGAGTCTTTTAGGCTGCCTTAGATTGTTTTACTTATTTAACTTTTTATTGAAATATACATGCAGAGAAGAGCCCACATTATGTGTATTCAGTTTTTTTAAAAAATTATGGTAGATTTTGAATTTTGTTAGTTTTTCTTCCTTCATTTATCTGGATGATCCTATGATTATCTCATTTGTTCTGTTAATGCAGTAAATTAAACCGATTAATTTTTGAACTTTAAGACAACCTTGCACTCTTAGAATACACAAGTTGGTAATGGTGTATTATCTTTTAAAAATATATTTATATATCATTGGGTTTAATTTGTTAGTATTTGTTAAAGATTTTTGCATCCATAGTTATGTGAGATACTGATTTGTAATTTTCCTTTCTTGTAATGTTCTTTTAAAAATTTTAGAATCAACATTATATTAGCCTTATAAATAGAGGCAGAGTATTCACTCTTTTTAAAATTTTTCTGGAAGAGTTTGTACAAGATTGGTATAATTTATTCCTTAAATATTCAGAAGAATTCACCAGGGAAGCCATCCTCACAACACCAGGATTCAGCAAGCGTCTCATAGGGAAAACTGGTCAGGCATTTTTGTTCCTTCAAATTTCCAAATTTAGCCCACCACATAATCTCTCCAAAATTGTACTGATTTTTCATTCCCCAAAAGAGGGTCTCAGCAAGTGCTATTGCCAGCCCATGCCCAGAATTGGCAAATGCTCCTAGATGAAGAGATATGATCAGGTCACCTTGGAAATAGTCCATCCCTCAGAGCTTTAGATCCTCACTGCTTTCATAGCTCTTATGCCTTATAATGTGAAGTTTGGTAATGTGTATGACTTTTTCTGGTTATCACTGCAGAAGCGCTGGCCTGCCAGGATGTACAGCAGTCAACCTACATGCAGAAGTGTAGGCTGCCTTACTTTCTCAGACAGATGGTAGTTTTTCACTTGTCTGGAGAAAAGGTTCTGGAAAGCTCAAAGAGTTCTTTATGTCTTTTTAATGTTTATGAATGTCACCCATTCATGGTTTGTCTGTTTGTTTGTTTTTATTCAGAAAATAGTACCTGCTGACTTTAGGTATATGATAGTCATTGTGGTCTTACAAATTCCCAAACTGGGCTGGAATAAGAATTGCCTTTGTTCCTGTTTAAAACACATATTAAAGGGCCTCAGCCCTGGAAATTCTCTTGAACGACTGGGTCGGAGCCTAGGAATCTGTAATTTTAATATACTTCCCAGGCAATTCTGATGCAGTTAATCCACACAAAGCCATTTGGAAATCACTGAACTGGGCAGGAAGTGATTAAAAAGTAATGTTCTGAGTCACTATTTTTATGATGGAATGTAGGAAATTGCATGGACTGTAAATAGGGGGGAGATCAATTTTCAGTTCCCACTCCTAGTAGGTATGGAAATATAGATCTCTAGAAGAAGAGTAAAACCACTTCCCAACATCACAGTACATAAAAGAAAGTAGAGATGATGAAAGACTGCAAAGGCCAAAACTAAAAATTCTGATCCTGTGGGTAGAGCAGTGTCTCTCACCTGAGGCTGCAGTAAGTTGTCCTGGAGGCTGAAAAGCTATTTCTAGGATTATTTAGAAAAGACCAGGAACTCTGGGTGATTAGTTAGTAAGGATCCTGAAATAAGAAGCAACCAATTCTGAGCAGACCAGATTATGTGACACAAGAACAATGCACATCACACAGAAGTGCCCACCCTGGACCAAAACTGCTCTTGTAGTCCCACTATTGGATATGATTATAACCAGTATTTTAGTGAAAAGGAACTAGAATTTGATGTTAAAACCTTAACTGTTTTTATAAGTAATTATATAATAGAAATCTGTTTGTATGAGATCTTCATAGATTTGGTTATTTTCAATAAATCATTGTATTGTCTTTATAGTGGCAAATCTTTTAAAAGTTTTATTATAAAAAGCACACTTTTACTTGGTGATGCACCCTACCTATTGAAATCAAGAATTTGGCACTGAGAAATGGAAAAAGAAGTAAGCCAAGGCAGTCTTGACCAAATGCTCTCTAAATGAAGCCTATCTATATGTTCCATACATTAGGTCACACATCAGATATGCAGTCACTCATTCAAAGGGCTCAGGATGACAACAAGCATACTTGATACAATGTCACAAGTGTGACTGTGAACGTATACCTAGGATACTGAGTACAGAAGAGTGAGTGCCCCATTTTGTTGGTTGGAGGAAGTTGAGCCAAGGAAGCTCCAGCAGGAAGATGATCTTTAATGTATTTTCAAGGTTAAGCATGAGTAACATAGGCGGGTAAATGTGCCTAAGGGGCTTTGGCACAGGAGATAAACATGGAGTAGAAAATGGTCCCATATAACAATGGGATGTGCTCTGAAGAAGCTTGATGGCCACTTGGACATATTGGGTATTAAAGTACAGATGGGGAATGAGGTTGGAGAGTTCAAGAGATATTTGACTTCAAGTGACAGTTTAAACAAGGCTAATAATTTTGGACTTTATTCTGAGGATGAATTACAGTCACTGAAAGATTTTAAACAAAAAAGTGGCAGGAACAACCCTGTTTTCAGATCATTCAGGCCGTGGGCGATATGGTTTAGGAAGGCGAGATCCTTAAATCAGAGTAATAATCACAATTACTTTCCAAGACCACAATTCTGAGTGTGTAGAGGAGGTGATGGATTTTTAGAGACATAGTGAAGACATAATTTATAAAACTTGGTCACTGATTTGCTGAGGAATAGTGTGGAAGTGAACAGTTGAGACTGGCCCTCTGTTCAGACTTCATTAGCATTATGGTGGAAATAACAAAGATAGAAGCTACTTGAGGAGAAACAGAGTTGTAGGAAAAAAATAAACTTAGATATAGACTTGGGAAGTTTGAGATATTTGAAATGGGTACCTGATTACGGGAGATGGAGCCGCCATCCTGAACTACAGGTCGGTCCTGTGAATGGGGGCCCTGCTAGCAGAGCCTAGATCCAGGGAGCCTGTGTCCCCAACGACTTCATGGAGCAGCTCTGCCATACTGTCCCTGGACTTCCCATGTTAAGACTATATCTTGCGTAAGAAATACATTTCTATATTATTTATGCCTTTTTATGTTTTGATGCTACTTGTTGAACCTAATCCTTACTGATGTGAGATCATTGGTCGATTTTGTTGGAGTACACTTCATGAAATAACAGGCATTAGCCCTATCACTCTGTATTATGCAGTGAGTGGTATATGAGTAAGTAATGTAGTAAGTGACATCTACTCTTTCAAGAAACTCGATGGTAAAACCATGGTATGGCTTCTTTACATTGTGAAGTCATTTAAAATCATGCTTAAGTAGTAAAATAACAAGGAAAATTGCTTATGATAAAGCATTTTTGGAAAAGCAGGATACAAAATGGCATATACTACATGAATACAACAACATGAAATTACCCTATTCACTGGTGTGTGGGAGGGAGACCTAAAAGAATACATCAACCCATTAAAAATGGTGGTTTGGGCTTCCCTGGTGGTGCAGTGGTTGAGAATCTGCCTGCCAATGCAGGGGACACGGGTTTGAGCCCTGGTCTGGGAAGATCCCACATGCCGCAGAGCAACTAGGCCCGTGAGCCACAACTACTGAGCCTGCGCATCTGGAGCCTGTGCTCCGCAACAAGAGAGGCCGCGATAGTGAGAGGCCCGCGCACCACGATGAAGAGTGGCCCCCACTTGCCACAACTAGAGAAAGCCCTCGCACAGAAACGAAGACCCAACACAGCCATAATTAATTAATTAATTAATTAATTAATTAATTAATTAAAAATGGTGGTTTATGAAGAAAGGGACTATTTATGGTGTTTATTTTCTTTGTAGTATTTTATACCAGACTTTATTTGACACAATTATTTTTATTTAAAATGGAATAGCCATTGAAGGCATTGGGAGAGAGAACATTGACAAAGACCAAAAATAAAGATTTTCTAATTAAGAAATAATAAAGATTTCTAATAAAAAATAAAGATTTTCTGGGGCTGAGACTGACAATTGAGGCATGAATGTTTACTGCCACCAACCTACATATGGTAGCATTACCTCAAGTATCATTGTGCAACCCTGGTGTAGGAACAGAGAAATCAAGAGGCTGGAATGCCGAGGCCCATGGTTTTTCAGGAAGAGGGTGGTGGAAGGGGAGAGGGATGAGGAAGTTGTGAATGAAAGGATGGACCTTTGGGATTTATCAGGAAAAGAGGGAAGGGAAGCAGGTAGACTGATTGACTTCTTCGGGACTCTAGCCCCTCTGAGGCCAAGGTCAGCTATAATGTGGGTGAAGAAAGCAAGAGCTGAAAGGGTTGTCATGATAAGAGAGTAGGTATTCAAATTTAAGATTTTAAAGGTGTACAAGTTCTGGTGATTACACTTTGCAGTTGTGACCTTGGACTGGGCTACTGCAGTGGAGTGCTGTGTTCAGGTCAGTGGAGATCTGTGAAGTTCATTAACTCAATAGTTAGTCATAATGTTTCAATGAGGCTTACCATTTCTTTAAGGTGTAATTATAAAAAAAATTGTACGTTTAATTCTTTATATTAAATTTAAATTGATTTAATTTCTTCAAATTAAATTATTGATTGGAATGGAAAGAGAACCTGCAATTATGAAAAGTCTTTAAAAAATAAAGCTGAGAGAAAATATGAACAGACCAATCACAAGTAATGAAATTGAAACTGTGATTAAAAATCTTCCAACAAACAAAAGTCCAGGACCAGATGGCTTCACAGGTGAATTCTATCAAACATTTAGAGAAGAGCTAACACCTATCCTTCTCAAACTCTTCCAAAATTTAGCAGAGGGTGGAACACTCCCAAAATCATTCTATGAGGCCACCATCACCCTGATACCAAAACCAGACAAAGATACTACAAAAAAAGAAAATGACAGACCAATATCACTGATGAATATAGATGCAAAAATCCTCAACAAAATACTAGCAAACAGAATCCAACAAAACATTAAAAGGATCATACACCACGATCAAGTGGGATTTATCCCAGGGATGCAAGGATTCTTCAATATACGCAAATCAATCAATGTGATACACCATATTAACAAATTGAAGAATAAAAACCATATGATCATCTCAATAGATGCAGAAAAAGCTTTTGACAAAATTCAACACCCATTTATGATAAAAACTCTCCAGAAAGTGGGCACCGAGGGAACCTACCTCAACATAATAAAGGCCATATATGACAAACCCACAGCAAACATCATTCTCAATGGTGAAAAACTGAAAGCATTTCCTCTAAGATCAGGAACGAGACAAGGATGTCCACTCTCACCACTATTATTCAACATAGTTCTGGAAGTCCTAGCCACGGCAATCAGAGAAGAAATAAAAGGAATACAAATTGGAAAAGAAGAAGTAAAACTGTCACTGTTTGCAGATGACATGATACTATACATAGAGAATCCTAAAAATGCCACCAGAAAACTACTAGAGCTAATCAATGAATTTGGTAAAGTTGCAGGATACAAAATTAATGCACAGAAATCTCTTGCATTCCTATACACTAATGATGAAAAATCTGAAAGAGAAATTATGGAAACACTCCCATTTACCACTGCAACAAAAAGAATAAAATACCTAGGAATAAACCTACCTAGGGAGACAAAAGACCTGTATGCAGAAAACTATAAGACACTGATGAAAGAAATTAAAGATGATACCAGCAGATGGAGAGATATACCATGTTCTTGGATTGGAAGAATCAACATTGTGAAAATGACTATACTACCCAAAGCAATCTACAGATTCAATGCAATCCCTATCAAATTACCAATGGCATTTTTTACGGAACTAGAACAAATCATCTTAAAATTTGTATGGAGACACAAAAGACCCCGAATAGCCAAAGCAGTCTTGAGGGAAAAAAACGGAGCTGGAGGAATCAGACTCCCTGTCTTCAGACTATACTACAAAGCTACAGTAATCAAGACAATATGGTACTGGCACAAAAACAGAAACATAGATCAATGGAACAAGATAGAAAGCCCAGAGATAAACCCACGCACCTATGGTCAACTAATCTATGACAAAGGAGGCAAAGATATACAATGGAGAAAAGACAGTCTCTTCAATAAGCGGTGCTGGGAAAACTGGACAGCTACAGGTAAAAGAATGAAATTAGAATACTCCCTAACACCATACACAAAAATAAACTCAAAATGGATTCGAGACCTAAATGTAAGACCAGATACTATAAAACTCTTAGAGGAAAACATAGGAAGAACACTCTTTGACATAAATCACAGCAAGATAGTTTTTGATCCACCTCCTAGAGTAATGGAAATAAAAACAAAAATAAACAAATGGGACCTAATGAAACTTCAAAGCTTTTGCACAGCAAAGGAAACCATAAACAAGACGAAAAGACAACCCTCAGAATGGGAGAAAATATTTGCAAACGAATCAATGGACAAAGGATTAATCTCCAAACTATATAAACAGCTCATTCAGCTCAATATTAAAGAAACAAACAACCCAATCCAAAAATGGGCAGAAGACCTAAATAGACATTTCTCCAAAGAAGACATACAGATGGCCAAGAAGCACATGAAAAGATGCTCAACATCACTAATTGTTAGAGAAATGCAAATCAAAACTACAATGAGGCATCACCTCACACCAGTTAGAATGGGCACCATCAGAAAATCTACAAACAACAAATGCTGGAGAGGGTGTGGAGAAAAGGGAACCCTCTTGCACTGTTGGTGGGAATGTAAATTGATACAGCCACTATGGAGAACAATATGGAGGTTCCTTAAAAAACTAAAAATAGAATTACCATATGACCCAGCAATCCCACTACTGGGCATATACCCAGAGAAAACCGTAATTCAAAAAGACACATGCACCCCAATGTTCACTGCAGCACTATTTACAATGGCCAGGTCATGGAAGCAACCTAAATGCCCATCGACAGATGAATGGATAAAGTTCTGGTACTTATATACAATGGAACATTACTCAGCCATAAAAAGGAACGAAACTGAGTCATTTTTTGAGACGTGGATGGATCTAGAGACTATCATACAGAGTGAAGTAAGTCAGAAAGAGAAAAACAAATATCGTATATTAACGCATGTATGTGGAACCTAGAAAAATGGTACAGATGAACCGGTTTGCAGGGCAGAAGTTGAGACACAGATGTAGAGAACAAACGTATGGACACCAAGGGGGGAAAACCGTGGTGGGGTGGGGATGGTGGTGTGCTGAATTGGGCGATTGGGATTGACATGTATACACTGATGTGTAGAAAATTGATGACTGATTAAAATAAATAAATAAATAAATAAAATAAAGCTGAGAAAGTGTTTCTAAAAGAAAACCCTAGGTGCATAACAAAGAAGATGTGAAAATTCCACTTCAGAAATTTCATTTATACCCTTAGTCAGCCTTAGTCACTCACTTCTATGCTTCCCTAGCAACTGCATTTTTGTACTTATCATAAGTGAAATATATTTATTTATCTCTTAAACAGATTGTGAAATCCTTGACTTCAAAGACTTCATTTTTATATTGCACAGTATTTGGTACATTATAGTAGCTCAATACGTTCTCTTATATGAATGTTGTGTTTTTTTTCCTGACATGATGCTAAAAATCTATATACCTGTAGCTAGCAACCTGAGAGTCAGCCATTCAAAAAGAATGGTCTTACATTTCCAATCATGGAATATTTTTAAGCATAAGTGGAAGGCTTATTAGTTGGGGATGGAAAGGGCACACTGACAACAGGTTGAGAATTAAATGGTTCTATATGCTCCTTCCAAGCTTATAGATTCTATGAGTCGGTAACAACTAGTTGTTTGTTTCTCTTCATGTGTTAATATGGCATGGATCCCATCTCTTTTCACTGTACATGACAGAGCTGGAAAACATATCAATTACCAATAGTACATCTTATTACACAATTATAGAACCTCAGGGTTCAAAGGGAAATTAAATGTCAACTCATCCAAGAACCCATCTGTTTGAAAACCTTCTGGTTATGCAAGAGAAAATCTAGACACAAGACAAAGAAAGAAAATGACTTTTCAATTCTCTTACTTCTTTTTCAGTATTATCTATGGTTCTCACAAATAACCCTTTTTATCCCCTCCTATGTTTGTAAGGCATTGAAACATAAGCAATAAACAAATGGAGATAAAAATGGTAATATTGCTCACTGGGGAGAACAGTTTTAGATGTGTGGTGATAATGGACATCCTGTTACTCACCCCTGAATTGAACTTCTTCCTCCAGGCTTTGCCTGTTGAAGGCAGAGTCTGAACTTGTAAACTCATCCCATGGTGGGGAGCACACCAAGATGCATTTCTCTCCAGGAAGGCTGAAGCTGAGCATGTCCTAGGTCTTCTTCTAAATATACCTGTTACATAAGTGACTCTTCCTCTTTGGGGAAGAAGGCATGAAAAGCTTTTTGCCATATTTTCTCTTGTGGGGAGTAGAGTAGAAATCTCCTCCGTCTGCAAGTACCATTCTCTCCCTTCACAACACCCAATGTCCAATATTGTCCTAAGTAACACAGGGGCGTTCACAAGAACACCATCTTTGCTAAAAATTCCTGATGATTTTCCCTTTTCCCTCTCTTGTTCCCCGTTTCCTCATGGCTCTGCTCTACATGCCACCAACAGAAATGGTTTATCTGTATTTTGGGTAGTGTGTTCCATCCTTCCTAAATAAGGTATTGTATTGTACCTCTGAAGATCTTCTTCCAAGACTTTACAAAAGACTGTTGGGTGAGACACTTAGGGGGAAGCAATTCATAATAAGTGCCCTCAGCTCACACATCAAGGCAATGATGTGTACACTGAGGAATCAACCTTACCAGGCGAGTTGCTCTTTTAGCCACTGATCTAGCTTAGCTGTGATGCATTTATTATGAACATACTTTTTTTCAAAGAGGCTTTTTTCTCCCCAAACAAAAGATATCTCGTTTGGGAATTGGGGTTCCTACAGCCCATTCATACAACCTCATATCATCGATGATTGCCTGTTTCCTCATACTTGCTTCATATAGCTCGAAATCCGTAAATCAGAGGTCACACACTCAAATATCTACAGAGACCAAGTAAACAATGTAAATGAGCAGAGCAGAAAGGTGTAATTTATGAGAAAATAATGGGTAGTGTGGCAAATAGAAGGTACTAGCCCCATGTAAACATGCAGCTGCTGCCCCTCGTTAGACTTTGTTACGATTTTACATGGTAAACTAGCTGTCTTCCTATCTTGCAGTTTTTAAAAGGAAGCTGAGAAACTCAGACTTTTATGTGAAGTCTTTTGAATGTGAGATATTTAAAACTAATTTAAAATAAAAAAACAATTTACACCATGCTAGTATAAAACAAGACCAAAATAAAATGAAGCCACAAGCTAAAATACTTAGACTGTATATGGCCTATAAGCTACACATTTACAGCTGTTCCTCTGGATTAAATCATTTGACTGTTGACCCACGCATTCTTCTTTGTACCAGATGGGATCCAGGCATGCCCCTTCCCAGAAGGTCTTCTCTGTCTGACACCCATGTTATAATGCTTGCCCCGCCCCCCTGCCCATTACCATGAATTGTCTTCTCAGAGCCAAGCTCCCTTTCTGGCTCATTCTCAGAGTTTTTTTGTTTTTCTTTTTTAAGGAAGAGTCTTTTTTCAAATTAAAGTTTGACTTTCAAAGAGTATATACATTTTCATAATGTGAGCCATGTAAAGTCATTTTCAGATTTGTTTCTTTAACGTCGGACCTGGCACCATCAGAGTAGGAAGGATTCAGGTTAGTTTGGGGAGTTCCATGATTTAGTGAGAGAATCTTGATGAACAGTCTGATAAACATACTTCTAATCCTGTCTCTGTCATTTCTTAGCAGTGTGAAGTTACTCAAGTCCCACAGCTCTATTGAGTTTTCATTTTCTCATATGCAAAATGGAGATACTAATAAAGGAGTGTTACAGGATTAAACAGGATAGTTTATAAGAAAGTACCAAGAAAACCATTAAGTTTATTGAAACATAGGGCCTTATTGTGGTTGACGCTTTTAATATTTAAATCTAAACTTGCCTTGCATATCTTTTGTTTTATTGAAATTGCTTATTTTTCTTTTTTATCTTATGGAATGGCATTAACACAAGGCTCTACAAAAAGGGAATAACTTAGCTCAAAGCAAGGTCCGCTTTTAATGGAATATATTTATCTGATACAATACTGTCCTCAATATTTCATTCTTAGAACAGCTATTTATTGAGTGCCTGCTATAGGCCACACATTGTTCTAGGCACTGGGTGTATAAGGACGAACAATACAAGAAAGGACCTGCCCTTTGGAACTTCAATTTCTAATTAGGGAGACAGATTATGAGCACTTAAGTAAATAAATACATAGTTTAATGTGGTTTAAGTGCTTTAGGGTAAGATAAAGCAGGATATGGAAATAGAAAGTGACAATGGGAGAAAGAGGAGTTCTTTTATTTTTTAAAAATTTATTTATTTTTGATTTTTGGCTGCATTGGGTCTTTGTTGCTGCACGCGGGCTTTCTCTAGTTGTGGCGAGAGGGCGGCTACTCTTCGTTGCGGTGCGCAGGCTTCTCATGCAGTGGCTTCTCTTGTTGCGGAGCATGGGCTCTAGGCGTGCGGGCTTCAGTCGTTGTTGCACGCAGGCTTAGTAGTTGTGGTTCGCGGGGCTCAGTAGTTGTGGCTCATGGGCTCTAGAGCGCAGGCTCAGTAGTTGTGGTGCACAGGCTTAGTTGCTCCGTGGCATGTGGGATCTTCCTGGACCAGGGCTCGAACCCGTGTCCCCTGCATTGGCAGGCGGATTCTTAACCACTGTGCCACCAGGGAAGTCCCTAGGAGTTCTTTTAAATAGCATGGTCAGGGAAAGCCTCTCAGAGCAAGTGATAATTGAACAGAGATGTGACTGAACTGCAGGATAAGCCCTGTGGTTGTCAGGGGGGAAAGTATTCCAGGCAGAGGAAGTGACAAATTCAAATCACTGAAGGCAGGAATAACCCTGGTATAGTCAACGAACAGAAGAAATACCACTGTTACTAGAACAAAGTGAGTGAAGAGAAGTAGGTAGGAGATAAAGTATGAGTTGGGAAGGGTGGATCATGCAGAGCCCTATGGATCCCAGTATGGATAACGGTCACATGTGTAGATTTTGTTCTAAACAGTATTAGGTTTGAACTGGAGTGAGATCACTTTAGCTGCTAAGTGAAGGAGAATTGATTTTAAGGGGACAGGAGTGGAAGAAGGGAACGTAGTCTAGGAGGGATGTGATGCTGGCTATAACTAGAGCTACAGCAGTGGAGGCAGAGTGAGGTGGTGAGATTCAGAGCATGTAGTGAAGAGGGGACCAAGAGGACTTGCTGGTGGGTTATGTGTGAGTGTGAAGAAAGGAGAAATTTCCTGGGTGATTTCCAGATTTGAGCCTGACTTACTCATTATCGCCATTTAATGAGACGGCAATGATTAGAGAAGAAGCAGGTAGGATGGAGATGAGGGAGGAAAATACAAAGGTCTGTTTCAGACATGTGCCGTATTAAATGTGAGATTCCTAGGAATCATCCAGGTGGGGCGGTATCAAGTAGGAAGCTGGATGCTTGCATCTGGAGCTGAGGAGTAAAGCTGGGGCTGGTGATGTAGATGACATTTAAAGTGACAGGACTAGAAGGAATTATATAGGGAATGTTCTCAGAGTAGAGAAAAGAGACAAAAACCCTTGAGCACTGCAACATGAAGTGGTCAGGGAGAGGCAGAACACCCAGTAAAGGAGACAGGAGAGGAGCAGCCGGGTGGTAGGTGAAACTTTTTTTAAAAAGTAGGCTGCCTTAGAAGCAAAAAGAAAAGGAGCAATCAAATGCATCTAATGCTTCTCACAGGTGAAGTAAGATAAATCACAGAATTAACAGTACTTTGGCAAAGTGGAGGTGGTTAGAGCCCTTCAAAGGGGGGTTTTCATTAAGTGCTGGGCAAAGTCCTGATTGGAGTAGGACAGAGAGAATAGGTGGGGAGAAAGATGGTGACGGTGACTCTACACTCTTGTCGGCAGTTTTTTTTTGTTTTTTTTTTAAAACAAGCAGAGAAATAGGCAGTTCTCGAGAGGTTGTGGGGTCCGTGGTTAGTTTCTATTTATGTGAATACAGAGAGTGAGTAAGGGAGCTAAGACAGGAGACTAAATCAAGGATATGATGAAATTGATGAGCAAGAATTGTGACAGAAATTTCAGAGCACGAGTCACATTTTCACGAAACTAAAAGGGCTTTTGAATCTATGTTTACAAGCAAAGGTGATCTATCCTACTTTAAACCCAAATGGAACATTTGAGTGCTTCCTCCATGGTCAAGGGGTCTGCATGAGAACCACAGTTATCTGAGGGTTCTCTAAGTCCTTCCTTGTTGCTGAATTTAGAGGGAGAGGATCCAGCCCTTCACCACTAAGCATGATGTTACCTGTAGATTTTTTGTAGATGGCCTCTTTCAGGTTCTATAACTAGCTTGCTCATAGATTTTTATCTTGAAAATGTGTTGGATATTGTTAAATGCTTTTCATTTGCCTATTGTGATAATTGTATGTTGTTTAATTCTACTCTTTAAATTTTAACATGGTGAATACATAGGTTGATTTTTCAATTGTTAAAGCAACCTTGTATTCCTGAGATAAACCCCATTGGGACATAATGTGTTATCTTTTTTATGTCTTGTTGAATTTGATTTGCTTAAATTTTGTTAAGTATTTTTTTTCACTTACATTTATAAAAGTTATTGGTAGTCAGTTTTGTGGTTTTTTTTCCTTGTATTACTTTTGATTGAGGGGGATGGCTTCATAGATTAAATTAGAAATTATTTTTCCTTTCAAATTTGTTCTCAAAGATGTTATGTAGCATTGGTATTATTTATTCTTAAAATATTTGATAGAATTCCCCAGTGAAGTTATCTGTGTCTGGAGTTTTCTTTGTGAGAAAATTTTTAACTATAAATTCGTTTGACAGCTATAGAGCTATTCAAGTTATTCATTTCTTCTTCAGGCAACTTTTCTAGTTTGTATCTTTCTAGGCATTTGCTATTTCACCTAAACTGCCAAATTTATTGGCATATTGTTTTTTCATCATATTCTCTTAGTATCCTCTAAATCAGGGGTGCCCAACTCCTGGGCCATGGACCAGTACCAGTCTGTGGCCTGTTAGGAACTGGGCTGCACAGCAGGAGGTGAGTGGCAGGCGAGTGAGCGAAGCTCCATCTGTATTTACAGCCGCTCCCCATCACTCGCGTTACTGCCTGAGCTCCACCTCCTGTCAGATCAGTGGCGGCATTAGATTCTCATAGGAGCGCGAACCCTACTGTGAACTGTGCATGCAAGGGATCTAGGTTGCGTGCTCCTTATGAGAATCTGATGCCTGATGATCTGAGGTGGAGCTGAGGCGGTTATGCTAGTGCTGGGGAGCGGCTGCAAATACAGATTATCATTAGCAGAGAGGTTTGACTGCACAGAGACCATCATAAATCAATTGCTTGCAGACTCATATCAAAACCCTATCAGTGAGTGGCAAGTGACAATTAAGCTGCATCTTACGGAGTAGACTGTACCTAAGTAACACACTTCGGGTGTCACTGTCTCCCATCAGCCCCAGATGGGACCATCTAGTTGCAGGAAAACAAGCTCAGGGCTCCCACTGATTCTGCATTATGGTGAGTTGTATAATTATTTCATTATATATTACAATGTAATAATAATAGAAATAAAGTGCACAATAAATGTAATGTGCTTGAATCATCTGAAACCATCCCCCCGCCTCAGTCCATGGAAAAATTGTCTTCCACGAAACTGGTCCCTGGTGCCAAAAAGGTTGGGGACCGCTGTTCTAAATATCTGAAGAATCTGTAGTAATGTCACCTTTCTCATTACCAATATTAACTTGTATCTTTTCTCTTTTTCCTGATCAGTTTGGCTTGAGGTTTATCATTTTTATTGATCTTCTCAAATAACCAACTTTTAGTTTCATACATTTTCTCTAATGTTTTGCTGTTTTCTATTACATTGGTTTTTGCTCAGACCTTTATTATTTCCTTTCTGCTGCTTCCTCTTGGTTTAAGTTGCTCTTTTTCAAAGGTTTTTTTTTTTTTTTTAATTGTGGAAGCTGAGACCTTAGGTTGAAGCCTCTCTTCCTTTCTAAAATAGCTGTAAAGCTATCAGTTTCCCCGTAAGTACTGTTTTGTATGCATCCCACAGATTTTGGTATGTTGCGCTTTCATTTTCAATCAGGGACAAATGACTTCTCATTTCCCTATTGATTCCTTCTTTGACTATGCATTTTCCAGATATTTGCAGATTTTTTAGATATCTTTCTGTTATTTATTTCTAATTTAATTCCATTTCGGTTTGGTCCACTTTGTGTGTAAGTAACCCAAGTCCCTGAGAATGTGCTCTGTGTCTTCCTTTTGTCCTTGCAGATCTGTTCTCTACTCACCACTTCGATTTTTTTCTTAGGAGCCCCATCTGTGCGGGCTGTCTTTTGCCTTTGCCTTTGCTTTACTTCTGGTTTTACCATGGGAAGCTGTGTCAGGGATCCGGAGGGAAGGAGGTGAGGCATATGTGGCCAGGGTGCTGACTCCCCTACTGCTCCCCTTACAGGGACCCTGATTCCGATGCTCCCCTTAAACAAAGATCAGCCAGAACGTACCACACAGCTTTCTCTGCCTCTGACTTATAGTGACTGCTCTCCATTCTTACCTTTTAGGATTAGTCAAAGAATAAACCCTATAGTTACTAGTCTCTGAATACTGCACTATCCCTTAGGGCACAGGTCCCCAACCCCTGGGCCACGGACTGGTACCGGTCTGTGGCCTGTTAGGAACTGGGCCACACAGCAGGTGGTGAGTGGCAGGTGACCAAGCAAAGCTTCATCTGCCACTCCCTATCGGTCGCATTACCGCCTGAACCATTGCTCACATTACTGCCTGAACCATCCCCCCCTCCCACCCCACTCCGTGGAAAAATTGTCTTCCATGAAACCAGTCCCTGGTGCCAAAAATTTGGGGACCACTGCCTTAGGGGTTGTATATAGCCCCTTGACTAAATTTACTCAAATTATCCCAGTTTGAATGTGCCATATATTCCTCCGGGACCTGGACTGATAACAGAGAATATTTTCAAGGGTAGAAGAGCTGTTCTCAAGGAGCTAATAGGAGAAAAAAGCCATATAGTTTACAATCTATTGTGAATTGTCTTTAATGGATCCATAAGTGTCAAAGGAGTGAAACAGATATTAACGGCTATAGGCATTCCATCATGGGAAAAAGAATTCTAAATAACAGATCCATTCTAAGTTCCTGTCTGAGTTTGGAATACTTTTCCATATTTCCTAAGCAAACAAAGCTCTAATCCAAAATGTGAACTAAGAAATAAAATTTCCCATAAGAGGTGGAATTCAGCCACGCAGTTGAAACATGGAGTGTATTTGAATAGGCAGAGATGTGGCATGAAGTCATATGCTAAACTAGGATTGTTCTTTAATTATTTAATATACATGCTTTGTTTCTCCAAACCTATACATTTTCTGAAAAGACTTACAATAGCACTGTGTGACTTATTTCTTCCATCAGATAATGAATAAGCCTATTGGGAAAGCCAGCCACTTGAATTAATGCTAGGGTAAGATGTTTTGGCCCTACTTCTAGGGAATGAGATCAGAATTATCCTGAAAAGTTGGATGGGAACAAAGAGAAATTACAATTACAGCTGATACAGAGTCAGGTAGCTGAGCAGTGATATAAGCCTTATATTTAAGAGGAGGATTTGAGTCAACAGACAAGAGACCCAGCATTTAGCCAACAGCAGAGAAGATCAGTAATATATTGGGAAGTAGAGTAGAGGGTGGCATCAATCAAAAGAATTCAGGTAGTATATTGTGAGAAAAGAAACGCTTTTGAGTACTTATTATTACTGAGTACTGTCCAGGGGGCCTTGAAGTGACCCTTTAATAAATATCAGTGGAATAGGTGAAGGAATGGTTAAGTGAATGCTTCCATAGACAACACGTAAATTTCTACAAGAGAACATTTTTGGGCTGAAATGAATTAATATGCTCAGGCTCCCAGACACTGAGACTACAGAGGGTTAAGGTTCAGGAGTAAACAGGGGAACACATGTGTCAGTGATAAGTGGTTTTTTTTTGGAAATGCACTGAAATGTGGACTCAAGCAAATGAGTCATGACTTTATTTAAACACTGTGAAGCAAAAGCAGACCAAAACATATGAGTAAATTGAGTGAGCTAATAGCTTTGAATCCTTTAAAAGTTATTTGGCTTTTTTTTTTGAAGAAGAAGAAGAAAAGGTGAATGCTATGAGGGGGAGGGGCCTAGAACAATGACGGCGGGAGTTAGTACTCAGCTTCTTCTTTTTGCCTCATGAAGTTCAACTTTGGTCTCAAATTGCATCTCCCACTCACCAGTCCAAAAGCTTCCAGTTAACCAGCCCCAGCCTTCTTGAAAGGGAATTAAGGACTCTCTGTTGTTATCTGGGCATGTCCCTTAGAGATCTTAATCCAGCCCCCTTATGACATTCAGACTCTTCTCAAAAAGAAAGACTTCTAGGAGTTTGTTATTGATGAAGACAAGCCTGAGAGCTTTGAAATACCACTTTAATAAACACCAGTTGTTTATGTAAATTAAACCACTTTCTACCTACAGGCATTATAACATTTTTTCCAGTTCCATTTTTATAATAAGCCCCCTTTTCACAGTGATCTGCTATGCTACTTGTATTATATTTCAAAACTCCATATGTGTGTTGGCCTTTTTATGGGTTTTCTATTCTACTCTATAACATTTGTGAGTTTGTCTGTTTTTACATTAATATATATGTGTCTTAATTGCTGAAGTTTCATCATAAATCCTGATATATGATGAGATATCTTCTCTCTTAGCTGTCTTTAGACATGTCCTGGTTATTGTTGACTTTTTATACTTCCATAGCAATTTAAGAATCAGCCTCATTCCAAGTCTCGTTAAATCTTTGACTGATGTTACATTGAGTCTATAAGCAATTTGGGGTGAACTGACCTCTCTATGATATGTTTCTATCACAAACATGTCTCCAATTATTTAAGTCTTCTTGAATGTTTCTCAGTGGAATTTTATGATTTTTTTGCTCTTAGGCCTTATACATCTTTGGTTAGATTTATTCCCAAATATTTTACAGTGTTACTTGCTATGTTAATATGTTTATTTAAAAACTTACATTTTCTTATTATTTGCTTCTGATGTATAGAAATACAATAGAATTTTATATTTTGCCCTCTTAAAACTGTTCAATTCTCTAATTATTTATAATAATTCTATTTTATATATTTTATTATATATTTTTATAATAATTCTCTGCTGATTCTCAAGGGTTTTCTATTTGAACAATCATATCATCTGCAAATAAGGACAGTTTTTTCCTTCCTTTCCAAGTCTTATACCTTACTTCTTTTTTTTATCTTATTCCACTGGCTAGGAAATTGAATATCTATTTCTCACCATACAAAACAAACAACTTCAGATGCACTGAAGACTCAAATATTAAGTGTAAAATTTTCTTAGATAATAGAGGTGATACAGGGGTAGGAAACATTTTATTCCACAGGATATCAAAACTATTAACCATAAAGGAAAAGACAGATAAATTTGTGTATTTTAAAATGAGAATCTCTGATAATCAAAAGATAGCTTAATGAAAGTGAAAAAATAGCTATAAATAGGAAAGAGTATATGTGTCATACATACAATTGACAAAAGATAGTCACTATCTCCTTAGTGGATAAAGAGCTTCTACAGTACAATATTAAAATGGGAAAACTATCATTTCACAGTAGAAAAGACCACTAACCATATTTAGAGATAATCAACTTCATTAGTGATGAGGGAAATGCAAAATAAACCCAAGACATAACACCTTTTACTCATTTAATTAATTAAAATTTTAAATGTCTATTGATACCAAGTATTAAAGAGTATGTAGATCAATAGGATTGCCTATAAGTTGCTGATAGGAGTGTAAATTGGTATAACATATTTGGAAAATAAGGTTTTGTCTTGGAAAGTTGAACAGTTATATGTCTTACAAACCAGCAATTTAACCTTTTGTTGTATACCCAAGAGAAATAGTTGCACAGGAACAGCAGAAGACATAAACAAAAACTTTCACATCATCACAGTTCATAATAGTAAAAATCTGAAAGCAGCCTTAAGAGCTATAGTAATTAAATTATATCATATTCAAGCAATGAATTACATAGCAGTGAACTAAATCAACCCCATGTATTCACTAAGATATGAATGAATCTTAACTAATTTAATGGAAATGAAAAAAATAAAATCCCATAAGATTATAAACAGCACAATATTCTTTTCAAGACTCAAAAACAAGTAAAACTAAATAATATATTGTTTAAGTATACATATATATATATTTCTAAAACTATTAGAGGGAATAATTAGTATAAAATTTGGGATTGTATTTATTTTGAGGTGGAAGGGGAGGTAGGAGAGCAGGATTGGTGGGAGCATATAGATAGATAAAAGTTATTGTAAGAGTTTTAATTATTGGGTTGCATGGTGCATTCTTGAGTGTTGATTTTATTATTAAAATTCATAAATGAAATAAATTAATGTCATGTGTGGATCACTGAAGATTACCATGACCTGAGGATTATAATTAACCCAATTCTGTACACATGAGGTTCTTTAAAATCATATATAACAAGAACACTTACGAGCTGGAATTAATTACTATGCACAACCTCTCAGGGAGTAGAGTGTAAGGACAAAAAGACATGTACCTTAGTGACAGGTACCATGGAAATGCACTGAGGCCTGGATAAATACACTTCCTCCCAAGCAAGCTGTGGGTAATTTCTTTCTTGGTCATTGGTAGGCTAAGATTAGCCAAACTTACCTATTTCTTATTCAGGGGCTCACAGAATTTGATATTAATATGGACCCTAGACTTCATCCTATTCCAATGATTAAAAAGATTCTCTGATTTTTTTTTATAGCTGCCTGAATTATGTGACCTTTTCTTTTAGCCTACCTATTATAATACTTTTTTCTTAGACTCATTTTCTCTTTTTTTTTACAGAGCTTTCATCTTGTGGTGATATATAATTTATATTTCCACTTAGGAATATGATGGTACTACTTTATGGCTTCCCTGATTAATTTTATTAGTAAGGCTGTACTGTGTATATTTTCCTAGTTAAAGAATAAGCCCCGTCCCCTTTTCCTCTGAAGCATTTGTCAGGGCCCTAAAGCATTTGTCAAAACCACATTGGTGGGACTTCCCTGGGGGTCCAGTGGCTAAGACTCCGCGCTCCCAATGCAGGGGGCCCAGGTGTGATCCCTGGTCAGAGAACTAGATCCCACATGCTTCAACTAAGACCCAGTGCAGCCAAATCAATCAGTCAATCAACCAATCAATATTTTTAAAAAACCACATTCGTGGGGGGAGGGATGAGGGGAGGGGCAGGGGAGGGGGATACAGCATAACATAAAGCATCAAGGGGTGTTTGAAGTGGAAAGGATATAAATGAGAAAAGAGAAGCAGAGAGAGAGAAACAGGTGCCTAAAATCACTCCGTTGATTCATTAATTCAAAGGGGTATTTGTTGTGGCTGCTGGCAGAGCTAGAACCCGAGGCCATTTCTCTCGGCTTTGGACTAATGCACTTCTTATTTCATCCTGCTGCTCTTCACCAGCCACTTCTGCCCAGAGAGGGAGCCAATTTTTTTCCCTGTTTTATTTACACCTAGAAGCTTCAAACGTATATACCTTCTCTATACCTGAGATTCCACTCCACAGGAGAGGTGAGAGGTCACTTCTAAATCTCTTCTGGAGTTGACAGTGAGTCCAGACTTGCTCTGCTCACCTCATGACAGGCCAGTACATCAGGAGACAAGCTGTTGGGACGAGGCATAGTGACTTTAATCTGAAAGCCAGCAGACCGAGATGAGAGACTAGTGTATCAAAAAGCCACCTTCCCCCAGTCGGAATTCAGGCTCCTTTTATACAGAGGAAGGGGAGGGGGAGGGGACCACCGTGGTGCCTCCCTTGGCGGAGCACGACCACCTCGCCCTAACGGCCCCGCCCTAACGGCTGCGCCCTAACGGTCATGCGCCCTAATGGCTGCGCCCTGACGGTCATGCGCCCTAACGGCTGCGCCCTAACGGTCATGCACCCTAACGGCTGCGCCCTAAGAGCCCCGCCCTAACGGCTGCGCCCGAACGGTCATGCGCCCTAACAGCTGCGCACTAACGGCTGCGCCCTAAGAGCCCCCCCCTAACGGTCATGCGCCTGCCCGCCGGTATTACACAGTCTCTTCAAAGTATGAAAGAGTTAATCTTGCTTGCTGTTGCCAACGGACACCGGAAGGATTATCACCAGGTGCCACGCGCAGGGTCCCAAGGGAGCTCTTGGAACCACCAGAATCACTGCTCGTGGAGGGAGGAGGGGCTGTGCAGGTGAGACATGGGCGTGGGAGTGGTAGACGGTGAACAAAACTGTTGTGGAATTGTGTAGACAGAACACAGTTTTCTTTTTCCCCTCCCCAAGGCTTTTTATTGTTTCCCAGAAAGCAGTTTTGTCCACAGCAAACCCCAGTGCCCCACATTTGTGACAAAATCATTCTCTAGGACGGATGCCAGGAGAAAACAGTGAGGTCCAGAATTCCTGCCACCAGCAATATTTTCTGAAGTGTAGACAGTTTATCAGATATAATGTAGCCAGAAAAATAAATGCAACGCTTTAAGAAAATTCCAGAAGACTGAAAGAGCCCAAAGGCTGAGCAGAAAAGAGCCTCTGCTAACAGCACCAGGTCAAGTCAGGAGAGGGCTCTGGGCACAAGAGTCCCCTCCCCTCCCACCATGAGTTGATGGTGATGGCTCTTCTTCTTCCCAGGCTGCCCACCCACCCCCGTGGGTTCCTGGTCACAGCCTGCTGTGGGTTCCTGGTCACACCCCCCGTGGGTTCTTGTTCTCACCCCGCTATGGGTTCCTGTTCTACCCCCCGTGGGTTCCTGTTCTACCCCCCGTGGGTTTCTGTTCTACCCCCCTGTGGGTTCCTGTTCTACCCCCCGTGGGTTCCTGTTCTCACCCCCCTGTGGGTTCCTGTTCTACCCCCCCCGTGGGTTCTTGTTCTCACCCCCCTATGGGTTCCTGTTCTACCCCCCCGTGGGTTCCTGTTCTCACCCCCTGTGGGTTCCTGTTCTACCCCCCGTGGGTTCCTGTTCTACCCCCCTGTGGGTTCCTGTTCTACCCCCCCCCCCCGTGGGTTCCTGTTCTCACCCCCCTGTGGGTTCCTGTTCTACCCCCGCCCCCCCCCGTGGGTTCCTGTTCTCACCACCCCCGTGGGTTCCTGTTCTACCCCCCTTGTGGGTTCCTGTTCTCTCCCCGCCCCCCCCGTGGGTTCCTGTTCTACCCCCTGTGGGTTTCTGTTCTACCCCCCTGTGGGTTCCTGTTCTACCCCCCGTGGGTTCCTGTTCTCACCCCCCTGTGGGTTCCTGTTCTACCCCCCCGTGGGTTCTTGTTCTCACCCCCCTATGGGTTCCTGTTCTACCCCCCATGGGTTCCTGTTCTCACCCCCCTGTGGGTTCCTGTTCTACCCCCCGTGGGTTCCTGTTCTACCCCCCTGTGGGTTCCTGTTCTACCCCCCCCCCCGTGGGTTCTTGTTCTCACCCCCCTATGGGTTCCTGTTCTACCCCCCCGTGGGTTCCTGTTCTCACCCCCTGTGGGTTCCTGTTCTACCCCCCGTGGGTTCCTGTTCTACCCCCCTGTGGGTTCCTGTTCTACCCCCCCCGTGGGTTCCTGTTCTCACCCCCCTGTGGGTTCCTGTTCTACCCCCCCCCCCCGTGGGTTCCTGTTCTCACCACCCCCGTGGGTTCCTGTTCTACCCCCCCATGGGTTCCTGTTCTCACCCCCCCGTGGGTTCCTGTTCTCACCCCCCTGTGGGTTCCTGTTCTACCCCCCCCCGTGGGTTCCTGTTCTCACCACCCCCGTGGGTTCCTGTTCTACCCCCCTTGTGGGTTCCTGTTCTCTCCCCGCCCCCCCCGTGGGTTCCTGTTCTACCCCCCCATGGGTTCCTGTTCTCACCCCCCCGTGGGTTCCTGTTCTCACCCCCCTGTGGGTTCCTGTTCTACCCCCCCCTGTGGGTTCCTGTTCTCACCCCTCCGTGGGTTCTTATTCTCACCCCCCCGTGGGTTCTTATTCTCACCCCCCGTGGGTTCCTGTTCTCACCCCCCGTGGGTTCCTGTTCTACCCCCCTTGTGGGTTCCTGTTCTACCCCCACCGTGGGTTCCTGTTCTACCCCGCTGTGGGATCCTGTTCTCACCCCACTGTGGGTTTCTGGTCACACCCCACTGTGGGTTCCTGGTCACAGGAAGCCACTCCCCCAAGAATCCACAGCTGTTAACTAACACTGTGCTACCTCCTCCCAAGCACTCCTCCACCTCTAGTGTCACCACCTCGCCACCATGAGTCTATTCCTCCACCTTTAGCCCTAGACTCAGCTAAGAACCTGATTACCTAGAATATTTAATTTTATCACATAGTCACTGGAACTTGTTTTCTTTGAACTGTGCCTTCCTTTCTGTTGGTTTCTTTGCAGTCTGCCTTTTAATTAAACTCCTACTATATCTGTGTAAGACCTCCCCAGACTGATTAATCAAGTGCACCAGGAAACTGAAATTCCATCATAAAACAGTTACTAATGTGTGAGGGGGGGATGATTCAATTGCTGTTTTATTACCCAAATTGACAAAGATCAGTGATGGAGAGAGAGCGTACTGGAGTCGCCTGGCAACACTCTCATCTAATTAATGAAGTGACTGCTTTATGCTGTGAGGTAGCAAAAGGACTTGACAAGACTCATGGCTTTTCTCATTGGCTCGAACAGCTGGAATGATGTTTCTTAACATTCTCACAAGGTTTGGCAGTAATATATTACCCTTGTCACACTTGAAGAAGGAGGGAGGGCCAATTAAATTCTTTTGCCAGTGTCGTGAATCCCAATAGGAAGACAGGGCTGAGAGCTGAATAACCCCCGATCACCTTCCACTGCCTGCCCCTGCCACTATTCACACTACAATCAAATATCTCCACTGTGAATCTTACTGCTTTTTTGGTATCTTTTCTGGGGGAAAGATGGAGGAATCAATGGGGACTAACATTAATTTTTCCAGGGACAAAGGGAAATAAAAGCATAAGGCCCTGATGTACAATTTGTTAATGATGCTGAATTCATAAACCAAGGGGATCGAAAACAGGAAACTGGGACTTATTCTGATTTAATCAGACATGAATAATATTGATGAATATTTTCAGTGACAATAAGGACTGTGTCTTTATCAGAAGAAAAGGCATGTGATTTAATCTGTGTTTTTAAGTTTTTTTTCTTTTTTCTTTTAAGCATCTGTTGCCTAGCTACTTCTGTTGTTTGGCCAAATATTTGGGCCTCTGTGCGTTTTGATTCTGCTCAGATAAGCAAAGGGGATCAGATGGGTTTGAGAACCCTGTCTGTCTCTCTTGAGTCTGGAGAGGCCTCTGGAGAGCAGATGAAAAGCAGTCTGCTCATTTCTGGGATTGCAGTTCCAGAAAAACAGATGACATGGTACTATAAAGGCAGTCTTGCTTCTGATATTTCAGGTGTTCAATTCTTTCAATATTTCCCTTTTGAATATCCTCTTAAAAGGGGGGGGGGGAAAGCTGTCTTTCTCTCTATATATGGGTTTCCTTGGTTGACATGGGTAGGTCCAGACTCAGGTCTAAAGCAGATCTCACCCCAAGGTTATGTGCGTGAAGCTTGGTCCTGAAAACTATCTTTTTTTGGAAGGTAAATGATTATAAATGTAAATTTCAACTCCCTGTGGGGCTCCTTGGCTGGAAAGGATTTCTGGGGTTGGCACAGCTCAGGGGTAATTATCGAGAGTTGAACATAGTTTTTGTCTCAAGGGGAAAGACGTTGGCAGCAGATCCTGCAGGCTCTAAAAGGCCATGTCGTTTTTTTTTTCCGAGGGATGCCAGAACCTCTAATTTCCATACTTAAAATGTTAATGCCCTTCGCTCAACCATATCCCGGTCCCCACTGGCTTTGAGGAGGAGGTATGACTTTTTCTGGATCGCTCTCATCACGGGAAACCACAAAGCTTACAATCTGGCAGAACTTCCCTCGGTGCCAGTGTATCACTTAGGCCAGTCCCTGTCGGATGGCTTTCAAATTTCCACAGCCAAACTCGTGTTTCACTTGAAGGGCTAAACCAGAGTTACTCAAGCAAATGATACCTAATCTTTCTGTACTATTCATGGAAAAGATTCATCTCTTTTTCTTCTTGAGGAGCAACAAAAGCGGTATTTTTAAGCATCAAGTCTGCGCCAAGTGTTATGCTAACCAATGAGGAAAGGTCTCGAAGTGGGAGGCACAATTCTTGACTTTTAAAGGTCTGAGACCTGTTTGGGTAATAATACATGTTTGAAACCAGCAGAATATGATTCCAAGGTCCTACATGAGCTATCAAAATAGTGTGTGTGTGTATGAGATATATATAGATAGATAGAGAGAGAGAGAGAGCATATATAATGTATTCATTTATTATTTCAACAAACACTATGCTGGTATTAAAGGGGAAAGGGGAGAAGGATAAATTAGGAGTTTGGGACTCACCTATACACACTACTATATATAAAATAGATAACCAACAAGGATCTACTGTATAGTACAGGGAACTCTATGCAATATTTTGTAATAACCTATAAGGGAAAAGAATCTGAAAAAGAATGGAGATATATATATGTAGGTATAACTGAATCACTTTGCTGTACACCTGAAACTAACACAACATTGTAAATCAACTATATTTCAATACAAGAAAACCCCACCACAAACAAACAAAAAAAACCCACTATACTGGAATCTCAGAATGTAACGATGAGTAATATACTGTCCTCAAGGAGCACACAGACAATGGAGAAAACATTGAACCAACAGATCATTCATTTTTTTTTACTAATGTTTACTAAGTACTTATTATAAGGCCCTATGCTATATGATGGAGATGTAAGGCTAAGACACTCATTATGGATCTTGCCTTTATGGAGTTTGTAATCATGCACTTATTTGTAAGAACGGTTCACAGTGCTAAGTACAAAACTGTAGATGGGCTTTGGAGTAAAATCAACTGTGTTCAAATCTTAGTTTTTCAATGTACTACTGATAAATCTAGGGGTTTCTAAACCCCTCTAAGCCTTGCTTTCATCTTCTGGAAAATAGGGATAATAGTATGTACCACATACATTTTTTAGTGATTAACAGAAGGAATATAAATACAACACCTATTGCAGTGTCTGCTATATCATAGATGCTCAGTAAATAGTGGTTATTTATGGATATAACGGGATTTTTTAAAGGCAAGTGATGGTAGTATGTAGGTGGGGCAATCAAGCCAGACGAGGGGTACAGATGACCTGAGGTGCACTTGAAGGAGGAGAGGAATTAAGGAGAGGAGAAGTAGTGTGTGCAAAAGCACAGAAATCTGAGGAAGCAGAATGTTTTCCTAGGCCTGGAGGGTAGAGTGCCAGGGGTGGGGAAAGTTAGTGGTGAAGAATTAAGTTGAACAGGAAAGCTGAGGCTTGACCATGATGGCCTAGGATGTCTTAGTAAGAAGAATGGATTTTTATACTGAAGACAATGAGAAATCATTGAATAGTAATTGTAGGAACATTTCTCGAAGGAAAAGGTGCTTGAACTAAACATTGATTCATGGGTAGGATTTAGACTGGTAGAGACAAAGGCCTGGGACAGAGGGAGGAGAGAAGCAGGAATACAGAGCTCAGAGGTAGAAGTGAGCTCAACACTTACAGGACCCAATCAGCTGCCAGGTGCTTTCTCTTGGAGCAGTCTTAGGCAGCCATTGTCTTAACTGATGATTCCAGAAGGGGTTTAAGGTTAGAGCAACTAAGAGTGTGGCTGGCATATTGGTACATGACTCTTTTTGAATTATGGTTTTCTCAGGGTATATGCCCAGTAGTGGGATTGCTGGGTCGTATGGTAGTTCTATTTTTATTCTTTTAAGGAACCTCCATATTGTTCTCCATAGTGGCTGTATCAATTTACATTCCTACCAACAGTGCAAGAGGGTTCCCTTTTCTCCACACCCTCTCCAGCATTTATTGTTTCTAGATTTTTTGATGATGGCCATTCTGACCGGTGTGAGATGATATCTCATTGTAGTTTTGCCTAAGTCCCAGTATATTACCTTTTTTAAATTGTTTGCAATCACATGGTCTTCTATCTTTAGGTACTTTTTTTTTTTTAATAAATTTATTTATTTATTTATTTTTATTTTTGGCTGTGTTGGGTCTTCGTTTCTGTGCGAGAGCTTTCTCCAGTTGTGGCGAGCGGGGGCCACTCTTCATCGCGGTGCGCGGGCCTCTCACCGTCGCGGCCTCTCTTGTTGCGCAGCACAGGCTCCAGACGCGCAGGCTCAGTAACTGTGGCTCACGGGCCCAGTTGCTCCGCGGCATGTGGGATCCCCCCAGACCAGGGCTCGAACCTGTGCGCCCTGCATCGGCAGGCAGACTCTCAGCCACTGCGCCACCAGGGAAGCCCGGCACTTTTTTTTTTCTTTTTGGCAATAGGGATGATCCATGTGCTCATGTCATATAAAGATGGTCCGTATTTGCCTGTAGGGTCTTTGATGCTTTTATATGTTACAGTGAGCATGTCTTTTTGATATCTTGCCTAGCCCTGGATATAGATTTGATGGCAGTATCTCTTCAACTCAAAATCAAGCACATGGTTTGACATGTCTAGGAGTCTTGCACGCTGGAGATCAATGTGGGTGGGCCAGCGGTACATCCCATAACTGAATGTGTGGATGTTTCCACAGGGCCTCTGCCTGGGAGCAGACATGCACTCAGGCCCCAGAGGGACGAGCAACAGCTGCTCCTGACTCGATTCTTCAAAACCATCATCTCTGCAGTGGAACAGATTCCCTTGTCATTTAATCCAAAAGTAAGTCAGTTCTAAAAGAACTTTTAAACTATTATTATTACACTTCTCTGGTTTGTTTCATGCAAAATTTTCTGTCATCTGTCTAAAGATCGTATATACCTTAAAAAATGATCCTGCTTTCCACTTGGTTCTTTTTCCTGTTTGACTTGGTCTCTATCTTTCGTGATAATGGTGAGATCTTAAAAATGAATTGACAGCAGGGTGTCGGAAAGGATGTCAGCACGTCAAACTTCACATTATTCAACTACCAATTAATCCTCCCGTTTTAACCTCACTCCGCACCATGGCCGTCAGCAGTGTCTTCCAGTTCCTGAGCCGTCCCTCTGCACCCTGTGTCGGGGTGCGTGCTCTTTGTTGCTTTATTTCCCACAGTCACCCAGGGTCCAGCTTTCCCTGCTGTGTGAAGGCAGGTACCCCTCAGTCACTGTTTTCCCTTTGTGGGTTTCTGGCTTTGTGGATTCCAGGAGGGAGAAGACATACATGCACTTGTGCAGTTTACCTTTCTAAAGTAGAAGGGTGTGACTGTCTTAAAGATGTATAAATATTTGGATTTAAAATCATAAAATAATTTGTTGATTATTTGAAAGATACTGTGAAACTGGCATTCAGTGTTTAAACTTTTAAAGCCTGTAGGCAGGGAAAATATGATCATCTGAAATGTACTGGGAATGTGCTTTCTCTCGTTTGAAAGGCATAATGGAAATTTATCTTTAGAATAGTCTCTTTCTTTGTTCTGGGATAGAATCATTTTGGTTGTGGTTCTTGTTCATCTAGTGCTTCATTTTGTTGTGTTTAGGGTTGTTCTAAACGGTTTTGAAGCAAACAAAAAGCAAATGCTTTTATTTTCATTCGCAACTCAATCATTCGTCTGTTAATTTACTTCTACAACAAATATTTATTAACCCTCTCCTCAATGCCCTGCCTAAACTACAGGGAAGGAGGCAGACATCATAGCTGTGTACTTCTTGTTATTCTGTTTTATAATGTGAAAAGCTGTGTCAAGAGATTGGAGGATGGGGGTAGCTTTGAAGAGTGGTTCCTCCAAGTCTGGTATCCTGACCAGGGAGCATCAGCTACCCCCGGAAATTTGTTAGAAATGCCAGTACTCAGGCCCTGAATCCGAAATTGTGGGGTTGAACCCAGCAGCCTGGTTTAAACAGCCCTTCAGGTGATTTCAGTGCACACTAACGTGTGAGAACCACTGTTCTAAAAAAGAAAAAAAGCTTTAATTAAAAAAAGGTCAGTTTCTATGAACCGGAAAATAAAGCTGTGTCATATTCTGGGTCTGCAAAAAGGGGAGAGGAGATGCAGAAAAAGAGCTTGGAGATAATGGAAATTCCAGAAATCCATTAAAAAAAAATCTGTCCTATCCTCAGACTTAATTTTTTAAAAACAAAGATGTGTGCTGTGTGTCTTACTGAAGATTTCTGGGATTATTTTTTAGTTCATTTTATGTGCTTTGGAACTCATTTTCTGGTTGGAGATGGGAATAAGATCCTTATTTTATGGTGTTTATGTTAAAACTGTAGGCAACCGTGATGTTGACGGAACCAAGGGATCAGCTGCGAAAGCTGTCCCATCACTGTTAGTTTTGCTAATGTCATGGTCACGGCCAATACTGCTCTCAGTGTCACCCTGATATTTTGTTGACATTCATCTTGTAGCTTTTACTTTTCTGGGGATGTGAGGGTTAGTTAATAAGCACTGGATTGTCTTAGTGATAACCTAGTATTTTAGTCCTTTCAGTGGTGGCTTAATATGATGAATTGATTTCCCTATACCTCCACTGTTCTCTTCCTTTTGGTCACGTTTTTTTTCCCCAGAAGTCGTCTTCTATGTTCGTGTAAATAGACACCTGGGGGACTTGTCCTCAGTCCTTCATTCATGTCCAGATATGCCTCTGTGTTTAGGTTAAAGCTGTCACTCTGTTACACGGATCACTCATTTGGGTTTGTTGATTGCGTGCAGTTATAGCAGCTACAGTTAATGTTGTTCATTCCTCTTGTGTCTGGGGAGGCAAGATGGCATAAGGCAAAGAGCGCTGGATTTAGTGTCAGAGCTGCAACTGATGTCTTCCAATTCCAGCAAATCCACATGGCCTAGGAAAAAAAATCCATCTCTCATTGCCATATTTGCAAAACTTTGTTATCATCTTATTTCTGAGGATCTTCCCTTTCTTCCCTTCCCTGTGATTCTAGGTACACAGGTCACAATCTGTAGAGAAATATTATTCTTGGGCTTTCAGCCATGAATATCATAGTTATTTGGGAATTGGAAGTGGATTTGGAGTATTAGGAAGATGTTAGAAGGGGGAGATTTAACAACCGTTCTTTAACCCTCCAAATCCCAGAAGCTTTTGTAGAAGTCCATTTCCCAGAAACAAACAAACAAACAAACAATAGGAGACCTCAAGTTGTCACCATAAGCTCATTGTTATGTGAGTGGGTTTGGGTTGCTCTGTTGTTGCTTCTCTATGGCAAATTCAAATACATCCTCAACCATTAAGATTTTTGTGATCAGGACAACTCTTCTATTTCCTTTCTCCCATTCTTCAGATGCAAACCATTTCTCATCACTTATGGCTGTAAACATATTCTTGAAAATATTCATTATATGTGTACTGGTCTTATGCCCCTTATTATACTGGGGATCCTATCCTAGGAATTGAGCCTTGCTCTTTTTGGGGGACCCTGTGTTCAGCATAGTGCCTAACGTATATGAGTTACTTACTGAATACATGGAAGATTCCCTTAATAAAAGTCTGAGTGTCATGTGGATAGTGGTCTGTGATCCCAGTCCGTGAACTTTTTGTTACCAGTCTATGATGAGAGAAGTACACAAATTGAGAATAAGTGATAGAACTTGTTGTAACAGTTTGACATTGCTGCACCATCAAAATATGTGATCAATACACTTATTTCACTGAAATAGGGCACATAATATATTTTGTATATTGAGCTTTTATCCTACAAATTTGCTAAAATCACTTATCTTCTCTAGTTTCTTTTTGGTAGATTCATTGGTATTCAATGAAGTCACGTCATTGGCAAAGAAAGTTTTATTTCTTCCTTTCCAATCTGTGTGCCTTTTATTTGTATTTCTTTCTCTTTTCATTAAGACCTCCAGGATAATGTTGAATAGAGCTGATAAGATGGGATATTCTTGCCTCATTCTCCATCTAGAGAGAAAGCATTCAACCTTTCACCAGTAATTATGATGTTAACTGTAGATTTTACCATAGGTGTCCTTTATCAGATTGAGGAAATTTCCCTCCATCCCAAGTTTCCTGAAAAATATTATTGTGAATGGGTATTGGATTTTGTCCAGTACTTTTCCTTGAAGTCATATGGTTGTTCTTTTCTGACTGTCAACATAGTGAATTGCCTGACTTATTTTCAAATGTTGAAACAACTTTGCATTCATGGGATGAGCCTTGAATGGTGATGATGATCACCTGAATGGTGATATATTGCTGGATTTGATTTTCTAAAAGTATGTCAGGGATTTTTGCATCTATGTTCATGAGGGATATTGGTTTGTAGTTTCTCTTATTGTAGTATCTTTGCCTGGTTTTGGAATCAGGGTAATTCTAGCCTCATAAAATCAGCTGGGGAGTGTTTATTTTCTTCTGTTTTTTGAAGAGCTTGTGTGTAATTGGTATTATTTTTTTCATTAAATGTTAAATAAAATTCAGAGCCTGGAGTTTTCTTTGTGGAATTTTTCAGCCTATGATTTCAATTTTTAAAACTAAATATAAGACTATTCATTTATCTCTTCAAACTGAGTTTTGGCAGCTTGTGTTTTTACAGAATTTTACACATCATCAATGATGTCATAAAGTTATCATAAGAATCCCTTATTATATTGTGAATATTTTTAGGATCTGTAGTGATGGCCTCTCTTACATACTTGATTTTGATTATTTGCGTTATCCCTATTTTCTTGGTTAGTCTGGCTAGTGTTTTCAATTTTGCTAATTTTTCAAAAGCCAATATATGGTTTAATTGATATTCATTATTGTCTCTGTGCTTCCTATTTCACTGATTTCTGCTATTATCTTTATTATTTCCTTTCTCTGCTGTCTTACTTGCTGTACCTATATTTTTTTTTTTAGTGGTTGCTCTAGTGTTTACAATATATATCTTGAACTTATCACAGTCTACTTTCAAGGAAAATTATGCCATTTCATATATAATCAAAAACCTTAAAATGGTGAGCTTCCATATGTGCTATGTTTTAATATACATATGTATAAATCTCATGATGCATTCTTATTTTCATTTAAGCTGTCAGTTACCTTTCATACAGATTTAAAGTTTTGAGACTTTTATATTTACCCACTTTTCTGGAACTCTATTTCTTTGAGTAGATCCAAATTTATATCTGATATTATTTTCCTTTCACCTGAAGAAATTTCTGTATCATTCCTTTTAGTGTAGGCTTGGAAACTGTCACTGGGCATAAGTTGGGTCAATCATAGAACTCACTTCTCTTTGTTTCACTTTTTCCAGAGGTCAAGTTCTGTCCTGTCTCTTTTCCAATGCCTAAAAACTCAAAATATATATTCATGTATTTTTTCCAGTTTTCTAGTTGTTTAAGACCAAAGAATAAATACCTTTCTTGTCGCCCCATGGTAGCCTGGAGAGAAATTTCTGAATAGAGTATAGATCAAAAAGACTCTGTGATAGACTGGAAAAATAACAGCAACCACATCAGCAATACCTGGGCCTTCACCATAGAGCAGCATTGTTCAATAGAACTTCCTGAGTTGACGGAATTGTTCTATATCTGCACTTTTCTCTACAATAGCCATCAGTAGACATGTGGCTATTTCAAGACTGAGTACTTGAATGTGGCTAGTGTGTCAGAGGAACTGAATTTTTAATTATATTTAATTTTAGAAAATGTAATAAGTGGGACTTCCCTGGTGGCACAGTGGTTAAGAATCTGCCTGCCAATGCAGGGGACACGGGTTCGAGCCCTGGTCTGGGAAGATCCCACATGCCGCGGAGCAACTAAGCCCGTGCGCCACAACTACTGAGCCTGTGCTCTAGAGCCCGCAAGCCACAACTACTGAGCCTGCCTTCCACAACTACTGAAGCCCACGTGCCTACAGCCCGTGCTCTACAACAAGAGAAGCCACTACAATGAGAAGCCGCGCACTGCAACGAAGAGTAGCCGCCGCTCGCTGCAACTAGAGAAAGCCTACGCGCAGCAATGAAGACCCAATGCAGTCAAAAATAAATAAATAAAATAAATAAATTTAAAAAAAAAGAAAATGTAATGGTAACATGTGGCTAGTGGCTACTTTATTGGACAGCTCATATCTAGAACCTTTAGAAAAATGTTAGCAAGACTGGAACAGAAAGAATGTCAGTAAAGGAGAACAAAGCTAGACTGAAGACAAGGGATGGATGTTTATCTTTTTAGGTCAAACAGAGCTGGGTAATGTGTGCTTAAGGCTTGTGCTGAAGAAGAAAACAGGAAAATCAGAGAAGACGTAATGACACAATACAGTGACGGTTAAATTAACTGTTGCAAAAAATGCTTTGGACTAGTGCACTAGTCATTGCTGCTAATATTATTTCCCTAGTGATCTGAGGTCAAGGTGAGCAATTGCATAACAGGTATCACACATGAGTAGGGACATCTCTCTCAATTACAGCTTTCCCTGCCATTTAGCACTCCTAGGGATTTCTAATCCCAAAGAGGACAGTTTATAACGCTTGCACTGTGTCCTAAGTTTTATAAGGAGGTAATAGTTAAATTGGTCAAAGCTACAACCTCTTCCAGGTTGTTGAGAAACCTGGCATTTTCCCAATATGGAGCATAGAAGACAAGGGGTAGCTACCATTGATCTTGCCTTCCACAAGTGTCTGTTTACCAGGGTGATCATCCATAATAGCATCAATTCTTGGAAGCCCTTTTCCTGAAGCTCAAGTATTGAGAGACCAGCACGTCAGGGACCCTTTCTTGTGTGCAATTCTCATGATAATTGATGACCTGCGCATGTGGAAAGTGTACAGAGGTCTCCCCAGTACTATGTATGTGTCTGTAGTAACTTCAGGTGAAATCAGAGTCAAGGGGTTTGTTTTTCCCTTTGGATGCTGCATTACATTTGAGTGTCTGTATGGAAGTTTTATTTCCAGGTTATCATTCCAAGAAGACCTTTTCACCACTGACCTATTTTTATGGGCCAGACCATTAAAGAAAATAGGAGATAAATTGCATTGTTTGCCATCTGTATCTACGGTGCAGCATATATAATTCACTGAAAGATATATAAACACACAAACTTCTGTTAGTCACTGTCAGGATATCTAACAGCTTTGCTTGCTTGTACCTAGTCCACCATCAGTTTTAATCAGAAATTTGGTGTGCTCATGTTTTCCTTTGAAAAATTATTTATCTTTAACATATAATAAGCCAGCCTATAGACATCAGTTAATGGATTGTAAGAGCACATTAGATATTCTAGAGTGACCCAAGTAGGTCATAAAGGTAATGGGGGTAGGATAAAACACTGCAGTGAGTTCATTCACAGAAGGAACATGAAACAATCACAAGGAGTTCTTGAACAAGAAAGCTGGGAATGTAGGCTGGGCAGAACCGACTGGTACAGAGTAGAGGACTGGTTGGGAGGTGGAAAATGGCATCTTTTCCAAGTCTTGTGGGAGACAGTGCCAAGAGCATGAGCTCAGACAGAGGGTCAATTCCTGGCTCTAATTTCTGAGTTACTGGTTCTGGAACCTTGGGCTGGCATCTGGCACAGAGAAACAATACTTCCTACTTTTAACAGTTTTGTAAAAAAACAAATGAATTAGGGAACTATACTCAATATTTTGTAATAACCAATAAGGGAAAAGAATCTGAAAAAAATAGATAGATATGTATATGTATAACTGAATCACTTTGTACACCTGAAACTAACACAACATGGTAAATCAACTATACTTCAATTTTAAGAAATGGTAGAAGTACAGTTTTAAAAAAAAATCACATGAGTTAAAGTTTGTGTAAACACAGGCCTAAAAATTCAGATTAGTGTTCAGATGTGGCTGGTGGGGCAGTCCTGCTGCAGGACTTTTTGGTTGAAGGTGGAACCTCGGAGGCAGGACGGGGGGTGCGGGCAAGAATGATAACACATTCTAAGGCAAGGGAGATGCTTAGATGACTAATTTTGTTTAAGGACATGATGGAAGTGTTGGAGTATAGATGTGATTTCAGGACCATCTATTGCCAATCAGAGCTCATGTGGGCCTGTTTCTGAGCCTTAGGAGATGGACTGCAGTGAGCACAGAAAAGCCTAGTTTCAGTAGATAAATTCTGAGAGGAAAAGACCTGCTTTGTTGTAACTAAATGTTGTCCTTGTGCCAATGAACAGTATTTCCTCCTTCTGGATTTCTACTGGAGCATGACGTGATATAGAAAAACATAGTAACTTGATTCGTAAGGCATACCAATCCTTATATGGAAACACCAGAAAGATGTCATACTGTGCTGGCTTCACAGTCTGCATCGTATCAGCTAAGTTAGTGGTCATAAAAGATCATTTTCAATACCTAAGGAAGAGAAGAGGAAAATGGTGGGCATCACCCAGCAGCTGGGAAGATGTTCATAGTAGAGTGAGATATCCCCACAGGATGTCCAGAATTGATTTAGGGTGAGGGATTTTGAGGGCATCTGGGTTTACCATTATGGCGCAGAAGGGCACTTATTTTCCCCAGTCTTTAGATCTAGGTTGGCGAAGCCTGGAGAATGTGAGGCCGTGGAAGGACATGGCAGCCTGGCGCTGGCTGCATAGAAGGACTCAATAACTGTTCTCTTTTCTCTTCTTCCTGGAGACAGACACTTGTACACTGGTAGCAGAGACAGAGGCAAAGACTTTTTCCTCTAATTCCTGTTATACTGCTTAAGCTACCCCCCAAGACCTCCCTTCAAGAAATTTTAAGTAGTTCCTCTTGTTTAAGAAGTTGCCAAATTGAAACACATCAGCAGCCACGCAGCTGAGGAAGGCTGGTAAGAACAGTAAAGGGGAGTTGGGAGTCTTGAGTCTTTATTCTGCTTCTGTCACTACCTAATTGTATGGGCTCAAGCAAGTTATTTAATCTTTCAGGACTCAGTTTTCCCGTTTGTAAAAGAGGGCTACATGATTCACAAGCACCCTTCTCTCTCTGACATTCTGTGAGTTCCTCCACCTTCTTAAATTCTCTGATTCTGTTAGGGGTCCCTCAATAAGTGTCAGAAGGAGTTACAGTGACGGTAGTAGCGGTCCCAGGAGGCTTCTCAGACTGCATGGGAAACATGTGGGACACAGGAGTGCTCAGTGGGTACTAAGGACACCTGTTTGACTGAAATTGGGTGTTCTTTGGGGTACTAGGAAGAGACGAGACAAAATGTGGGCTGAGGTGCAATGGTGAAACCTCTCCTCATCTTTGTTTCTTTCAGATTTATCTGACTGAGTTGGGACTGGGGCTCACCCTAAGAATTCTGCCTACCACTGTCGGGCAAAGCAAGCAATGATGATGTGTGTTTAACTTTTGTGCATAGTAGATGGTTAACATTTCTACAGGATGGTAATAATGACCATTTATTGAGTGCTTGCCTAGTGTTGACCTAAAATAGTAGACTGCCTATAAAAATGGTTTTATTTGGGATCAGTAGAGAATTACAGTTCGATGTCTGCAACCATGGGGAGCCATATGCAAACCCCTGCACAGCAAGGGAAGGAAAACGTTTCAATAGAGCGGAAAAGGAAGTTGTGGTGGGGAGGCTACAGTGAACGCTGAGTCCATGGCTTGTCAGTGGCTGAGTCCTTGCTTGGAAAGAAGAGGTGTCTTTCGTCTTCCTGTCGGGCTAGGCTAACATTGCAGGGCATGCTAGCTCCCCCTTCTGGCCCTCCAACTTGGTTTAACTGAGGTTTCTGTTTATTAATTTTTTTACACCAAATTAGTCGTAAGTCCAAAATGCTTTACATTCATTTTCTTATTTGGTTCTCATGATACCCTGTGAAGTCAGATGCATTTTACAAATGGCGAAACCATAGTTCAGGAATGTTTGCTGCTAAAATTCACAGAACTGGCAACTCAAGAGAGCCAGGATTTGAATCTGCATCTGTTTTGACCTCCAATGCTGGGCTTTTCCGTTGACTCCTTTAAGGACGGGGTCTGTATAGCTCACACGCTGACAAGCCTCAGTGCAGAACACATCCAGGTCTTTGGGCAGTTTAATGATAAATGAATTAATCAAAAATAATTAAACATCTCAAGCATATTAAATACAAAATAACTAGGACATGGTCGGCTCTCCACATGAATTCCTCCTGATGAAGCACTTCCTGCTGTGACAGAAATAAAATAAAGTCCCTCGGTAATTCAAAGCATATACAGCAATTAATTCTACATTTATATGGTCTTTTCTTTAGAACTGTATTTTAATTTTTTAAAGCGCCATTTTAATATCTGTGCTGTAACTGATAATTATTTTGGGAAGGGGGCAGCAAGAGGATTTCAGTGGCAGCACTAACAGTTTTTTAAGGCAACGGCTGCAGGGCTTAAATCACCCTGTGCCTGTCTGAGGGGAGATAGTCTGTAGTTGTGCCTCCTACTGCAAGGTCATTGGTTTGAGTCTAGTCAAAGTCGGTCAAGGCTGAAGGTCACCTTCACTTGACTGCTCCCTGGTGGCCTCTGTAGATGAGATAGTGGACTTACCCAATTTCCTCCTGGGCAGCCACCCAGGACTAATTCTGAAGGCTCTTACTCCAAATGGGAGGACCAGTCCTGGCTTAGACGCTTATCATTGTGTCCTTTCAAGGTCTAGGCCATGGCTAATCCTGGTGGCTATTATTATTGTTATTATTATGTATTCACTCAGAGGCACCAGCAGAATACCAATTTGGAGAAAACAAGCACGTTAGCTTCAGTTCCTGTTGGTTGTGATGGCTGGAGGTGAGCACAGGAACAAGTAAGAGGTTCATTACTCCTATCCACCCATCTCCTAACCACACTTCAAAAGTCCATCTCAGGTCCCATCCCATCCCAAAGCTGTTCAGGACCAGCAGCCCATGATGCCCCATGAATTCCAGTTGTCTCTGCTGCCTGTGGATATCTTACGGCTCATTATCATTCATGACTTTGCATTATTATGCACTCTCATTTTGGATGCTCAAGTGGAAAATAGCAGGACATTAAAATCTTTCGTAGGTTCACTGACTCATGAACCTTGGCTTAATATAAGTCTTCCAGTGTCCTAATTTGAATCACTGTGGTTTCCTCTAAGGAGTCCTTCCCCGAGACCCTTTTTAATGTACCAAGTCTCTAAGTCACATATAGCAACCACACCCCACCTGCATCCTTACTCTTAGTATATCTGAAACACCATATACGAGGTGGGCATGCATTCTCTCAGTCTGCCTCCTTAATTATTTTACTCTGCTTACACCTTAGAATTCCTATGATTCTTTAAGAAACAGGTGGAACATTAATTAATTAGCTAATTCGCTTAATATTTAAATCTGTAATCTCCTGAACGCTTTTCCATCATGGCTCTCTTTTAATCTTTTAATCCTGAATACATGTTTTCTTTTAATTATTATGACTTCAGTTCCTGTGTTTCAACCTTTTTGTCTCAGATATGAATCCCTGGACCCATGTCTGTAGTGATATCCTGGGTTTTACCTGAACTGAAAAACCTCTCCTGCTTAAGTATTTCTCCCACAGGTGACTCTGTAGTCTGAGACAATGTGTACTTGTAGAACGGACCTGGGCATAGCCGATGGAGTCCGTGGGAGGGAGGAAGTAAAACATCACAGCCATGGAGGAGTCAACGGTGCTTAATAAATACACATGGAATCCATTGAATAAATGAATGATCTAGCAGCGCCTCTGTGAGCAATTCCCTCCACTCCTTCCCATTTGGCACACTGGGTCCTGAGAGAGTCCCAGGCCACTGAGAACTCTGACCTCACGTACTTCCTGAAGGGGATAAAACCTCCTGATTCAATCATCTGGTCCTAGACTCAACTGCCACCTGTCTACCAATTACTTTAGTGATGTAAACAGAAGTTCTTTGCTGCTTGCATAGTACACCTAAATTTCTCTCTCTGCACCTGGCTGTAAGAAATACCACATTGTTTAATTTTTCTAAATCAAATTAGTTCTGAGTTTGTGCCCACACTAGTCATGCTTGGGAGAAATTCAAACTCAGTAATAGTTTTGGAGACAGGTGGCTTATGTGAATGTCCGGAAACTGAAGAAATGCTCACTACCTTCAGTCTACTGAGGTCGGCTCTGATATGTACATGTCTCAAGGCCACATGATCCATGCACCATATGCAGACCTGTTATGACCCCAGCTTGGGTGCAGGGGTCTTGATGTAGTTTAGGTCTTTAGCACCTGGTGTCCAACCTGAGAAGACACACCAGGCAGGTCCAGGGTGCTGTGAGTGAATTGGCCCAAACTCTGTTTCCTTTCCAGTCTTTATAAATCTCATCTTTCTCCAGGACCAGCTGTTCCGTCTTAAACTCTCCAAGTATTTCTCTCTATTCCTTCCTTTTGGGGAAGTTCTTGACAGGTAGTGTGAGCATATATCATCTAAATCAGGACACTTCTAAGGGTAAAAGGGAGCATTAATAAAAAGTATACCAGGGGGCTTCCCTGGTGGTGCAGTGGTTGAGAATCCGCCTGCCAACGCAGGGGACACGGGTTCGAGCCCTGGTCTGGGAAGATCCCACATGCCGCAGAGCAACTGGGCCCGTGAGCCACAACTACTGAGCCTTTGCGTCTGGAGCCTATGCTCTGCAACAGGAGAGGCCGCGATAGTGAGAGGCCCGTGCACCGCGATGAAGAGTGGCCCCCACTTGCCGCAACTAGAGAAAGCCCTCACACAGAAACGAAGACCCAACACAGCCAAGAATAAATACATAAATAAATAAATTTAAAAAAAAAAGTATACCAGGAAAAGAGGCATAAACCAGGGTGTATGATTGTCCTATGTGAGGCCTTCCTAAATGAGTCTTTAGAAACACAATGTGGATTTCTTTTCCCTAGAGGTGACAATAGGGAAAGAAGATGCTGCCATTGGTTCACCTTTCCCATCAACTCATCCTATTACATATGTGTACCCTGGATCAAAAACTAATCCTTTTTCCAGGAAGGTTATTCTCCCTGGCAGTGCATGTGTGAATGGAGAGGGAGAATGGCAACACTCTCTTGATCACCAAGATCCACCAAAATGACTTTAGAGGATATTGGGATAAAGGGTCTGAGAACAGATTACCAAGAAGCAAATGGCTATAAACCTGAAATGCCAGTTTATCATGCCTAGTGGCTGCCACTTCCCTTTGCTTTACGCTATGGATAGAGAACTACAGCTCCTTGCGTTGGGCAGTGAAGCTGCTGTGGAAGTACAAGTCTAGATGCAGCTCAGCTGAGATGCTCTCCGATTGCGAACTTCCCGAGGCAGGAAATGCAGAAGGCCTCTGTTTCCAAAAGCCATTGGGAGAGAGTTGCAGGCACTCAAAGCTTTCACTTTAACAGCAAAAAGCCTCCATCTCAAGAGCTTAAATTTGTCTCCAAGGTGAACCTAAGAAGGTGGCAGAAGTGTAGCTATTATTATAGCAATTTGTCCCCTCCAAACAGCAGCCGCCAGGTGGAGAAATGTGAGTAGTTAACTTGCCTTTTTTTCTCCTAGATTATTTTTTTCCTGAGTCCCCTTGGTGCTGCCTGGGGAAGGGCAGAGCAGCCTTTTCCTGTCCTCCTGTCATATTGAATACAGCCCAACATCTGTTGGTTACTGCAGAGCCCAGTCTCTCCCCAATGGACAGTTAGACAATTTGATAGCAGAGAATGTCAATCTTTAATCAAAAGACACAGAGATACTTAATTATCCTACAAAGAGAACAGAAGAAAAAGTCGGCACCCACCCTACTCTTCCACAGGTTTATAGAGAAAAAATTTTTTTAAAATTTATTTTATTCAAATATAGTTGATTTACAATGTTGTGTTAATTTCTGCTGAACAGCAAAGTGATTCAGTTATATATATAAATATATATATATAAATATATATATATATACACACACACACACACATGTTCTTTTTCAAATTCTTTTCCATTATGGTTTATCACAGGACATTGAATATAGTTCCCTGTGCTATACAGTAGGACCTTGTTGTTTATCCATTCTATATTTAATAGTTTGCATCTGCTAACCCCAAACTCCCAATCCATCCTTCCCCCACTCCCCCTTCCCCTTGGCAACCACAAGTCTGTTTAGAGAACAATTTATGATTCATGCTGGTGACACTTCTGCGGTGAAGAGTTGGTTTGGCTGCTTTTGCAAATCTAGAATATTTTTACTTTTTAGGGCTCTGAAAATATGGCTGTATTTCTTTTGTTTACAGGCTGAAAAAAAATCAGATATCCTTCCATATTGCCTGAGAGATGAAACATATATTTTGTTTTTGCTTTTAATATCCAGGCCTCCAAAAAAATCATATATTCTCAGATTCTTATTTGGGGCTTGCTTTTATTTTCTTCTCATGCCCAGCAGAGGAAACACAGTAAGGCACATTAGGAGGAAAATTTTACTCCCTTGTCATTAAATATATTCCAGAGGAATTTTCCATATTTCAAGGAAAATGTTAAATCTGGGCTTGAGGAGGGTGATGGTGGTGCTGGGTTTTATTTCCCTAGCCTGTAACAAGGGGTATGAAAAATATTGATTTGCTCCTGAGAGATGCTGGAGCAACTTAATTAAAGCTGTTTAAGTACTTTGGAATCTTTTGACAGAAGGAAGCATATAAAAGTGTAATGTGCTTTCATTTAATGTGAACTTTTCAGAAACCAGAAGGAAGCCTTTCCACACCGCATCCCATTTCAAAACAATATGCTGGTGAAGATATCTTTTCAATATCCAAGTATATTTGGTAGCGATAAATATAGTCTCTGACCTTTAACAGATGTACAAGTGAAAACAGAGAGAAATTGGACATGCTGTGATGGCGATTGCCTGTTTTACTGAGCCTCTCAGCATATTGATTGGCTGGAAGATGTTTCGGAGAGCTGGTTTAAGACTTATAAATCCACACCATTGGGGGAGGAGAGTGTGGGCTTCTAAGACCCTACACAAGATAAGTCACAGGAAATAAAGACTGCAGTAGTCAGTCAACTTAACTTTGTGACAAAAGGCTAGCAGGAAACTCTGCTCGAGTTTTGGCAGGGGGTAGACAATTTCCCCCTTGTGGTTCTCCACACAGTACAAAGCACACATATGCCCCTCATAAAAGACTCTGAAGGGACATTCTTAGCTGATGCTTCCAAAAGCACGTTGGTCTTCGGCCAACAAAGTCAGTGTGGAATTTGGCTGACAAGACCTTGACTTCTTTCCATCATGCTGTCAAGGACTTGATAGATGCACTTTTCCCTCTTCCACCTCCCAGAGCTCTGTCGCTGGCGTGTGCCTGCTTAATAAAGTTGTTGAAGCACTCGTCTCCTAACCTTCACCCACGGGAGACCTGGACACATGTCCATACTCATTGAAGACTTCCTTTTTGGCAAGTCAGGCCCTGACTACGACTTCTTGATTGGGTTATAGTGGAAAGCTGTGCTTGGAGTTTTAGCCAGGGTGCCTCCTATAAGACACCCTGTGTGATCACTGCTTGAGCTTTGTGCTGTCAGGGGAAGATGGAGTAGGGGCTTTGGCAGGGAAGAGGAAGTTTTACTCGAGTACCTCATGACCTTCAGTTCACCTGGGAGGGGCTGTAGTAATATAGTCACACGCTGGACTGAAGACAGAATAAGGGAAGTGAATTCCACCATTCTTGGGAGGCCTTCCCTTCCTTGGTTTCTCTCCTAATGAAGGGAAACTTCAACTGTAGCTCAACCACCCCATTTGTTTTCAAGGCAACCTCATTAGGCTTAAGTTTGCTGTCTGGTGGGATTTGTTCAGTTCATGGCGTTTCAAACTGGCCTGGGCCACCTTCAGGCACTAGTTGGTCATTGCAGCTCTAATCGGCTGGCTTTATCACACTTACCACAATTTTGGCCTTACCCTCATTGTGGTATTTGAATTGGGCTTGTTAGTATTTGAATCTTGGCTTTTCCCATTGAAAGGGATGTGGTTATTCTTCTAGCCTTGGTGCCTCGGGTATCTCTCATGAGTATCTTGTGCCAGCTTTTACTTGTGGAACCCCAAACTGACCTCAGACCCTGAACTAACCTCCCAAATGGGCTATCTGTGACAATTTGTTGAAAGTGACTAATGTGGACAGGTGAGATTTGGAGTTCATGTTATTGTGATAGATTCTGAGCACTTAAATGCTCGTTCAGTATGTTTTCTCTTAATCTCTGCCATGATTGTTCAAATGATACAACGACTAGCATTTCAGTTCCCCAAACTGCAGGCAACTAGAGTCCTGGAATTCTGCCAGCCTGCTTCCTACAGGATTAGCTTCTCCTAATCTTTTTTCTTTCTGAAGCTGCGTGGTTTCTAATTTAAGTTAGTGTTCTTGCACTTTTTCTACTGCTGTATTAGTATTGCATATTATAGACATATCATAACTTATTTGTCTTTCCATTGATAATATGTTGTTTCTGATTTTATTCTATTATGAATCTCTTTATACATGTATTTTTGTGCACTGTTTCAGTAGGATACACACCCGGAGATTAAACTTTGGGTCATAAGGTATGAATAGTTTGACAGATACTGCTAAATGGTCTTCCTAAAAGGCTGTAGCAGTACTGCTGCCAAAGAAACTCTTAGAAGAATCTGGAGAGCACTTGCTGTACCATCACTTGCGGCACACCATATGTTGTTAAACTGTTTCCTTCTTAACCTGTGGATCTCAGCTAAAATGTGACCTCCTTAAGGGGCATCCCTGACTCCTACTTCTCCTCACCAACGCTACCTCAGTTTAACATGCCTTGCTTTCTCCACAGCAATATTAATACTTGAAATGATCTAATTAGGTTACCTATTTTAATATATATTTTTTTTAATTTTATATATTTTATTTATTTTTATATTTATGGCAGTGTTGGGTCTTCGTTTCTGTGCGAGGGCTTTCTCCATTTGCGGCAAGTGGGGGCCACTCTTCATCGCGGTGCGCGGGCCTCTCACTGTCGCGGCCTTTCTTGTTGCGGAGCACAGGCTCCAGACGCGCAGGCTCAGCAATTGTGGCTCACGGGCCTAGTCGCTCCGCGGCATGTGGGATCCTCCCAGACCAGGGCCCGAACCCGTGTCCCCTGCATTGGCAGGCAGATTCTCAACCACTGCGCCACCTGGGAAGCCCAGGTTACCTATTTTTATGCATATGTTTTTCCCTCTCTTTCTCTTCATTAGAAGACATACTTCCTGAGAGAAGGATTCTGCCCTGTATCCTCAGCAGCTAGAATAGTGGCTGGCAGATAAGAGGTGCTCAGAAAATAGCTAACGGATGACTAGTGTCTCCATCCCCTTCCTAACACTAGTTTTATTTCTTTCTAAACATGTTAAGAACATTTACTATTGACTAGGTACTGTTTCAAGCAGTTTACACATATTAACTAATTTAATGGTCATGACAACCCTGTAAGGTAGTTACCATCTCCATTATACAAATAAGAAAATAGACCAGGAGAGGCTAAGTAATTTGCACAGGATTTGGTAGCTAATCAACTATGAATCTGGGACTCAGACTCAGGCAGAATCACTCTGACGTCTCTGCATGTAGCATTACACTATCCTGCTTATTTGCTGGGAGAAAAGTGATATCTCGTTGTTTTATTTTTAATTCTCCTGCTTACTGATAATGCTAAAGCTCATTTCATGTCTTTATGAACCATTTAGAAGTCCCTTTTTTGTGAACTGGCTGTTTTGTGTGTGTGCTTTATTATTATTATTTTAATTTTTTTAACTTTCTTTCCCCTCTCTCCCTCCATTCCTCCCCCTCCCACTTGTTACCATTGTTGTATAGGAATGGAAACTTTTGAGTAATTCTGTTTCTTAAATATATATATATTTAAGGTGTACCACATGATAATTTGACATACATATACGTGATTATTATAAAGTTAATTAATATTTCATCTCCTCACATAATTACCATATTTTGGTGATTAGGATAGCTGAAATCTGCTCTCCTAGCATATTTCCAGTATTATTATACAGTTGGATTCCACATATAAGTCAGATAACAATACAGTATTTGTCTTTCTGTGTCTGGCTTATTTCACTCAGCATCATGTCTTCCAGGTTCATCTGTGTTGTCACAAATGGCACCATTTCCTTCTTTCTCATGACTGAATAATATTCCACTTATATGCATATCTCACATCTTCTTTATACATTCATTTATCAGTAGACACTTGGGTTGTTTCCGTACCTTTCCAGTGCATAGGAATTAATATATAGGTTGGCTTTGTATGACGTTGAAGGGTCAATAAATAAATACAAATCTGAATGGAGTATTACTCAGCCATAAAAAGGAACGAAATTGGGTCGTTTGTTGAGACGTGGATGGATCTAGAGACTGTCACACAGAGTAAAGTAGGTCAGATAGAGAAAAACAAATACCGTATATTAACACATATATGTGGAACCTAGAAAAATGGTACAGATGAACCGGTTTGCAGGGCAGAAATAGAGATACAGATGTAGAGAGCAAACGTATGGACACCAAGGGGGGAAAGTGGTGGGGGGTGTGTGGTGGTGGTGGGATGAACTGGGAGATTGGGATTGACATGCATACACTAATTTGTATAAAGTGGATGACTAATAAGAACCTGCTGTATAAAAAGTAAATATAGTAAAATTAAAAAAAAACCCACAAATCTGGGGTCAGGTTCTGCCAGCAGATGTACTCAATTCTGATGTAAACTGATGCAAACCACTAATAAAAAATGTAAAGTATGGCAAGGAAAGCAAGTGATTACGTGATTTTTAAAACTAGCTATTTATTGCTGTTAAAGCCATAATTAAATTTCATTTTTGCAGAATCGTTCCATTTTTATCACAGCTAATGTCATAAGTAAATACAACCAATTGTTATCTCTTGGGATTTAAAATCTATAAACAGTATTAGGCTTACCTTGAGTTAAAAAAAGAAAAGAAAAACAAACAAGAAATTCAGGAACTTTCAGATGAGCAAACAGGATTTTATTTGTATGTGGTCTGGTAATTTGATTTTCAAGACGAAGAAATCAAGTATTTGGAGAAAAATGGAGGCAATTATCAGTAGTAAAAATACATACAAAAAGTTGTATTATTATGTACTATAGGGCAAATATATTTGTAAATTTGATTTAAATCTCATCCGCTTACATTTATGTACCCCTGTTTATTGAGTATAGCCTGCTTAGCATGTGCTGTGCTATATGCCCAGAATACTAAATATCATATATAGATGTTTAGAGCGTATGAATTTCAGTGTACAAATCTAGGTGGATAAGAAATAGAGCACTTTTTATTTCCTTTGAATCCATTTAATTTCTGTCTTGAGTCCTGTTCCGCATGTGTTGATAAGAAATTCAGGTTAGTATGCCTGGGATTTCCCCCTATCCTGCTCCGGTGGTCATGCCATATGCAATTCCAAGGCATCCATGATGAAGGGATGCTGGAGGGAGCCTTCACTTATTAGATATCTGTGGTGATGAAATATATCTCTTCCCTGTTTGCATGGTGCCTTTAAGTCCTTTCCACCATGCATGGGAGGAAAGAGTCTTATGAGGCTGGAGACGCCGGTACCTGAATGCTCATTCGTCTTGGACTTTGCTGCCAGCCCTCTCTGGGGCCCTGGTCCCACAACTCCATGACCACAGGCCTCTGTCTCTCTTCCAGGGGAACACCTTTCACAGTCTGGAGAAGTATCTCTCTCCCTTTGGCTTCTTCTTACCCTGCTTTCCCATCCCATTTACTTCCTACAAATTATCAGGTAGTCTATAGGGTTAGGCTATTGGAAACAAAAGCCAAGATGTAGGCTGCCTCTGCCGCCTGTGCCCAGCCGCACCTCCCTTGAGGCAATGATAATGAGTCCCTTCTTCATCCACCTGTGGTCCTCGTTTAGATCAGCATAGTATTTCAGGAACTGTTGTAATCACTTGCTCTCCAATTCTATTTGTTTTTCTCTCTCCTTGTCCTTTAAGGCATTTCATACGTAGCTACCAAATAACTCTTCCCAAAGAGTAGCTGGTTCAGATATCTTTCCTATTTTCCCATTAACAATAAAATTAAGTCCTTACACCTCAGATGTTTGAAATCTCCCATGTTAACCCTTACATGACAGTTAAAATTAAAATGTTCCCTCCCACCTGTCTCCTTTATGTCCCTTGTGCTCCAGCCAAACTGGAAAACAACTTAACATATATGCCTTCCCCTTTTCTGTCTTGGTTCTTGATGTTCCTTCTGCAAGAAAGGCCCTCTTCCCTTCATACTGATTTCCTTTTTTTTTAAATTAATTTAAAAAAATTGAACTATAGTTGGTTTACAATATTGTGTTAGTTTCAGGTGTATAGCAAAGTGAGTCAGATATATATATATATATATTTTTTTTTTCAGATTCTTTTCCATTATAAGCTATTACAAGATATTGAATATTGTTCCCTGTGCTATACAGTAAATCCTTGTTGCTTACCTATGTTATATATAATAGTTTGTATCTGTTAATCCCATACTCCTAATTTATCCCTCCCCCTCTTTTCACCTTTGGTAACCATAAGTTTATTTTCTATGTCTATGAGTCTGTTTCTGTTTTGTAAATGATTTCATTTGTGTTATTTTTTAGATTTCACAAATAAGTGATACAATATTTGTCTTTCTCTCTCTGATTTACTTCACTTTAGTATGATAATCTCTAGGTCCATCCATGCTGCTGCAAATGGCAATATTTTATTCTTTTTTATGGCTGAGTAATATTTCGTTGTATACATATACCACATCATCTTTATCCATTCATCTGTTGATGGACACTTGGGTTACTTCCATGTCTTGGCTGTTGTGAATAGTGCTGCTATGAACATCGTGGTGCATCCCTTCATACTGATTTCTACATGACCAAAATCTATCTGTCCTTCAAGGGTGAGATGCCATGCTGGTTTCATCCTGAAGCCTTCCCCTTACTCAGAAAACACTAGCTGTGGGAAAAGGAATAATAACACCAAAAAGTGAAATGAGTTTATGGCTGGTACCAAAGAGCAGAATGGAAAGTTCGTCTGGGAATAAAGGCAAACATGTGAGGTTAAGTCATATTCTCATAACAGATATCAGGGACCTGAGTGAGAGGTTACCCAAGACTGAGTGGTGACTGAGCCTTTTGGGCCTGGGGTGGGGATACTCAGCAGTGGGTCCAGGCACAGTCCATTCTCTGGTGCTGGCAAGCATCAGGGCTCTTTCTAACTCCAACCTTAGGCAATGCTGGTCAACCCAGTGGCAATGCCTCTTGGTGACTTATCTGAACTCTCACTGTATCTCTTTTATGACACTAAAATTAATGAGAATATAACAAGGTCATTATTTATCTGTCCTATCTTCACTACATGCCTCCTCAAAGGCAGGCCTCACGTCTCCTTCACCTTGGTGTCCTCTGAAGCATCTGGCACAAGACCCTGCACGTAATTCCCAGACCGCCCATTCTAAAAATGGAGACCTCGAGTCACTGATACACAGGATGATGTCAGAGCCATTAACACACTGACACCACGGTAGATTCAAAGACGGATGAGACTGGTACCATACACATGCTTGCCTTACTTGGCCATCTCTAGATGGAATGGTGATGTTCTGAAGCTATCAGATCTTACTTATCAGCACAGCACATGCTAATCAGACAGCAGTGTCCAGTATTTCTTTTTACAGCTGACTGCAGTGTTTAAGTGAAATCTGAGGGGTCCAACCCTTGGCATATCAACCAATGTTTGGAGTTGTAATTGCCACGAGACCAGATTTCTCCATGAAAACTAAGTCATCCCAACACTAGGGATGAATACGGTCATTATACGGACCTCAGTAAAAGAATAATATGATGAAAAAAAAGTAACTTTGCTATGAAATACTGAAGCTACTTTAAGAGTCTCTTTTAATGAAGTCTCCACATCCTTCTTTAATGAAGTGGAAAAAACTTCCCCATCAGCTAGCCTGTGAGCAACTATGATTTGCTTTATAAATGAGATACTTGGGGTAGATCTGGAAGGAAAATGATAAAGGAAATCACTTTTGTCAATTGAAATATTTGTCTGTTTTAAAATGTGTTTTATCTATTGGTCCTTTCTCTAACAGGGACACTTTACCTATTCATAAAAGGAAACCTAGTCCCAAATCATTTAGGCAAATAGTATTTCTACAAGCATTGTTTATGCTCTAGGATCCTCTTATGGAAAGCCTTGAAGACACATTTCTAGAAATTTCTCCTTCCTCCCATGGCACATTGAAATGCACTGAGATTTAAATTTACTTTCATTCTATCATTTTTTAGTAAAAATCTTTTCTCCCCACAGAGGAATAAACTGTTCAAATGCTTTTGGACACCCAGGATTCTAACAGTTTTCATAGGTCGTTAGCACATCTGACTGAATTAAATATTGAATGTGTCAATCCTTTTATATTATCCTTCTGCTTTATAACTCTCCTGCCCTGTCTGGAAGAACTAAAGGAAACTGAGAGACTTGAATTAAAGGATGGTCCAGTAATATTGTTTTCCAGTCTTGTCTTTGGCTAAATGCTACATTGATTGTAGCACTTGAAGGGTCACCATATTTAGCAATACAAGCTTCACATGATTTGATATTTAACTTTCAGGAAAGGAGCCCAGCTCTTTCTCTTCCACCTTTCCTCCCTGTGTGTTTACTGAAATAGGAAGTGTCATAACCAACTTGTCTGTTTACTTTCAGCCCATTGTTTTGGGAAGAATGAGGAGAAAACTGACTAGCATTCAGAAACAGCAGTCAAGAAAAACACACATCTTTTTTCTTCTTATATATCAACTTGTTTAATCAGAGCATTTGTACTTTGATGTATTATTATTATTTCTCTCTATGGGAATTGATTTGTAATGTTACCTAATCAGTGTGGTTCCAATTTTAATATTGGAGCTGAGTAATAAATATAAGACATTAATTTCCATAAACCATATATATTTGAAAGCTTCATTTACATAGTGAACAATTTAGGCCTATAAATTCTAATATGTTTCTGTTCCTTTTGGGTTACTGTTTGCATAACCTTTTTATAGCTCTGGCAAACCATAATGCTGCTCAATACTGACAAATTTCTTGCTGTTGTCCAATGCATAAAAATGTGTTGTAAGTAACTCTAACACTCCCTCTGTAATTTTTCTTCTTTCTTTCTCACTAACCATTGAGGGTAATTCCCTTTCAGGAGCTGAAAAATTCCATTTCTTTTCCCTACCGATATCAGCATCTTATTTGGCAGTTTTCTGTAGCCTAGTATATGGTTCTGATAGAGCTGGTACCAGTACAACCCCTTTTATACCAGGCAGGACTATTCAACAGTAAGAAAGGTGTAGACTCAGCTGTAATTAATACCACCTTTGTCTCTAAGAGATTGGGAGCATGGGGTTGGGTGTAACTGAGAATACTTAACATATAACCTAGGGTTTCTCAAGGTGATGTAAGAATGGATTTAAGATGTTAAAATGGAACATCCTATTTCAGTGGAAAAAAGAGAGAAAGAGACTTAACACATAGAAAATAGAATCAGCTTCTGACCATTCATCTTTAGCAGTTTCTACCGCCTTAAAGTTTCAAACACTTAAAATTTCTTGCTTTTTATAGACAACTGCCTTGAGCCTAATCTCATCCTAGTTTTTAATGCACTTTCATGTCCATTATCACATTTGATCTTTACAATATTTCCATTTCTATATTCATTCTAAAGATAAGGAATCTAAGGACCAGAGATTTTTAGTACTGTATTGTTATTGACACAAAGGGAATATTTATTGGGTTTATCTGGAGAATAGGAAGTACTGAAATATATACCTGTTCTTGCACAGTCGTTAAGATATTGACACCTTTTAATAAGACCACAGTAAATGTTTCTCTGGCTCCCCAAGCCTTTTGAACCTGAGGGAAGATGAATTACAGCCAAGACAGAAGTGTGTTGGCTCAGGCCCTAACTGTGTTCTCCTGTGATTCCACCCAGGCAACTTCCCCTGCGTCTAGTCCAGGGGGGTAGTGAACCAAAGTCATTAGCTGCTGTTTCACAAACACGGAGAAATTAATCAGGGGTCTCAGCTCAGTTCCTAAAAAACAAGAGTCAGTTTCACCCTTCCTACCTTTGTTAGGCAGTCTTAGTGGTCAAGATTAATTGGTACAAGAGAAGAGTGTTCACCCCTCTCCCTGGAATCAGATGGATGCTGAAGAGGATGCTGGCTCTGTGTTTAGCTTGGAGCAGAGGTAGCACAGCTCAGGTGAAAACAAAGGCTTATGATGAGGATGCTGAGCCTCAGTTCGGCCCCGGGTACCACCTTACCTTAACTTACCGCTGACACAGGGTTTCCCTGCCTGCACTGTGGGAAGGGCAGGGGTGGAGTCAGGCACACTTGGGTTGCAATCCTTGCTGCTCCACTGACCAGCATTAAGAGGCTGGGTGTGTTGCTTCAACTCTCCGGGCCTCAGCATGGAGAATTATTTGGTATAAGCTTGTACTAATGTTCTACTGCTGTATAACACATTGCCACCAATTTAACACCCGTTTATCATCCTACAGTTTCTGCAGATCAGAAATCCAGGCACTGAGTGGTTGGTTTCTCTGCTCAGGGTTTCACAGGACTGTGTTGGCCAGGACTGCAGTTTTCATCTGGCACTCAGGATCTTCTTCCAAGCTCACAGGCTATGGGAAGAATTCATTTCCTTACAGTTGTAGCACTGAGGTCCTCATTTTCCTGCTAGCTTTTGGCCAGGAACTGTTCTCAGCAACTAGAAGCAGTCTGCAGTTCTTTGCCATGTGGTCCCCGTGGGCAGTTCACAAGAGGGATGTTTGTATGTTTCCGGGCCAGATAGAGCACATCTCTCTGGTTTACTCCTCTGCCACTAGCCAGAGAAAAGTCTCTGCTCTTAAATTGGTCCTTGTGTTTAGGTCACGCCCACTTGGATAACTGAAATTCACCTAGCTCTAGGCAAATACTTGGCATACAGTAAATGGTAATTCCTTTATAAAATGGGGTAAAGATTTGATAGATTTTAAAGGATATGACAATTCCAGTAACTTTTATGCATTTGTCTCCCATTAAGAGAAAAATCAATTTAAATTCCAGTTCTTTTTATCAACCATATGGCCTAGCTTACCACCAAGCACATAATAAGTGTTTGGTAAAGACTTGTGTAAATGATACGGGCTATGGAGAAGTAAATCATCCTTTCACACTAAGAAATCACCTTGACATTTTGGAGACTATAGTCTGTGATTCAGGATTCTCTCAGGGCACTCATATTCATCCTCAGAGTTTTAACCATTCATTAACAACTCACACATTTTTATTTATAAACCAGACCACTGTCAGCTCTTGGACCTCTATTTACAACTGCATACTGGTCATTTCAACTTGTGTGTTACCTAAATATCTCAAATTAAACACGTTCCAATCGAATGGCGCCCCCCACCCGGGCCAAAATAATTTCCTTCTTTCATAATTTCTGTCTCAATGAATGTATCATATTCTCCTCAAACTTCAAAGCCAGAAACCTGAGAATCATTCATCTTGGAGTCTGTTCCCTCTTACCTCCTTCATCCAACTGGCCAAATCATGGTGATTCTATCCCCTGATTAATGATTAATCATTAGTGATAAACTTAATAATTTCTCTCTCTTTTTTTTTTTGGCACAACCAGTGTAGAAGAGCTTTATTTGAGATTTAGTAACAATACTATAATTAAACCTTGCGTTGAAAATGAGTGCTGTCAAAAGCAGAGTTGGTGAAAGTCTTAAGTTTAAAGTTGTACCATTTGTGATCGCTAATTCAAGAAGGAAGCATCTCAATCAAGTTTTTTTTTTATTCTTATTATTTAACCTAAAAGCTCTTGTTAAATAGTTTTATTAATTAATGAGTATTTATCTGCATTTTCTAAGTAGTTCCTGAATGCAAGATTTATTTTGTTACTTGTGCATGATATGTTACCCTTAATGCAAATTTTTGCATATTATGTACACACACACACACACGGGATAGAGGCACAAATAGAACCAACGTATGTGACAGAGTGTGTATGTAGAAAGTGAGAGTTGGACTGACAGTCTAATGGCCAAGATCTTGGATTTTGTTTGTGGAAATAAAAAAGTGGAATTTTTACTTAATTAAGGAAAAGTCTTAAACAGTTATCAAATGTCATTTCCTTCTACATTGAATAAAGTTATTCCAGTAGTTGCAGTAATTATCATTGGCATTCCAACTTGTATAATGTTAATAATAATACTCAGTTATTAATAGATACAGGTATTACATAATATCACTAGCAATGTAGTTGGATAAGTTTGGAATTGGTACTTGTTTACAGATGGGCACAACTCAACTGCACATTTGTATGAGAAAAATCAACCCACATTTCATATGATGATAAAGGAATTAATTCTGAATTCTAATTAGGTATTCAAATATTTATTGAATGACTGGTACAGGACTGTTAAATCCTGTAGGATGGACCGAACGAGTCTCAACTATTTTCCCTCTCCAACACACCTGAAAGATAGAACATATTTTCCTTCCCCCAAAATGGTTCGCCTTAGTCAAAAAATACATTAAACAAATATTTACTGAATGCCTAAAATGCATTCGCTACTTTGCTGTATAAAAGAAAGCTTCTGGGGGAGTGTGCAGAAAGAGGAAGAGTAGGAAAATATGAGTGGGTCAGGGGTGACTTCGGCTGGGATGTCACCGCTCTCTCCCTCACTTTACCTCGTGTCGGCCTCCATGGAGGATTCCTGAGCTAAACTTTGAGCTCTTCAGTAAAAACAAACAAGCCCCCTTCTTTCTTTCCTCTTTCTCACCTGCTGCTTCTGCTGTTCCTCCTTCCTTCTGACGTGCTTGGCCCATGGGAAGGCTCCTGCCCGCCACCATGTCTACTGGTGGATTCCACGGGCTTCTGCATTTTCAGAGCAACGTAGCTATGTAGTTTTTTTTTTTTTCACAACTCACACGCACACACTGTATTTTATTTTTAAAAGAGATAAATAAACTGACACCAAGCATTGTAAATGGATGACCACAACAAAAGCAACAGTGATTGCAATTACCAAACAGGAAACACACTCATACTATGTCATAATATTGACATTCAGTCCAGTAATCCTCCACTGTAACAGCTCCTTTACTTTGCAGTGAAAATTGATTTGTATATTTTTTGCCTCTGAGTCCTTGTGGGATTTTTTTTTTTATTCAAACAGAAAGTCACAAAAATTATAATCATCCTTATCAGTTCACTCAGTCCCATGTAATTTTTTTTTCATCTTGATCGTTTGTTAGCACTTTTATGAGTTCATCAGTTTTCCATTAGAGTTCTGAAAATGCTTATTCATTCAGTTCAGCAGTATAGTCAGTTACCAGAAACCTGTACTTGTCAGTCTTTTCCATGAATTCCTTGAAGATGAAACCCTTTTATAGGAACATTTTTGCGAAAGCAATGATTTCTCTTTTTGTTGTCTGTGCTAATGCTGGCCCTCATCATGTCCTACCTGGACTACTGCGTTAGTGTGTTCCTAATCACGTTTCCTGTTCTCAGGTTCTCCAATCCATTCTGCAGACAAGTGTCTAAGTTATGTTTCAAAGGTATAAATCTGATGCTGCCTCTCGCCAGTTTTCAATGACTCTCAGTTGATGCTAAGAAAAAAGTCTGGCCATCCAGCTTCTGCCTCCACTACCTGGCTCTACATGAATCTCCATACAGCAGGACAAGTTATCTTTTAAAATATTTTTGAGACATAATTTACATATGATCAAACACACAGATATTATGTCTGTTTTGATGAGTTTTGATAAATACATGTATTTGTGAAACCACCATCCAAGATATAAAACATCTAGCGTATCTTTTTAAAACATAAATCTTATTATGCTACTTATTGTCATAACTCTCAAAAACTTTCCAGCACAGAATGAAATTGAATTTCACCTCTCAACTATGTGATTACATAGGTGGGACCCTGCCCACTTCTCCAACCTTTCCTTCTACCACCCACCCCTTCCCTCACACAGCTCATGCCTTGTGATCTTTCCTAGTTGTCCCGAGTATCCCAGCCTTATCCCTGCCTTTGCCTAGAGCATTCCCATGGCTTTCCCCTCACTTCAGGTCTGCTCAAAGGCCACTTCCTCAGAGCTCATTAAACCCTTGCTAAAAGATTTGTGCTTTGGGGGGCTCTCTTGATCACCCTGTTAAAATGCCACTCACATCTCCATCCTTTCCCTTACAGGTATCACCATCTGACACAATTTTATACATTTGTGTGTTTGCACTGGAATGTAAGGACTTTGGATGTCTTGTTTACTGCCATATTCCCAATATTTTAAATGTTGTCTGAGAATAGGTTCTTAATTGATATTTGTGAATGGAAGGGGATGAAATCTAAACTCTATAGCTTGACATAAAAGGTCTTTCATGATCTGGCCTTTGCTTTATTTTTCACTTATATTTTCCACTTCCCATAAGCCCTAAACTTCAGTCAGTTTCAACTACTTCCAGTTTCCTAAAGAAACCAGATTTCCTTTCACCACTGAGTACATATTCTCAATGTTCTTGGAATGTCTGCTTCCTTTGTCTACCTTTCAGATGTTTGTCCTGTGAATGAAAAATGTTGCCTGCCATATCAGTTAACAAAAGATGTTGCAGCCATCAAGCCATCACATTACAGCCACCCAGATGGTGCACCCTGAGGAGACTCAGGATGAGAAAGCACAGGATACTGGCCCTAGATAGCCAAGGTGCATATCAAAGGAATGATTTCAATGAGCCCAGACTCTTGCATCTTCCTATACTTAGAAAAGCACTAAATTCCATAGCTTGAGATGTCTGGCTTTGTTTAATTAACAGTCATCTCTTGATGTCCTGACTAGCTGGTGTTTGTTGCAAAAACTCCTGTATATCCTCGTTCCTTTCTTACCTCTTTGGAGCAGCCCCTCAGAGCTGAGAGGCTGTCTCCCGGGTTTGAAGTTCTCAGAATGTCCACTGAGTAAAACATAATTCTCAGCTTTTAGGTTGTGCATTTTTTTTTCAGTTGACAGTTCCTTCTCAGCTTGAGTTTCTTCCTCTGAGTATCCCCCTGACTCCCCAACACATGTAGATCTCCCTGCTGCGTGCTTTCTCTTTCAAACACTCTTGTTAAAATAGCTCCTAGAATGTCCAGTGTACATTCATATTTCAGCAGTGTTTTTCTACCAATACTTGAGTTCTTTGAGGATACTGATATGTCTTTTCATCTTTGTATCACCAGCACTTAGCTTACTGTAATTTGAACTCAGTAACTGGGTTTGTTAAAAGAAGATAACAGAAAACAAAACAGGAAAGAGGGAAGAGGTAGGTAAGAAGAGAGGAAGAAGGAAAACAAAATAGATATTTAGATCATGAAACGTGAAGATATGATTTCAGTCCCTCAAATGCAGAGTCCAAGGACTCAGCAAAATAATCTAGAGTTAATTCATGCTTATTCTCAGTTATTAAATCTAGGACTTATTTACATATAGGATTTCCAAATTATTCTTCCTTCTGGGGGGTGTGCGTGTGTGTGTGTGTGTGTGTGTTTGTGTGAGACTTTGTTTTTGAAGGGAAAGAAGGTTGTACAGAAGATATATTAAGTAGTGGTTTGCATATAAACCCACAGCAGCTTTAAATACTAGCAAATGGTAACACACATCTGCGTGATGTTCATTATACATATAACCAATTCCCTAATGTTTTTGTAAATGGTTGGAAACACATTCACAACATAGTCAAATGTGAACATAATCTTTTTATGTATGACACCCGATAAAACCCCTAATTTTACCTCATTTCAGTTTAAAAGTTCCTCCCTTGACCAATCTTTCCTCTTGAAATTGTACAGACCAAGAAGAATAGAGAGAAAACTTAAGAGATGGTTGTTTTAATCATGTTTTTTGTTTTATATATTTTATAATGCTTTGATATCTTGGTACGTTGCTAGCTGGGGGAGAGATTGTCCCTCCCAGGGATACCTAATTCCAAGAGAGAAAATGATTCTCCGGTGAGCACAGCTTTCAAATGCAAACCAACAGATCCAAAGCCCATGCAGCCGTACCACCTCCTTTATCTAACTCTCATGTACCAAGTCAATATTTCCCCTCCCCTAAATCACCCCAGGATCGGGTTACTGGATAACTAGAGACCACCCCTGTAGCCCAGAACCTGCTGAAATTATTTAAACTATTCAATCCTGAACTTGCTCAAATTTGCCTACCTCGTCCATTCCTTCCCAAGGAAACCACAGTAAGGCTCAGGCCACACTTTGTCCTTCATTCCTTCTGCCTCCTGACCAACCTGGGGGCTTCCCCATGTAGACTTGCATGGTGTGGCATGCCGCCGTTCCTTGGGAACTGTGAGTAATAACGGTTCTTTAAATGGCATTGACCTCTCTGTGCCATCACCTCTAGAAATTAAAGTCAGGCTCTGTAAATTAAATTCTGGGCACAATGGAGACAATGGTTCGATGTAGATGAAACAAGTAATGAATCCTTTTATAGTTTGATTAATTCTAATTATCAGTACTCTGCATTCCCCTTTCCTCTAAGAATTGCCTGTTATAGTAATCATACCAGAAAAATCAAGAATTGCCTGCAATATTAATCACATTAGAACACAAGGAACTATGAGGAAAAGAAATGGAGGAATTCCCTAGGAAACACTGCAATACACTATCACATCGTTCTCTGGAACAACACTTTGGACAATCCATTTAACTTGTTTTCAGCCATCAGAGTTGTTTTCCTGAATCATAAAATTCCCATTATGAAATAAACCCTGACATCAACTTGATTAGTATGATCATAAATCTTAGCAGCAGCATGCATGCTTTAAACTGCAGATTTTTAGGCCACAATTACAGATTCTGTTATTTCCCCTACCTACTGCAGTAATTAGATATTATTTCAATGCACAGCCAGTTGTTGGCAGTACTTTTTTAATGCATGTAAAATAATCATTGGTTTGAAATCATTGAAACAAGGTTTTTGAGAGCTTAATGGAAATGTATATTAAGTATTACTTTTATTGATTAATTTTGGATCTAATTAAAATGGAACCAAAATTATGTGTAGTCTTTGCTTGTAGAGTTATATATTCCCATTTATATATAAGACTTCTTTGAGCTTTTACATGTATGGGCACATCTATATATAGATAATTAGTTATTTTATTTGGGTATGTTTTTAAAGGGAGCTTTCAATTGTAAATTAAAAGGTTTGTAATAAACACTTTTCTTTGGACATTTATGTAAATGTGTATACATTTTAATTTATGTAAATTTACATTTATGCAAATTTCATAAATTAAAACAGCCCTGCTGTTAAATGGGCTGCTGCTACATGATGCTCTGTGGACTTCAGTGCAGAGATGGAAGGTTGGAATTCAGGCCTTTGTAACTGGCTTGGTCATATTTCTGAAGGTAAAGGAGCTTCCAGCTGATGACCAGACACAGACAGTATCAGTTCTCAGAATTTCCATTCACAATGAAACCCACCTGCAGGAGGCTGACCTTGCCCCTGAGTTCAGATTTCGGCTTTACCATTATTTAATTGTGAGCAAACTTGGGTCCATTACTTGACCTCTATCATCCTTAGCTTTATCATCTGTAAAGGGAGAGGTTAAAATGAATAATTGCTAAGGTCTTTTCAACTGCTAACCTAACAAAAGTATGGAATTAAGGAATTGCATAACATAAACATCTCGATTGTGCACATAAATAGAGAAGGTAACTATCATTTACTGCCTTATTCAGACACATTCATTCACTAACTCATTCATTCAGTTACCCATTATTCAACAGACACTTCTTAGTATATATTAGATGTGAAAGACACATAAGATGGGTTCCTTGCTTCAAGAATGACCTCTCTTTACCTTACCGTCTGAGGTTCATCAAAGAAATACTAGTTTAGTCTTTGTTGTGGCCAGATTATTTGCTTTAAATTCCGGCTTATCAGCTAACGTATATAAAGAAATTGTCGAATAACCAGTCACCTTGGTGATATTAGAAAAGTTGTTAATTGATGTTAAAATTATCTTTCAGTTCTTGTTGTTCAACTTAATTTCTTTGGAAGAACAGCTATGAAAAACTAAAGAGTAACCATGATTTAAAACTTGTTTTTATGTAGAATTGTTTTTATGATAAAGATGGCTGAACAATTGGATGGGATTCCAAGCTAAATGATCAAATCTTTTATTGAAGTTTCAAAAACAGATTGGATTTTCAATGGCCTGAAAGAATGTGAAATGACTCTCATAGAGGCTATTAATACAAATCAAATATTCATGCTTAAAATAATAATAGTGATGATAACAATAATAGTATGTAACCTGGTCCCTCAATGACAGGTACATGACACTCCAGAATCAGTTCAAAGACATAGCCATCTAACCAATGAATAGGACTAGGAAGAAAAACTAAAAAAAAGTCATATTTATGGACCACAAACACAGAACCTCAAAAACTCCATTCTTCTTCTCTGAGAAGATATATCCCTTAGTGATTCTGTTTAATGATTAAAAATCAAAGCTGAAATAACATGACACCAACCTCGTTGCTCGTCATTCCTTTATCACACCCCTTGGCTGTTTATACACACACACACACACACACACACACACACACACACGACATAAAGCAAGGTGCAAATCAAGCAAAGAGTGGCTCACTGTGCCCGTTAAGAGAGGATAAAGGCCTGCAGCAGAATGTCCAGTGGAAGGAAATCTAAGCTCACAAATTAAATATTCAATGTGCTCCAAAATCCTGATTATCAGGAAAAGAGCTAGAATAGCTAATGCACAAGCAGGCTCAATTAACCCTAATTAGTTCAGAGTCAGGCTACAAAAGACTTAATTAGCAGTTATTAGGTGCCGCTCAGAAGAGGAGCATAAATAATGGTTGGTAGCAAGCTGTGTTTAAGAGTCTCCTGGCTGAGCGACACCAAAAAAAAAAAAAGTAAAAGCAATGTTCCTCCATTGAGGATTGATTGTAAAATAATAATATGGGTCTTGATTTAAATTTCATTTATTCAGAGTGGATTGTTGATGTAATTATTCTTTCTGGATGACTCAGATGCTTCAGGAGAGGAGTTTGAAAGTTTAATTCTAATGGTGTGATGGTTATACTCTACCACACAGAGATGAACATCTGCTCTTGGGATGGTGAGTGGCTAAGAGAGGGTACAGAGGAATAGTTGAAAGGTTTTCCTTGAACATTTCAAAAGTCAGTCTTTGGAGGGTCTCACATTAAGGAGGTCCAGGGAGGGATGGCTGATGTGCAGAGAGGGCTGGGAAGCTGAGTTATAAGGGGCATAAAGATGAGCTGGTGACTGGGGCTAATTCTGATTGGTCCAAGCCTGAGTCCTGGCTGCACATCAAATGGGTCCAGCACAATTCCCCTTTCCTCTTCCCTGCCCCATTTATTCACCAACATGTATCTCGTAGGAGTTAAAAGTTAAGGACCCCCCGTTTGACTTCAGAGTAAAATAATTTTCATCAAAAAGGCAGATTAAGTCAAATGTACAGATAAAGATAAGAAGCAGAGACAAAGGAATATGATATACCCTCTCCACCAGTTTTGCTTTCTTTCTCTGACACTTTTATTGAATAAGTATGACCCTCAGAGAGGTAGAAAATTGTAATATTCCTCTTAAGTTTTATAACATCTTACACAAAATATGGGTTTGGCATGAATGAGGTCAGGAAATTGTTTTAGAACTCTTCAGGGTTCTTATCTTTTAATGCATATTTGGTTATCTATATTTAACATGACTATAAATGTTATCGGTCATAAAGCTGTTCAACCTTGTCATAAATTATTTCATAGAACAATACTGTTTTTAGGTGGATGTAAATACAGAAAAGCTGTCTTTTAAGAGGCTACTTTAACCAGCCATTAATTTCATGTAATAACTGGTTTCCTCTTAAAAAAATAATGCCAAAGGACCACTTAGGAAGAATAGAGGTGTATTTGTTTTCTATTGCTGTGTAACAAATTACCACAAAGTTAGCATCTTAAAACAATATCCATTTATTAGCTCATAGTTCTATAGGTCAGGGTAGGACTTGGCTGGGCTCTCAGGAGGTCAAAATCAAGGTCAGCCTGAGCTTTTGTTTGGAGACTGGGGGAAGGAATCCTTTTCTAAGACCATCCAGGTTGTTTTCATAATCCAGTTGCTTGTGGTTATAGGTCTGGGTTCCTAATTCCCTTCTTGGCTGTTAGGTGAGGGCTGCTCTCTGTTCCCAGAGGCCCCCCACATTCATTCATGCACGCCCCTCCTTTATCGTCAATGCAGAAATGATACACCAAGTCCTTCTTAGGCTTTGAATGTCTTTGACTTCTCCTTCTGCTCCCAGCTGGAGAAATCTCGTTGCTTTTACAAGTCCCATGTGATTAGATGGGCCCACTTGAATAAGCCCTCTTCAGATTAACTCAGAGCGAACTGATTAGTAACCTTGATTCTCTCTCAAAATCCCTTTTGTCACAAAGTGTAATATAATTCCAGGTACCGTATCTCACCATATTTATAGTTTTAGGGATTAGGGCTCAACCCTCCCTGCATCCACAACCTAGGCCCCTGCTGGGCGCAGAGGGTAGTAGTGGTCACTGGGCAGGAGCAGGAGAGGGAGGGCATCAGGGTGACCAAGAGCCAGGAGATGGGAGAGCAGGTGGCTGAGTAAATATCCTGGAGACACAGGGGGGCAGTGGGAGGGGACATTAAACATGGGCTGGGACTCCAAGCCTCCAGAGCATGCTTCACTATCCCATCGGACTTCACTTACAAAAAACAGATTCAAAGATGAGATTATGAAGAATTTAGGATGGCGACTGGAGAATATTAAACCCCATTTGGGGGCCTGTCTTCTGAGTGTAAGAGCCTGTGAGACTGGGCTGATCACATACTTGTGAAGCTGGCCCTGGAAACAGACACTATATTAGTGTTTGCTCTTATGTTTTTACGGATAGTTATTTTGTGGACATTAGACACTTAGTAGACAAAGTGCTCAGTTGCTTCAAAATACCTGTCTTATTCTTAGTTGGTACAAATGGACTTAAGAAATCAGTCCTGATACAGAGGCATCTTGTATTCAGTGAGGCTGTTCCAAAGGGCTGTCTATAAGGGTTCCAAACCATTGACTTAAAGTATTTCTTCTCATGGCAGAGGTGATATTGACATTTTACAGGGAATATGCACAACTCCCTTCTTTTTTTTTAAACTTTTTCTATTGTTCTGGGTATTGCCTTAATGCCAAAGCTGGAAATCTGGCTTGTTTTACCATCACTGAAATTAATTAAAAATAAATCAACTTGAACATTCACTTTAAGCATTTCCTTTTTTTCTTTTTTCTTTTTTAGCTTATCATACAATTCAATTCAAATTCCATTCTGTTACAGAATAACAGAATAAGTTATGAAAACTTCACATCGTTTTGCCTTTTTTTTTCGTCTTTTGCTGTCAGAGCTACTATAGATGGTAAAAGCTTAATCCCAGGGAAACTAATAAAGTGAATTGTTCACACAATTACATATTATTTTCCCGTTATGTCCAAGTCTCTCGGGTGCCCGATGCTCAGTTTTTGACTAATCTATGAAGCCAGAGTCCTGTCTGATTTTGAGCTTTGAGTATTCAACCACCTCTAAATTTTTGACAAGGCTGTTTAAAGACAGATGTGATTGAATCATAAGACCACTCAAAAACTACAACATACGCTTTGTTCTGTGTGGGAGAAAATTCCCATCATTCATAAAAAGAAGAAGGGAAAAAGTATAACAAATTCTTTAAGAGTGGTGAGTCGAGCCAAAGATGATACATATTGGAGAGCCCAGATAGATCTGGGCTCTTGGCTAAAATAAAAAGAAGAATCAAAGTGCAGCAGTGACAGCAGACAGTGTCTAATTATCTCCAGAGGGGGGCATTAGGATTTTCAGACTCCAGCTGTCCAGCAGCTGTAAACTTCTCCAGGCTAGTGTTTGAGTTTTCACAGTAAAGCAGCAGACCTCAGTTGCACCAAGAGACGACAGGGTCAGCGCAGAGCCAAGGCAATCCTAACTCTTCAGATGCCGGGGGACTTGCTTAAACAAATCTGGTCAGCTTTCCAGATGCATGGCTCTGCTATAAAACTTGAAATACTTGTAGTGATACCTTTGAGACTCCCAAACAGTAAGCGGGTTCTGATTCTAATATTTGTGAGATAGTTGATCAACAAAATTTAATTTAATTCTAGTAACATTTTTAGAGCACTTTATTATGGGAAAAGCCTTATGCCAAGGAGACAGTATCATGTAGTGGTCAACAGCTAGACTTTTCCATTTGTGTAACCTGGGACAAGTAGCCTAATTTCTCTAGGTAAGGAGGTTCTCATGTGTATCATGGCAAGAATAACTATCTAGATATTGCTTGTTTTGTTTTGTGTTTCCCTGGAAGCAGGCCCCCAAATATGGACTGAGAACAAATAGTTTACTTGCAAAATGATCCCAGAAACACTGGTAAGGGAACAAGGGAGGGAAGAAAGAGAAGGCAACCAATGAAGGATAGGCTATAAAACAAGTTATCACTGTGATACCTGGAGCAAGGACTGAGTCTCAAAGTATGGTTCAAGGTTGACCAGCATCAGCATCACTTGGACACTAGTTAGAAATGCAGATTCTCAGGTCCCACTCCAGACGTACTTACTGAATTAGAAACTGTGCACGAGGGTCCAGCAACCTGGTCTAATAGGGAATTTTGTTACTCACTCAAGTTTGAAAACTGATGAATTAGGGAGCATGTGCAGAACACCTGTCTCGGAGTTATTCCATGGCGGGGATGGAAGGTAGCTGGGATATTGATACACCAACTCCCATCAGTCATTATTAAGGGCTGCTGCGGAGAGGGTGATGGAAATAAACCATAATTCTCCAGCACTTTCTCTTGTGTTGCCCTTGGGCGGAATGGATTCCAGAGTAAACTCTTGGCAAAGAGATGTTGGCCCTGGCAGCTGGAAGTCCTGGGAACATTACAATTTCTAGACCCAAGGACACATGGATGGGGCACCAACAGCTATTATTGTGGTGTCTGAAGGATTGAGATAATGCACTAAAGGGCATAATGCAGTGTCTATCACAAAACCCATTATATATTCAAATCTAAGGATTGTACACAGATTAACAAGCTGTAATTCCTGCCCTCAGAGAATAGAGCATTTCCAAAGAGAGCTAGGATGCAGACTCATGAGTAGAATCTAAGGTGGGATGCAATAAATACCACAAGTGATGGAAGTGTAGGAGGGAGAGAGCGTATCTGATTTGAAGAGGAAGAAAGACATTCATGAATCAGTGGTACCTGAGATGGGAGAGGTAGGCTCCTGGGCTGGCTGAGATGAAACAAGAGGGGTGACTGAACTGTGGAGAAGGACTCAGGTCACTGTATTAGCTGCCTCATCATCACTGGAATTCAAGTGCCTCTTGTATCTGGATGTCTGAGCTACACGTGTTCATTTACCAAATGGAAGTAACGTCCATGGGCTAACAAATGTGAAATGCAAGGATGCTAAAGGTTAGTATTTCTTTGCCATTTCACATTTCCAACAGCCTCACTATTGATTTTCTGGGAAAGAATTAAGGCTTACTGGTTTGAAAAAAACAAAAAGATATTTCAAGCTGCTGCACAGATGTGCTGCTTTCCTGGGACTCGTATGGAAATGAGAAAATGCTGACTTAGTTTTTTCAGTAGCATTGTTACCATTATGACATAATTTTGATAGTATTAGGCAGAGCTGTCAATATTTACTGTGAGAATTTTGTACATATACCTTAAAAAATCAGTTCTGGGGAGGAGGGTTGAGTGGTGAGAGGAGATACGTTGAGTAGAATGAATATAGTAGAATTCCATGTTTTTGAGGATTTTTTAACTGGGATCCCATTTCTCACAGCAAAATATATCCCTTGCTCTGCTAACCTATTTCACAGATTTCCTTGGTGTCCATCTCCTCTAAAGCCACTGCTACGGACTGAATGTTTATGCCCCCCACCCCCTTTCATATATTGAAGCTCTAAGCTTCAGTGTGAAGGTATTTGGAAGTGGGGTCTTTGAGAGGTAGTTGGGTCATGAGGGTGGAGTCCTCATAAATGGGATTAGTGCCCTTGTAGGAAGAGACATGAGAGAGATGATATCTCTGTGTCATGTGCGGATAGAATAAGAAGGTGATGACAGCAAATCAGGAAGAGGGTTCTCACCTTACACCAAATCTACTGGCACCTTGCTCTTGGACTTCTCAGTGTCCAAAACTGTGAGAAGTAAATGTCTTTGTTTAAGCCACTCAGTCTATGGTATTTTGCTATAGCAGTTCAAGCAGGCTAAGGCAGCCACTAACCCCTGAAACTTCAATTCCTCCTCAAATATGCTACATTTCGTTGCATCCCTGGTGTCTCTCTCTCTTTTCCCATCTGTAGGCTCAATGGAAAATGGTCCACAATTATCAATATATTGGGGGTCTCCTACCTTATAATGAAGAGGGCTTTTGTTCTTAATTTCTTTTTTTCTGAGTTCTTGAGAATATTAGTGAGAATAAGGCTAGAGGAGAGGAAAGAGGGATTAGTAATGAGGCGCTTAAGCAAAAGGGAGTGGAAGAAGCTTGAAGTATTTGAAGAGAGTGAGGAAGGAGGCTTCACTGCCAGCTGGACTCTCTTCTTCACTGTATCTTCCAGCACACTGTGGAAAGCAGTGTGTGTGTGTGTGTGTTTTGTGTGTTATTCACATACAATATGAGCTCTACTAGTAGAACTTTCTCAAATAGTTGGAGACCTCCTGAGAGATTTCCTGTTTCACAGCTTTAAGTGTTAAAGTATTTAGTTGTGGTGAATCTCAGGGTGTGGGTGTCTGATGCCTGAGATGTTGCAGAGCAAGAATATGTGCTGTATCCTTTTTAGCTGATGGGCTTGCTCTCACCATATGCACCAAACTCTCCAAATTATGGACAGATAAACATTCTGGTGTTATAAACTGAGAAACAAAGTTCTGGGAATAATTGAGAAGATGTTGCAAAACACCTTCCCCATTAGCTCAAGGTTAAATATTATGTTAAGATTCTTTTAAAGTATGTAAATAAATGTCAATTGCTTGACTCACTGGTCACCTGTTATGACGATTCAATATTTTATGAAGGTTTGATACTTGCATATGACTTTGTTAATTATTTCCCCAATATTTCCCTCTAAGGGAGGACTTCACCACAGATAAAACACTGGGGTGTTGAGTATTTGTTACTTAAGTCAAGCCAAAAGGTTAGCTGAGGGTAGTGAGTCTGGTGGTGATCATAGTTTTATCACGGGATTAAAATCAGAGCTTGTCTGCAAAGAGGTCAGCCTATTGTATAGATTGAATAGAATTTGAGAATAGAGTGTGGGGCTCAGAGGACAAATCAGAGATTGAGGGTAAAGTGACCAAAATGTATCAACAATCTTTTATGTATCTCATTCTGGAAAACAAAATGATGTATCTTTCAAGTATGCCATGCATTTATCCCATTCCTTCATTTTGATAAATATTTAGTAAATCATTTCTAATATATAAAGCCAGGCACTATGGAGGATACAAAAGGAAGTTAAGAAATAACCTTTGCTGGAGGTCACCAAAATAGCAGTATAGGAGATCCCAACTTTCTCCCACCTCCAACAAAGATCAACAATTAGACAGCTGGCTATGAACGAAAACAGCTCTGGGAGCCCTCTAGAGTCCATCTAAGAATTTTTGCCAACACAGAGTAATAAAAACCTGAGAATAACCATACAAGGAGAGAAGGATGGCAGCTTCATTTCTCCTGCATCATCCCATCCCCCAAGCCAGCATTGCTCAGCACAAAGACGGAACTTCTCAGCTGCGAAGAGTTCCTCTTTCCAGGAAAGGAAAATTGAGTCAAGCTGCCAGCTTTCCCAGCTTTTTGAGGCACCAAGCTAAGGTCCTGCTTTGGTTTCACCTCAACCAGGCTGGCAAAGCTGAGATGTACAGAGATGCAGGAACAAGGAAGAAAAAGCCTGGGCTACCAATAGCAGCCATGCAGTGGGAGTGATTGCATCCACAGTGATCTGTTCTGCAGACAGACCCAGCAGATTTTGCCACCAAAGGAACTAAAAGGCTGGTACAGCCACTTCTGCAGATTTCACCAGCTTTCCCTCCACAAGTATTCATGGTCACTAATGCCAGCTGCCTGAGCCTCTCCCCAGTCACTCCCCACCCCTGTCAGAACCCAGGAACCACAGCCATTTCGGGCCTCCATGGCTCCATGAATATGAGATACTAGCCTAGACCCCCTACAGCTGCCCCCGCTGCCGTACACATGCTCGGGGCTGGCCTCTGTGTACAGGCATGGGACCAGCCTCTACTGCAGCACACGTGCCAGGGGGAGACCTTGTAGCCATGGGAGAGCAAACCCACAGCCAGAGCCGCTGCAGCTGCTTGCAGCCTGGATCAGACCCTGTGTTCTGTCACTGGCCTGCACCACCGTGCTTACCTGCAGCTAGCCTCTCCAGCTGTACTTGTGCGTGCCACCAGTCTGACCCCTGTCACCAGCTCTCACACTGCAGTGTGCATGACAAAGGGGAGATGGTGCAGCTACAGGAGAGCATGCTGACAGTCAGGGCCCCCAGAGCTGCTAGTGAGCCCATAGTTGGTTGCAGCCCTTGCCACTACGTACATGTCTGCAGCCAGCCCCTGCCACTACATAGGCACCTGCAACTGGCCACTGCAGCTGAATGTGCTTGCAACATTGGCTCCAGCTACCACTGCTTCCTGCCCTGGTCCCTAGCAGCTTTACCTGAGGGTGCCACTGAGGATCCCAGCAGCCCTTGCAGCCGCTGCTACCCTCCCTCCCCCTCTCAGTACTAACCAAGGACCACACAGTTGTTGATGCTATGAACCTCAACAGGCTGAGCGGAAGAGATATCATGCCCCCCTGCCCCAGCCCAGAGCCACTACATGCCCCTACACTAAGTGCCCACACCACTAGACTCAGGGTCACAGTAAGCTCCAGTGTGCCCCAAGCTCGGGTGAAAGTCTTCCCTTACTGAAGTTAATCCATAAAATCTGGAAGAGGTGACTGCTTCTTCAAATGCACAAATACCTATTCAAGGCTAAAGGAATCATGAAGAATCAGAGAAACATGACTCCATCAAAGGAATATAGTAAACCTCCAGTAACTGGCCCCAAGGAAATGGAGATCCAAGAATTTCTTGACAGAGAATTCAAAAAAATTGTTCTAAAGATGCTCAAGAGAGCTACAAGAGAACACAGATAAACATTTAAACAATAATGGGAAAAACATACAAGACAAAATGAGAAGTTAACAAAGATATAGAAAACATAAAAAGGAACCAAAATGAATTTTGGAGCTGAAGAATACAGCAACTGGACTAAAAAATTCAATAGAGAGTTTTAATAGCAGATTTGTCTAAACAGAAGAGTAGTAAGTGAGAAGACAGATCAGTTGAAATTAATCAGAGGAGGAAAAAGAATGAAAAGGAATGAAGAAAGCCCACGGGACTTATGGGCCGACATCAAGAGAAACAATGTGTGCATCACTGGAGTCCCAGAAAGAGTATAAAGGGAAAAGGAGATAGAAAGCTTATTTATAGAAACAACGGCTGAGAACTTCCCAAACATGGGATATATTTGAATATCCATGTTCATAAAGCCCTATTAATAGGTTCCAAAAAATTTCAATCCAAAACTAACTTCTCTGGGATTCACTAAATGCAACTTTCTAAAACAAAGACAAAGAGAGAATTTTAAAAGCAGCAAGAGCAAAAGAAAATTCTTGTACAAGGGAACCCCCATAAGGCTATCAGTGGATTTTTCAGCAGAGACCTTGCAGACCAGCAAAGAATGGGATGATAAGTTCAAAGTGTTGAAAGGAAGAAAATGCCAACCAAGAATACTCTACCCAGCAAGGCTGTCTTTCAGAAATAAAGGTAAAATAAAGACTTTTCCTAATAAACGAAAGCTGAGGGATTCATCACCACTAAATCTGCCTTACAAGAAATGCTGAAAATAGTTCTTTAAGCTGAAATAAAAAGATGCTAATTAGTACCAGGAAAACATATGAAAATATACAACACACTAGTAAAGTTAATCATATAGTCAGATTCAGAATACTCTGTATTCTGTATACATAATACTGAAATATGGTGGTGTGTTAACTACTTAACTCTAGTATATAGGTTAAAGACAAAAATATTAAAAACAGCTCTACTACAATAATTTGTTAATGTATACACAGTATAAAAAGACGTAAATTGTGACATCAAAAACATAAAAGGAGTAAAAGGGTACTTTCTGCGTGCAAAGTTAAATTGCTATCAGTGTAAATAGAGTGCCATATTTAGTGTTTATGTAAGCCTCACGGTAACCATAAAGCAAAAAACCTTACAACAGATTCACAAATGATATAGAAAGGGAATGAAAGCATAACGGAAAATAGTAAAAGCTATAGTAATCAAAATAGTATGGTCCTGGCATAAAAACAAACACATAGACCAATGGAAAACACTTGAGAGTTCAGAAATAAACCCTAACATATACAGTCAAGCCTAGAATACTCAATGAGGAAAGGATAGTCCTTTCCATAAATAGTGTTGAGAAAACTGAATAAGGACTCAAAGAGCAATGAAATTTGACCCCTGTCTCACCACTCACAAAAATTAACTCAAAATGGATTAAAGACTTAAACATAAGAACTGAAACTGTAAAATTTCAAGATGAAAACATAGGGATAAATCTCCTTAATATTAGTCTTGGCAACAATTTTTTTTGGATACTACACCAAAAAGTACAGGCAACAAAAGTAAAAATTAATAACTGGGACTATATCAAACTAAAAAACTTCTGCACAGGAAAAAAAAATCCACAAAATAAAAAGACAACCTATGGAATAAGAGAAAATATTTTCAAATCGTCTATCTGATAAGAGTTTAATATTCAAAATATATAAAGGATTAATACAATTCAACAGCAAAAAAAATAATCTGAAAAATGGTCAGAGGCACTGAATAGACATTTGTCTAAAGAAGACATACAAATAGCCAACAGGTACACGAAAAAGTGCTGGAAATCACTAATCATCAGGAAGTGCAAGTCAGAAACACAAGATATCACCTCCTATCTGTAATAATGGCTATTATCAACAAGGCAAGAAATATCAAGTGTTAGCAAAACTGGAGAAAAGGGAACCTGTGCAGTCGAAACCTGTGCAATTGGTGCACTGTTGGTGGGAATGCAAATTTTTGCAGCCAGTATGGAAAAGAGTGTGGAGGTTCCTCAAAGTATTAAAAATAGATCCACCATATGATCCAGCAATTCCACTTCTAGGTATATATTCAAAGCAATTGAAATCAGGATCTTGATGAGATAGCTGCACTCCCATGTTCATTAAAGCATTATTCACAATAGCCAAGATCGGAAAACCTCCTAAGTGTCTTATCAACTGATGAATGGATAAAGAAAATGTTATATTGAGATAGAGGTACAGAGATATAGCTGTAGATGTGTAAACTTATCTGTCTGTCTGTCTGTCTGTCTATCTTTCATGGAATATTATTCATCCATGAGAAAAGAAGGAAATCCTGCCATTTACAATAACACCAGTGGACCTCGAGAGCATTATGCTAAGTGAAATAAGTCAGACAGAGGAAGACATATGCTGTATCATCTATGCTGTATTGGAATCTGAAATAGCTGAAGTCATAGAAACAGGGAGTAGAGTGGTGATTACCAAGGGCTGGGTGTTGGGAGAAATAGGAAGATGTTAATCAAAGGGTACAAAGTTCCAATTATAAAATGAATAAGTTCTGGGAATCTAATGTACAGCATGATGATTATATTTTATAATACTTTATTATATACTTAAAAATTGCTGGGGACTTCCCTGGTGGCACAGTGGTTAAGAATCTGCCTGCCAATGCAGGGGACACGGGATCAATCCCTGGTCCGGGAAGATCCCACATGCCACGGAGCAACTAAGCCCTTGCGCCACGACTACTGAGCCTGCGCTCTAGAGCCCGCGAGCCACAACTACTGAGCCCGCACGCCTAGAGCCTGTGCTCTGCAACAAGAGAAGCCACCGCAATTGAAGCCTGTGCACTGCAAGGAAGAGTAGCCCCCACTCACCGCAACTAGAGAAAAGCCTGTGTGCAGCAACGAAGACCCAACGTAGCCAAAAATAAAAAATAAATAAATTTATTTAAAAAAAAAGTTGCTAAGAGAGTAGATCTTAATGCTGTCACCACACACACACACACACACACATACACACACAGACACAGACACACAGACACACACAGTAATTATATGACATGATAGAGGCGTTAGCTAATGCTATGGTGGTAATCATTTTTCTATATATAAGTGTATCATATCAACACATTGTATGCTTTAACCTTACACAATGTTACATGTTAATGATATCTCTGTAATGCTTTAAAATAAGAGATGATCTTTGCCTATAAATACATTATGATTTACTTGTATATAGAATAAAGCTAGCGTGTATACTATGTGATAAATGGTATGCATTTAGTCCACTCTATATTGGATGGAGATGGAGAAGAAAAAAATAATTTTAATATAAAAATTGTTCAGGGTCAGGAATTTGATAAATATTAAGCTTTATAATGCTAACTAGATGGGCTTACAAAGTACCACGGGGAAAGCCCCAGTGTGGAAAGTGTAATGTGTGTGTATCTGGCTCCTTGAACAGGCTGCTTTACGTGATACAAGTCTTCACAGCTTTCTGGAAGCAGTACCAGTCAACATTTAGTCACTTTTCTTAGGTTGTAGTAGGAGCTGATCTACTTAATGTACAGTGTAACTCAAGTTATAACATTTTAAACAGGATACAAATTTTATCCTTTTTTCTTTCATGGACACTCATAAAAAATATTCCCTGTGCTGTTAATGAAATTTCTAACTCCACTGAACTATGCAATATGCAACACTGCCTGCTATGCATATTTAGTTTTTATACTCACAATAAGAATGCTTAGAGTCCACATTGAAGCAACACTAATGTGTTACTAAAGCTAGGAAAAGGAAATGAATTATACATAGACCTCACCCTTCTCCCTTAGCTGATTGTGTTACATTTAGGCACCATGATATATGTTCAACATATGCGATACTTTTAAACCCTGACCTATCGCTATAATTAGCTATTGTTATATAACAAACTACCCCAAAATACAGTGACTTAAAATAACAATGTATTATTGTTGCTTACTGTTTTGTGAGTGACTGAGCTCACATGGGCTATTCTTGTCTGAGGTCTTTCATATAGCTGTAGTCCGATGGCAGATGGAACCCAACTGAAGGCCCATTGGGCTGGATGTCCATGATAGCTTTTAACTCACAAATCTTTTGCCTCACCTGGGAAGCCCAGTGCAGTTGGGGGTTGACTGGGCATGTCTCTCTATCCATAGAGCCTCTCCACTTGGCTAGCTACTTTGGATTCCCTTATAGCATGGAGGTCTCAGTATAGACTCCTTACATGGTGGCTGGTTTTCCCTTGAACACATATTTCAAGAGACCAAGGTGGAAACTGCATTTTTAATGACTTAGTTTCAAAATTAACACAAAATCACCATACACAGGACATGATTACTAGGAAGCGTGGTTCACTGGGAAATCTGTCTTTGAAGATAAATGACCACATTGGTCATGTATACCTTATTGAAATATGGTGATGCCTGACTTCGGTAGACTCTTGTTATACCCAAAGTAATCAGACCAGTCAACAAGTATTATAAATCCACTTTCAGAAGAGTACCTAGAATAATCATTGAAAATCTGCATCATTTGTTAAACTGCTTATAGCAGTTTAACGAATTATTTATCAATGATTGTTAACTATCTGCTATGCGCCAGAGACTGTGCCAGATGCTGATGACTTCTGGATGGGCGGGGTCGACATGGGAGGACACTGAAGCTCAGAAGGCTTGAATGGAAGTAGGATTGGCTTCTCCAGAAGCAGCAGAATCAGGTGCTCGTACAATGCAGTGGCCCTGGGAACACTTGCTGAGGTAGGAAAGAAGACAAAGAGGAGCAAAACAAAATATTGGACTGTGATTTTATAAATAAGATTTAAGATGTATGCTATAATGTGCTCTGCAGATTGACTTTGAATATTTGAGAGATGGGTTTGTAATGTGTAGTAAAAAAAATCCTTTATATTGTCTCTCAACCAAAAACACATTGACTAAGTATCATGCTACATGGCAGTGGTTCTCACATTTTAGAGAACCTCAGCATCACCTGGAGGGCTGGTAAAAACCCAATGCTGGGTCCCATCCCCAGAGTTTCTGATTCAGTAGGTCTTTCGATCAAGTTCCCAGGTCATGTTGATGGTGCTTTTTTTTATTTATTTATTTATTTATTTATTTATTTATTTATTTATTTATTTATTTATGACTGTGTTGGGTCTTCGGTTCGTGCGAGGGTTTTCTCTAGTTGCGGCAAGTGGGGGCCACTCCTCATCGCGGTGCGGGGACCGCTCTTCATCGCGGTGCGCGGGCCTTTCACTATCGCGGCCCCTCCCGTTGCGGGGCACAGGCTCCAGACGCGCAGGCTCAGTAGTTGTGGCTCACGGGCCCAGCTGCTCCGTGGCATGTGGGATCTTCCCAGACCAGGGCTCGAACCCGTGTCCCCTGCATTAGCAGGCAGATTCTCAACCACTGCGCCACCAGGGAAGCCCGATGGTGCTTTTAAGTGGATCACACTTTGAGAATCACTGCTGTATGGTTATCCACACATAGAAGGTTAAAAGCATAGATGTCGAGTCATAGACAAGACACAGCTTTGAATCTTAAATATGTTACCTAATCTTTCTAGCTTGGTTTCCTGATTTTTATATTGAAGATAATTAATAGTAGCTACCTCATTGGATTGCTGTGTGGATGAAATGATATATAGCGAGAGTTCAATAAATGTTAACCAATAATTAACATAGTCATGTTAATGATTATAATTCTAGAAGAGATATAGTCCTATCCTCATATATTTTACCTGAGGAGTTGTTGTATGATTGTGTAATGGTACACCTATTTGCGCTGTAATCATCGTCCAGACTATATAGCTGACAACTGTGAGCTTTGTGCCTTTCCTGCCTCCTTCAGAAGAGAAGAAATAACAGAACTTTCTGATTATCTGTTTTCTTCCTTATACAGTACATAAAATTTAGCAACTAAGTATTTAAAAACAATCTACAGACTCAGAAATAAATCTTACTGTTTTCAAGTTAAACTCCTCCTGGGATTGGTATTAAAGGAGAATTAGGTTTGCATTAGTTGAGCTTTGCAGGATGCCCAGATAATGCCTCAGCAATCAAAATGTAATTATAAAATAAGGATGTTTCAACTGCAGAACTTTTTTTTTTCTATTCAGTGTGAACTGTAACAGTCAAGCATGTAGTTGCATTAAGGTGAAGATAACAAATTAAGTTCCAGATCACTTATCAAGCTGTGTGGTCAAACATAGAGCAATAGTCAACAACAAAAAAAATCCAATAATAAACAAATCACAGTGTATTTCCTTGACTGTCAATAAATGTCATAACCCTTGCTTCTCCAGTAAAATGATCCTCCTTGTGAGGCTGCTGGGAGTACATAGGATGGAAATGTGTCATCCTACAGTTGTTTTTACTGCGCCATTACTTCATCCATTGGGCCACACTCAATCCCTTTCTGTGCCTCAGTTTACTTATCCAAACTGGGTTTACATTTTTCAATGTATTGTTTGTAGAACACTAGTGAGATGCTCAGTAGAAAAAGTCCCCTGTAGTAAAAAAAAACTTCTGGAAGCATTTCAGACTCTCTCTTCTTCATCAAGAGTCAAGACCCATATTAGCGCTTGAAAAACTCTGAGAATCCCTATTCTAAAGAAACCATTTTTTTCCAACTATAATAGACCATGGATATTTCATAGCAACTGAACTTCCAGAGGGTATACTTCTTTGGGAAATGCTGCTCCAAGTTATAATTGCCTCACACTTAGTGGTAGTAAGTTCATAAATTGTCAATCAGCGATACTTTATCTACCAAAACTATTCTTCAAAAATGAATGAAAACTAAAGACATTCCTAGATAAACAAAAACCAAGAGAAGTCTTTGCTAGCACATCTCTCCTATAAAAATGTCCTTTAGGCTGAAACGAAATGACACCAGATGTGAAATCAAATACACAAGAAGGAGTGAAGAATAGGGAAATGTAATATGTGGGTAAATAAAAATTACTCTCACTATATATTTTTGTTTACTCTTAATTTCTTAAAAATGCACATACGATTGTCTAAAGCAATGATTATAACACTATTATGGTGTTCAGAGCATATGTAGATACAATACATATGACATTAACAGCACAAAGGGGGGATGGAGGTATATTTTACTAGAATTAGGTCACTAAAATCTGAAACATTGTGATGAGGAGGTGGGAGAAGTGGGGAGATGTTGGTCAAAGAATGCAAATTTGCAGTTATGTAGGATAAGTCTAGAGATCTAACATACAGGAATGTTCAAAAGAATATAATATTGTATTGCATACTGGAAATTTGCTAAGTGAGTAGATCTCAGGTGCTCTCACCACACACACACAAATGATAACTGTGTAAGGAGGTGGATATATTACTTAGCTTGACTACAGTAATCATTGCAATATATATATATATATATATATATATATATATATATACACACACACACACATACATATATAGCAAAACATCATAGTATACACCTTAAATATATACAATTTTTATTTTTAAAGCTGCATGTTGTAATGTCTAGTGTAAGCCATTTTGAAAGTTAAATTTAAAAAATCAGAGTAAAATCTCAAGAGAGTAATTAAAATGGTTTACTTAAAAAAACACTGGTTTAGCACAAAAAGAAGTGGTAAAGGAGGAAAAAATACATGAGACAAGCAGAAAACAAATAGCAAAATGACAGATGTAAATCCAACAATATCAATAATTATATTAACTATGAATGCACTAAAGACTTCAATCAAACATACAAATGATCAGTCTAGCTAAAAAAAAGCAAGATTTAATGATATATGCTGTATACCTGAAACTGACAACATTGTAAATCAACTATACTTCAATAAAAAAAGATTTAATGATATGCTCTGTACAAAAGACATAGTTTAGATTCAAAGACACAGACAGGTTGAACTTTCAAGGAAGGAAAAAGATGTACTATGCAAACAGTAACCAGAAGAGAGCTGAAGTGCCTATATTTAAAGAATAATAGAAACATTTTATTTTAAAATCTATATTTATAAAATGCTAGAAAGTATTTATTTTTGCAAACATTTAAACATATTGAAAATCTAGATGTCCTTTTAAAATGTGCAAGGGGACACAATATATTTTTAAAAAATTGTATTAGGGGCTGTGGAAGAAAAAGTGTTTGAAGCCTGCTCTTCTACACAAATTCTGTCATGGTACAGAAAATAAGTTTCATGGAGTTCTGACTTAACCAAAATCATATACTTTACAGCAAAGTCAATATTAAAAGCTGTACTCTCTTTTTTGGTCCTGCATTTCTTGCCTATTTTAAAGAGGCACCATAGGATAATCATTAAGTTCATAGAATTTGGAGCTTCATTTAAAAAATTTTAACTCCAACCTTTGTCTGCTGTGTGACCCTGTAGAGTGTTCTCAACTTCTCTGTGCCTCAATGACTTCATCTGTAAAATGGGATAATAAGGGCATATATCTCATAGGAATTTTGAGAGTTAATACATGCAGAATATTTAGGTCAATACCTGGTACAAGGAAAGTACTCTATAAATGTAAGTTATTTTTATTCGGGGCTTTGGCGTGTTCCAATAAATGTGCTAGAAATAAATCATTATCACATCTCCCAACACATTTCCACAATGCTGGCACAGGTTTTAGAGCTTCTGACTCAGATGTTGAATCTACACCTGGACCTCAAGTCATTTTAGCAGTCAGCATTAGAGAGATTGAGTTGCAAAGAGGCAGCGGTGAAGGGAAAGCCTTGCTAACGAGATAATATGTGCTGAACTCAGCAGGTTTGTCTGTTATTGCTGATGAAGGGGATACAGTGCAAAATGTGAGATGTGGGACCCTCAGAGGAAAGTCTATATCATGCATATAATTTGTTGCTTGCTGGAAGACTGGAAATGGAACACTGGGTCTGCAGGATGGCCAGATGGCAACTCACTGACCTGAGAAATTCTCTTTGTAAAGAACAGCTTTCTTTTCTAGCCCTCTGCTCCTCACTTCCCTTCCTCAACTCTGTGTGCCTCTCTGCACCCTGAACACAAGCATTATTCTCTTGCCCTGTGCCTTTGTTCATGTGGGTCACTTGTTCTGGAATATCTCCCACCCACTTGGTCCTTTTCCTTTCTCACCTTTTGCCACCTGCTTCGTAGGGTGAAATTCATTCAACTGAGAACTGATTATGTCCTGAACACTAGGATGAGCACCGAGGATACAAATTCACACAATTTTAGAATCAAGCGTGAGAGAGGGCCCTTATCACACTTTATTATGTTTGTCTACAATCGAGGTCGGCACAGGTGTTCTGTGAGTGCAGACAGGTATCTTACCCAGTCTGGGGATGATCAGCAGCCACCTCCTGAATCGTTTAGTTAGTTGTAGTCAACTCTATAGATACAGAGAAGAAACAAAAGCAAGAAACGCGTGCACAGGTCAGAGGCATGCTCTTTATGACTGAAGAATAGGGTGCTTGGTGGTAGAGTGAAGAGAAGTGAAGCTGGGAAGGTAGATAAGGCTCAGACCAAGAAGGAGCTTGGAATGATGAGTGCCTTGCTAAGGACTTGGATTTTACTGTGACCATCATGGGGAGCCAATAAAGGCGTTTAAGTAGTATAATACTTTAATCAGGTTTGCATTTCTGAAAGAGAGCATTGACAAGTATGAAGAATGGATGAATTTTAAAAAGTGGGGGCAAGAATGGAGTCATTCATTTATTTAGGGGACTATTGAAAATCGTAAATGAGGAGAAGATGAGGGCCTACACTAAGTCAGTGGTGGTGAGAAAGAGAAAAGAGATCAATTCGAAAGACACTCAGGGAGAAATCAGTGTTCCTTGAGATCTAACTGGATATGTGAAGTGAGGTAGAATATGGATACAGGATGACTCAGATTTTTGGCTTTGGTACCTGTGTGGATGGTGGTACCACTCTCCTGAGAGGTTCTATAGGAAGTGAGGTAAGGGGGTAAGACTATATTTGAACATGTGCACTTTAAGATTCAATTATTTATATGTTTAACAGTGTTTGCAGACAACCTGCCTCCTAGGTGCCAGAGGCTACTCTAGGCACTGGGCTTACAGCAGTGAATAAAACAAACATAAACTCCCGCCCTCGTGGAGCTTACATCAAGTAGGGTAACTGTGAACATCCCAGGAGGTGGTTGAATTGGTGCTGGAGCTTAGATGAAAGATTTGGTCTAGAAATGTTGATCCAAGGGAAAGCAGCTTATAGGTAAGAGTTGAAGCTATCACTTAATAAGTTTCTATACTTTAAAATAATCTTAGTGCATAAAGAAAAAGATATAGTTCAGCAGAAGAATTTAGGCCAATGTAGATCAGAGATATCATCATCAAAAAAGCTAATGCCAAAATATGCTGCATGAATGGATATAATGCATTAGAATACAGGAGGTGATAATGTAACTCTGCACCTAAAGAAGGCTATCCCACATTTCATGTGGGATATAGACAGACTGTAGGGCATTTAGAGAAGAGTGACGGTGAGGGTGAAAAAACTCAAATGATGTCTAATGATGAATGGTTATATCAATTGGAGATGGTTAGCCTGGAGAAGGTGATCATAACAATTGTCTTCATACAGTTAATTCTGTTAGAGCTCCAAGGGGGATAAATAGTTTCAGTGGGAGGGAGTTCTAGGGAGAAAATCAATAATAAGATTTTTGCCATCTCATGCATGTCCTTAGATACTTAGCTTCAGATTCAGTGATGTATTAGGTAGGGTTGTCCAGAGAAACAGAACAATAGGATATGTGTGTGTATGTGTACATACATACATAAAAAGACATTTGTTTTTATAAACATGGCTTATGCAATTATGAGCTGGCAAATCCCAAGATCTTCAGGGTGAGTCACCAAGCTGGAGACCCAGAAGAACTGATAGTGTAGCTGCAGTCTGGAGGCCAGCAGGCTCAAAACTCAGGAAGAGCTGATCTTTCAGTTTAAGTCCAGAGGCAGGAAAAATGCTGATGTCCTAGTCTGAAGGCCATCAGACAGAAAGGATTTTCTCTTACTTAGGGGAGGATCAGCCTTTTTGTTCTATTCAGGACTTCAACTGATTGGATGCAGTCTACCCATAATAGGAGGGGCCATCTACTTTACTCAGTCTACCTATTTAAATGTTAGTCCCATCCAACAAACGTAACAGAAATACCCAGAATAGTTGTAGACCAAATAACTGGGCACGTTGTGGCCCAGGCAAGTTCATATGTAAAATTAACCATCATAAGTGAGAATTGTTTCTACCTGGGGATTGACTAACCTCCATCTAGGAACAAACAACATGGTCAGGATTTTTAGTCCAACTAAACAAGTTCACTTCTGGGTGTTTAATCAAAGACTTAGTTCAAACAAGCTCCAGATTCTTGAAAATAAAGAAAAATTTCACCATGCTCAGAAGTCCCTCTGTTCTCCTCAAAGCACAAAGCCCAGACAGCCATGCCATGGGTCAAGGTTAGCAATGGCTCACTGCATTTCACAGTCATTGTCTAACCCACTTCCCAAAGCAAGAACATCAGCAAAAGGCAAACCCTTCTCTCATCAGTTCAAAACTCTCATTGCCTTTCTTGTCTTTCCTATTGTTTCTTCTCAAGGACCAGACCCAGCAACCAGAAAAGAGAATGGGAGCACTTAAAATGTGTTTTTAATTAGAAGACTTTTATCTGATCCAAAGCACTGTAAAACTCCAAGCTCTGACAGTGCGCTAGTTCCTATTTAATCTTCATTTCTCCGTTTCCCGTCTGCTGCGCGTGCAGATGCTGAAATCGTGTTTGTGTATCATGGGGCCGAGAGGATTTATGGTTGGGTGCCTGTTGGGCTGCCTTCCCTGCTGTCTTGGCACAGCTCCTGAGCTTCACAGCAGGGGCGACCCTTAAACATGCTTAATGGGGAAGTCGGTCTCACATGTTCCCTGTAGTTCTCATCTGGTGATTTTTCAGCTTATGCTTTTGGTTGAAGCTAAGGTAATTACAAAGTTATTATTTGTCATTTCCATTATCTTTGGGGTCAGAAAGACATCTGTTGGAAGTTAGCATCATCTGTCATTTATGCCAGCTGGTGGTCAGCACCTGAGTGGACGTAAAAAATGAGGGAAGGAAATTGGTGCAGCCACTATGGAGAACAGAATGGAGGTTCCTTAAAAAAAAAAATAAGTTACCCTATGCTCCTGCAGTCCACTCCTGGGTGTATATCCGAAGAGGACTCTAATTTGAAAAGATATATGCACCCCAGTGTTCATAGCAGCACTACTTACAATAGCCAAGACAGGGAAGCAACCTAAGTGTCCATCGACAGAGGAATGGATAAAGAAGGTGTGGTACCTATATACAATGGACTACTACTCAGCCATAAAAAAGGGTGAAATAATGCCATTTGAAGCAACATGGATGGACCTACAGATTATCATACTAAGTGAAGTAAGTCAGACAGAAAATGACAAATATCATACGATATCACTTATATGTGGAATCTAAAAAAATGATACAAATGAACTTATTTACAAAACAAATAGATTCATGGATGTAGAAAACAAACCTATGGTTACAAAAGGGGAGAGCTAGGGGGGAGAGAGTTTTTTTCACTGACTACTGGTAATAAAAGTGTGGTAAACCCATAAAATAAATGAGGGAGGGAGCTGGGTGTCCTTGCAGGCTAGCTGTGTGTGTGTGTGTGTGTGTGTGTGTGTGTGTGTGTGTGTGTGTATACAAAAGAACCCAACCCTACTGTGAAGTTTTGAGAAGTCTGTGCCTCCTTGCAACACCAATAATGATGAGCTGTAAGGAAACCTGGGATGCTGTTGTCCAGGGTAGTCTCAGGGCTTTCAAGACACTGAAGTGGAGAAAAGTAATGGAGTCAGATGAAGTATTCAGGGTCCTTCCTGCTGGGCTATTGATTTTCTTCCCTAACATGCTGCATATAATTTTCTTTGCAGAGTGAAAATGAACTGCTGTATTACCCAGTGAAGAAATATGTGATGTATATGATTATTGCTGGCTTTTTGAGCCTGCAAATACCTTAATGTTTGTAAATCCAAAGTCTTCAGTTGATCCTTCAGTTCAGAGTTAGCAAACTTCTTCAGGAAAGCATCAGATGGGAAACGTTTTAGGCTTTGTGTGTCACGTGACCTCTGTTGTATCTCCTAAACTCATCCTGTAACTCCAAAGCAGCCACGGGCAATGTGCAAATGAATGAGCATGGCTGTGTTCCAATAAAACTTTATTTACAAAAACAGGATGTGGGCCAGATTTGGCTCATGGGCCGTAGTTTGCCAACTACTGCTTTCATTGGCATTTCACTAAAAGCTTGCCCCTGGATAAATAGGTCATGGAGTAGAGGTTTGAGATGGGAGAGGAGAGTGAGAAAGGAGAGGAGAGTGAGAAAGAAGAGGAAAGAGTCCTATACCAAAATGCATGGTTCTCTAGGCAGTGGGGTGCCCCACTCCCTTTCCTAAAGCTTATATCTTCCAAGGCAGACCAACCTTTCTTTAGGATTATCCAATTTTGTTTGATATGCCCTGAAGGTATAAAATTGGGTGATGTTAGAATTCTCTAGAGCTGAGCATTCAGTTATTAAGAACGTGATGGCAATCTCAGAATTAACCATGGATTGCTACTGTTTTCAAATCTCATCATTTACCAAAAGGAAAACAAGCAATCGCAGGCTGTGTTAATATCCTCCTTTGTTAGATGGGAAGAATTTTACCTAATCCTCAAAAAGGAAAATGAAATCTTTACAGATCGGTGATGTTATTCCAAACATCAGTTCAGAGAATGGTAATGTGTTGAACCAAAGACCAGCGCTTAGCTTCAGTGTGTTGAGCCCTCACCAGGATTTAAAATGTGGGGGATCGAACTTGAGGTCTGTTTCACAAATGCCTTTACCTTTTCTTGTTAAGTTCATTTCTAGTTGGTAAGTTTAGGGGATCTTATTCTCTTCTTCTGTGTTTGTTCTACCAAAGAAGTTCCTAAAATAGGAAAACAGGACCAACTGGAACTTTCATAAGGAAATTAAACTAAAACCAAAGATGTTTACATGAATTTTTAAAAGTATGGGAAAGAATTAAGAAAAGTGTTAAAATTTGCTAAAATTCAAGAATAAAGTTAAGTATGGTTCACTTTTAGTATGTGGGGTTTTTTTTTCTTCCCAGTGGGAAATTAGTTCTGAGAAACTTTCTCTTCCTCTGAAGGCAGAAAGCAGGGAACTTGAAAGACTTTTGGTAAGATGCAATGTCCATTACATGAACACCAGCCAGTATGTACATCAACTCCAACCAGATTTTTCAGGTATATAGTTGAAGGTTTATGCAAGCTGGAAGAGCTCTTTTCATATGATAATGTACATCTGCTACTTCCCAAACTCAGCTACTTTCGAAACTCATTATAAAGGTTGTGGAGAGACTAAACAGGGTTATAAAAGTAACAACAATCCTTGTCCATTTGGAATTGGAGATAAATTGCTTTAGATAGGATATACATTTATTCAATTTATATGAATCAGGAAAAAAGAAGAAATATGTGTATTTTGGAGTCTAAAAATATCTTAATAGGCTCTTTGAAGATATTGCCTTTTAATATCAATTAGCTTTATTTAGTACAAACTTATATAAAATGACTCATTATTAAAAAGTCTTAGCTATACCTCTATTTTCTTTCAGATAGTATTCCAATAAATTACATACATAGATATTGATGAGTTAATATAAATATAAGTAAAAACATGTGTATTTTTACTGCTGAGTGAGAGGCTTTTCTGGCATTCAGCATTTGGTACAAGCAATTGGTTGATTGCTACAGGACCGATAATTGACATAAACATCATACATTTGTATCAGTTGCAATCACATATAAAACTATCAGTTTATAATAATATTAAAAATAATAAAATGGTGTAAAACCCTGACATTTTGGAATGTGAACAATGAATGTGTATTTCAAAAGTGTATCAAATACTTTCTTTCATATAATAAATTAAGATAATTAATAGAAACTGCTTTTAAAATTGTGTATTTATTTTTTATTTTTTAAAATTTTCCTCTTATTTATTTATTTATTTAATTTTGGCTGCATTGGGTCTTCGTTGCTGCGTGCGGGCTTTCTCTAGTTGCGGCGAGTGGGGGGCTACTCTTCATTGCGTTGCGCGGGCTTCTCATTGCGGTGGCTTCTCTTGTTGCGGAGCATGGGCTCTAGGTATGTGGGCTTCAGTAGTTGTGGCACATGGGCTCAGTAGTTTTGGCTCACAGGCTCTAGAGCGCAGGCTCAGTAGTTGTGGCGCTCGGGCTTAGTTGCTTCACAGCATGTGGGATCTTCCCAGACCAGGGCTTGAACCTGTGTCCCCTGCATTGGCAGGTGGATTCTTAATCACTGTGCCATCAGGGAAGCCCTAAAATTGTGTATTTAAAATATAGTCTTCATTTTAGGAAAAACAATTAACGAGTGGTTTAGGCCTTCTTCACTATTGGGAACAATCAAGATGATCGAGAAGCGTAAAATTCAAGAAAATGGTACCTCAGAGCTATCTCACTACTTCTTCACTTATGAGCTAAATAAGAAAGGAAGTCTTCATGGAGTCATGGGCTGAGTTGTTAGTTTACAGGGTTTATTACAAATATCTAATAATTATTAAAAAGCTTTTCTAACATAGAATTTGCATTGTTGACCCATTTCAATGTAAACACTTTAATTTAAATTATTACCAGTGAAAATTGCAAAAGCCCACTAGTTTAGGGATTGACTATTGATTTGCTAAACAATGATTGTTTGCTTAATGCCTATTGTGTATGCTGTATAGTACTGGGAGCTCTAGAGGTCAGCAGTAAAATATATGATAGGGTACTATTTTATCAAAAGGATCTGGGACTTATTCATTTTTGCATCACCCATAATGGCTGGATCAGTCTTAGTAATGACTAGCAGTAGTCATCAGCATTACTCACTATTTATTAAATACATGGAATCTACTGGGAACACATCATTATGGATAAAAAAGAAATAAACCTAACGCACTAATATTAAAATGATCTACTGACCTCTAAAATATAGAGCTGGGCTATATAATGTATATAATAAGATGATACGAGATGTGTACTATGCTTGCCCTCTGGCACCAGAGAACATTGTCAAAGTTTTTGGTAATGTTTTATGTACTAACTGATCACTAAATCCTGTTCATCTCAAAGACCATAGGAAAATGTGCTACATGCCTCCCCCGAAAGGAGCAATATGCATTACTGTTTATAATTGTATAAAGATTTCAAATTTCCAGCTGAAAGAGTCATTTTGTTTTTTCATAGATGTGTACGCAAGTATACATGCTCTGGGTCTGCATGGCAAGGGCATGTTTCTAAAAGGGGTGTGACAAACTGATGAAGGTCTTGGAAGTGATAAGCCATGTACACAGATATATCACACAGCAGATTTTCTGAGTATAAAAGACACAGCTGATATTCTTTCTGTAACCTAAACCTTACTCTTCTTGGGGAAATGGCCCTTCATTTTTCCCGTTGTCATTATTAAGGTAACTATTTCCCTTGCTTTCATTTTCTCTTTCATGGAAGGATTCAAAGGCCCACATAAATAAAAATGCATGTAACTGCAGGACACTTGGAAAGTCTAGACTGCAGGAAACAAGGTCATAGTTTTTAATTTATATCCCCATGAAGGCTGCATGTCCTGGAATGTGAGAGGAAAGGCAGAATTGTGTCAATGGTAAGATTAGTGACCCAGGCATCAAGATACTGGTGTTCCAGTGTTAGTTTTGCAACTAGTCACCTTTGGACCTTGAGAAAATCCCTTAATTTCTCATAGCTTCAGTTGTGTAATCTAGAAAATGAAATGGTTGCTAGTGCTCAGATCTTGGTTTCTAATACCAATCTCCAATAAAATGTTAATCAGGGCATCTTAGAAAACCTGTCTGATATCAGGGCTGAGGCAAGGAATAGTGCTGGAAAGTCAGAAAGAGCTCAAAAGAGAATATGATATGTCAAAGAAGATTATAGCATGGAAAGTGGAACATGAAAGTAACTTTAGAGTGGAGAAACCTGGCAGACACTACTAATTATGATCAAGGTTAAGATCATCATTGATGAGTCATGTTGATAGCGTGTACCCTTGAAATGATGCAATGAGAGAGTACTTTACCTTGTCATCTTCCAAAATCTCAACCTCAGCTTGATGTTGAGAAAAACATCAGATAAACCCAAATTGAGAGACATACTACAAAATACCTTAGCCAGTATTCCTCAAAACTGTCAGGGTCATAAAAAACAAGCAAAGTCTGAGAAACTGTCATAATCAAGAGGAGCATAAGGCAACATAACTAAATATAATGTGATATATTAGATTGGATCTTGGAACAGAAAAAGGAGGTTAGAGAAACATTAATGCAATTCAAATAAAAAATGAAAGTGAATAATGATGTATGAGTATTGGTTCATTATTTGTGAAAATGGACTGTAGTAAGATGTTAACAATAGGGGAAGTTAAGTGTGGGGTATGTGGGAACTCCATATACTATTATTGAATTTTTTCTGTAAATGTAACTCTATCTAAAATAAAACGCTTATTTAAATAGAGAAAAATGACATGGTTGTATTAGATGCTATGTAACAGTTTTTTATGTTCCATGACTTTAATACCTGCGGGTTGAAGTATTATTCCTTTTGTGAATTTGTCCCAGAAGAAATCTGCTTGTTATAGCCTAGTTCATTATAGAGGATACTGAGCCATCCTTGTGTCCCTTTCCACCAACACCAGCCTTCCTAGCTCCCAACACAGAATTCTCAGTACATGTTGATTACATGAAAAAAAGATCATGACTACCTCTTCCCTGATAAATAAGTAGAAACAAATCCTCGTTCAGGAATGAAATCCAGTCTTGGTTTTTTCTTTTTTCTTTTTTTAAGTACAGTCTTCTGATTCTTAATAAATCCGAAAATCAAAGTGCAAAAATTTTGAATGGATATTGCATAAACCCACATATGTGTCTATTAAAATCTTTTCATGACAGTACTTGCTTATCAATACTTTCAATAACTAATTTACAGTGTCAAAAAGTAAGCAAATTCATTCATAGTCATTGCCCATAATTTGGCACTTGAGTAGCTCAGCCCAGCAAACAGTAGTTTGTAAGATGTAAATTTTTGCAAGTCCTGGTGCCGGGGTTACTTCAAGAGTTAAACCAGGCTAGGTCTGTGGTTGCAGAAAGGGGTCAGCCTGTTTCCTTAGAGGCGGGAATTCAAGAAGGACATAGGGCTTTCTCAGATACCTTCAAGCAAACCCATCCACCAAATTAAAAACCATATAATGTGAATCTCCCTTTCCATTCCTAAATGATTATGAATGGAAAAAGGATTGTAGAGGCAATATGTTTAGAAGTATAACTTTTTTTTTCACATTTTTCTTTTTTCTTTTCTTTTCTTTTTTTTTTTTTTTTGGCTGCACCACATGGCTTGTGGGATCTTAGTTCCCAGACTAGGGATCGAACCCGGCCCTGGCAGTGAAAGCGCTGAGTCCTAACCACTGGACCACCAGGGAATTCCCTAGATGTATAATTATGACCTTGGAAATATTTCAGCATTTTTACCTTTATGGTGGCTTTGCTTTGTGGCGTTCCATTGTGCTGTCTTTCCCTGCCATCTTTATCCACATGGATCTCTAATCTGTCTACTCCAGGGCATGATTAGCCAAACTCTGTCTTCTCCTCTGAAGTGTTGCAAGGATGAGTAAGTGAGGAACCGTCAGGGGACTTGGGAGATACTATCTATTTAAATGTGAGGATATTATTGAATTTGTCACCACCGGGTTGGCAAAAGGCAAAATCTCAGAGCAGCAGCCATATTTGGCAGACCGGTCAGAGAAATTGAAATATCATGCCCAGTGAAGCAGGACACTTGATTTAACTAAGAGATGAGAGCAATAAAAGAAGTAGGAAAAAAGGAAGCATTTCCCAAATGATTTTGAAAACAATACTATATTATGTTGGAAAGATAAAAAGGATGTTTAAGGTACATATCTGATTATTTGATTACTCTTCCTGAGATCTCTTGTAATCAAGTTTTTTTGTTTTGTTTTGAGTTAATAATTTTCTTTGGCAAATTTGTTAAATCATACTATGCTGACTCAGAATTGCTGACAAATGGAATAAGCCTAGCTCTAATTTACTTCATATTATCAATCTTTTTTATTTGCTTTAAAAAATCTATATATCTTTATTAAATGGTATCAAAAGCTCCCAACTGTTTAAGAGAATAAGCTTTTGTTAAGAAGCATAACATGCTTTTGAAACTCCTATTACTAATCTTAATTTGGCTTGTTACTGTGAATTGTTTAAACCTCAAAGATTTTAACTTTGCCCCTCTAATCCAAATTGTTATACATTCTAACGCATAATAAAATTGTATCAATTTGAAAATACCCTAAAATTCAGCCCTTTTAATACTTCAAATTCACCTTGTCCCAAAGTATTTGTATTTGCTTGCTTGTGTGTGTGTGTGTGTGCGTGCGTGCGCGCGCGTGCGTGTTAAATTCTAGGGTGTTGGACTCACGGGTATGTTTTGCCCTGTTTGAATTCTTAGAGTTTTGTGCTGTAATGATTGGGCTGATAGTAGCCAAAAAGTTTTACTTCAACTGAGACTTTATGGATGGAATTCTCATCCCTTTTCCTGCTTGAGAATCCAATCTGCGTGATGTGCTCCCTTGATTTCCATGGAATTGTTTTCAAAGAAAGGGTTAAAGCAACAATTGGGTCTCTAATGATGAGTCCCTATGGGCTTGTAACAATAGAGGTGGGTCTTAGTGGTCACCTGTCTCTTCATTTTACTGATGAGAAAAGTGAGGCTCAAAAAGCAAAAAAAAAAAGATTTCTCCAAGCCTATGGGAAGCAGTCAGGTCAGTCTGAACCCAGGTTTCCCCAAAACACACCCCGTGTGCTGTTGGTGCTTCTCGGGAACCCTGTTTGTGGGGTCATCCCCAAGTTCTTCCTTACCATTCAGGCCAATCACATGGTGTCACTGTTTAGAAGGTCCCTCCCGTTTCTCTGGAGTCTTTTAATAGAGTGAGAAGTTCTGTTGTTTAATATGAGGAAACTCAAATTCATTGAAATTTAAGTTGATCTCCCACCTGGACTGAACACATGCACAATCATGCTGTTATTTCTGCCCCTGGGCATTTGTATGGAGCTGCTTTCCTGGGGCTGCTCCAACCTTTGCCAAAACCCTTTCATCCTCAAGGGAGGAGCAGAAATGAGAGAGAAATCATCAAAGCACATGCTTTTGAAACTCCTATTACTAATCTTATCAGATTAGCATATCAGACTCTTGTTTTCAATTAAACCCTATCCTCACTTTGCCTGTTGAAAGAAACAGGTCAGAAAATATGGTGTCTAAAATCCGTCTCTGCTACTTTATGAGACACGCTAAAGATTGAGACTTCTCTCTTTGCACCATTTTAACTCTAAGGAGACTAAGGTCCAGAGAGTTTAGGTCACTTTTATACATCTCTGCGGTTGTCAGGAAAGTATCTCTTTACCTCACTTTAAAAAGATGAACTTTGAATCTCTGAGATTAGATTATGTGAAATATTGGTTCCTTAGAGAAACCTATTTTTAAAGGATATCATCAAACTGCTCTAATTTAGACTACACTGATCATTAAAATCTGGGTTTTAAAAATAAAGACTCTATGGATTCAGGGGTAGAGTATTCTATTATGGCTGTGTCCCCAGATGTAGTATTTGCTCAAATCACCCAGAGAACCTCTATCTTCTCCACTAATTCTCCATGTGTTGCCCTGCCATAGCAGAGAGCTTGATCAAAGATCATGGGGTTTTCTTTATGGAGGAGAACTATATGTAGTTAGGAATATAAATGCAGTTTCAATTCCCTTCTAAAGCCTGCCCATCAGCAGCAAAATGCCATTTACTGAAGTTCTTAGGAAGCAAATTACAGCTGAGAACTTTTGAGATCTATAGTAATATATTCAATTCTTGTTTATATGTGGTAAACCTATAAACTTTGAGAAGCAATGGAAGATAATTCTATTAGAAACATACACTCTCTAATTTTGTAACAGCATACTTTACCTATCACTTTTGTTTTTCTTTCCCACAGGCAGCATTGCTTGGGGTTATTGTAATACTGCCAAGTAAATTCTCCTCAAACATCATGCAAGTGTATGCCCAGGCTACCAACTACATTCCCAACTGTTTAGCAATACAGTGTTTTATAGTAATTCTGAGAGTGTACCCTGTGGTCCTATGTGCTTACTGAATGAGCATCTTTATTACCTTTTAAGTGAAATAAAGATTAGAAAACATTGATTTACATAGCAGGGTGGCTCCCATATAAAGCAGCAAAATACACCCATCACTGGTATGAATATTGAGCTTATAGGCCATGAACGTCAGCCCCTTTCTCCAACTTAGTAAAAGCATTGTTGCAGACATTGATGGTAATAGCACAGGATTAAAGAAAAATTAAATCTGGAACATCACTATGAATATAAATTTATGCCCAAATATTCCTGTAGTGAGGATAATATTTTGGAAATATTTTATTGGTTAGCAATTCATGTTTTTCTTTCTTCTGTTGTATTTCCCCACCATTAAAGTTATATCATGAAAACTGTGGTCCCGGGGAAATAAATAACAGTATTTTTTAAAGGGCTACAATTAGGGAAAATGAAAATATGATAGAACTAGAGGTCTGGGCACAGGAAGCTGAAAAGAGAACTTTTGGGTGAGGGGGAAATGCGGAAAGACAGCACAAGCAGCAAGAGGTCAGACGAGTTCTCTGATTTCCCTTTGAGATCAAAATTCCTTTGGAATAAAGGGAATAGAAACATCTAGATTGTCCCTGAGAGAGTCCCAGTGGATGATTGTCCTTCTCTCTTCTCAGTGTATGTGGGAAGAGAGAGCAGGATTAAATCAATCATATAGGGTAAAGAAAACTTTATCATCATCATTTATTTACATTCATATATTTATGTGAATTTAAGTGCATTCATTTCAATCATGCTTCCTTCCTATTGATACAATTAATAAGATAAAGAAAAAAATAGCTAATGGTTTTAGGCTAACGCCTCATTTGAATATTAACAATGACTCTTTAGGTTTATTTCATGGACAGTTTAAAAATATATGTTCCACTTTCCTTCTCAGAAACTATTTCTGTATTTTACAAATGAAGGAGATACGGCAAATAAATAAATAAATAACACAACTGAAATTTTTAACTTGATGATATGATCTTTTGTTTTTTGTTTTTTTTATTGAAGCATTTGTGAAGTGCTTGCCATTTTTCAAAGTTCTAACGAACATAGGAATTGAAAGCTAAGTATACATATAAGTACTTTTAAATGAATATACCTCTTATGGAGAGCAGCCAAAGGCGGGAATCCACAGGGAAATCTCTTTAGAGCCTGAGGCTCTGCCAAAAGGGAGGCTGACATTTTGTTTCGGCTTTGAATCCTGCTCATCCACTGGCTAGCTTGGCACTCTCCTTCACCGGAGAGGGAAGAGCCAGGAGCTGAGGGGGGCTTGGGGAGACATGGGGGCTCTGCTGGGTGTGTGGGGGGCAGGCACTCACAAGTGGGAGAGGGTAGGAGAGCACAGGTCTCCTCCAGCGGGTCACTAGCCCCATCAGTTCATCCTTCTGCTACAGGGGTGGGGAGGGGTACTTTTTTGAATCAGTTATGACAATAGTGGTTTTTTTAAATGAAGAGAACTACGGTTTTTATAACCAAACATAATTGGAGATTATGAAATCAGACTTTATTTTCATGAAGAAGACCTTTTATTCTTCAAGAAAGAGGGGTGAGAGGTCAGCTGAGCAGAATAGGGAGCAGTTAGTGGAAAAACAACACATTTTCACGTCTTTATGATGAGTTCAGCCCCCCTCCCTGTTTGAAAGTAGCTGTTCTTACGCACAGGCTTAAACCTTTGCCCGTGAGTCTTTGTTCCGTGTTAATTTACTAAGAAAAAGCATGCTTTCACAGGACTGTCCATTAAGCTTCAACCCAAATCATACTTCAAATTTTAGATTCCTGTTAGTGGGATCTGAAATTATGAAGGTTTCCTGGGAAGCCATACAAAACCCAAACTCAAACCAGAATAAAATAGTTCAATACCAAATTCTAAGTGATAGTTTCAACTGGGTGTTTTGTCCACGTAACTGTGTATAGACCTGTAATAATTCTCTAGGCAGTGGACATAATAAAGGAAAAAAAAACCCTCTGTAATTTAATTTCCTCTTGCCTCTCACCCTTTCCTTTGCTCAATGAATAAGTGAATTAAGTATACAAAAATCCTCATCACAATTCCCTCCCTGCCGCATGAACACAGGTTTGGCTACTCGCAGAAATAATTGCCTTCCTTCTTTTTACATGCACCAATAAACCGAGCTTCTGTTAAGTGACATGGGTGAGAGAGGAGGAAAACTTCAGTTTCAGAGGTTTAAAAAAAAAAGCGCAATGAAATGTCGCTGCTCATATAAGTTTTAAGGAGACATCACCTGAACTGCATAATTGGTGAGCTAGTCTTAGCAAGTATGGCTTTGCAAACTGAATCTATTATGATGCACTGTAACTTCCCAGACTGAGGACATAGGCCCCTGACTGTTATTCTTTGATGTCTGAAGGACTTTGTTATTAAAGGCTGAAGCCTAAGAGTGACCCTTCAGGTACAGAAAGGAGAGACTCATTGGCTTTTCAAGGGTGTTGATCATCAAGGATTTTTTTCTGTCTCAATGTGGATACTGTAGAAACATTCTATCGATTCTAGGGGAAATTCAGCTGCTTTTTAGTTTGGATAAATTTGACCTAAATAGTTTCACTCAGAAGAAATAGAGAAAGGAAGAAAGAAGGCAAGAACAATGGCTTAATGTCCATTGTGTCCTTGGTAAAACTGAACGAAGAACGTTTTAAAACTCTATCACCCTTCTATGCTCTTTTGGTTTAATTCAGAGCAGTAAGTGTTAGGAGGTGTGTTAGGTGCTAAGAGGAACAAAGCAACAAGCAACATGGAGCATAGGGCGTAATTACTGTTCCTATTAAGATCCAAGGCACACCAGAAGAATGACTGATATCTGAAGATAAATTCTAGATCGGACCTCACATTAGTTGGGAAGAGGACTGATTTAAAAAGCTTTCAGAATTAGATCCTGGAACAGAAAAAAATAACATTAGTGGAAAAACCAGCGAAATTAAAATGAAACCAGGGGTTTATTTAATGGATCAATGTTAGGTCCTCAGTTTTTTAAAAATTTATTTTATTGAAGTATAGTTGATTTACAATGTTGTGTTAATTTCTGCTGTATAGCAAAGTGATTCGGTTATATATATATTTATACACACACACACACACACACACACACTCTTTTTCATATTCTTTTCCATTATAGTTTATCACAAGATACTGAATATAGTCCTCTGGGTTCTGCAGTAGGACTTTGTTGTTTATCCATTCTATGTATAATAGCTTGCGTCTGCTAATCCCAAACTCCAAATCCATCCCTCCCCTGGTGCTCAGTTTTGACAAGTGTACCACAGGGATGTAAGAAGAGAACATCAGAGGACACTGAACTGGGGTGAGGGTATACCTGGATCTGCCTGCCATCCAGATTCTGAGACAGTCCAGTCTCCAGAGCAAGTCCTGCACTGTCTGGAGACAGAATGGAAGATTACCCACACAAGGTGATCTGGGGGAAGGCAAAGGGCCAGGTGGTCCAGAAACACTGTCCTCTAAAACAGAAAAGGGCTTGCAATTCTTGTTACTCTTCTTTTAGTTAGGGTAGATTCTAGAAAGCATCTTTTAAAATGCTGCTTCAGGGCTTCCCTGGTGGCACAGTGGTTGAGAATCTGCCTGCTAATGCAGGGGACACGGGTTCGCGCCGTGGTCTGGGAAGATCCCACATGCCGCGGAGCAACTAGACCCGTGAGCCACAACTACTGAGCCTGCGCTCCGCAACAAGAGAGACCACGATAGTGAGAGGCCCGCGCACCGCGATGAAGAGTGGCCCCCGCTTACCGCAACTAGAGAAAGCCCTAGCACAGAAACGAAGACCCAACATAGCAATCAATCAGTCAATCAATAAAACTTAAAAAAAATGCTTCAATGAAATAATATGTCAACAAACTGTCAATGTCCCATTAATAGAGCAAGATGAAGAAAAGACTGAGAATCTCAAACCACTTTGCATGCAGGGGGGATTAGGAAAGGGAAAAACCTGAAGCTAAGGGCATTTATGACTCATTCCTCATCTATCTTTCTCGTGTCCTACTTCTTCACTCCCTCACACCTTAGGACATACCCAGCTCTCATCCACTGTGAGCTTGGGATTGAGGATAGAAATAGTTCCAGGTAAGATCTAGAAGCAGAAAATTCCTGCAAAAAGTCTGAAGGTGGAATGTTGGAACTGATAAGAGAAGTGATGCCAAATGAAACGGTGTGGATGAGCCTAGCGCCCTGTATCCCTCTTTCCAAAAATGGGTCCCATTTTTCTTGGGAGGGACTTTTCTATATAACTACCACACAGACAGAAAACAATAATAGGACAATGAGATTTGGAGTCTAATTCAGAGAGGATGCAGTTGTTCTTTTCCTGAGCCGTCCTCATCCTCTCTCAAGGAAGAAAAGACCTTCAACTTCAAGACAGAGTCCAAAAGTGGTTAATTAGAATACTTGTATGTCTAATTAAAAATGAGAACGGCTCCTAATTATCAATTTCATTAGTATTCATTATTATTTCAAGTGGATAATCATGGATTATTGCCATAGATTAAAGTGCAATGTAAGGTCAGTTCATAAAGGTATTTTTTCTTACACAAAAGCACAGAGAAGACTCACTATTAGGCATCCATCCTATTCAGGGCTCCCACTGAAAATTATAATATTCTACCTGCAGTGAAATAATTGTAAAATTCCAATACCTTTCCCAAGGACAGAATATTGATATTTACCTCTCTTAAAAAGACATGCTTCACCCTGGGAGTGCTTTACAAATATTACCTAAATTAGCTATCTTCATGATGAAGCTGACAGTCAAAATTGATCATCTTGAACAGTTACTATAAGTAGCAATGCCAGTTTTGTTCTTCTTCTATAGTTTTTTCATAGAGTGACAGCATTGCCTTCTATCTAAAATTTGCAAATACCAATAAATAATCAACCAGGAATCAAGGGCCTTCCAAAAAGAAAAGAATCAAAAATGTTCTAAATTTTAATCTAGGTGGTAGTTATGACAAAATATATATTATACGTAAAAATTCATTGTATGGCGCAATTAAGATTTGTGTGGCGTAATATATCTGTGTTATATTTCACAAAAGTGAAGGCAAAATAAGAGTGTAATAGTACAAGGGATGCATAAAAATTAGAGCATTCTGTTTTTTGGTTTCATTGCTCTCTTCTTTCTTTTTTTTAATTACTTTTTTATTTTTAATAATTTTTTAAATTTTTTATTTTAAAAACATTTTATTCTATTCTATTCTCTTCTATTTTATTATTTATTTATTTATTTATTTATTTCTCCCTTTTCTTCTGAGCCATGTGGCTGACAGGGTCTTGGTACTCCGGCCGGGTGTCAGGCCTGAGCCTCTTAGGTGGGAGAGCTGAGTTCAGGACATTGGTCCACAAGAGACCTACCAGCCCCACATAATGTCAAATGGTGAAAGCTCTCCCAGAGATCTCCATCTCAATGCTAAGACCCAGCTCCACTCAACGACCAGCAAGCTACAGTGCTGGACACCCTATGCCAAACAACTAGAAAGACAGGAACACAACCCCACCCATTAACAGAGAGGCTGCCTAAAGTTATTGAAAGTTCACAGACACCCAAAACACACCACCGGAAATGGTCCTGCCCACCAGAAAGACAGGATGCAGCCTCATCCACCAGAACACAGGCACCAGTCCCCTCCACCAGGAAGCCTACACAACCCACTGAAACAACCTCACCCACTGGGGGCAGACACCAGAAACAATGCAAACTACGAACTTGTAGCCTGCAAAAAGGAACCCCAAACACAGTAAGTTAAGCAAAATGAGGAGACAGAGAAACACAGCAGATGAAGGAACAAGGTAAAAACCCACCAGACCAAACAAATGAAGAAGAAATAGGCAGCCTACCTGAAAAAGAATTCAGAGTAATGATAGTAAAGATGATCCAAAATCTTGGAAATAGAATGGAGAAAATACAAGAAACTTTTAACAAGGACCTAGAAGAACTAAAGAGCAAACAAACAATGATGAACAACACAATAAATGAAATTAAAAATTCTCTAGAAGGAATCAATAGCAGAATAACTGAGGCAGAAGAACGGATAAGTGACCTGGAAGATAAAATAGTGGAAATAACTACTGCAGAGCAGAATAAATAAAAAGAATGAAAAGCATTGAGGACAGTCTCAGAGACCTCTGGGACAGTATTAAATGCACCAACATTCAAATTATAGAGGTCCCAGAAGAAGAAGAGAAAAAAAAAAGGGACTGAGAAAATATTTGAAGAGATTATAGTTGAAAACTTCCCTAATATGGGAAAGGAAATAGTCATTCAAGACCAGGAAGCGCAGAGAGTCCCGTACAGGGACTCCAAAATAAATCCAAGGAGAAACACCAAGACACATATTAATCAAACTATCAAAAATTAAAAGAAAGAAAAATGTTAAAAGCAGCAAAGGAAGAGCAACAAATAACATATAAGGGCATACCCATAAGGTTAACAGCAGATCTTTCAGCAGAAACTCTGCAAGCCAGAAGGAATTGGCAGGACATATTTAAAGTGATGAAAGGAAAAAACCTACAACCAAGATTACTGTACCCAGCAAGGATCTCATTCAGATTCAACGGAGAAATTAAAACCTTTACAGACAAGCAAAAGCTAAGAAAATTCAGCACCACCAAACCAGCTTTACAACAAATGCTAAAGGAACTTCCCTAGGCAGGAAATACAAGAGAAGAAAAAGACCTATAATAACAAACCCAAAACAATTAAGAAAATGGTATTAGGAACATACATATCGATAACTACCTTAAATATAAATGGATTAAATGCTCCAACCAAAAGACATAGACTGGCTGAATGGATACAAAAACAAGAGCTGTATATATGCTGTCTCCAAGAGACCCACTTCAGACCTAGGGACACATACAAACTGAAAGTGAGGGGATAGAAAAAGATATTCCATGCAAATGGAAATCAAAAGAAAGCTGGAGTAGCAATTCTCATGTCAGATAAAATAGACTTTAAAATAAAGACTATTACAAGAGACAAAGAAGGATACTACATAATGATCAAGAGATCAATCCAAGAAGAAGATATAACAATTGTAAATATTTATGCATGCAACATAGGAGCACCTCAATGCATAAGGCAAGTGCTAACAGCCATAAAAGGGGAAATCAACAGTAACACAATAATAGTAGGGGACTTTAACATCCCACTTTCACCAATGGACAGATCATCCAAAATGAAAATAAAAAAGGAAACACAAGCTTTAAATGATACATTAAACAAGGTGGACTTAATTGATATTTATAGGACATTCTATCCAAAAACAACAGAATACACTTTCTTCTCAAGTGCTCATGGAACATTCTCCAGGATGGATGATATCTTGGGTCACAAATCAAGCCTTGGTAAATTTAAGAAAATTGAAATTGTATCAAGTATCTTTTCCGACCACAGTGCTATGAGACTAGATATCAATTACAGGAAAAAAGCTGTAAAAAATACAAACACATGGAGGCTAAACAGCACAATACTAAATAACCAAGAGATCACTGAAGAAATCAAAGAGGAAATCAAAAAATACCTAGAAACAAATGACAGTGAAAACATGATGACCCAAAACCTATGGGATGCAGCAAAGGCAGTTCTATGAGGGAAGTTTATAGCAATACAATCCTACCTCAAGAAACAAGAAACATCTCAAATAAATAACCTAACCTTACACCTAAACCAATTAGAGAAAGAAGAACAAAAATCCCCCAAAGTTAGCAGAAGGAAAGAAATCATAAAGATCAGATCAGAAATAAATGAAAAAAAAATGAAGGAAATGATAGCAAAGATCAGTAAAACTAAAAGCTGGTTCTTTGAGAAGATAAGCAAAATTGATAAACCTTTAGTCAGACTCATCAAGAGAAAAAGGGAGAAGACTCAAATCAATAGAATTAGAAATGAAAACAGGAGACGTAGCAACTGACACTGCAGAAATACAAACGATCATGAGAGATTACTACAAGCAACTAAATGCCAATAAAATGGACAACCTGAAAGAAATGGACAGATTCTTAGAAAAGCACAACCTTCCGAGACTGAACCAGGAAGAAATAGAAAATATGAACAGACCAATCACAAGCACTGAAATTGAAACTGTGATTAAAAATCTTCCAACAAACAAAAGCCCAGGACCAGATGGCTTCACAGGCGAATTCTATCAAACATTTAGAGAAGAGCTAACACCTATCCTTCTCAAACTCTTCCAAAATATATCAGTGGGAGGAACACTCCCAAACTCATTCTACGAGGCCACCATCACCCTGATACCAAAACCAGACAAAGATGTCACAAAGAAGGAAAACTACAGACCAATATCACTGATGAATATAGATGCAGAAATCCTCAACAAAATACTAGCAAACAGAATCCAACAGCACCTTAAAGGAACATACACCATGATCAAGTGGGGTTTATCCCAGGAATGCAAGGATTCTTCAATATATGCAAATCAATCAATGTGATAAACCATATTAACAAATTGAAGGAGAAAATGATCATCTCAATAGATGCAGAAAAAGCTTTTGACAAAATTCAACACCCATTTATGATAAAAACTCTCCAGAAAGTAGGCATAGAGGGAACTTACCTCAACATAATAAGGGCCATATATGACAAACCCACAGCTAACATCATTCTCAATGGTGAAAAACTGAAACCATTTCCAATAAGATCAGGAACAAGACAAGGTTGCCCACTCTCACCACTGTTATTCAACATAGTTTTGGAAGTTTTAGCCACAGCAATCAGAGAAGAAAAAGAAATAAAAGGAATCCAAATCGGAAAAGAAGAAGTAAAACTGTCACTGTTTGCAGATGACATTATACTATACATAGAGAATCCCAAAGATGCTACCAGAAAACTACTAGAGGTAGTCAGTGAATTTGGTAAAGTAGCAGGATATAAATTAATGCCCGGAATTCTCTTGTATTCCTATACACTTATCGTGAAAAATATGAAAGAGAAATTAAGGAAACACTCCCATTTACCATTGCAACAAAAAGAATAAAATACCTAGGAATAAACCTACCTAAGGAGATAAAAGACATGTATGCAGAAAACTATAAGACACTGATGAAAAAAAATAAAGATGATACCAACAGATGGAGAGATATACCATGTTCTTGGACTGGAAGAATCAACATTGTGAAAATGACTGTCCTACCCAAAGCAATCTACAGATTCAGTGCAATCCCTATCAAACTACCACTGGCATTTTTCACAGAACTAGAACAAAAAATTTCACAATTTGTATGGAAACACAAAAGACCCCGAATAGCCAAAGCGATCTTGAGAAAGAAAAACGGAGCTGGAGGAATCAGGCTCCCTGACTTCAGACTACACTACAAAGCTACAGTAATCAAGACAGTATGGTACTGGCACAAAAACAGAAATATAGATCAATGGAACAGGATAGAAAGCCCAGAGATAAACCCACACATACATGGTCACCTTATCTTTGATAAAGGAGGCAAGAATATACAATGGAGAAAAAAGACAGCCTCTTCAATAAGTGGAGCTGGGAAAACTAGACAGATATATGTAAAAGAATGAAATTAGTACACTCCCTAATACCATACACAAAAATAAACTCCAAATGGATTAAAGACCTAAATGTAAGGTCAGACACTATAAAACTCTTAGAGGAAAACACAGGCAGAACACTCTATGACATACATCACAGCAAGATCCTTTTTGACCCACCTCCTAGAGAAATGGAAATAAAAGCAAAAATAAACAAATGGGACCTAATGAAACTTAAAAGCTTTTGCACAGCAAAGGAAACCATAAACAAGACAAAAAGATAACCCTCAGAATTGGAGAAAATATTTGCAAACAAATCAACTGAGAAAGGATTAATCTCCAAAATATACAGGCAGCTTAATATCAAAAAAACCAAAAAGCCAATCCAAAAATGGGCAGAAGATCTAAATAGACATTTCTCCAGAGAAGGTATACAGATTGCCAACAAACACGTGAAAGGAGGCTCAACATCACTAATCATTAGAGAAATGCAAATCAAAACTACAATGAGGTATCACCTCACACCAGTCAGAATGGCCATCATCAAAAAATCTACAAACAATAAATGCTGGAGAGGGTGTGGAGAAAAGGGAACCCTCTTGCACTGTTGGTAGGAATGTAAATTGATACAGCCACTATGGAGAACAGTATGGAGGTTCCTTACAAAATTAAAAATAGAACTACCATACAACCCAGCAATCCCACTACTGGGCATATACCCTGAGAAAACCATAATTCAAGCAGAGTCATGTACCACAATGTTCATTGCAGGTCTATTTACTATTATCTATTTACTTAATAGCCAGGACATGGAAGCAACCTAAATGTGCATCGACAGATGAATGGATAAAGAAGATGTGGCACATATATACAATGGAATATTACTCAGCCATAAAAAGAAATGAAATTGAGCTATTTGTAGTGAAGTGGATGGGCCTAGAGACTGTCATACAGAGTGAAGTAAGTCAGAAAGAGAAAAACAAATACCATATGCTAACACATATATATGGAATCTAAAAAAAAATGGTTTTGAAAAACCTAGGGGCAGGACAGGAATAAAGACGCAGCCGTAGAGAATGGACTTGAGGACACAGGAAGGGGGAAGGGGAAGCTGGGACGAAGTGAGAGAGTGGCATGGACATATATACACTACCAAATGTAAAATAGAAAGCTAGTGGGAAGCAGCCACATAGCACAGGGAGATCAGCTTGGTGCTTTGTGACCACCTAGAGGGGTGGGATAGGGAGGGTGGGAGGGAGACACAAGAGGGAAGAGATATGGGGATATATGTGTATGTATAGCTGATTCACTTTGTTATAAAGCAGAATGTAAAACACCATTGTAAAGCAATTATACTCCAATAAATAAGTTTAAAAAAGAAGAATAAATAAATAAATTAAAAAAAAACTGCAGCAGATCAAGGCCTAAGGCAGTGACGTTCAAGTCAAGGCTGCCTGCTTTGGAGTAATGTGGGACTCAGTGGGATCTGAGAATAGTTTTGTCTCCCTGGAGAGGCTTAAGTGGTGGAACCTAATATCTGTCAGGGTCACTAGAATGATAAAAGGACCTGGAGCTCCCTTTCAAGTTTTCCTCTCCACTCCAGGAGACTCCACTGTGTCCACAGGCAAGGTCACACGTGTGCTTCTGCTATGGCTGCAGCCCCATCTCTGGCCACTCACTTTACTTGGCTCCAGGTAGCCAGTCTGGCCTTCACCCATGGCCACAGTCTGCACCGCCTACAGGTCTGAGGTGGCAGTCATAACCTTAGAGGAGGCTTTCTTAGTCTCAGCACTATTGACATTTGGGGCCAGATAATTCTTTGTTTTGAACGGGGGCTGTCCTGTGCATTGTCTACCATCCTCACTGGCCTCTACCCACTAAATCGCAGTAGCATCTCCAATTATGACAATAAAAATGTCTTCCCACATTTCCCCATGTGCCCTGGAGGGACAAGAATGGCTTACCTTGTCTGAGAACCTCAGCTTTAAAGGTTTCTACCTTTAATACACTGGCCTTGGGAATTCAGCTCTCAGCCTGGATTGTATACTTACCAAGACAGTAAAGGACATTTGAAGAAGAAAGAAGTTTCTAATGCAGAAAAAATTCAGCTGACTACTAGATGGGTCTGTTCTCAGGACCCAGAAGGCCACCCCTTTGAGTCTCTAAAGCAAGCCTCTCTAGGTGGCCATAGTGCAACCTCCTTGCCCAACTTGAAGACTGTTTTTGCATGGGGCTCCTCACCACCCAGAAGTATATTTAAGCTTTTCTCTATTTCTGGCAGACTAGTCTCAGTGGGGTAAGGCCAGAGAAAATAGTTTTCTCCCTAGCTTTTGTGTCATAAATCTTTTTTCCCAGGCTCTGATTCATTTCAGGAAAGTTGACAGTCTGAATATGCACTCCCTTTTGGGGAAACCCTACACTCTATCCATGCATGTGGCCTCACTCTGTGTCCTTAACAGAAACTTACTTCAGAACATAAAAGCACAAAAAGTACACATCAAACAGCAAGTGGGCAGTTTTTTCCTATCTCCTCCTTCTGAATGATATAAATAAGTGGTAACTTTTTAAAATTTGTAACATTTACCAGAATTTTCCCCAGTGGAGGAATTAAACTATGTGGTGACAAAGGGTAATATGGGACCAAAGGATGGGACTTACAGGAGAGAGATTTCATGTTAGTAGAAAGAAGAAGATTCTGATGTTTGGAGACACTCAAGATGCAATCGGAGGCAATAAGTTACCAATCCCTTTGGATACTTCAACCAGAAGCTGGAAGATATTGTAAAGGAAAATAAGTGCACTGGCTGCATGGTTGTTCAGATGATGGTTATATGACTTTGGAAGATAACACGAACATCACACAATATCACAAGTACAAATTTCAAACTTTCAAGAAGACTTTACCCTCAAAAAATGCCCTACTATTTTTGATTCACCTGAATAGCAGGTGCTACTTGAATGATATTCAGATTCATTAACAATCGTGAAGAGACTGATTCTATGCCTTATTCTGGCGTGTGTGTGTGTGTGTGTGTGTGTGTGTGTGTGTGTGTGTGTGTGAGTGAATGAATTAAACTCATCAGGGGTAATTAACCAGTTTGGAATCATGATTAATTTTTTAAAAAATTATTAGAATTACTATAGTGGTCTTATAAAAATGGTTAAATTACTACAAATCCATGGCTCTACAAAAACAAGGAGGTGTCTTAATTTGGGGCACAGTAAAGTGCACATCACATCTCTCATTGCCCGTCCTCTCCTCCGGGGGTGCTCCTGCCCCTCACCAGTTAGGCCTCTGAGAACAGCATCCCTTCTCCCTGCCAGCAGGCTGCCGAGAGAGAGCAACGGTGAGCCCTTACGCAGCCTGCTTAGTGCCCACATCTGTGGCTTCTAAATGCGTAAGGAGGCTGTGAGGGTGAAGGATTTGGGTAAAGGAGAGAGGGAAGAAGCGGGGGGAGCCTGCTGCCCAGAACTCAATAATGAAGGAGGGATGGGTGTAGAAGATGAGGAAAGACACCAGTAGGATTTCATTTATATTTGGTTTAGTCCTTGTCTGAGTTAATCACCGGAGAGGTAGAAGCATTTACTACATTATTTTTCCAACTCTTCTTCCTGCCCCACCTCAGACTTTTTTTCCTTCAACTCTAGGCCCAGGAATGAGCTTGGCTCTTTTGAACTCTTATCTGCAAATCTTTACAGCAATGCACCGTGGAAATCAGCAGTAAAATGTTACTTTCTCTCCTTGCCCTGGGCTTAGTGTTTGTGGGTGGTTGGAAGTCACATAGTGGCTGCCTGAACCATTTCCATCCTATAATATACTATTGATATTTGTTTTCTGGTGACTAGTGGGAAACAAAGTGTTTTTTTGTTTTTGTTGATTTCTCAGACTCTAGAATATTTATTTATCTACTGAAAGGTTAGATTTAGAAAGAGCAATTCTCCCAAAATACCTGCTCACAAGATAACTGGCAAGAAGGACAGATAGAAACGTCCCACAACAGATTAACAATCAGAAATTTTAAAGCCTTGAGAGGAAAAACGCAGAAGCAAAATTGCTTTTTGTGTCCTTCTTTTTATCTACACTATACCTAGGAACTCTTTTCATTTTGCCACTGATTTACAGCACTCAACAAAGAGATAATCTTGTGCTTATACATAGCTTCTGATAGCCCAATTGAAATAGTCAGGCCCCAAACTCCACCCGTGTGCCTGAATTATTGAATTATTCGCCATGGATTTCTGCCTCAACAAGCAACCAGATAATTACTAAATGTTCCTTTTTTTTTTTTTTAAACCCATAAGCATACATGCATTTACTGAATTGGATTAACTGAAGCAAGAGGAAATATTTAGCAGACAATTGCTTAAAAGGCACTGTGGATAATACCGTGCCTAAAGGCCGATGTGAAAGGTCTCTGGACTAAAGAAATTTCCTCTCCCTATGCTTATAAGAAAAGTGAAGCTGGCCCTGAGGAAAAATAATTTTACTTAATAAATTATCAACAATAAACTCGCACTAGTTTACTCTCCAGTGATTGGAAGATTTTATATTTCAGAGTAAGGGCTATACCTCCTGTGAGGTCTGGCCAAGGCCTGCATCTCTTTCCCAGATGTCACCTAGGAAGTCTGGTCATTTATTCAAAATATGTTATTGGATAGACACATATTTCTGACTCCTATTTTTAAATTTTCAGCAGAGCTTATGACAAGGTGTTTTGAAAATTCTCAGGTATGATAGTTCTGAATGATTTTGCTCGTTTCTAAATAAAGTTATCCTCAAAGGATGAAATCTAAATTTGATAACTAAGGTAGGAGTTCAGTCCACTTTTGGCCCGGGCTTACCGTGAGGTAATAAGATCCATTGTTTTAGCCAGGATGCAGTAGATAAAACCGAATAAATATTCCGTTGACCCAATTAGATTTGAAATTACTAGGGAGCATGAATTGCATTATGGTATTTTTCATATATTTTTGTTTCCCCCCCAACTTAGTGACTGAGACTTAGAAGATGCTCAGTAAATATGTCATATATTAATTTCATACTGGCTCTAAAGGAAATTCCAAAGAGGAATTCTAAGTATATTTTTAAGATTTTTAAGGATTGGTGGCATTAGTGGAATAAGTTTAAGACTTTCCAAATTACTTCTATAAAACATTTATGTACATTATCTGTACATGTAAAATGAACTGTGTAATTTCACTTATCTGCTAAGCCAGTCTTTATTTTTGGTCACATCTTCTTTGATGTATTTTAATAACAGAAACAAATACATTCTTTGGCACATTTAATCTGCTTCTTGGGACTTAGCAGCTCAAAACTGAATTTGATTTCTATCACTTACTAGTTGTAGAAACTTGGACATCTTACTTACCCTTCCCAAATCTCATTTTTCTCTGTAAAAAGGAGATATTAAATACTCTTTGGAATTAAGTTAAATTAAAGGAGGTAATATATGTAAAACATCAAACACAGGTCACAACATTTAGCAATAACTACATGAATCTTAGCTCCTTACTTTACTTCATATCAAAATGCATTTTTAAAGACATGTCATTTTATTTCTGTGAAAACTGAAGGTTATTAAAACAAATTCATCTCATCTGTTTATTATAGCAGAACCAGTCATCCTTCTAATTGAAAACACTCTCCTAGCAAAGTTACTGTATGCAGCTGAAAGTAATAAAACTGTATTTGCTTTTAAAATATCCATAATTTTGGCTTTTTGTATGCATTTTATTTTGACCTCCCTATGCCTAATATTTTCTGTGAAAATTTCATGTGATTTGTTGCTACCATATTTTACTGTGTAATTTATTCACCACCAATTCTTCAGAATTGAGGAGGTTTTCTGAAATTAGAATGGAAACTCTCTGAGGTCTTCTGTTTGGGCAGTATCTTATTCTTGAGCTACTGCTTGAATACCGGCAGGATAATCATTCTGGCAGTGTCTGGCAATGCAGAGACAGACCACTGAGCTGAGCTCTGTGGTTTGAAATGTGTATCCTGAGTTGTTAAGGCTGTTAGATTTAAAGTGTGTGACTTTGGAAAGGATTTGGACAGAATTTGATAGACAACTACTAACCCAGGCCTGGAACTCAATTCACCTCTGAAATGAGAAAGGTCCTACTTCTTTCTGGTCCCACCCCCAGCCCCTCTTCCTCAACCTCATTCCTCCACGTGGTCCAAGGACCAGTCACGCAGGGGACAGGTGGTGCATTGAGAATGTGTATGGGGTGAGCTGACTCGGGAGCATGTGCCTCTCTTCAGTGGCGGGGAGCCTTCTATTCCATTCACGCTGGACTAGAAAGCAGTGTGTCATGAGAAACGTGTATGGTGCAGGGAGAAACAGGAAGTGGATACACACCAGGATAAAGTTATTTGGAAGCATTAGTTACTTTGAAATGTGCTGCACACCAAGGAGACTTGGACATTTCATAGTGGATTTCTTTGCCTCAATCAATGTCCTTTTTTCCCCCCTCACTTATAGCAGTTTTATAGACAGGCGTGGTTACTTGCTTGGGAAAAGTTCAAATTCCAGTAACATTTTCTGACTGCTTGTCTAGCTCCCAACCTCTAATTGTTTACTTTTAACTGCAACCCACATCATTTGCCTTGGGGAGAAAACCCTTGGTAAATTAAAAAAGGGGAAAAAAAATGAAATGTGTGCTTCAATGCATCCTGCAAGTAATGGTGTTTTGCACTCAATTGTTTTTCAGTAGCATAACTATCTTGAGAGTAAATCCTTTGATAATGTTCCCATTCCTATTACCCCCTCAAAAAATGCAGTAAGTTACTATGACAAGTATGCAGTGATACCTTAAATTGAGAAAGGGGTCAGAACAAGATTTACAAAATTCTCCTCTAGCTTGTCATACTACATCTCCCTTAAAATATTTTTCTATTTCTTTTAAACTACTTTGAGCCATCCCAACCCAATTCGTCAACTTCCAAGCTTCCTTTTGGGACACAGCTATCTTGCTCACTGTTCCCCTGTAGAAAATTCTTTTTTTTTTTTTTCTCTCCAAGATTCCTCTGATCTTCCATCTTCAAACCTGCTCCAAATTTAATGAACTGTGTTTTTATAACTGGATGGCTATTCTGAATCTCTTTACATAAGAGAAGTATTTTGCTTTATTTTCCAAGAATGAGGATACATTTGTGCTGATGCAGCTTCATCCTCTCCTTTGATTGGGGACTGAAGTTTAGACTTTGGAACTTAAATGCAGTCCAGCTAACCGGTCAATGTGGGGATTGAATATATAACCCTGACCTCATTAACATCATGTTTCAACTAATTGATTGACCTGGTCCTAATCCAGGCTGGCTCCATTCTGCATTCTACTCCAAGTCCCGTTTCTAACATATTTTTAAGGGCTTAGTGGGTGAATATATATAGGTATTTTACAGAAAATATATATTAAGAAGAAATGCAGGTATTTGTTGAAACTTTTTTTTGCTTTACAATGGTGTGTTAGTTTCTGCTTTATAACAAAGTGAATCAGCTCTACATATACATATATCCCCATATCTCCTCCCTTTTGCATCTCCCTCCCACCCTCCCTATCCCACCCCTCTAGGTGGTCACAAAGCACCCAGCTGATCTCCCTGTGCTATACGGCTGCTTCCCACTGTGGACTTATAAAGATGTGCTTTAGGAATGCTTGTCGAGGGCTTCCCTGGTGGCGCAGTGGCTAAGAATCCACCTGCCAATGCAGGGGACACAGGTTCGAGCCCTGGTCCGGGAAGATCCCACATGCTGCAGAGCAGCTAAGCCCATGAGCCACAACTACTGAGCCCGTGTGCCACAACTACTGAGGCCCGCACACCTAGAGCCTGTGCTCCACAACAAGAGAAGCCGCCGCAATGAGAAGCCCGTGCACCACAACGAAGAGTAGCCCCTGCTCGCTGCAACTAGAGAAAGCCTGTGTGCAACAACAAAGACCCAACGGAGCCAAAAAATAAATAAATAAAATAAATAAATTAAAAAAAAAGAATGCTTGTTGAAACACTGCTAACCTAAGGTTGCTAATTTTTTAATCTGAACATAGAAGCAAATATTTAAAACGTAAATCTGTGTGGTAAAGATTAGCTTGACCTCAGACTTTCCAACCCTTTATCCTTGTTAGTTGGTACAGTTGCTTGCTGTATCAATTCCATCAAATATGAGGTGGGGGCTTTGGCTATCCAGATGGATCTAATACTAAATGCAAAATTTAAGACGTGCTATGTTATTTTGTTTGCCTAATTTAACTAACTTTAGAAGTCCGTATATTTTAAAGAATTTCACTGCTTAGCAAAAAAAAAAAAGTCAGACAAATACTGTATAATGTCACTTATATGTGGAATCTAAAAAATAAAACAAACTGGTGAATATAACAAAAAAAAGAAACAGACTCACAGATCTAAAGAACAAACTAGTGATTACCAGTGGGGAGAAAGAAGAGGAGAGGGACAAGATAGGGGTAGGGGATTAAGAGGTACAAATACTATGTATAAAATAAGCTGCAAGAATGTACTATACAGCACAGGGACTATAGCCAAAATTTTATAACTGTAAATGGAGTATAACCTTTAAAAATTGAGAATCACTATGTTGTACACCTGAAACTTATATAATATTGTAAGTCACCTATACCTCAATTGAGAAAAAAGAAATTGGGAATTCCCTGGAGATCCAGTGGTTAGGACTTCACGCTCACACTGCCGAGACCTTGGGTTTGATCCCTGGTCGGGGAACTCAAATCCCACAAGCCACGTGGTGTGGCAAAAAAAAAAAGAAAAGAAAAGAAAGAAATTGACTGCTTAACAAATTTCCAAAGATTGGGTTTTAATTCCCGTTTACTCTTGTGTCTTTGTACTCACCTATTCATTCATTCATTATTTACTGAGTAATTGCAATGTGGATGGCACTAGGTTAAGAATTTTGTGAAGATCTAGTGTTCCCACTAGATTGAGACATATGCAAACAACTATAGCACAGACAGAATATGAGCCATCTCACCAGAAAGGCATAGAGGACTGTGAACATCCACATATGATAAAAGGAAATCCTAGTTGACCAAGAATGACTCCATGGGATGGATTGCCTTGTCCATAATATAAAGCAAAATAAATTCAGGCATACACAAAAGGAAGGAAAAGGAGAGAAAACTATATGAATAAGTCAGAGAGCAGAAGACTCTGGTACAAATGGGACCCACTGGTTTGGTTGGGGAACAGTATAGAGAGAAGTGATTGGTGATAAAAATAAAAGATGAGCACTAGATTAATGAGTCTTAAAAATCAGGTTAAGTGTTCTTTAGATGGTAATAGAGAACAATTTAAAAGAATTTTTGAAATTATTTGTTTTATTTGCTTTTTAGCAAGAAAATAATGTATATTGGGATCAAAAAAATCAAGACTCTCTTAGCCTGAAAAAGGCTATTAAATCAATTGAGGTGAAAAGTAAAGAGGTTCTGAATGCGATAGCACAGTAGAAACAAAAAGGAAGGAACAAATTAAGACAGGGTATAATTAAAATTGTAAAGACGGCATAGACCAGCTTTCAGAAGGATGAGGTTCAAAAACGAGACAAGCTTCATATTGTTTCCAGAGTGGCACAGAGGAAAAACAGAAAAATGTCGAGGAAAATGAGTTTAAATGCTCTCTCGTTCACATTATCTTCCAATAGAAGTCTGTTCTTAGATCATTCAAATGTATTAAATTGCTTTCAAGTGAAAGGCCATTGACTCTGAAGTCTGATTGCTTCAATATGAAAACTGACCATCCACTGGAGCAAGAGATGTCCACCTGGTCCCCAGGGCAAGCTTTGAAAAAGTTCAATCAAAGGCACTTGTGTTTTCAGCTTCACAGCAGTGATCAGTGTTGGCTTGCAGGCTTTACAGAGCTGGATATTTTATAAATCATATTTATCCAAGAACTCTACGCACAAGTCTTGTACTAGATGAGAGTCTCCGCCTCCAAGAAACTCATTGACCAACGGGGAAAGAGACCATCTCTTCTTCATCTCCTTCACTTTATTTTACTTCCTCACTACTTTATCAGTCTGTAATCCTTTGCAATCTGATTTTTGTCCCCACTCTTTAGCTGAAACACCTATTTTCAGTTATGTCAATATAGTCACCGCATTGAGTAGGTTCTACTGGATTCTCATTGACTTCCCTCTAATCTGCGGTATTTGAAATTACTGATCACCTTCCTGGCCTCAGATCTACTTCCTCCTGGACTCATCACCCTTCTTCCAGCATTTTAAGTAAAAACAGACACAAAACAAATACACACTTATTTCTTTTCTTTTGCTCTCCCATTGATCTCTGTGGCACTTTACTAGTTTTTCTGACAATTATTTTCCTTTCCCATTCTTTCTCTGACCTTCCTCCTATCTTTAATCCTTTTAGTATAGGTTACTGCTAGATTTTTTTTCCCTGAGTCCTCTTGTCCCCTTTTAAGTGGTCATTTCTTTGTTGACTTCATCTACCCTTACAGGTGAACTCTCTCTTTTTTTTTACCCCCAGCTCTATTAAGATATAATTGTCATATAACATGTGTAAGTTTAAGGTGTATAATGTGATGATTTGATACATGAATATGTTGTAAAATTATTACTACAAGAAGGTTAATAAATCTATCAGTGCACATAATTACCATGTTTTGGTTGCTGTTTTTGTAGTGAGAACATTTAAGACCTAATCTCTTAGCATCTTCCAGGTATACAATACAGTATTGTTAACTATAGTCACCAGATTCAACTGTTAAACATCTTACAGAAACAAAGGAGCACTCAGAGCTCTTGCCAATAGTTAAGTAGTTTGTGAAAGATTGAGTGTGAGAGGGAAAATTGATAAAATAGACAAGACCAGACCCTGGGAGAACTTCTGTCAGAGTAAAAGCATAGACTGTATCCTGTAGGCAAAGGAAAACAATTAAAACTTTTCAACAGGATGATGATAGCATTACATTTGTTTGTTTGTTTGTTTTAGAAGGACCATACTGTAGCATAGTGGAGAATATTCAAAGCAAGAATGACAAATAATTTTCAACTATTTGAAAACAAATAGTTTTCAACTAGCCATTAATTGGCACTGTGTTGAGGAGGATTCTGAGGCTACGTTCAGGCTAAGGTGGAAAAAGGCCATAATTATGTACCCAGGTATGGCTGTTATTCCAGGGACAACTTCCAAAAAACATGTCTCCTGTCACTGTGTCACTTCCAAAAATATATATCTGACTTCTCCATTCAATATCTACGAAATATGAGGTGTATGGAGGATTTAATGGAAATAGAAGTCAGGGAAGATTCAGCTTCCAAGAGAAATAAGATTTTTCTCCATTGTTAAAAATGACTGTGGCTGTCAAGGGCACAGTAGAGGAGAAATGCAGATAATATGCCCTATATTTGCCATCAAAGAGCTGGCAAGTGAAGCATGACCAGGAGAACAATGGGAGAAGCAGTTAGGAGTCTGTTGCTGAAATCCAAAATGGAAATGAAGAGGTTCTAAATTAAGTTCATGTCAGTAGTGCTGGAGAGACGAGAACGGATTTGGGTGACATTAAGGATGTAATTGAAATCATTGACAGAACCATGGAAGCACAATCATTTCATTGGCAGGTGGAAGAAGAAGAGCTCATTAAGAAAACTGAGAATGAGGGTCGTATCTAGAGGCCTAAGAAAAACAGAGAGACAGTGGTGTCCCCAAAGGCCAAGTCCAGTTCAGGAAGAGTAAAAAAACACCTTGCAGAGAGGAGAGGTAGGGGATAGCTAAAAGTTGTCCATTGAATTTAGCTGCTAGGATGATTGATGTTGGAAAGAACAATTTCAGTGTACAAGTCGGAGGGGAAGCCGCGTTAAGTGTTTTTATTTCCTCACCTCCCATTCACCCTTTTCAAGAAGCTGAGCTATGAAAGCATGGAAAGTGAAGCCACAGCAAACTTAAGGTCATATCCCCTTTTTGCAGTGTTTTTGAGGTAGAAGAGGTTTGAGCGTGTTTATAAAGGAGAGACATATGTGGGAGGGGGGACGTAGAAGGAGGAAGGTGCCTGAACTCCGAGAGAAGTGAGAAAATCTTGGAAACGGGAATGTGGATGAAAAATGTTGCCTGTCATATCAGTAAACAAAGGATGTTGTGGCCATCAAGCCATCAGTCACTATAGCCACCTGCCCTCTACTCTGTACCCTGGGAAGATTCAGGAGGGAGAAAAAAAGGATGCTGGCCCTAGACAGTAAAGGTGCGTATCAAAGGAATGATTTCAATGAGCCCAGACTCTTGCATCTTCCCATACATAGAAAAGTGCTAAATTCATTAACTTGACATATCTGGTTTTTCTTTAATTCACAGTAATTTTTTGATGTTCTGACTACCTGGTTTTTGTTGCAAAACTTCTGTATATCCTGATTCCTCCCTTACTTCTTCGGAGCAGTCCCTCGGGGTTGTCTGAGAGGTAGCCTCCTGGGCTTAAGTTCTCATCAAGCCCACTGAATAAAACACAATTCTCAACTTTTAGGTTGTACTTTCTTTTTCAGTTGACAGAAGAAGGAAACAGTGAAGTAGGTGTGGATACAGATTCATTTGTAGGTGTTGGGGGGGAAACAGGGAATTCAAATTCATAGATTCATTTTATTTGGTCAACTAGGTTCATTTCGTGAGGCAGAGATGGTGTAGAGGACTTCAGAAGAATAATGATACTTGTGCTGAATGTTATAGTAAATTAGGGCAAGTGACTAGCAACAAGTAAAAGATGATTTGAGAATTTCTGAAACTGAACTGTGTTGTTCAAATGAAGTTCTTCCTTGGTAGTTCTCTCAGTATGATAAAAACCTGTACCTGGCTGTTTGGAACAATGCTAGAAAGAGAGGTCTGCTTTACCTCCTGGTTCTTGGGTTTGTTGCCTCTACAGGGATGGGGGAGGAATGCTACCCAGGGCATCAGGTGGTTATTTCTCAAGGAATCCCTGAAGCAAGTCTTGGGAACTTAGTCCATGATGATGGTTCTTCCAGCTTTACATAATTCTTAGAGCCCATCTAATTATCCTACCAGATTCCTGTAGAGCCTAATTAGGAGGTGTTCTCCATGGGGTAAATAGCATCAAATCTGTATAACCAGCTTGGATTTTCTACCTCATTCTATGAAGCTATATTTTTTCTAGGTGCCTCAAGACTAAAAGCTTCAGTCTTCAGGTTGGTCTTGTTCTCATTGACCACACACATCTTTCCCCAGTAAAACTCCATGAGTTTCCTCCTAAACTGGTTAATATTACAACAGTGAGCAATTCTACCCCAGGGCAGAAAGCCAGTAGGCTATTTATAATAACTGACTCAGCATGATCTGTTTCGGATGTGATGAGATAGCCTGCTTGACTCCATAAGCTGTCGAACCACAGCTGGGGTTTACAGATCCCAAACGGCAGGGTAGTACCAATGACTATAAAGTTTGTGTTTGACAGACTTGAGAAGTGCACACCAGGGAATCTATGATGACTTGTTACTCTTAATGGAATATGGCTGGTTGATTCTTTAAGGTATAGGGACCAATGGCTTGACATTTTAATTATACACCCACACAGACCCGCACATAAACATGCATGTGTGTATGTGTGTATAAATACATACAATAAATAATTCAGATTTTGGAAAACTTATTAGCTCATGTATGCAAATTGCTCTCAGAGGAAAGGGAACCAGATTTAAGCTGAGATGAGAGGGTGGTCTAACCAGTGTCATCACTGTCAGCCTCACAGGGGCCACTGCTGTTGACGACCATGAGTGGACTATGTCGCTCTAGGTCCTGAGTTGGTTTGCTGAAAGTTTGACTCGGTATAGATTCACATGCCATTATTAACGGTTATGGAACCCCAAGTGCTCTGAAAATCAAAAGTGGTTTTATAAATATGGGCAAATTCATTTGGTGGCAAAACTTGACTTCAGTAGATGTGATTTTATCAAGTTTCGATTTTCTCACTTAATGTGAGTGTTTTCCTCACAGAAATATTAGTTTTGTGGTTACGGGGTGCTCTATCCCCATACCCTGATCAGGGAGTTCCACATTATATGTACTGTTATATATAACTTATGAAATCTGAAAAATTTTGTATAGTAAAACACTTTTATCCCCGAGGATTTCAGATCAGGAATTGAGAGGCTGTACTTAAGTCTATCTTGTCAAAATGTGACTATTTGCCTGCACATTTAGTGACATTTTGATGATCTTTTCACCTTTATTTTCTATAACTCAGTGATTTGCAAACTTTAGTGCACGTTGGAATCACCTGGAGATCTTTAAAAACTACTGAAGTCTGTCTCCTACCCCCAGACATTCTGATTTAAGGTGGGGTATGACCTGGGTGTCAGCATTAAAGACTGCTCAGGTGATTCTAGTGCAGAGGGAAGCTTGGCAACTACTGTTCTAACCTAGTGCAGTTATTTCTGGGGACGTGAATGTCAGTGGAGCTGAGCCTGGACATCCTAAGATGCTTCATGACACTTGAGTTAAATTGTACTGCGTAGATGCCACTCCTGTTAGAGCACCACAAGATGTTTTGCTTTGTGATGCGTTTGGTTTTCGTTCTTTTGTGTGGGGCTTTCTTTGCTACTAGAGTCACAATATCACCATTTTATATCACTGCAGCACAAAGACCCACAATTTTCCAACCTCATTATACATTGGATACTTTTGTCATTTGAAAGAACTAGTATGATAGCTAGAGTTAGCTACACATAACCTCCAAAATAATCTTCTGACAATCAACTGATATTTAATTACATAACAACTGATTTTTGTCCTTAAAATTAAATGATCATTATGAAAGCAGCACATTTTTTAAAATGTTGCCCCATTAGTGTCCTGGCTATTTACCAACAAAGGATATTCTTTTCTAATATATCCTAAGCCCAACTGCACCCAATCTAGGTTGTGATTCCTTACAAATAAGAACAACTAAAGAAAAGAAAGGGAAGAATTCAAGAAAGCCTGGGGGTTAGCTGGATTTCCAGTTGGTTCTCGGTTATGTCTCAGATTTATTCACTTGTACACACTTAATAACTTCAGAGTTAGTGCCTTTCCAGCTGCATGTTACGTATGCCAACTTTATAAAGATAAGGGGAGATTTATTTGATTAAATGAAGTGTCTAGAACAAACTGGACTTCAAGAATGAAAGGACTACATTTTCAGGGTTAAAAATGGGAAAATAAAAGTGCACAGATTTTACACTGTAAAGAACGGAGAAAATTTTAAATGTGTTTCAACTGATGCAGAAGGCAAATTCTCGTTGGTGATTGAGTTATAATGTCACAAATTCACTTCTGTCTATGGAAAATATGTTTTTACTGTTAAAGGAGGCAAATGAATTAGTGATAAGCTTTGTCAGCAGGGAGCCTGTGGCAGTCATTTTCCTGCGGGATAAGTGGCTAAAAAGTATACATTTAGTATTGGTCACAACTTCAAAGAAAATAACTAGCTTTCACCACTGACCACGCTAGTTCTGTTACCTAGAGCTTCAAAACCAGAGTTTGTTTTTATAAGAAGATGCTGTTTTTCTCAGCATTTTGCATTGCTGGCCATCCAAACAGCAATTAAGGCCCAGCCAGCTTCAGAATTTGTGAAGCAATATAGTGAGAATCGCTCCTTTAGTAAGCCAGCTTTCTCCAAGAGGTGTTTTTAACTTGTTTTGCTTACCTAGAAACTGGAGTTCTGGCTGCCATTGTCAATTGGAGGCCACCAAGAAGAGAGAAAATTTTCTGCTGATTAAGGAGGATCTTTTATTGGGGATATCATAATAGGCACACAAGGATTGCTTAAGAATGACCAGGTCCATCCTGTGAACTATGAAGTTAACTATAAAGTAAACTGAAGAATAAATACATATTTACAGCTGCAAATGGTATGCTTGCATTTTCAGTGTTAGTATCCAGTCCTGCCTCACTTTGAGAGAGAGAAGTGGAATTTATGCTCTGGGACTATTTGGACCCTCCTTTAATTTTTTTTTCTAATTTTTAAAAATTGAAATATAGTTGGTTTACAGTGTTGTGTTAATTTCTGCTGTACAGCAAAGTGATTCAGTTATACATACATATATATATATTCTTTTTTATATTATTTTCCATTATGGTTTATCTCAGGATATTGAATATAGTTCCTGATTAAAACTATTTGTTTTAAATCATTCTTATCTTCTTGGCCTCTCTGCTGATTCTTCTCTGTTCCCTAAACTTGCCTGCCCTGAAATAATTGTTTTCTTGTATGGAGGCTTCTGGACCATTTTCAGGGAGTTCTTTCTCTGCAGTTACTCCTAATTCACACGACATCAACTATTTCCGAATCTACAGCTACTGCTGTTTCTAATGGCTTTTACACAGATCCAGGCAATGCTGATAGTTGTTTACAGTCTGTTGTCCTGGGGATGACTTCTTTCTTCCCAGAGTGTGCTATATGTCTCAGGGCTGGGTCCATCAGTCACCCCATTCCATCCTGCCCTGGGCTGGACTACAGTGGTGTGAGAAACTTTTTACTTCTCACATCACTGGGGGAGATGTGTGGGCCAGGGATGGGGGGAGGATTGGAAGCTGCCAGTCTCTGTTGGATTTTTTCAGAAAGGCACTCCTCCTGTCCACAGTATAGCACTATCAAATATAATCCCACCAGCCATGCTCCTCCACCCCAGCGCACAACAAACCCAACAGAATCAAGTCTTAGGCAGTTCAGGACTTGAGACTTGTTGATGTAACAATTTCACTCTGACTCTGAGTGAGAAACAGCAGCATGGACAATAGATGCTGAAGATGGAGAACCTCAGTATCCAGATGTGGCTGTGCCGCCCGGTGTTTAAAAGTCCAGTCACGAGCACTTCCCACTGTTACTCATCCAGGAAGTGTTGATGACGTTTCATTCTGGGCCAGTTGCTGGGAATTAAAGGTGACCACGATGCTCTCCCTGCACCCAGGGAGTCTCCTTCAGGGGTCCACACTCTACTTTGATCAGAGCTCACTTTGCAGCGGTGTGCCTTCTGGGGTGGTCATATAAAACTCTCTTCTTTGGAGAGTAGAGTATCATAATTAAGGGTATCTATCACTTGGCCCTGGTGCAGCTCCCTGGAACCTAAAAGTCCCATATGTTAAACATGGTTACTAGCTCCAAATTCCTGGGTCCTAGGTCCCAGAAAAAAAGACACTTACCAATGCATTCATGCAAGGGAAATTGGGTTTCCTCTATTACTTTCAAAGCCATTTTTTTTTTTAACAAGAAAGAAATCTGACCAGGAAGGCAATTTGGCAGTACTCTTTTTCTTGAAAGCAAGCAAAGAAAATAAAGAAAATATGAGAAACATTGTATAAACCCTAATGCTGTGTATGGTAGGTATGTAATAGATGTTGAGATAAACATCTGAGGGGTGCTGTGTGCACTGTGAAGGGCTCCTGCCTAGTAAGTAGAGCTGATTAATTGATAATTAATTATTTGATAATTAAGTATTTCCTTCTAGATGTTATTGATCATATTGAGCTGTTTACTCACACTCAACACTTAAATCTCTCTAGCCAGATTACATAGTTGTAATACCAGATCCATGAGTGGTCAGTATCATTACTGTATGTTCATACCAATATTTCACTCTGTGTCTTACCGGAATGTGGATGCGTCCAAGATAGATCTTGGCAGTAGAGCTAGAAATTGGTAATAAAATATAGGAATGCTGGTGTCCAGGCTCTTATTATAACCGAAGATCACACACCAGGCTGTCCTCAGAGCTGCGGGAAATGTGATGAGTGAAATAGACTTTGCAGTGGTGTCTGTTTGATTCTAATTTTCCACAGCTACGTAATAATGCCCTCAATTCTGAACATTGTACAGTAAAAGGCAGGAAAAAATAACCCTAGAGGTTTTATTTTACCTTCAATTTTTTTGGAAATTTTTTGTGCTTAACATAACAATGATAACTCTAAACCAAAGCATTTCCTTGGGATTTAATGACTAGATAGGGTCAATTGAGGATGGGTAGACCAGCTTGTGACAAATACACCAGGATCGTGATGGATTAAATATTATCCTATAAAATTAGGAAATATCAAGCCTTTATGTTCAGAACTATATGTCTCACAGCAAGCTGATTCAACACATTAACTAGTACGTTACTGAAAACTCTAGCAGGATGGGGGCTATCCTGATTTTGGTGGAGTCGGAATACCTAATTAATTAATCCATATTAATAGGGCAATACAGCTCTTAACCAGGAATGCCTTTACTGCCTCACTTCTTTTTACTATTCTGCTCCACCAGAAGTTAAATAAAAGTTCTTAGCAAGGTTCAAACTACTTTTATCAAGCAGCTCAGAAGCACCAAATCTCTGTTTCCTCCCCATCTGTTTTAGTTTTCTAGGGTTGTTGTAACAAAATGCCACAACCTGGGTGCTTAAACAACAGAAATTTATTCTCCCTCAGTTCTGGAGGCCAGAAGTCTGAGATCAAGTTATCAGTAGGGTTGTTTTCTTCTGAGGGCCATGACAGGAATCTGTTCCACGCCTCCCTCGCAGCTTCCGGTGGTTTACTAGCAATCTTAGGAGTTCCTTACCTTGCAGATTCGTTACCCTGACCTCCTCTGCCTTATGTTCACATGGGCTTCTCCCTGTGTCTGTCTCTGTGTCCACATTGATCCTTTTTATTAAGGGTGCCAGTCATATTGGGTTAGGACCACACTAATGGCCTAATTTCAACTTTATTATATCTGTAAAAGCCCTATTTCTTAATAAGGTCGCATTCTGAGATACTGGGCTTAGGACTTAAACACATCTTACTGGTTGGAACAAAATTCAACTCATAACACCATGTATCCAAGCATACTTAGTCTCTGATCTGATCTACCTGATGTTAGGTCATAGGCAGAATATTAATGTAAATCATTAGATCCCATGGGTTTCTGGGGGAACAGGGATTAGCTAATTGGTGGGTAAACAATGCTTTCTTCTTCCCTCTCATCAGGTTAGACCATCCCTAGAAGATGTGGTGCCCGGGACAAAGCAGTACTTGATCTCATTCAGAGATCATGCTTGTACATATGGACATGTACAACTCCCTACACACACACACACACACACACACATCTAGGGAATCTGTGTAAAAATAAATATCGAGGGCAAACCCTAAAAAGAAATAGCAAGAAACAGTGACACGCCACACATACTATACAGTAGTCCCCCTTATCAACAGGGGATACGTTCCAAGACCCCTAGTGGATTTCTGAAACTGTGCACAGTACTAAACCCTATATATGCTATGTTTACTCCTATACATGCATACCTGTGATAACGTTTAATTTATAAATCAAGCACAGTAGGAGATTAACAACTATAACTAAGAATAACATAGAGCAATTATAACAATATACTGTAATAAAAGTTATGTGAACGTGGTCTCTCTCTCTCAGAATATCTTTTTTTTTTTTTTTTTTAGAAATTCATGTTCTTTTATTTATTTATTTATGACTGTGTTGAATCTTCGTTTCTGTGCGAGGGCTTTCTCTAGTTGCGGCAAGTGGGGGCCACTCTTCATCGCGGTGCGCGGGCCTCTCACCATCGCGGCCTCTCTTGTCGCAGAGCACAGGCTCCAGATGCGCAGGCTCAGTAATTGTGGCTCACGGGCCCAGTTGCTCCGTGGCATGTGGGATCTTCCCAGACCAGGGCTCGAACCCATGTCCCCTGCATTGGCAGGCAGATTCTCAACCACTGCGCCACCAGGGAAGCCCCAGAATATCTTATGGTACAAATTTAATGCGTTTTCCATCTTAAGTAAGCACTTATCAAGCACCGTGGCCGTAACTTTTGCAGTCTGAGATGCAACAGCAAAACTAGCAGGACTTTCTTTTTCCCTCTTCACAATTTCATGGATGACCAATTTGTTCTTACCTTAGAGCTTGGTAACTTCAGCGTATGATCTTTTTCTTTCATTATCAGGTCAGGAACTTTACGACTTCTCTTTGGCAGATCTGAATTGCCAGCCAAATCACCATTCTTGCATTTTGGGGCCATTATGAAGTAAAATAAGGGTTCGTTGAAAACAGCACTGTGATACTGTGGCAGTCGATCTGATAACCAAGATGGCTACTAAGTGACGAATGGGCTGGACAAAGGGATGAGTCAAGTCCTGGGTGGGACAAAGCAAGATGGAATGAGATTTCCTTACGCTACTCAGAATGGCATGTGATTTAAAGCTTATGGATTTTTTATTTCTGGAATTCTCCATTTAATATCTTTGGATCACAGTTGACGGGGTTAACTAAAACAGTGGAAAGGGAAATCATGGATAAGTGAGGACTACTGTATGAAAAGACAAAATTCCTTGCCAGGAGAGCCTAGTTATTATACAAGTTCTATGTATACAGGCAGACTGCATTTTATTGCACTTCACAGATATTGGGTTTTTTTTTTTTACAAATTCAAGGTTTGTGGCAACCCTGCATCAAGCAAGTCTATCGGCCCCATTTTTCCAAAAGCATTTGCTCATTTAGTGTCTGTGTGTCACATTTTGGTAATTCTCGCAATATTTCCAACTTTTTCATTATTATTATATTTGTCATGGGGACCTGTGATCAGTGATCTTTGATTTATTATGACAACTCCCTGAAGGCTCAAAAGATGGTTAGCACAGTTTAGTAATAAATTATTTTTAAATTAAGGTGTGCACAATGTTTTTTAGATATAATGTCATTGCACACTTAGTAGACTACAGTACAGTGTAAACATAACTGTTGTATACACTGGGAAACCAAAACATTTGTGTGACTTGATTTATTGCGATACTCACTTTATTGCAGTGGCTTGGAACCAAACCCATGATACCTCCAAGGTCTGCTTATAGCTGAAAGCCTGTGTCTTTTTGTACACAAGCTGGTAGATTCACCTCCTTCTCCTTCACGGACTATCCAGCCCTAATGATCTAGCCCAGGGAGCATCTTAGGAAAACCTTCAGTTTGTTGGACCCACAAGGTAATTACTTATGGTTATGACAGCACTTCTTCAGGTTGACAGTTTGGGGCAAGGATTATAAATGCCTACAGCTCTGAGTGCAGTGATTAGGAAGGTGGGAAGAACAGTGGAGCAAATGCTGTTATTATTGCTGATTTGGTTTTCTTTCAAATGCAAAAGTTCCACTAGAGGAATCTTTAAGGATACCAAATATGTACTAATAAGCCGCCTATGTACCAAAGGTAATGAGTGTAATATGCATGGAAATTAAGTTTTTCCTGAGGTGGAAATTACATTTTAAAAGAAGAACTGGTAATCCTTTATGAGTATTGATCCACGAGCTATGTTTTCAAAAGGTATGTTCTTTGAAGTAGTTGTGCCCATGTTGTACACACAGAGGGAAGCAAGCTTTTGAAGTTGTATCTCTGCTGTGCAAGCCCTGCAGTCCTTTCCAGTAGGTGGGCTTCCTCTGCACCGTTCCCACGTAGCCTTAGCTACATCCTCATCTCTTGCAAGGATGCTGCGGAAAATGGCTGAACTTGAGGGGACACCTGGTGGACAAGGGAAGCATTCTTCTCTCATATCGTATACTTATTTCTTCTTTTCCAATAATATTTCAGATGATAAGAGCTCAAGGTAATGTCACAGAATCTTTGTATTTGCTTCTTAGCAGTCTAGAGTTGTGAAGCAATTATACAAGCAGTAAAAAAGATGCTGCGCTAATTTAACCTCCTTATAGTATAGCTTAGATGGTATGAGTTTAATTATTATTTATTTATTCACTCATCTACTTATTCATAGGTGCATCAGGGAAGCAGAGGTCTTGGTCCCTGTGAGAAGCTCTTATACTGAGCTATGGCGGCAGGCCATATAGTCATCGAGAGCAGTGTAGTCGCATGGGACTGAGACCACATATAAATGCTAAGTGCCAGGTAAGCAGAGAATAGGTGGCTAGGGGAGAACTCATAAATGGATGGAGTAGAAGTGGGGTGTTAAATAATTAGAAGATTTGACAACAAGTTCCTACTATATAGCACAAGAAACTATACTCAATATCCTGTGACAAACCATAATGGAAAAGAATATATATATATAATATATATATGTGTATATATATATTATATATATATATATATATATATATATAAAACTGAATCGCTTTGCTGTATAGCAGAAATTAACACACTGTAAATCAACTATTCTTCAATAAAATTTAAAAAAGTAGAAGATTTGGTTGAGCAGAGAGGGAGAAGCGGCCATTAGGACTGAGGGTATGTTTCTCGAAAGATAATATGTATGAATGGTGGGTGGGAAGGACTCCAGCCTGTCTGTAACAGAGAATATGTTAGGGAATAACGGGAGATAAGTTGGACTAGCTCGGTAAGGTACAGTTTACTAGAAGAACATTTCTTAGCGTCATAACTGAAAAGCTATCTAGCCTCAGATGCTGTGTGCACTAGGCAGTCTGGCATAATGGAGTATCAGTGGTTTTGGAGTCAAGACCTTTTGAGGCTGAGACTTAGCATTGGCATACCATTGCTTCACTCTTGTTCAGTTGGCCAATACAAGTGATAAAGACAAAGTCAGACTCAAGGGATGAAAATAATCTTCACTCCTTTTGTTAGAGGAAATTAAAGTCATGTGGCAAAGGGGACTGATACAGGGAAGGGTGAGGAGTGCAATTCCCTTAAATTCCCAGCCATATCGTCCTCATCTCTAAAGCAGAGTAACAACGTCTGTCCCTTCACCTCAAGAATTATGAGGATAAATATAATAATTCATGTATGCATAAGTTTTTACTCAGCAGTAAAGCATGATGAAAAGTAAAGGACAGTTATTTTGCATGTGCTTCTATTCTGTCCCTTTAGCAAAAATATAAAATCCTTTTAAAGTCCACCTTCCGCCAAGCCTCCGATGCCATCCTCTTACTCTAGCATGAGCTCTGTATAGAATGTCTTCCCAATAAGTGCTTCCTGAAGACATGTAGGATGCAGGTTTCTACAGTGACCTTGGATGTATCCAGAAGAATAACTGGAAAAAACAAAACTCTTGTAAGTTGCTGATGCTTTCTTCCTAAATGTTCAGACAATGCAGGAGATATGCTATACATCAGAAAAGTCCTCTTGAACCCGTCTCTCCCTGGAGTGACAGTGTTCTTACACTGCCCACTCCACACTCCCTTGTTAACTTCTCCTTTATGCCCAAAGCAGTAATGGGTAGGACAGCTGGCTTGGGTTCCAGGTGTAGACAAATGGAAAGAAACTAACTAGGACTGATGTTGAATGTTCCTCTTTTTAGCATTAAGCTCTAGTTAAAAGTGAATTAAACTCCCATACATGTTCAGAATGTTGTTCAGAGTTATTCATGTACATGTTCAGATTTATTAATTCATTCAAAACTTATTAACTCCTGAGGGCAAAGAGTAGAGAACTCAGCATTATTTAGGGTATAAGATAATATGTTACTTTCACATTTGAGCAGCTTCAACTCCAGGGCATGAAAGATCCTTCTTAGGAAAGCAAGTTAGGAGATGTCAGTGGTTTTTAGTCATCTGGATTAATACAAGAGGAGAGAATGAGTTCTCCTAATTTTCTGCAGCAAGGCATATGTTCATAAATGACTCAGTTTAATCAAGGTTGGCTTTAAAAGGAAGTTGGACTCTTCCAGATAATAATCGGCTATTCCAATGGGGACAGTGGTGAAGGGAACAGAGTTTCACATATCTGTGCCATGAACTCCAGTTCCTAACTTCACAGCTAATTCTCCAGAGAGATTTTGTGGCAGAGATTTAAACCGGGGGAGCCATGGATATTAATATAATCTGAGATTTAAAAGATGAAAGAAGTGACCAAGCTTATTCAGATTTGAAGTCTGTTCAAAGCCCAAGCCATGTGGAGAAGTTCAGGCACTGAGAATGAAAGAGGAAACAGCAACTAGAAAGAGACACATTTTGTCACTTTCCGTGATTCTTTTCCACTCCTAGTGACTAAATCTAAAGGCATTTCCACATTAAGTTAAGCTTCAGAATGGTGTTTGTCTGCTGTAAAATTGAGCTGAATTCCTTTAAAGGCAGAGACACTATTCAGGCTGCTCAAATGTTTTGATTGGATTAGAATACAAACTTTTGGAAACAAATCTGTTTACAAAGTCCATGGAATCCTTCAGGTGTGCGTGGTTTTTCTCTCTCCCAAGTTCCTTTTTTTTTTTTTTCTTTGAAAGCAGTGCCTTGCAGCTCCTTTTTCCAAGATAGGAAAAAAAAAAAAAAAATCAATGATCAACAACAGTCTAGCACTCAAGAACAACCCAGAAATAACAAATCAGTCTGTGTGTGTGGCAGAAGAGGATAGTGTATGTGGTGAGAAAAGGAGCTACCATTTCAGACTTCCTAGGGGCAATTATAAGGATCAGTGCAGAAAACATGATTGGAAAAAGGTTAGGCAAACGCCAGTGTCACCTAGAGTTACAAAGACCCTGGAGCTTGTCTTCAGATGACTTGCTTCCACTCGCTCTTTGTGGCCAGCTCTGCTGTCTTCCTCATCTCCTAGGCACTGAGCAGATCTCCTTGACTCTTTACTGTAGCGTGGGGACAGAGGATCAGCCAGCTAAGAGAGAGGAGGTAATGACAGCAGATGCCTGCCATGGAATTCTTCCAGTATGAGTGGCTGGAAGCTATGGTTTTATTGCAAACAGCAAAAAATAATTTTTTTAAAATTTATGTTTCTTGCAGGAAATGGAAAAAGCCTAGACTTGGAAGTCAAGTAGCTGTGGCTTATTTTTTTTTAATCACTTTCTTGGGATACACTTGACATAGAAAAAGCTGTATGTATTTGATGTATACAACTTGTTGAGTTTGGAGATAAGTATGCATCAGTGAAATCATGATTACGGTCTATGCCATAAGCATATTTATCACCTTCAAAAGTATCCTCCCACCCTCTTTATTTCTTCTTCTTCTTCTTCTTATTTGTGCATGTGTGATAAGAACACACTATAAGATCTACCTTCTTAGCAAACTTCAAGTGTTTAATATAGTACTATTAACTGTAGGCTCTTTGCTGTATAGTAAGTCTCTAGGATTAGTTCACCTAGCATAACTGAAACTTTGTAGCTGTGGTTTATAATCCAGGCTTACTAGCTCAGCCTTAGACTAGTGTCTGAACTCCTCTGTGTCTGCTTTCTCATATATGGGAAATAAAGAAATTAATAGCACGAACATATTCTTGTGAGAATTACATGAGGTAATATATATATAAATAACCTAGCAAGATGGCTTGAACAGAATAGGCACTTATTATGCCAGCACCAGGCATGATATGAGGAAAACAAGAGGCAATTTGCTTTGTTAATTATTCATATGAGGATTTAGAGCCTACTAAAGGCAAGAGTGCCACATGGCTTTGTGTGCCGACTCAATGATTGGCAGTATCTGACTGAAGAATTGGGATGAGAATGATTTTGAGAAAGGGCTCATAAGAAATTATGTTGTGATGGATTTTTGTAGTCTGTTGTGAGTGAGGAAAGAGAGAATGGGGGCAAATACGCCATGCACTTACTATTTCTGGGTGAGCACCAATACACAAATAAAGACAACATATATGTCCCATCTTCAAGAATCACACAGCCTAGTGGGAGATAAATACCAATGAACTAAGTGTTAGAAAAGCTACTCTCCTCTCTAGTGCCCTAATAATCTGGGTAGATGGCTTTTAGAGTGTTATTCCAGAAGGTGTTACTGAAAGTTCCTTAAAGGGATGATTCTTGAGAAATGACAAAGAGCAGTTAGTCATGTGGCTGGTGAAGGAAAAGAAGCATGTATCCCGTACAAGAAGAACCAACACAGACGAGACAGCGCCATGAGAAACCACAGCAGGAAGGTGAAGAGCATGGAGGCGTGTAACTTTGGACAGCAGGATCTGTATGGGGAGGCGGCTGCAGGTGGGATAGCTGAGATGGGCAGGCTGTGTACCATGCTAAGCTCTATTAAGGCACTTTATCAGCTCTACTTAAGGGTGGTGGCCGGGGGTGCAGTACAGTTCATGGCTCCAAGAATTCCCGTTCATAAGCATCAAAAACAATTTCCTTGGCATGTTGAAACTTTAAAACTGATGAGATGCTATAAATTTTTATGTGCAGTTTCACTCTCCTGCCATGATCTGTGCCATCTCAGCCATGGGGTAAGTTCTAAGGTGAAATAAAATTGTGTGTACTTATAGTTTATTGCTCTGATAGGTTGTTACTGTCATTAGTATAGGCAAAAACAATGGGAAGTAAGGATTTCTAGTGGACAGCTTTTGTTCATTTGGTTCCCTGCACTGCTCTGTCCTTTCTTCCTTACTAATTACTCTCTAATGCCCTTGGGAAGCCTATACCAATTTCTTCTCAAAGAATTAACCACCCCTTTCTCCATGTACACAAAGAGCACTGCTTATAACTCTGTCATGGTCTTTATTCTATTCAGCCAGAATCTTGTTCATTTTTTTCATATTTGTAAGCTGCTGGAAGACTGTCAGATCTGTTCTGTAAACTTCTGGAAGACAAGGACCAGAGCTTATTATCATTGTTGCTCTCACAGTATTCAGCCCTGTGCTGAGCACATAGCAGGTGCTCAATAAATATGTGCCCAAGAGAACTGAATGATGAGTGCTATATGATGGTTGAAGTTTAATCATCATCGTGATGGAATTGGATGCAAGCTTGCAGTATAGTTCATAAAGCTGTGCTTCTAAATACTTGCCATATTATCAAGTAATTTGTATTCCAAAAATAGATTAAGGAACGAAGGCAATGATGAGTTAAATCAAATTTATCTGACATAAAAATTAAATATAAAGCAACTTATGACTACAATTTTAGTTACCACCGTAGCATAGTAATACTTTAAACCAAACATAGCCTCCAATAGACACTTTGAGATTGTCAGTTCTTGGGGTAAAATTCTCCTGGTTATATAACAAGTGTCTTCTGATGGACATCAAAGAATAACAATGTCTCATTTTAACCATACCAGGGTTATGGTTACATACAGCTATGTATAGGAGAATGTTCAAGGTCTGGTGGAGATTAGAGGACCCCTGAGGAAAAGATCTCTAATGGAAATTAGGAGTAATTCTCTGGCAAATCCAGGAAGAGCTGTAAGAAGAGCAAACCGTGATGGCTATGGGCAGAGGAAAGGAGAGGTGACAGTGCAAAGAAAGAAGCAGTTATGGTTTCCCTGGTGTCCTTACTGGAGGGCTATGAGGAAAACATGGAAGACAAAGATAACTCTGGGGACAGGTGAGATGGTGGCACAGCTGCACTTACCTGTAGTTCTGGCAAGGGCTGCAGTTCCTGGTGTCCATTCAGGTTATGGGAGATCGTGACCCGAGAACAGGTATGAAAACTTCACTCATGTGGGTGAGGTACCATCCAAAGATTTGATTTCAGACAATGACACGTTTTGGCATTATGTAAAATGCAAATGTGATTTCACTTACATGTTATTTTATCATGTTACAAATTGCCGTTGATATTACAATACCATTAGATTATCAGTCCTGGATTTTAGATATTTCCAGGAATGCTGCTGGACGAGGTGGTTTGGAAAAGGAGGTAAGAAAGTAATTGCAATGTTCTCTGTGAGTAATTCCCATGGAACTGATGTTACATGAATTGACACAAATGCTGCATTAGTTTCATGGGGCAGCATGGATAAGGAGAAGAAACCACACTAGTTTTGAAGAGGACTGGCTTTATTTTGATGCCCTTAATTTCCAAATTTGCTTTAATTCTTACACCAGAGAATTCCTCTTTGTTTTATATTTCAGTCAGATTATCTCAATGGTTGTTACGCTCATATCTTTAAATCATCAGTTCTACATCACTGTGGATATATTTTCCACTTGTGAAGGGTTTCCCAAGCAGAGTACTAAGACACACCCCGGGATCATAAATTGGCTAAAAGTCTAAATAGAGCTGGTGATGTGTATCTGGAGACTTTTTGTTCCATTACATCTTCCTTGACTCTTCTGGAATCAGTTCCTTTTTTACACAGGCTTTCTTTTTGTGCTCCCACCATGGCTACCAGCAACTTTGGACTTACATGCCTCCTCACTTACATTCGGGAGAAAAAGAGAGCCTTTTCATCTCAGTATTCTCAGCAAAGTCCTCAAGGTTCATACCAACGAGACCAGCTTAGATCACATGCCCACCTCTGAACCAATCACTGGACCAAGTGGGTGGAGGCTTTGAATGGCTTAGCCTAGGTTGTGTGTTTTTCTCATACCCATGAACTGGTGGGAGAACTGGATTCCTTGTGACCATGTGGACCAACAAAAAAGGAGGAGCTTTGGGGAAGTTGGGAGGGGGATGGATGCCAAGGAAGCAGCAAGAAATTGCCTGTCCTAGTACAGTTAATTTATAAACTAGTTAAATTACAGGCATGCAAGGGTTGGTGACCATCAAAACATCTACTGTATACTTTTTTCCCCTGTTTGCCCCGAGTCTGGGATTAGATGGCATATTATTCCCACACTGGGTGTAGGAGAAGGTAAAGAGGCAACATAGCCAGTGATTCTGACCCCTAAATCAGCTCTGTACATTTTGGCTAATTCTCAATGGACTGGATTTTGAGTCTAGAAATACTATCCCCGTCTTCATCTCTGTGTTCACAGTGCTTGGCACCAAATAGACCTTCATTCAACAAATGTTTGCAAAACGGAGATGACTGCCTGGCTGTGCTAGACACACAGATTTTGACGTTTGCATTTAATTCTCCTGTTTCCTAGATCATCCTCATCTGGATGACTAAAGCCCTGCTGAGTCACTCTGTGCCAAGACTCTCCTATTTATCAAATCTCACATGAGAGCCGGGTTCCTGCTTCCTGGTCTCCCTAATTCTGATTCCATCCACTGTCACCAACCCCAGTGCTGTCTATATCAGGGCTACTCAATGAACATCATATATGACTGCTCATCTAGGAGTGAAAGTGATGCAGAGGGTGGAGAAAATGTATTTCTGAAGAAGGATTGGGGAAAGAAGAAATGTTTGTTTTATTAAGAATCTTTTGACTGGTAGTTGGAAATCACTGACCAAAAAAAAATAATAATAATAAAATTTAAAAAAAAACTTGTATGGTCTAGGTCTGGACATTTCTCTCACCTAACTTCTAAATTCCATCCTCTTAAAGAAGATGTGGGGCTTCCCTGGTGGTGCAGTGGTTGAGAATCTGCCTGCCAATGCAGGGGACACGGGTTCGAGCCCTGGTCTGGGAAGATCCCACATGCCGCGGAGCAACTGGGCCCATGAGCCACAATTACTGAGCCTGCGCGTCTGGAGCCTGTGCTCCGCAACAAGAGAGGCCGCGATAGTGAGAGGCCCGTGCACTGCGATGAAGAGTGGCCCCCGCTTGCGGCAACTAGAGAAAGCCCTCGCACAGAAACGAAGACCCAACAGAGCCATAAATAAATAAAAATAAATAAAAAAAAGAAGATGTGGCACATATATACAATGGAATATTACTCAGCCATAAAAAGAAATGAAATTGAGTCATTTGTAGTGAGGTGGATGGACCTAGAGTGTGTTATACAGAGTGAAGTAAGTTAGAAAGAGCAAAACAAATACCGTATGCCAACACATATATATGGAATCTAAAAAAAAAAGGTCATGAAGAACCTAGGGGCAGGACAGGAATAAAGACGTAGACCTACTAGAGAATGGACTTCAGGACACGGGGAGGGGGAAGGGTAAGCTGGGACAAAATGAGAGAGTGGCATGGACATATATACACTACCAAACGTAAAATAGATAGCTAGTGGGAAGCAGCAGCATAGCAGAGGGAGATGAGCTCGGTGCTTTGTGACCACCTAGAGGAGTGGGATAGGGAGGGTGGGAGGGAGGGAGACGCAAGAGGGAAGAGATATGGAGATATAGGTATATGTATAGCTGATTCACTTTGTTATAAAGCAGAAACTAACACACCATTGTAAAGCAATTATACTCCAATATAGATATTAAAAAAAAATTCTCATGGAAATGAACAAAATTAAGTAAAATAAAAGATGAAAAAAATCCCCCAAAAATAAAATAATAAAATAAATTCCATCCTCAGTGTTAGGGATGGCTTCTAGAAAAGCATTAAAGTATTTGCTCAATGAAATAGATGGGGTTATTAAATTGGTGGGTTAATTCAATAAAAGTAAGGTTGACCAGGTTCAAGGGATTAGTTGGGACACAGATCTTGCATGTTCCACTGAGAAAACAGGTCCAGACACTGGGCTCCCCAGGGACCAGAGACCATACACAGTGGAGGATAAACCACAGGAAACAATCTGAAGGAGGAAAAATGGGCAGATTGGATTTTGAGGTGGAAACTTGGGCCAAAAGATGGAAGAAACTGTGATAGAATGTGACCACAGAAATATCAAGACTTCTGATATTTTCCTTAAATTTCAGTTTTCCAGAACAGGCTATCAAAAACAAAGAAACAAACTACTTCTTTCACCAGTGAGTTTCAGAAGTGAGAGTCCTGGTACCCTGAGAGGACAGTCTTCACTGGTTACAGAGAGCTATTGGGCTGGATGCTTATTGCAAACAACTAGGATGGGTCGGATTGACATCCGAATCACACTTTTTGTTCAGCCCAGGAACCACTCAATCAGTAACCATGGCTCCCGAGGACTCAGCTGTGTGCTTCTTTGGGCTGCACAGTGTACCCATTGCTGCTTTCACCCACTGCCCCTTTCCTGTGGTGTTTTGTGTGCTATGAATCATAGAACTGAGTTCTCTACCTCGGGTTGGTCAGGATGCTACAGCTGTTTCCCATTCTCCTTCCAAATTCTCCCTCCTTTCCAGCCTGTAAGCAAAGGCCAGAGAGCAACATCAAAAGCAATGAAGTCTTTGCTGCCTGAATCCTCTTAGTCTCTGGTTTTTCTTGGACTTTTCACAACTGCTTGGACCGTGCCTCATCGCTTCTTTAGGATTTTGTTCAGGGAGCTGCTGTGCACTTGGATGGAGCTCCCTACCTGGAACACACAGGGTTTGAAATCACATCGAAAGGCATTGGCAGTTAGGTCCTCACTCTTTGGTCCATTCCAAAAGCATCTCAATTTTCACTTACTCAGGTGTTTATTTTTTTCCTCCTAATCCCCAAATTTCCCACAACTTTGCCCTAGTGTACCACCATTTGTGGTTCCAAATCATCTTTGGGGGAGTGAGTCGCTTCTTTGAGGCACGTACATCTTAAATTATCATCATGGTCACCCACCTTATTGTATAAATGAGAATGGTGAAGTCCAGGGAGATTAAGTGATTTTCGAAGGTCACATGACTAGCAAGTGGCAGAGTCTGTCTCTTAATGCTAATTGTTCATACAAAATAAAAGGACAATTATTAAATTACAGTAATCACTTAAAATCCAGCACATACTGATTGCTTTGATTCAAGCAATACTCAAAATAACTTTCAGATTCACAACTTGGCAGCATGCAGGAGAGGGGTAGATATTAGTCACAATGATACACAGCAAGAGAGGTTGATGATCTATTATCTTGAGCATTTGCCTTTCAGGGAAATTGTCATAAAGTCAGAAAACTACATAAACATTATGAGAATGTGACTCAAAGTATTTTCCCTTAAACTTAATAATAAAACAATCAATTATGCATCTCTGGATTCTCATTTGTTTTCTTGCTTCAAGGACAAAGTGAATAGTACATCTTCAGGGAAATGTTCTCTATTAGGAGTGGTTGACAAAAGTTTCCCAGTGAGTTAGCGGGTCCCAGTGAAATGTTCTTACATAAAGAAATGAATGTCAATGAAGTGAGAGCCTCATGGCCTGACCATTTTAACTAGATGACAGATGTTGTTAAAAAAATGTTTTCTGACCCCGAATTTAGTATTTGGGAGTTCAAACTCTCCTAATTTTTATTCTAGGAAAGATAGTCCCCTGCAAACCTGTAAAATATCTTAATGGAGAGATCAGAAAGTGACCTCTCCAAACTGAATTAGTTTTATTCAAGTTCAATTCTGGAAAAATAGTTTGGATGAAGTAATGGCCCTGGTTAATTATGGCATTTCGTTCTGTGCTGATTCCATCACATTTTTTAGATAAGGACTGATCTTTGGGAGCTTATCAGAATCACTTGAATTTTTTCTCCCCTTCACTTGGGACTTTTAAGTCTTTCTTAGTCAATTGCACAATACTGTTGATTAGCTGATATTTAGTGATATTTTGACTTGAAAGATTACCATCTTTCAAGTAATGCTAGCATAATACTGCCATGAGTTTAATGGAAGAAAAATAAAGTCAAAACACTTTACTTCGGCTTTTTCTAGAATACTATTTTTTTTCCTCTTTAGCAAAGCTTTTCAAGTCCTTTGCCTCAAGCTGATCTCTGTAATTAAAAGAATGATTTAAAACTCTCAAAAAGGGGTTCTGCATAATAAAATTCATTAAAATGCAATATTCACAAAACAGGATATTTTATCATAACTATATATGGAGAGGAAAATAGGAAGGAAAATGGTGCTTCCTCCGTATCCATTGCCCATGTGTTTACTACAGTTTAATTGTGTAACTGAGAACTTGACACATTAACAAGTAGTTACAAGTAGGGCTATTAACAAGTAGGGCTATTAGCTCAATCTCTCTTTAGAGGCTTGAGAAAAGGAGGGAAGAACGAAAGTAAGAAGGAAGAAAACTCCTACTTGCTAAGCTGTCCACTAGAACAGTAGCCGTTTCATTCTCGTGAAAGTGGTATGTTCATGGCAAATACAGCTAGTTCACTGGTGAATGAAACTAGTCCATTGGCATGATATGGTACAAACCTATTTATCTCAGAAAGAAGGGTAATATCTAAGCTTAGAAGAGGTCATTGTAATCAAACAAGTCGGGGAGTCATTCACATAACTCACTGGGCACTATGGAAATATAGCAACTGGGTAATTAATGGACCATCCCCCAGACTGTGGTGTTGTCATGGATACACAACCAAAGTGAGCCTTGTGGTAAGCCTGGTGGGAAACAGCCCTCACTAAGCCAGGCTGCCAAAGCCCAAGTGCCACCTGTCTGTAGCCAGCCCTGGGGGATGGTCAGACAGGTAAGAAGTTCTCACTTGTGACCTATTTCAGAAAAACTTTGGGCAAAAGTAATTGTGAGAGGAAGGAAGAATTAGAAAGAGTTGTTACAGGCATTCCAAGATATCTGATTTTAAAAAAAAGTTACAAAATAGATGGCAAGTTACCCAGTAACATAAACCAAAATCACTTTCAGAATCCAATTATTTCTCCTAGTTAATATAAGCAATATTTTTAACAAATGGATTACTGGTTCAACCTGAAAATTCCATTTTGACTCAAAACAAAACCATTTAATCCTGTCCTAACTTGTAACATATCTTAAGCACTTTGCCTTAATAAAATGAGATTTTTGTGTTGTTATTTAATTTTTTTGCTATTTATATCTTGCCTTTCCAAATCGGCTAATATCGTCTAAGGGATAAAAGACTCCATATGATCCTGCTTTTACCTGCAGTCTATCTATTTCTCTTACTTTATAGGCTTAGTAAATATTTTCTCATTTATTTGGCTTTAATAGCATGGAGCATTTTGGGCATTTCTGTACAGTAGATTTCTTCTCCATGGTACACACTTCTTCTTCTTTTTAAATTTTTCCACATCTTTATTGGAGTATAATTGTTTTACAGTGGTGTGTTAGTTTCTGCTGTATAACAAAGTGTATCAGCTATACATATACATATATCCCCATATCCTCTCCCTCTTGTGTCTCCCTCCCACCCTCCCTATCCCACCCCTCTAGGTGGTCACAAAGCACCGAGCGATCTCCCTGTGCTATGTGGCTGCTTCCCACTAGCTATCTGTTTTGCATTTGGTAGTGTATATATGTCCATGCCACTCTCTCACTTCGTCCCAGCTTACCCTTCCCCCTCCCCGTGTCCTCAAGTCCATTCTCTACGTCTGCAACTTTATTCCTGTCCTGTCCCTAGGTTCTTCAGAACCTTTTTTTTTTTTTTTAAGATTCCATATATATGTGTTAGCATATGGTATTTGTTTCACTCTTTCTGACTTACTTCACTCTGTATGACAGACTCTAGGTCCATCCACCTCACTACAAATAACTCAATTTCATTTTTTGTTATGGCTGAGTAATATTCCATTGTATGTATGTGCCACATCTTCTTTATCCATTCATCTGTTGACGGACACTTAGGTTGCTTCCATGTCCTGGCTATTGTAAATAGAGCTGCAATGAACATTGGGGTACATGACTCTTTTTGAATTATGGTTTTCTCAGGGTAATATGCCCAATAGTGAGATTGTTGGGTCGTATGGTAGTTCTATTTTCATTTTTTTAAGGAACCTCCATACTGTTCTCCATAGTGGCTGTATCAATTTACTTCCCACCAACAGTGCAAGAGGGTTCCCTTTCTCCACAGCCTCTCCAGCATTTATTGTTTGTAGATTTTTTGATGATGACCATTCTGACTGGTGTGAAGTGATACCTCACTGTAGTTTTGATTTGCATTTCTCTAATGATTAGTGATTTTGAGCACCCTTTCATGTGTCTGTTGGCAATCTGTATATCTTCTTTGGAGAAATGTCTATTTAGGTCTTCTGCCCATTTTTGGATTGGGTTGTTTGTTTGTTTTTTTGGTATTGAGCTGCATGAGCTGCTTGTAAATTTTGGAGATTAGTCCTTTGTCAGTTGCTTCGTTTGCAAATATTTTCTCCCATTCTGAGTGTTGTCTTTTCATCTTGTTTATGGTTTCCTTTGCTGTGCAAAAGCTTTTAAGTTTCATTAGGTCCCATTTGTTTATTTTTGTTTTAATTTCCATTTCGCTAGGAGGTGGGTCAAAAAGGATCTTGCTGTGATTTATGTCATAGAGTGTTCTGCCTGTGTTTTCCTCTAAGAGTGTTACAGTGTCTGGCCTTACATTTAGGTCTTTAATCCATTTTGAGTTTATTTCTGTGTTAGGGAATGTTCTGATTTCATTCTTTTACATGTTGCTGTCCAGTTTTCCCAGCACCACTTATTGAAGAGGCTGTCTTTTTTCTCCATTGTATATTCTTGCCTCCTTTATCAAAAATAAGGTGACCATATGTGCGTGGGTTTATCTCGGCTTTCTATCGTGTTCCATTGATCTATATTTCTGTTTCTATGCCAGTAACATACTGCCTTGATTACTGTAGCTTTGTAGTATAGTCTGAAGTCAGGGAGCCTGATTCCTCCAGCTCCGTTTTTCTTTCTCAAGATTGCTTTGGCTATTCGAGGTCTTTTGTGTTTCCATACAAATTGTGAATTTTTTTGTTCTAGTTCTGTGGAAAATGCCAGTGGTAGTTTGATAGGGATTGCATTGAATCTGTAGATTGCTTTGGGTAGTAGAGTCATTTTCACAATGTTGATTCTTCCAATCCAAGAACATGGTATATCTCTCTATCTATTTGTATCATCTTTAATTTCTTTCATCAGTGTCTTATAGTTTTCTGCATACAGGTCTTTTGTCTCCTTAGGTAGGTTTATTCCTAGGTATTTTATTCTTTTTGTTGCAATGGTAAATGGGAGTGTTTCCTTGATTTCTCTTTCAGATTTTTCATCATTAGTGTATAGGAATGCAAGAGATTTCTGTCCATGGTACACACTTCTGATTGTCCTCTTGCCTCAGTTGCCTTCAGACTGAGGACCTGCCGTCTTCTTCCCAGTTACCCCTGTACAACTAGAGCCCAGTCGAGACCCTAGCCTAGTGACTTGGTACCTGCTTCCTGTTCACAGACTTTGCTGACAGTAATCCTATCTGTAAGAATCACTGTTTTTCCTCCAGTCTCTGGATTTATCTGAAAGACATTCCTTCCTTTGGAATGGCTGTCTGAACTTAACTTAAATATATGTTTTTCAAATCAGACTCACCTATTGGGGGCATTTACCTGTTTCTGCCCCTTGTAGGGTGCCAGGGTCTAGTTCAAGAACTGGCCTCACCCATTTAGCCCTCAATCTGCTGGAAGTCATAGGGCCTTGCTCAACCTAGCCAGGGAGCTTACCCACTGTCTCCTGAAAAAGGGGTAGGATGAAAGTCTTTATAAGGAGGGTCATTCCTGACATGCCTACATTCCTGGGCACCTACCGCTGCCCCCAGTGAGGAGACAGCAGGTGTTTACTACATAAGGCAATTGAAGCTATGCTCAGGTAATGGGGTGGATCTGGGATTAACTACCCTCTCGCAAAACTTGGTCCGAGCCAACCCAAATGTTCTCAGTTCACCCAAAATGCCGCTCTTGGCAACAGAGTGATATTTAAGAGCAGAGTTTAAAATGTTCAATTTCTTCTTAATTATTGACTAGTTGCCTCAAGGCATATGACAGAAACCTATCCTGAAAAAATGTCATTGATAAAATATTTCCAGATAAAAATTTTCTTCATTAGAACCTGTGCGTGCATGCACACGTGTTGTGTGTATGTAGGGAGCTTCCAAAGAAACAAACAAATTATTGAGTTAAGTCATTATGATATCTGGTAAAGGCATCAAATTAAAAACAGTGAGAAACAGTCACTGTATTTGCTCATTATTTTTGGTAAATGTTTATACCTTTCACTTTAAGAGTGCTGAGGGACTGAATCTTGGGACATATACAGATGTCAGTAAGTCCTTATAACCCATGAAATAAATAGAAACTCCTTAGTGGCACTTGGCTGTCCTTCCATCTCTAACCCCAAAGACTTCTGCAGTCCCTTTCATGGCCATCCTCTTTCATGCACTCCATGTTTTACATTTCTGAGCTTCTTGAGGTTCTTGGAAAGCCACCTTTTAGCACATCTGCCTTCACGTATGTGGTTTTACTTTTCCTCAGATTTTCCTTGTCATGATACATAGATATTTACCCTCAAGACCTAGCTCAAAAGTCTCCTCCTCTCTGAAATCTTTTCTTAACAACTCAGATCAAGTTGGTCCAGTGGAGAGCAGGAAGCACGCACTCTGATCCCAGCGTGGACACTAGCTGTGTGTACCCAGGCAGGCCACCTAACCTCACTGGGTCTCTGTCCTCAGTATCACGATGGTTCAGATCATTCCAAAGACAGTCACAGTGGAGAGATACTAAGATGTCCAAAAGCTCAGAAAGATTGCAGAATCTACAATTTATTGATTATAAGCTCACCCAGGATACTTCGTCTTTTTTTTTTTTTTTTTTTTGCCCTGGAACCACATGCCTTTGTGGGCGCTGAGATGTGATTCACTTTTTAAACCATGGGGAATTAGTCTCACAGCATTCTCCCTCTTGAAAGTGAACATTCATAAGGCTTGAGTGATCATGGACCCCAGAGACTGGAGGAGAAGCGTATGTCCTATGTCCCAGGCCAGGGAGAATAGGAATTTGGCAAGAGCAGATTAGAAAGATGACAGATTTGGAAGCTGTGTGCAAGAGTGTTAAGTGCCCATGGGGAATACGCAGTAGCATATTGCCTGTGTACTCTTTCGGAAGCAGTTGCTGCCAGCCTGGGCAGACAAAGCCTATTTATTGAAGAGCATTGTTTCAGCTTCTCTAAAGCCACGTCAGACGGGGCAATGAGGCTCTGAGTCCACGTAAAGCAATCGACTCGAGGAGAATGATCTGCAACCTTCAATCCACGCTCTTTTTAGAACATGGAAAGACAAAACACAAAAGACTCTTGCAGAATAACCTCTGGTAAAATGTGACTGAATTCTGCATTGAGTAACTGAATGTAGGCTTTCTTACTGCAAGTTGTATGGATGCTGGGTATCTGGAAACGAGGCTAGGGGAGAAGATGTGAGACGTAACATTTTATGATTAGGCAAATCTCTGTATTCAGCTTGGCAGGAGGTGATATTAAAACAGCTTGTAAATTTTACAAAGCGTGCTGTAATATTTTTCATTAACATTCCCTTTAGCTTTAATGGTAGGTAATAAATGCTGACAGATGACAGCCATTGTGGTTGCCTGCTAGTACAGCTTACTCTATGGAAGGCAGAATAAATGCGAGAACCCATTCCACTTAAAGAGGATACCTGGGGAGAATGAATTTGGTGGGCAAAACATGAACTCTAGAAGCTTGTTGTTCAGTGCTCCCTGATATTTTGCTTTGAAGAACCTAGGTTTTAGTAATTAGATGAAATTGTTTTCTGGGACTGGCACTCTTTCAGTAGTTGTGACATCCATGTGATCACTAGCAGGAAAGGGAAGACGGAAATTCTGGCTTGCAGCATCTCTTAAAGCTTTTTGACATCATGGTACGTGCTGGCATCTTGAGAACAGGGAAACTGACTGACTCAACAAGCTCCCATGAATGTACTTACAAAAATTAGTATCACCCATATCCCTTTCCATTTGCAAACATCATTCTTATTTTTCTCCCAGGTCACTCCCCTCCTCTGCCATCATAATAACCAATGACCACTAGAAAGTAAGAGCCAAGAGAGCAGGAACCTTGCTTTCCTTGCTTTCTCTTTTCCTAGTGGCCAGCAGAGTCTCTGGCCCATTAGTGGTGCTTTGTAAATACCAGTTGGCTGAAAGCGTACCCCATAGTAAACAATGTGACACTCTATAAAAAAAAGTGCAAGTCTGCAAAGAGGATCTTTCCTCCAATTTGAAAGTGTTTAACTTTTTTAAATTCTCCCATCCATGATAAAGTCTTTTTCTTCTGGTCTCTAGCCTGTTAGATCCATATTTTCACTGGAGATAATTCTCAGAATCATATGTGTCCTCCCAAACTGATTTTCATATGGTCAGTAAGGTGACACGAGCTTATAGAAAAAGCTACAGGAAGAATTTTGAAAATGTCTGTATTTGTTACCTAGACGTTATTTCCTTTTGGGAAAAAGGTTTTGAGATATATACTAAAGAAACATGTTCCCTTGACCCAATTTCCAGCCGTTCAGCTCTTTTGTATCCTACAAAATTTGAGCACTATGCCTTTTAACTTCCTGGAATATAATAGAAACAAAGAAAACAACAACAACAATATTTTGATTTAAAATGAAAAATACGTATCAGGCAAAGAAGATCTATTGGAAGAATGAAATATCTAGAAATAGGGTAAAATGTGGGAAAGCCAGAAGACTTAGTAAGTAGATGTTGCTTGGCGTGGGTGGGAATGTGTAGATTGCCAAACTTTAAAACCATTGCAGCACTCTGAGCTTCAGCAATCAGATTATGGGTCAGACATTGGTTAATTTCAAGCAAGCCATAAGTGTGACCAGAACAAGAGCAACTGACACATCATCCCAGTTTACTTTTCTTTGGTTTTGGGGTGATAGGTAAACCTTCTGAAGCTCAACGCGAGCAGGCAGGTGGGCTGGGCAAGGACTGGGCAGGACAGAATTCAGCTTCCGGGTTCCTGGGCCAGTATATCTTTGTAGAGGCCTGGAATGAATATATGGTACTGCTAGCCTGGATCTCCCAGGGAGAGATATAAGTTTTGTATTCTTAAACCATGTTATTTTTCATTGTGGAAATTTGACAACAGAATGTACTAGGGCCCTGAGACACATGAAGGAAAATCATGTCTATGTACCTGGTAGATGACATTAGCAACAGACAGCAAAATAACTCCATCTGTAGCTCTCCTTGGTCTCCTCAAAATTCAGTCCTAATGGTTTGTGCTTTTGGAGCAGCTCTTCAAATTAGAAGGAACAGGAAACAATTGACTGAGCATCCTTTCTTTTCCTTTCCTGTTTTCTGCCCCTTTGCAGCTATGCTTACTTTTGTTTTCCAGTAGTGATAATGATGGAAAAGGGAAGAGATGATCTCTCGGACTGGAGAATAAGCTGAGGATAAAGCTGGGGATAAACCGAGGCCCCAAACTTTGTGATTCTTCACTCTGTTGGCCAGCCTCTTACAAAATGATCTTGTTGAGAAGCATTAAGAAAGAAGGAGGTGGCTTCTGGTAAAAATCACTAAACCTTCCGTGACATGTAACAGAGACTTGATCTGAAGCAGTGCTCCTTACACTTTGTTGTGCAAGAGAATCACCTGGGGGTCTTGTAAAAATACAGACTGATTCAGCAGCTGTTGGGTAGGGGTCCGAGAGTCTGCGGTTCACAGGCATCCTTTAGTTAGCAAGGGTCTAGAGACCTCCCTCCATCATTTACTAACTTGTGACTGAGGTAAGTGACTTAAACTCTGGGGACATCAAGTTTATTTATTTCTCAACTGGGGTTAATAATATCAATAACATGCATAATTATCTCATAAGGATGTTGTAAGGCCCACATGTTTAGTTTACATATGTATGTATGTGTCATACATTGTGATGCTTCATGTAAGTATATTATTGATTCAACACCAGTCCACATGTATGCTTTATCACTGCCATTATTATGACAAAGAATAAATGGGAACCCTTCCCACTGCTAAGCTTTTATGATTTCTTTTTCTCTGTAAAACAGCCTCTGCTATTCACATTAATAGGATACCACCTGATTAAAACATCCAGGAGGAAAGGGAGTGGTAAATAGGAGCCGGTGGACACAAATAGACTTGCCCTGGCCACAAAGGCCATTGCCCTTCACATGGGGAATCTCAAATGCAAGGCTCTTTGGAAATCTTCACCTCAGTACTGTTCAGATTGCCATTTGATTGTTACTGCAAAGGAATGACTAGATAAGAAAGCCAGAAGATTTTAAAACCAGTTTGGAAGTAAATGAAAGTGCAACAAAGCAGCACTCCCTTGGGAGAAGGATGTAGTCTGTGCTTCCATGTGGCGGGGTCCTCTCGCTCTCTCTCTCACACACACACACATACACACACACACACACAAACACACACACACAGAGTCAGGAACATAAACTTCAAAAAGGACCTGGTCTCTGAACAGCTATCTTCAAGCCAAAATTGATAGTGAGTCACTGCCTTTTGAAATGGTCTCATTGCAAACTTGGCTCATCATATGAGAAGAGGAAGTCATTTGTCCCTGTGCTCAGAAGGAAGCCAGAGATAGTATACAGTTTAAGAGAAAATATTTTTCTTTAAGTGTGCTCCTTCCTATAGAGCTTTGTGTAAGAAACTGTGACTGTGTGTTCTGTTGCAATTAACCAGGGCAGAACATGGGCCAGCCTGGCTGTGATCAACTGGATTGCACCAAAATATAACTTTGTAATACACAGCCTCTTGAAAGCAACAAAAGTTGAGAAGGTGATTTACTTGCAGGTGAGAGAAAGAGACTCTAGCTAATTTTCTAAAAAAGGGGAATCCATAGACAGGGTACATGAGGTTGAAAGGGGGCCCCAGAATCAAGCTTGAAAGAGACAGGAACAAGGTGGCTTCAGGTGGTGCTACTAGCAGGAACATAATTTCCCCAGTAGCTTGAATAAGCTCTGAGACTTCCATCCTTCCCCTGAGAAATCAGTCGCAAATGAAAGTCTGATGAGCCACATCTTGAGTGAAGGAGCCTTGAGAGGGAGCATTTGGGCAAGAAATCTTGAAGAACCACCTTCACTTCTATAGCGGGAGGGCAAGCACCAGTTTTAACACTCCAGGAGTCGTTAGGAGGTGCTGGTGACCAACAAAACAAAACAAACAAATAAACAAAATGCCATTAAAGGGGGAAGTCCAGTAAAGAAATTCAGATTGTAATTTCTTTCCTTAAGACTCCCATGTTGACTTGGTCTAGACCCTATGGTAGTATCTGATTTCTCTCCATGTAGAAGCAGAAGCTGGGTGCTTTAAGCATTTAGGGTGGTGGCTTGGTTACTTTGCCATGGTGTAGAGACAGGCAGTCTTCTCTGCATGACTGTAGGACACAGATCTTGGTGACAGCTGCTACAAGTGGCCTCTGTATATGGGCTGGGTCAGAACCTGGTTTGGCATTCTGAAATTGAAAAAAACAAAAAGCTAAAAAGAAAAAAGAAGAAAAAACCAAGATGGACTCAGCAAAAATGGGAATCAAGATAAGAAGCTTAATTAAATAGAAAATAATATTCAAAGTAGACTGGGGGAATGGAAGCAGAAGAGCAGCTCCCTGATCAACTTTGTATCCAGTTCAAATGGTGTGATTTGGTCTTGAACATTAAGACAGTCTCAGTAGCATATACACACAGAACATGGTAGTCTTTCCAATGACCTGGCTGCCAAAGGATAGTATGGACCCAGGCTCAAGAGCCACGTTAGGACGTTATTGTAGGCTGATGAAGTAAGGAAAGTAATTCAGAATCCATAGCAACATGTAGAGAACAAAGATGTCAGTGGTCTCCAGGAGAACAGGTGAGGACACCATCATTTCTAATCACAGAACAAATCCTCATGGCAAACTCAGGCCTAATTTTGACTGTTATTGGTATTAAGGAATCTAATCTTAAGACCAGAAATCTCTGCACAGTGGTCGCATGAAAATTCTGGTCTGGTAAAGGGTTTTGTTTCTAGATGGATTTGATACTATTCAAGGGTCAACACTTAAATTGCATTACAGAGATGACCAGCCCCTATGGGAGAGCCAAAACAAAGCTACACAAATCATCAGGTATCCATGAGCAGAATCAGGTTCCAAAAACAGAAACATCCAAGTTTCCGATTTGTTCTCTGATTTCTTGAAACTGGGCACCTGGTATAGGGATTAGGTAAAGGATTCAGTGCAGTAGACATGTCTTTGTCAACTTTTACTGCCCCTTCTTGTTCTAATCAATTGTGTTTAGCATCTCACTGAAAGCCTTTCATCTAGGAAAGCAGAATGTAGAGTATCCTGGGTCCATATTTCCAATTCCAAGGAGACAAAATATTTTTCCTTCAATTTTCAATTCTTTAAGAGACCTTCAGTATGATTGAAAGCTGGGCAAGTACAGACAATAAAACAAACTTAGGCATATACTTGAATGTGACCAGACAAGAGCAGGGGCCAACAAAGTTCCCCAAACAACGGTAAGCTTTAGACACTGTCATTCAGGAGAAGATATTTGGAGATGGAATGAATAAGTTTGAACTCCCAAGAGTGGGGAAACAGGAATGACCTTAGCCTGTAAATCTGTATCATGTTTTAGGATAAAACCTTTAAGAATAGAGATTCTCCTGAATCCACATAACTATAGAACTAAACGGAGGCCACCTATGTCAACCTGACTTAACTCTTGCTCAGAAAGATTAGGCTATAAAGCAATAAAAAATTTCACTGTTTGCTTCAGGGAATTTCCACAGATCAATTTATGGGAACAAACAGTTTGCTCATCTGGGTAAATAGCTCTTCTATCAGGATAAATAAATTGTTCCCTTGGGCAAACAGCTCACTTATCAAACAAAGAATTTCCTTATCAAGATTGGCTTTAAGACCAATGCCTCAAGGTGTCTGTTCACCAATCTTGAAGCATCATGTAAAGAAAAAAAAAAAGCGAAAAAACACTTATGTGAATCCAGTCAGCTCCTTGCCTTGAAAGATCTGCCTTAAATGACAACACCCTTCAAATATCTTCCCCTGAACTCCCTCTTCTAAGACACTGCTAAGGTGCTGTCAGGGCTGTATCCTCCCTTACTGCAGTGGGTCAAATCAACTAAGTTTTGCTTCATCAGTATATTTTTTGGTGTTCTTTGGGGAGTCCAGAGCTGACTCACCCCCTGTTCCTCCATGTGATGCTTACTGACACCATCTTAGGAGACTTCTCTCCTCTGCTGAGAATCTCCAAGACAGGTAGAAGAGATAAAAGACCAAGTATAATGAACTGAGAATGGACTGGGGGGTGACGTGATCCTGTTATTCTTGTCAGCACTCTTTATGAAGAAATCTGTCTCAAAGCAGAGAGAGTGATCATTCCTGCAATTTATTTGCAAGGCAACTCAGACAAGTAATCCATTTAAATAATATGGAGAGGGAGGAGTCAAGATGGTGGTGTGGGAAGATGCCGAGTTAGCATTTCCCCACAACTAGGGTGTTCCGGCCGCTGGTGGGGGACCCTGACACCCAAGGAGATGGGAGGAACCCCCAAGTGAACTGGTAGTTTGTAGGGGGACTGAGGGGGAGAGGAGAAGTGGCGGCCAGACAGGATCGGCGCCACTGAGGCCAGGGAGATCAGGATAGGTAAGCGGGACCCTCCAGGAAGAGTGGGAGAGGAGCAGAGGGTGATCGCCTGGCCTACTTGGGCCAGGGAGCCTGCTGAGCTCCCAGGCTAGTATCCCCACTCCAAAGCCCCCTCCCAGCCACGTGCGTCCTTTGGGGCATAGGAGGGAGGCCGGGGAGATCAGGAGAGGCAGGCCGGGGAGATCAGGAGATGCCACTTGAGCCCAGGAAGCCTGCTGGGCTCCTTGGTGAGTTCCCCCGCCCTCTGAGACCAGGGGGCCCTGCCCTCTTAGGCCCCTTCTGTTCCTTGAGCCTAAGCCCCACCCCCCACAGCCCCCAGGGCCTTTTCTAGCCCTGTGGGTCCTGAGCATAGGCCCCACACACCACCCAAACCTCGTCCTTGCTTGGGCCCTGCCCTCCACAGCCAAGACCTTTTCTCTTTCCCTCCTCCTCTGTTTTACAGTTGTGGTACTGATGTACCTTCTGGTCGTTGAGTCATCTATATTTTTATTTTTATATTCTTTCTAACATATCTGTTAGTTTCCTTGTCCAATTTTATTTTTTTACTTTGTTATTGTTTTTTTGGGTTTTTTTTGGGCCACCCCACGTGGCTTGCGGGATCTTGGTTCATGAGCCAGGGGTTGGGCCAAAGCTCCTGCTGTGGGAGCTCTGAATCTGAACCACTGGATCAACAGAGAACCGCAGACCCCAAGGAATATTCATTGGAGTGAGGTCTCACGGAGATCCTCATCTCAGCACCAAGACCCAGCTCTACCCAGCAGCCTACAAACTCCAGTGTTGGAAGCCTCAGGCCAAACAACCAGTAAGACAGGGACACAATCCCACTCATAAGAAAAAAAAGAAAAATGAGACAGCAAAAAAATATGTCACAGATGAAGGAGTGAGGTGAAAACCTACAATACCAAATAAATGAAGAGGGAATAGGCAATCTACCTGAAAAAGAATTCAGACTAATGATAGTAAGGATGATCCAGAATCTCGGAAATGGAATGGAGGCACAGATTGAGAAAATACAAGAAATGTTTAACAAAGATCTAGAAGAAGTAAAGAACAAAAAACAGAGATGAACAACACAGTAACTGAAATGAAAAATACACTAGAAGGAATCAATAACAGAATAACGGAGGCAGAAAAACGAATAAGTGAGCTGGAAGACAAAATAGTGGAAATAACTGCTGAGGAGCAGAATAAAGAAAAAAGAATGAAAAGAATTGAAGACAATCTCAGAGACCTCTGGGACAACGCTAAACACACCAACATTTGAATTACAGGGGTTCCAGAAGAAGAGAAAAAGAAGGGTCTGAGAAAATATTTGAAGAGATTATAGTCAAAAACTTCCCTAACATGGGAAAGGAAATAGTCACCCAAGTCCAGGAAGCACAGAGAGTCCCATACGGGATAAACCCTAGGAAAAACACACCAAGACACATATTAATCAAACTAACAAAAATTAAATTCAAAGAAAAAATATTAAAAGCAGCAAGGGAAAAAAAAAATAACATACAAAGGAATCCCCATGAGGTTATCAGCTGATTTTTCAGCAGAAACTCTGCAGGCTAGAAGGGAGTGGCAGGATATACTGAAAGTGCTGAAAGAGGAAAACCTACAACGACGATTACTCTACCTAGCAAGGATCTCATTCAGATTTGACAGAGAAATCAAAAGATTTTCAGACAAACAAAAGCTAAGAGAATTCAGCATCACCAAACCAGCTTTACAACAAATGCTAAAGAAACTTCTTTAAGTGGGAAACACAAGAGAAGAAAAAGACCCACAAAAACAAACCTAAAACAATTAAGAAAATGGTAATAGGAACATACATATCAATAGCAACCTTGCATGTAAATGAATTACATGCCCCAACCAAAAGACACAGACTGGCTGAATGGATACTAAAACAAGACCCATATATATGCTGTCTACAAGAGACCCATTTCACACCTAGGGACACATATGGACTGAAAGTGAAAGTATGGAAAAAGATATTCCACACAAATGGAAATCAAAAGAAAGCTGGAGCAGCAATACTCGTATCAGATAAAATAGACTTTAAAATAAAGACTGTTACAAGAAATAAGGAGGGACATTACATAATGATCAAAGGATAAATCCAGGAAGAAGATATAGCAATTATAGATGTTTATGCACCCAACATAGGAGCACCTCAATGCATAAGGCAAATGCTAACAACCATGAAAGGAGAAATCGACAGTAACACAATAATAGTAGGGGGCTTTAACACTCCACTTACCCCATTGGACAGATCATCCAAACAGAAAATAAATAAGGAAACACAAGGCAGAATACACTTGCTTCTGAAGTGCACATGGAACATTCTCCAGGATAGATTACATCTAGGGTCACAAATGAAGCCTCAGAAAATTTAAGAATATTGAAATCGTATCAAGCATCTTTTCTGATCACAACGCTATGAGATCAGAAATCAATTACAGGAAAAAAACTGTAAAAAACACAAATATATGGAGGCTAAACAGTGTGCTACTAAATAACGAAGATCACTGAAGAAATCAAAGAAGAAATAAAAAAATACATAGAAACAAATGACAACGAAAACATGATGACCCAAAACCTATGGGACGCAGCAAAAGCAGTTCTGAGAGGGAAGTTTCTAGCAATTCAGTCTCACCTCAAGAAACAAGAAAAATCTCAAATAAACAATCTAACCCACACTTAAAACAACTAGAGAAAGAAGAACAAAGAAAACCCAAAGTCAGTAGAAGGAAAGAAATCATAAAGATCAGAGCAAAAATAAATGAAATAGAAATGAAGAAAATAGCAAAGATCAATAAAACTAAAAGCTGGTTCTTTGAGAAGATAAACAAAATTGATAAACCCTTTGCCAGACTCATCAAGAAAAAAGGGAGAGGACGCAAATCAATAAAATTCGAAATGAAAAAGGAGTGACACTGCAGAAATGCAAAGGATGATAAGAGACTACTAAAAACAACTATATGCCAATAAAATGGGCAACCATGAAGAAATGGACAAATTCTCAGACAGGTACAATTTTCCAAGACTGAACCAGGAAGAATTAGAAAATGTAAACAGACCTATCACAAGTAATGAAATTGAAACCATAATTTAAAATCTTCCAACAAACAAAAGTCCAGGACCAGATGGCTTTACATGCGAATTCTATCAAACGTTTAGAAAAGAGCTAACACCGATCCTTTTCAAACTCTTCCAAAAAATTGCAGAGGGAGAAACACTCCCAAATACATTCTATGAAGCCACCATCACCCTGATACCAAAACCAGAAAAAGATATCACAGAAAAAGAAAACTACAGGTCAATATCACTGATGAACATAGATGCAAAAGTCCTCAACAAAATACTAGCAAACAGAATCCAATAGCACATAAAAAGGATCATACACCATGATCAAGTGGGATTTATCCCAGGGATGCAAGGATTCTTCAATATATGCAAATCAATCAATGTGATACACTACATTAACAAATTAAGGAATAAAAGCCATATGATCATCTCAATAGATGCAGAAAAAGCTTTTGACAAAATTCAACACCCATTTATGATAACTCCCCAGAATGCGGGCATAGAGGGAACCTACCTCAACATAATAAAGGCCATATATGACAAACCCACAGCCAACATCATTCTCAACAGTGAAAAACTGAGAGCATTTCCACTAAGATCAGGAACAAGACAAGGATGTCCACTCTCACCACTCTTATTCAACATAGTTTTGGAAGTCCTAGCCACAGCAATCAGAGAAGAAAAAGACATAAAAGGGATACAAATGGGAAAAGAAGCTGTAAAACTGTCACTGTTTGCAGATGACATGATACTATACATAGAAAATACTAAAGATGCCACCAGAAAACTACTAGAACTAATCAGTGAATTTGGTAAGGTTGCAGGATACAAAATTAATGCACAGAAATCTCTGGCATTCCTATACACCTACAATGAAAAATCAGAAGGAGAAATTAAGGAAACACTCCCATTTACCATTGCAACAAAAATAATAAAATACCTAGGAATAAACCTGCCTAAGGAGGCAAAAGACTGGTACTCAGAAAACTACAAGACACTGATGAAAGAAATCAAGGATGACATAAACAGATGGAGAAATATACCATGTTCTTGGATTGGAGGAATCAATATTGTGAAAATGACTATACTACCCAAAGCAATCTACAGATTCAGTGCAATCCCTATCAAACTACCAATGGCATTCTTCACAGAATTAGAACAAAAAATTTTACAATTCGCATGGAAACACAGAAGACCCCGAATAGCCAGAGCAATCTTGAGAAAGAAAAACAGAGTTGGAGGGATCAGGCTCCCTGACTTCAAACTATACCACAAAGCTACAGTAATGAAGACAGTATGGTAGTGGTACAAAAACAGAAATATAGATCAATGGTACAGGATAGAATACCCAGAGATAAACCCACGCACATATGGCCACCTAATTTATGACAAAGGAGGCAAGAATATATAATGAAGAAAAGACACCCTCTTCAATAAGTGGTGCTGGGAAAACTGGACAGCTACATGTAAAAGAATGAAATTAGAACACTACCTAACACCATACACAAAAACAAACTCCAAATGGATTAAAGACTTCTATGTAAGACCAGATACCATAAAACTCTTAGAGGAAAACATAGGAAAAACACTCTATGGCATAATCCACAGCAAGATCTTTTTTGACCCACCTCCTAGAGTCACGGAAATAAAAACAAAAATAAACAAATGGAACTTAAAAGCTTTTTGCACAGCAAAGGAAACCATAAACAAGACAAAACGACAACCCTCAGAATGGGAGAAAAAATTTACAAATGAAACAACAGGAAAAGGATTAATCTCCAAAATATACAAACAGCTCATGGAACTCAATATCAAAAATACAAACAATCCAGTTAAAAAGTGGGCAGCAGACCTAAATAGACATTTCACCAAGGAAGACATACAGATGGCCAAGAGGCACATGAAAAGATGGTCAACATCACTAATCATTAGAGAAACGTAAATCAAAACTGCAATGAGGTATCACCTCACACAGGTCAGAATGGCCATTATCAAAAAATCTAGAAACAATAAATGCTGGAAAGGGTATGGTGAAAAGGGAACCCTCCTGCACTGTTGGTGGGAATGTGAACTGATACAAACACTATGGAAAACAGTATGGAGTTTCCTTAAAAAACTAAAAATAGGGACTTCCCTGGTGGCAAAGTGGTTAAGACTCCCCTGCCAATACAGGGGACACAGGTTCCATCCCTGGTCCAGGAAGATCCCACATGCCATGGAGCAACAAAGCCCGTGTGCCACAACTATTGATCCTGCACTCTAGAGCCCAGGAGCCACAACTACTGAAGCCCGCGCGCCTAGAGCACGTGTTCCTCAACAAGAGAAGCCACCTCAATGAGAAGCCTGTGCACCCCAATGAAGAGTAGCCCCCACTCCCCGCAACTAGAGAAAGCCCGCACGCAGCAACGAAGACCCAATGCAGCCAAAAAAATAAAACAAAAAACAACAACAACAAAAAACTACCATATGACCCAGCAATCCCACTACTGGACATATACCCTGAGAAAACCGTAATTCAAAGAAAGACATGTACCACAATGTTCATTGCAGCACTATTTACAGTAGCCAGGACATGGAACCAACCTAAATGTCCATTGACAGATGAATGGATAAAGAAGATGTGGCACATATATACAATGGAATATTACGCAGCCATAACAAAAAACGAAATTGCGTTATTTGTAGTGAGGTGGATGGACCTAGAGTCTGTCACACAGAGTGAAGTGAGTCAGAAAGAGAAGAACAAATACCGTATGCTAACACATGTATATGGAATCTAAAAAAAAAAAATGGTACTGATGAAAAAATGGTACAGGGCAGGAATAAAGGTGTAGACATAGAGGATGGACTTGAGGACACGGGGTGCGAGGGGGAAGCTGGGGCGAAGTGAGAGTAACATTGACATGTGTACACTACCGAATGTAAAATAGTTAGCTAGTGAGAAGCAGCAGCACAGCACAGGGAGATCAGCTCAGTGCTTTGCGATGACCTAGAGGGGTGGGATAGGGAGGGTGGGAGGGAGGCTCAAGCGGGAGAGGATATGGGGACATGTGTATGCATATGGCTGATTCACTTTGTTGTACAACAGAAACTAACACAGTATCATGAAGCAATTATATTCCAATAAAGATCTATTAAAATAAATAAATAAATAAATAATATGGTGACTTTACATAAAATAGACATTTCTATCTTCCTTTTTCAATAATTGGCAGAAAAAGCAAAAGAAACCCAAAACATTAGATTCCTAAATATTTAGCCATACTTATTGTAAATTCCGAGAACCCAAGTGCATCCTTCCTGTTGGGCTAGCATGTCAGTGGAAGCTGTCAGTGCTACCCTGGGCCCAGGGAGCACTGTGATCTCTGAGCCTGACACAGGCTTGAGCAACAGGCATTCCTGTTCTGACAAAGAAGTGAAAGCCAAGCACTGAAATAACTAAGTTAGCTCATTCTGACACTATGGTTTTCAAGCGCTGTGACTGTCATTGACATTTCCATGGCATTTAAAGGCACTCCACAAATATCTTATAAATACTACCTAATGCAAAGCCTGACCTTCCCCTTAAAATACAGCTACTTATGAAATTTATTTTTTCTGCTCCACATTTTCTTTCTCTTTTGTGCTGTCCATGGATGGTTGTTTATCTATACCACCTCTACTTCTACCAACATGATTTGAGGCAGCTTATAATAGAAGTAAAAAATAAAATCAGGCCAACTGTGTATCCCATTCAGAGTAAAATACAGGCTGCATACACTTTTCATAAAATTGTTGGCATTATATACTGCCCCTTATCCCTTCAGTCCAATGTGTGCAGCATCTAATTGCGAATCTTTATTCTAAGCACATTCTGCAGAGTTGAAGGAAATCCTGAATCCAAATTTCCAAATCCAAGGAAGCAAAACTTTTTTCCTTCATTTGTCAATTCTCACAGAACTTTGGTGCCATTAACAGCATCAGACTGTTGATGATGACCTCGATTCAAAATATGCATAGCACACACACACACACACACACACGCATGCTCTCAATCAATTAATCCTCTTTCCTATTTCCACTTGAAAAAGATCATTTAAATCATGGCGTGGCAAACTTTTCCAGAAAGGACTACAGAGTAAATGTTTTTGGCTTTGCAGGCCATATGGTCTCTGTTGCAACTACTCAACTCTGCTGTTGTAGCATAAAAGCAACCATAGAAAATATGTAATGAATAGATGTGACTGTTTCAATAAAACTTTACTTGCAAAAACAGGTAGGGGGCTGGCTTTGATCCAGTGGTCATCGTTTACTGACTCTTTTTCTAATGCTTTCCATTACTCCAATCTATGTTCAGAGTAAAAGGTTAAGTTGAGGAAATGAAATGAGCAATAAGTATTCGAAGTGGACACAACATAATTATTGGCTGTATTGCTCTTATTACCTTTCTTTTCCTGTTTTTTATTTGTTTGTTTTGTTTTGTTTTTTTGCTAGACCGCGTTTTCACTATTCCTGTGTAGTGGGATGAATAGTAGTCCCAAAGATCTGTCCACCTCCTAATCCGTGGAACCTATACAAATTATCTTGTTTGGAAAAAGGGCCTTTGCAGATGTGATTAAGTTTGGGATACTGAGATGGGAATATCATCCTGGAAGACCTGCATAGGCCCTAAGTTTCATCACAAGCAGCCTTAGAAAAGAGAAGCAGAGGGATATTAGACATATGCACATCAGAGATGGTGATGTGAAGATGGAGGCAGAAGCTGGAGTGATGTGGCCCCAAGCCCCAGGATGCCGGGAACGGTAAGAGGCAGGGAGCAGGTTTCCCTGATCCTCCAGAGGAAGTGCAGCCCTGTGAAACTGACTCAGTCCAGGGGAACATGTTAACATCTGCCCTCCAGGACTGTGAGAGAATAAACTTCCGTGGTTTTAAGCTATCCAATTTGTGGTAATTTATTACAGCATCCATAGAAAAGTAATAATTTCCTTTCTCTGGATTGGAAATTATCCTCTTTCTGTTCACTTAGCCCTTACCTTTAAAATGCATATTTGACCTACCAGTGTATAAATTTAACCAACATCTCTATTTCCTATTGGAATCATAAAGGGAAAGAAGGACACTTTAATTTCAAACATGCCATTTCAAATTCCATGCTACTATTATCCACTGTGTCTATTCTCCAAATTTATTCTTAGCGTTACAGTATTATTATTTTATTTCTTCTTTACAATTAATAGTTATTTACCTACATCATCACATTTACCAATTTTACCAACTTATTTGCTTATTATTGGTTCTAGCTAAGCTTTTGGGTTGAATTTTCTTCTTACCAAGTGCATTCTTTAGAAGATCATTCAGTGAAAATCTATAGAGGAAAATTCTCTTACTCTTTGTTTTATTGAAAAAAAAGCAGTTTGAAATTTGCCTTTATTAAATGATAGTTGAGCTGGATATAGAATTTTACATAGACAATTATTTCTTCTAACACATTGAGGATATCATTTCATTATCTTCTCATCTTTACCATGCTGCAAAGAGATCTGCTGCCAGTCAAATGTGCTTTTCTTTTGTAGGTAACCAGCTTTCCCTTTTGGTTGCTTTTATGCCCTTTTTGTTTTCTTTGCTCTTCTACAGGATTTTTGTCTCAGAAATTGGTGTGCTTCTTCAATCTGTGAATCCATGTGTATCTTCCATTCTTGAATATTTGCAGTTTTTATCTCTTTACATATTGCATTTCCCTCATATCATCTTTTTAAAATTTCTGAAACCTTAAAGATGCATATGCTAAACTCCTTATACTATCTTTATGTCTCTTAATCTGACTTTATATTTTTAATTTATTTTTTCCTCTAGGTTGAGTTATCACTAATTTCCTCAGTTCTTTTTCCTTCTGGCTAACCAATTCTCTGTTAAATCTTCTTTTTAATCCATCCATTGAGTCATTACTTTTTTTTTTTAAGTCATTACTTTCAATGATTTACTTTTCATTATTTTATTTTCTTCTTTTGAAAGTCTTCCTAACTTTTTTCATAGTGCCTTTTTTTTCATTGTAATTTTTAATTTTTTCTCCTTGCTCTTGTAATATTTTTAAATAAACTTATAGTCTCTTCTAGGTTGTTCTAGTATACCTTGTGATTTTAGTGGGTCAAGTCACACACAAGGTAGGTCATTTATAATGTCTTTTTATGAGCTCATATTCAATGGGAGTTGATTTTTTGTGGGAGATCTGTGCACTGTAACTTTTAGATTTCCAAATGGAATGCTATGCCATGAGCTCCTACTGCAGAGCAGCAATTTGCTATTCTGAATTCAGTTTATATCTTAATTTGTCAAGTTGGGATACCTGTGGCATGAGTGGTATTAATTAAGTTTTCACATCTGTTCATGGTAAAGTCTTGGGGTTTTGATTTTCACAAGAAATTTTTCTTCCTTCTGAAAGATCCTGGAAGATGATATGTTTTCTTGTGTCTGTGGCAGTGAGTGGAGTTTCTCTACCCCCTTTTCTTGGAGGAGATGAGTCTTTAAGAGACTTCAATTGGTGCATTGTTCTTAGGTCTGGCTTTCTGTCTCATGCACTATCCAAGGAAAGAGCTACTGTTCCTAGATGGTTGTTAAATAAGAACTCCCTAAAGTGCTCAGGCCTACATCTAGGTCTATCACCTTCTGGACGACCACTGAGTCAACCTATAGAATAACTGCCTTGGTTATGAATTCTCTCTTTACTTCTGAGAAAGTGATTTTTATCATCTTTCAAACCGGACTATATATGTTTCTGATTTTTAAAAAATCCAGGATAGCTATGCATTTGGACCTAGAAGGGAGGTCCATGTTAGTTTAAATCTTCCAAATTGCTGAGGATATTTCTTAGACACTCTAAATTCAAAAAGCCAAGAGCTAAAGAAGGTCTCTCAGCTAATGTTCAAACGCAAGCTGTGAATCATAGGCAAGGTAAGGCTTGGATGTCAAGTCAGGATGATGAGTGAGAAACTGGACAGTGGGGTCAAGGGTCAGGAATCACACAGATAAGGCAGATTAAAGAAAGAGGATGATGGAGGAGATGAGATAGGAATCAGATGTGAATTGAGTGACACAGACTGTAACTAAGAGAACTACTACTTAGAAAAGGATATCTCTCCTGTGCCTCCTGCTGAGCTAGAAGTCAATCCAAAGACTGAGTAAGCCAAGCAGAACTTGTAAAGTAGAGCAGCAGAACAATGCTACTCAACACATGGTCTCTGTACAGCATCAGAGTTGCTTGAGAGGGTGTTCAAAGTGCAGAATCTCCAAGCCCATCTCAGCAACACTGAATCAGAACCTGCATTTAAGAAGAATCCCCAGGTTACTTGTCTAATTCATATTACATTTCAAAAAGCACTTGTATAGCATCCTGATTTAAAGTACAAATATGAGATTAAAGAACTGAGTTTGAATACTCAGTCCACCACATATGAGTCATGTAAACTTAGAGAAGTTACTGAAATTTTCCAAAGCCTTAGTTTCATCCTTTGTCAATGAGGCTAATGGTATCTCCTTTATGGCATGTTTGTGAATATTAAATGAAATAATATGAGTAGAATACTCAGGACAGAGTCTTGTACATAGTAAATGATAGGAAAAAAATGTGAGTTAATTTGAAAAGAGAGTTAACCTGTCTGACGTTAAATATACAGGTTCAAAAAAATAAAGTCTTGTCCTTGAAAAAGCAAAGACAGGGGAGATATAAAATAACTATTTTGCTAATAACTATTACTTTCATGTCAATAATTCATTATCATTCAACAAACATGTAGTAATAACTTATAGAATGTGAGATATTATATTAGAGTCTAATGAATAGAATGTGGTCCTTGCCCTTGGGGAGCTTGCTGTGTCAGTGGAGGAGACATTCAACAAGAAATATGTGATGCTTAAGTTGAGTCTTAAAGTATTAGTAGGACTTTATTGAGAAGGAAAGGGAAAAACCAGCCCAGGAAGAAAGAAACAGTTTTTATTCTTAAATTTAGAAAATGAATCTGAGAGTCTATCAAGATTCTCAGAACAACATAGAACATGGACATAGATAAAGTATAAAATTCTTCCAGTAAGTAGGAATAAAAATAGAACACACTTATGGAGTAACTACTATTCTGCCTTTCTGACAGTTTGTTAAGACAGAGGTGCAGCACTTCTATATCTTTACATAGGAATTTACATGGAAATTACGTTTCATCTTCAGAATAACTGTACAAAAGTGATACTATTAAGGTTCCTTCTCCCAGATGTAGATTCTGACTTATGGCAAAGTCAAGTCAGGAGCAGAACTGGAATTTGAACTTCAGCAATCTGGCTCCAGAGTCTACCTGTAGCCACTACTAACACTGCCTCTCAAAAGATAATATGGCTTAAAATAAGTAAACTATGAATTGATATACATAGACATTCTTAATGAGACTGTTCACTAAGAAAATGAAATATACAAGGGGCTCCTTCTTTCTCCCTTAGCACTGTCCCCCTTTTCTCTCTAGGGGAGCAGAACGGCACTTGCAAGCAGCACTATTTGCAAGATTTTACTGACCACTCCTATGCTCACAGCATTGATAGCAAAGAGAGCCTTGTAAGAAAAAGACTGACAAACAGTACATAGGAGCTCCTCCCTTTGGCTGTCATCTGGAGACTAAGATGGGAATTTTATTTATTTTTTATTTTTAAAAATATTTATTTATTTATTTATTTGGCTGTGCCAGGTCTTAGTTGCAGCACATGAGATCTTCGTTGTGGCATGTGGGCTCTTTAGTTGCGGCATGCGAACTCTTAGCTGGGGCATGTAGGATCTAGTTCCCTGACCAGGGATCGAACCCGGGCCCCCTGCATTTGGGAGTGCGGAGCCTTAGCCACTAGACCACCAGGGAAGGCCCAAGACAGGAATTTTAAACCACGTCTAATTACAAAACAGAAGGAAGAAGCTGAGAGGTTTATCCTGGAGATGTGAGGGCATGAGCTTCCATACACTAGCTATCGTGTGTTTTTGTTTTTGCCTAATGGGGTGCCGCTACTCTTTGTAAAATGAGGAATTGTTCACCTTCTTTCCAAAAATAAGAAACAAATTCTGTCTCTAAACTAATTAAAACCATCTTAATTTCCACTTAATCTTTTACCCCTCGGTTCCAACTCATCCCCAAATCGCCCTTTTTGTGCCCTCTCCTCTCTTCTCCATCTGGACCACTACTGCACGCAGGTGTGCATCAGCTGTGCTATGGCCTACTGCAATCGTCTTCAAATGCTCCTCCCGACATTTTTGTCCTTTCTTTTATAAGATCTCTGTACTAGGTTGCAGAATAATCTACAGGCACTGTAAATAAAGCTGGTCCTTTTTCTATTTAGACCCCCAGTGATGCCGTCCTGTATCCTTCAAAATAAAATCTAGACCTGTTGCTTGGCCTGCAAGACCTTCGATTAGTAGATGGTCCCAGGGAGATTTCTCAGCCTCATTTTAATGACCTCAGGCTTCACACTTGACATGTGTGTCAACTGAAAAAAAAATGCACACCATGAGAGTTGTGAGTTAAGTTTTATTTGAGGCAAAGTGAGAACTATAGCCCGGGAGACAGCCCATCAGATAGCTCTGAGGAACTGCTCAAGAGATTGGGGGGGAGGTCAGTATATACGTGATTTATAGGAAGGGGGTCCATGCAGTCAAGCCCACATTTTGGCAGAAGGTTGCTGCTAGTCACAAGGAGCAGATGTCTCTGTTAATGATTCCGTTAATGTGCTTTTCTAGATACGAGGAGATGCAAGAAATTGGGCTCATAAAATCTTCTCCTGAAAATATCTAACTATCTGAAGGCCTGTTCTGCCGGTATTTCCCAGAGCAGAGAGTGCCTCATTCCTGATCTCCGCCCTGAACTGCTTTCAGGGTGTGTTGAAGGTCAGCAACTTCAGTGGCCAGTGACTTCATTCTTGTAGAACCAGATGGCAAGCAACAATTTTTAGTTGGCCTGCAGCAATTTTTAGTTGCATAATTCCTCAAAATTCTTACCCTCCATCATTTCACTCCCCCTGCCTTTGCTTATGCTCTCCCTTCTTTATAAACTGTCCTTCCTGCCTTTCATTACCTGGATACCTCCCAACGGTCTTTCAAGACTCGCCTGACAACATCTCCTTCAGGAGGACTTTCCTAAATCCTAAGCCACTAAGTGCATCTCTTGTACACACTCTTCACATCTCTGTTATTTTACTTAACTTATTCTATAGTGATGCAATTTTTATTCCCATTAGACTATAAGTCCCTTCAAAGCAGGGGTAGTATCTTTTTTTTTCCTTTGTGTCCCCAACAGGTAGCACAGGACCTGGAATAGGACGTGTGCTCAATACATGTTTATCTGTGTGGGTAAAATTCAGTTCAACAGGTCCCAAATTCTGATGACTGTCCCCCTGAAAGGCCCCTTACATTGTTCTCTCGTTAACTTATTTTTGAATGTCAAATGGTTTGTTTACTTTCCGCCTATTGAATCAGAGGGTGTACCTCATCTTTCCCTGAAGTGCAGTATAATGGAGTTTGGCTTAGAAGTGATATATGAAGTCCAACCGTTTAACATTTACTTTGAGTGGGAAGCAGCATGCTAATTAGTAAAGATGCACCCCTGGGCTCCAGCTGAATGTCTCTGCCTTTAGAGAAGGCTGGAGACACTGTCCAGAATCTATTCTAATGGAGCTGAAACCACAACTTCCCTGCTTTCCCCTCTCAGCCACAGTTTGAATCCACTGTGCCTTTTTCTGCTATTGAATTTGAAGGAAGGGCACTTCACAGACCAAACAGGAGGAAATATTTCCCAAGGTATTGTCAGGGAGGGGGGGATTTTCCCCTTGACTCCTCTTGAATTCTTGTGGCTAGATTAATAATAAAACTGCCACAAAACAGATTAACAGGAGGAAAAACAACCCCCAAATTTTAATTTTTTCACATGGTGGTCTCATAGAAGTAAGATTTAAGAAGTATCCAAAGCAGGCAGCTTTTATATATACTTTTTAGACCAAAACAAACCAAAAGTAAACAAAAAGACCCCAAATACATTTGAGAGGAATTGATAGGACAAAGAAATTTAGGTTTTGGGTGCTCAATTAGCTTTATCTAAACAGGCTTCTTGGCCTGAATTCCATATCTTTGGTGATCAGAGTGTCCTTCTACCTCTAGATACAGAGTGCATGAGAGATATCTTTCCTGTCTTCAGGGAGACAGAAGAGAGGGCCAGAGTGTCCCTCTTTTGTTGGCCATTGCTTAAATAACTTTAATTCAAAATAACCAATATGCCATTGTGGCATATTTCGGGCAGCCCACCCTGACCTCCAACAGTATCATATTATATGGGGGTCAGTGGGGCTGGGGTGGACCTTTGAACCAGTTGACCTGGGTCTGCTTTCAGCTCTGCCATAAATCCAGCCAGGAACTATCCTTCCACCTTGCCACACCCACTGCTGCTCCCTTCTGGGGAGAGGAGTGGACAGTCTGTATGTACATTCTTTGCTACATGTGTGTAGTTTTCAAACTGTGTTTAATTTAAAGGCCCAGAAAGTCTCAAACTGCAAAACCAAATTCTAGTGACTGAGTTTTTATGCTAAACAAAGAGCCACTGGGAATAAAAGTCATTGAATTGGACCCTCGGGTTTATTAGGTTGCATGGTGTAGCACTGTGCTTTCTCCAAACGATACACCTCATGCTGGGCTTGATGAGAATATCCTGATGGTACTCTACAGCCGTGCACTAGAATCTCTCATTCTCCCCTGCCTCTGGAATAATAAGAGTCTGACACTGTTAACTAACCTGCTGCAGATTCTATTGAAAAATAGACTATCTTTATGATTTTTGCAATTTTACTCATTTGCAGATCCATTTCCAGATGGGCTCAAAGACAGTTGTCATATTTGTCACCCGCTAAGCGTTCTGAAGAGCAGAAGCCAGTCTCTGTCCCAAGCTTTCTTCCAAACAGTTTGCAGTCTCCTTAAAGAGAACCTTTACTTGCTTAGTTTCAAATTTTGAGATTGACAAAGAGATTAATTATATTTTTCTTTCTTTATACAAGTCTATAAAACGCTTAATACAACAACAAATCCCTATCTTAGATTATTATACAGGAAACCCTACAGATCATGGGTGGGAGTGGGAGAAAAATCTCTTTTTATTTATTAATATTGGAGAAAAAAGACAAACTTTTAATAACATTCCACAGGCATGAGTAAATACGCTTAAGAATGTGAACCAAGTTTATTTCTATCATCTTTGAAGGGAACCAAAAGAAGGGAATAAGCAGACTTGAAGCTTAGAAGAAAAATGAAGGTCAGTTGCACAACTGTGGTGGGAGTGAAGGGACCAGAGGAGCTGGCTGGGGTGGATTTGATGTTTTCAAGTCATTGTTTAAGTTGCACTATAGCAGGTTTTCAGAATGTTCAAAATAGACCTGAATAGCCAAGAGACAGATAAATTATTTTGTGATTACATATTTAATTTAAATTTGTTTGTTTGTGAATGTGTCCTGCATACACATCCCCTCTCTTCCCTTTGTCTTTTCCACACTATTTTGACATTTAACATTTTCCTGTGCAACCTGTTTGCTTCTTTTCCTCAATTCATGTTCTCCCAATTACCCTTTCTTTTTCTGTTTTTGTCTCTTATACTCTACCAGCCACAGTATAGAATAGAATTATATTTTAAAGCATTATTTAATAAACCTTTACTTTGCCATTTTTAAAACATCTGCTAATATTTCATAATATGTATGTCAATTAAAATGGTAGAAATTCAGTGGCTAGCTCATACTGCTTTTTATTCTTTGTCAGTGACCCTACATAAAATAGTTTCCTACCTCTGTGATGTACGAGAATTCATCTAGAATTCTATCCTTGCTAAGAAAATATCTTTCATCATCACTGAGCCTATCGTTTCATAGATTACAGAACAGAAAGAAACAAAGAAGTTTTGTTGCTGGGTTGTCCTACTGTATTGGATGGTATTTGTTTTCATAAACTACTGCAACATTTGAAACTCTTTCACCAAAAAGTATATTGTGGAGAACTGAGAACAAAGTGGGAGATTCTCCAAAAGGTCTTCAAGACTGAACTCATGGCACTATGCGGTCCTAGAGGTGGAAGTAAGTTTAAAGCTCATCTAGTCTGCAGCGCCTTTCAATGAGGCGCAGCCCTCCTCCCATCTTACGTTTGAAATTACATCCAGAGAGACCAGGATGTCGTTTGTCAAATATCACTGTACTAGTTAGCGCCATTGTTGGAGCCTGAACTCAGAACTCTTGACTTCTTTGATCCAGGATTTTTTCTGTAACATGAGCTCATGGAATTCTCTGATCTATCTACCTTATAAAAATAAATTGATTGACTTAAAAGTAGAATTTGTATTTTATTAATACCCCTTTTTTTTTTACTAAAAATAACAATTGTGTACATAAAAGAACTTAAACGTCTTAAGAAATGAATAATGAGGGAGTGGAGTAAGAGGTACAAACTATTATATATAAAATAAGCTACAAGGATCTATTGTATAACACGGGGAATATAGCAAATATTTTATAATAACTATAAATGGAGGATGATCTTTAAAAATTGTGAATCACTATATTGTACACTGGTGACTTGTATAATATTGTATAGCAACTATACTTCAATATAAAAAAAGAAATGAATAATATAACAAATCTAACACCCAGATAAAAAATGAAACTTGCCAACAACATTGAAGACCTTCACTTCCCACTCTGTAACTACTATCCTAAATTTTTTTATCATATATCATATATATTTATATAGAGAAAATAGATATTATACATAAAATATATACAATTACTATAAATATATAGAAATATATCAAATCTATTACATATATAAATATATAAGCTGTATATGAACACATCCTTAAATAATATAGTTAATATAATAGTTATGGTTAATATAAAAGTTTTGCAAGTTTTAAAACTTTATATAAATAATATTTAATGCATGTATTCTTCTGGGACTTGCTTTTTCTTTCATCTTTATATTCTTAGGATTTAACTGTTGAAATTCATACATGCTTATGTGTTTGTCTCTATCTCCTTACGTGTGTGTGCTAAATAATATCTTATTATATGGATATTTAACAATTTATTTGTTCATCTTCTTGTTTTTGGACATCTGGTTTGTTTCTACCTTTTTGCCTCTGTCTTCTGGTGCACAATTGCAAGATATTATCCCAGATGTACAGCTAGCAGTTAAATTTTTGGCTCATGGAATATGTGTGTATTCACATTGTTTTCCTACAAGCACTGTACAGGAGTTTTTATTTTTTATTGTTTTACAACTTTGCCAAGAATTGATGTTGTCAGATTTAAAAATTCTTGTCAGTCTTGTAAATAAAAAAATTTTTTGTCGTGACATTTTATTTTTTATTTATCTGATTACTAACAAAGTTTAAGTAGCCATCCTGAGATCCTTTAGCTGACAAGTAGCAGAGCTGAGATTCAAATCCATGTCTGGCTGGCTCTAATGTTTATGTTTTTTCTACTTTACTATATTGTTTATTATTCATCTTGATGATATACAGTATATAACAATACATTATTAAGCCTAAAAATATTTTTAAAAGATATTAAGCATTGAATAAGAAACATTCAATACACTCATACATTCATATACATACATGTATATGCATGCATGAAGTTGGGGACAGGAGACAAAAATATAAAAGTTGATTTTATATAAATATAAATTTATATAAAAACTTAAAGAATTATCTCACAGCAGTTAGGGGAACTGAAATGTGGCCATTAATAGTAGGGTCACAAGTACTGGATATTTATTCTGTATTTATATCCCCTAACTAAGTTGGTCTGTTTTCCTAGCTGATAGGTCTCTCACAGAAACAAGTTTCTCCTGAAATCTCAGTTTTTTTCTCTTTGCTAATATATCTTTAATAAAATGATTAAATGTATAAAATTGGTACAGTATATAGACACTTATATAAAGAGATTTACCATATCCCGTATTCATTTATTTGAAAATGAATACGTGTAACTCACAAGTTGTTCATATGTATGAATATGCCTAATATCTTGGTAAGATACTCCATATCTTAATACAGAATATTGGGGGAAATGTAAAACTGATTAGGGGCAATCTCATGTGTCCTGTGTCCCTATATTGCACAGGGTTCTCCAAGAAGCAGAACCAATAGGATCAATATAGATATGTAAAGGTATAGATATAAAGGTAGGAGATAGATGATAGATAGATAAGGAACTGGCTCCTGTGATTACAGACACTGAACTGTCCCAATATCCACAGTTCAAATGCTTGAGAATCAGTAGAGCTAAGGTGTAAGTTCAAGTTTGAGTCTGAAGGCAGAAAAACACTGATGTCCCAGTTCAAAGACTATCAGGCGAATAGAACAAATTCTCTCTTGCTCAGCCTTTTGTACTATTCAGGCCTTCAATGGCTAGGATGAGGCCCACCCACACTGGGGAAGACAATCTGCTTTACTCAGCCTATTGATCCAATTTTCAGTCTCATCCAGAATCACCCTCACAGACACACCCAGAATAATGTTTAACCAAATATCTGGGTACCTCGTGGTCCAGTCAAGTTGACACATAAAATTAACCATTACAGTCCTTTTTATAAAGAAAATTGTCATAGCTTGGGTAGCACAGATGTTTAATGTGTGGAAGAAAAGTGAAGGTAGTAGATAACTGTGCAGATTCTTAAGCTAGACTTCCTGGGTTAAAGCCTGGCTCCATCTTTACTATCCGTGTGACCTTGAATGACTTATCTGAATGCTCTGTTGCTTTATCTGTGAAGCTGATGTAATAATAAGGATGGCTTCATGGAGTTGTATGAATTAAATTAGTTAATTTTTATCAAAGTCTTGAAATAGTGCCTGCCACATTCTAAATGCTTGACAAATTGTAGTTCTTTTATAAATTTATTTATTTATTTTTGGCAGTGTTGCGTCTTCATTGCTGCGCGTGGGCTTTCTCTAGTTGCAGTGAGAGGGGGCTACTCTTCGTGGTGGTGCGTGGGCTTCTCATTGCAGTGGCTTCTCTTGTTGCAGAGCACAGGCTCTAGGCACGTGGGCTTCAGTACTTGTGGTGTGTGGGCTCAGTAGTTGTGGTGCACGGGCTTAGTTGCTCCGCGGCATGTGGGATCTTCCCGGACCAGGGCTCGAACCCATGTCCTCTGCATTGGCAGGCGGATTCTTAACCACTGGGCCACCAGGGAAGCCCAATCTTAGTTATTTCTATTATTTATGCCAAAGCTAGGGAAGAAGACATTTTTTCCTTCTACCCAGAAACACAAATGTTGGCATCTAGAAGCATATTTTAGGAGGGAATAAGGCTAGGCAATAAGGGTGACAATAAGGAGATATAAACATGTGAAGAGGAGGGAGACAGTACAAGGAGCATAAGAGATCCAAATTTTTAAAAGCAAATTTATTTAAAACCACCTGTGATAATCTTGCATCCCAACCACATTCCTTCAAAGAGTCTTAAAATGTCATTACTTATTTATCGTCGGAACGTGCCATGGAGTGGGTGTTTCTGTGTGTTGTAAGATGACATAAAACTGTGTTTACTCTGAAAGCCGATTTAGACTAATAGGGGAGGTTGATTTAAATTAGCAAAAAATCTAAACTATAGACTACTTTTAGCAACATTCATTTACATTAAATTTATTTGACTGACTTCACATATTTGAAAGTGATCAAGTATAGCTTAGTAAATAGCCCTTGGGGACCAGCTTTAACAACTAGATAAGAACATTTTATTTTTAACATAACTTGGTGTATGTTTTAACTGCAATTAAGGTAGGTGCATAAACAGTGTTTAATTTCTTAAGCATATTAAAAATCCTTCCCCAAATTTCCACTGCACTGTTAATCTTTGAAGTAGGTTTTGCTGAGCAAAGGCAAACACAATGCTGATCTTTAGCAGAATTGTCACAAATACTGAATCAAGCTTGAGTTAATGGGATGAAATCTATTTATCCTTTTTCTTAGCTTCTACCATGTCCTGAACATTTGAAACCTGAGATGAAATTCAGGGTCTCTATACCTGCCTTAAGCTTCAAGTTTCTGGGCTGCCATATCTACATGTTTTGGTAGAAAATTTTATATAATTTGTACGGAAGAGATTATTAATTTTTACCATCTAGAAGGCCAACAATGAGAGAGCCAGAATCTGAGAGTGTGGAACCAAGCTTCCAGTTTGATTTCTTTGGAAATTCCCAAAGTAACGGCACTGGAAGGCTAGGAAGGGAACTACACATTAAGCATTGTGTACCATGTACTGTGTTAGGTGTTGTAATCATCACACCATCCCTCTGATATTGTCACTATATCAACTCCATTTAACTGATGTGGAAATTGAGGGTCTGAGCAGTTCTATTGACAGCTAGTAAGTCCTGAATGCAGGATTTGAATTTAAATCTGCCTGACTCCAAAGCTCTTTCAACTGCATTACTCCATCTCCGTACCAGGTCATTTTCCATCAGCTGCTGCATCCTCCACAGGTGTATCCTGCAAACCTTGTGTGATGAATCCTAAACCCCACTGTTAGGGACTGAATGTTATGGACCCCCAAATTCATATGTTGAAGCCCCAACCCTGAATGTGATGATATTTGGAGGTACAGCTTTTGGGAGGTAGTTAAGTTTTCTTGAGGTCATGAAGGTGGGGCCCCTGTGATGGGATTAGCATCCTTATAAGAAGAGGAAGAGAGATCAGAGCTCTCACTCTCTCACCACATAAGGATACAGTGAGAAGATGGTCATTTGCAAGCCGGGGAGAGAGCAGTCACTAGGGACCAAATATGCCAGCACCTTGATCTTGGACTTCCTAGCCTCCAGGAACTGTGATAAACCAATGTCTGTTGTTTATGCCCCAGTCTGTGGTATTTCCTTAAAGTAGCTGAAGCTGAGGAATACACCCATTCTCCCAGAAATGGTTCCCATTGTTGTCAGATAATTAGTTTTCAAAAAGTTAGAAACATAATTCTCATACCAATATAGACTGAACATGCGTCAAAGATTTTATCCAATTCCTTTATTAGTGAAGAAAGTGATAAGCTGGTAAAGCTAGTTCAAAGAACATTTTGAGAAACAGGGTACTCATGGTCTACTAGGTAAGGCATTTTTAAATAAATTTGCTGAGCTAGAGATAAAATTGGTTAAGGTAAATTGGTTAAAGTCCTATGGAACAATAAAATCTGATGGATAACATCTCTTCCAGACAGAAATCTACAAGTTAACATGTAACTTCATGAAGTCTGAGCCCTCAGTAGTAAATAGCAAAGTCAAACATAGGTACGTTCCCTGAGCTAATCATATAATCCTTGTTAAACAACATCCCAGGGGCTTCCCTGGTGGCGCAGTGGTTGAGAGTCTGCCTGCTAATGCAGGGGACATGGGTTCGAGCCCTGGTCTGGGAAGATCCCACATGCTGCGGAGCAACTAGGCCCGTGAGCCACAACTACTGAGCCTGCGCGTCTGGAGCCTGTGCTCCACAACAGGAGAGCCCGCGATGGTGAGAGACCCGCGCACCGTGATGAAGAGTGGCCCCCGCTTGCCACAACTAGAGAAAGCCCTCGCACAGAAACGAAGACCCAACACAGCCAAAAATAAATAAATAAATAAATAAATAATTAAAAAAAAAAAACAAAAACAAAAAACAACATCCCAGTGGGACACTGAAAAGACGTGCCACTCACCTTTTTGTTTTATTTCCAAGTTTTAAAAAAATTTGTCTTAACAATCTGTTACTATTTACTCTCCTAGCACCTGCTTACCTTATTATAAGATTTATAACAGTTTATATAACAGTTTACCTTTGTCATCTCACCTTCTTTGAACTATAAGTTCTTTGAAGGTAGGAGCAATATCACTGTTCTCTTCATGGTAGTCTCAGCTCTTAGGTAGCACAGTGCCTGTGATGTAACAAATGTTGGATGCATTTTAATTGAATAAATAAATGAATTTGAATTATGTTTCATGTGTTCTTGAGTGGGTTGCTCAGAGAGTTTTCTGATGGACAGAAATCCCAGTGGCAGCAGAAGCATCAGCCTTTTCTGTCAGCGGTGGTGACAGTTCTCCCCAAAGCCATGACATCCAACAGTGCCGAACTCCAATAGGCTGTGTTTATTTTACTAATTCATATTGCTCTCTGTGCTTGAAAGCTTCCTAATTAAAAGTGAAACAAGTTGAAGAGCCACATGTATAACAGAAGCCCATGTTGGTGAATAAACATCCTTTACACAAACCTTATGTGTGTGTAGTGCATAGGAGGCTGTGGAAGGGCACACATCCCATCATTAACACCTTGGGTTAGGAGAGAAGAGTGTAGATGAGAGGAGAAAGAAAAAATTTCATAATTCATATATATTTGCATATACATTGTTTCACTAGTTGCAAAGAAAATGCCTAGGTTTAGTAATTAAAGAATTTAATGAAGACAACAATTTGAAAAATGAGCAAGTAACTTGAAGAAGTAATTCACAGTAGAAGCAATGTAGATGACATGAATATTGGAAAAGAATGTTAATCCTCATAGTTGTAAAAATTCACATTGAAATAAGAATGAATTGCATCCCCTCACCCCCAACTGATTGGAGAAATCAAAAAAGGGCATGGAAAAAAAGACACAGCAGATAAGAATGTAAATTGGTCTAACCTTTCTGGAAGGCTATCTGGAAACATATGTCAAAATGTTTTAAGGAGAACATTTAATAAGCCCTGAAAAATTGTTTATGAGTAAATTAATCATCATGTGTGTATGATAAGGAAAAATGAAAACAATGTCTGTTAATAGGAAATAAAAAATTATTGCATCTAAGCAAAAATTTGATATGTAGCTATTAAATATTACAATGTAAATAACAATTTGTTTATTTATGAAAAAGAATGACAATGTTACATAGCTAAGTGAAAAATAAGATTAAAAAAACTAGCTTGCACAATTCTATTTTGTAAAAAAATAAAATCAATAAAATGCATGAGTGCTTACATTAATAAAAATTCTTATCAAAAAGTTAACTCTAAAATGTGAGTTAAAGATCACATTTTGTTTAGTCTTTTTAGTATATTCTCCAATTTCTTCACAATGAGAATAATATATTTCTTTTATTATCAGAAAATTTAGTAAGTCCAAAGTTTAATGGGAAGTACAAATATCTACCCATTATAAAATGGACATAATTAAAGATCAATCAATTATAATTATTGATATGAAAGATAAATTTGAAGAAATATTTCAGTGTTGGGGAGAAAAGATAGAAAATATGAGAGAAATGTAAACAAATATGCAAAATATAACCAAGATGTTAAACATACATCTAATGAGAGCTACAGGAGAGGATAGACATAATGGAAAGAACAAAAAATTATGAAAATGCAAGAACTTTTCTCTTAAACTGAAGAAAGGAAAGAAATTCAGATTAAAAGTCCCTTCCTGCCCACCTCCCCCAAAGTGTAATGAAACTTACGAGTAGACACATATAGGTGAAATGTTACAACCGTAAGATGGATAGAGAGTCGAATAAAATTTCAAGGTACTGTGGTTTCTGTCTTCAAGTTAAAAGTGGTTAATTGAAGGTTTGTTCTTATTTCCATTTTCTTCTTAAATCCCTCTAAAATGATAGTAAAGAGTTAAAAACACAGGGAGAAGAGGCCAAAGAAAAAGTATTAGAAGCAGAGAGAAGTGGTAACTGACAGAGATGGTAAGATAATGCTGAAACTTCATCTCAAAGTGGGGAGAATAAGGAGTTGTTGTTTAATGGGTACAGAGTTTCAGCTTGGGATGATGAGAAAATTCTGGAGATAGATGGTAGTGATGGTTGCACAACAATGTGAATATACTTAATGCCATGAATTGTACCAACACAGGTGTCACAGGGCTAAAATCAAAGTCTTGTCACCCTTCCATTCCGAAGGCTCTAAAGAATCCCTTTCCTTAGCTTTTCCAGCTCCTAGAGGCCATCCACATTCCTTGGCTTGTGATCCCTTCCTCCATCTTCTAAACTAGCAATATTGCATCTCTCTCTACCCATTCTGTAGTTACATCTCATGCTGGCTCTGATCTCAGCTGAGAAAAGTTTTCTGCTTTTGAGGACTCATATGATTAGGTTGGACCCACAGAATTATCCAGGCTACTCTCCCCACGTCAAGATCTGTAATCTTAATCACACCTGCAAAGTCTCTTTTGCCTTATATGGAAACATGCTCACAGATTTCAGGGATTAGAATGTGGACATCTTTGTGAGGCCATTATTCCTCCTACCATGAAGGTGAACAATTCAGTCTCAAAGACATTTACTCTCAGTCAGGGAGGTTATCACCACGAGGGCAGCCGTGATGGACCACTGCATGGGGTGAGGAGAGCATCTGTTTTAAAAGATAGCCCAGCACAAGGTGTAGGAACCTGAGCAGGGTAGGAATACTGCCACGGAAAGGGCAGAGTATGGGATGTCTGGAGCCCAAGAATCATGAAGAGGTGAGGAGGGTGACTGCCAAGGGGGAGGGTGGGCCAGCAAGAGGGATGGCAGCCTGAATGGAGTGAAGGGGAATTGGGTGGGGGTGACCTGGAGGGGCAGCATATCAGCCTGAGAGAAGGAGGGGGAAGTTCACACAGGGAGAGGGAGGTACCAAACTAGGAGGGTGTTGGAGCTCAAACAGGATGAGAAGGATCCATGGATGAGGGGGCCATGACAGTGGCCCTGAAGGAAGTGTCGGAGCTCAGAAGATGTGAAGAGGGTGTCTTGGGAAATAGGGAAGGTTGCTGTAGTCCCTGGAAATTGTTTCCATATAGGGAGGTATATCAGATGCATTAAGGATAGTGAGAGCTAAGTTTCTTAGATTGGAAGAAGGGAGTTACAAATCTGGAAAGGAAGAAAGTTAGAAAAGACCTATGATATTAGGTAGGAATTAGCGGTATTGGTATGAAATTGTGGTATTCAATGCATATATAGGTGTAGAAATATATATTGATGAAAATGTGTGTACATACAAAATACATGCACATGTATATATATGCACATACATACATCTGTACATAGCAATGAACCCACCTAGCACCTAAATTTGGTATTATTTAAATAGCATTTTTCCAATAAAAATAGAATTATTGCTCCTTGGATAGTTGGCTGATCCCAGGGCTTGAACAGGCAATGTGCAAAATGAGCTTGGAACACCCTCTTGTGCCAGAAAGTACAGCAGTACTCAAAAAATAATTGGGGCATGTCAATAGGACATAGGAATCAACCTGAAGAGGCTCTCACTGGTCAAATGAGGACAGTTTAAGCATCAAAATAAATGATGATTGTCATAGGTAACACACTGATTAAAATAGAAAACAATGAATTCATAATTTTTTTAAAAGGAAAAAATTGGAAGTTTTATAAAGAGCAGAATATTTATATATTATTTATATTTTCTCAAACTACCTCCCCCCCAAAATATTTAGTATTTGCAAAACATGGTAGAGAATTCTGGCAGAAAATAGCTTTATCAAATAATCAAACTTAACCTTGTCAGTAAAAGGACAAATATATGATTTTGAACTTTTTCCTTTTATCGATAAACTTGAATGGGTTCCAAGGTTTAGATGGTAGTAATGACTTAATGTTAATTTCATAGTTGTGATGGTTGAATTGTGGTTATGTGGGAGAATGTCTTTGTAGGAATTCTGTCTGTAGTATGATGAGACATCAGGGTTGATTAGAGGGACCTGGAGATGCATCAGTCCCATTATTGTCCATGATATGTTGTTACTATCAGGTTCAGCATCATAGTAAATAATCTTGAAATAATTATGTCACACTCCAGGAGGGGATTCCCTTCTCTTTCATTTCCATATTGCTGGTTGCTATAGTAAATTAACCAGAGTTGTTCAACTTTATCATCAGCAGATGATAACAGTTTTTTTTTTTCTCACACACTTACCCATAGCCCCATGCTACACGCTACAGGTTAGAAATGGAATCTTGGAAGCAATGTCAGAAGAATCTTAGTTTCTGCAATGGTTTGTACCAGGTTCTCCTGACCAATGACATTGCATGGAAAAGACTTTTGGGCTCAGGCTCCCCAGTGTTAAGCTGGTGTCATCACTATGAGCAAACCCTTCTCAGGCTGCACCAGGGAGCTGAGCGAGGGCTCCAGGGTTTCGTGAAGCAGACGGCTTAGCAGAATGAGAACTTTGATCTAAGATCTGGTCAACCAGCAACGAATTATATAGGAATAAATGAAAGTGATTAAGAAACTTAAAGGGAAGCATTTTTACAATACTATATTTGTGACAATTTCTATAATCATGAAATTGTCTCAGAAAAATTATAACCGTTTTATTAATACAAAACTATGAAATTTTCTGAATATAGAACTCATATAAAATATTCTCTCAATTTTCACCATCCAATATAAAATTTTCCAAAATGGAAAAGAAAGACTCCCCTGATTTACTTGTGAATTTACATCACAAAACTGATTAAAAACATAAACATTTGAATTAAAGTTATTTGAAAATATTGATTCTCCAGGGGAAACATTTATTTAAAAAGAAATTACTTATAAAGGAAAGAGAATTAGACTGCATTACACTTTTCATCAAAGCACCTAGTATCAGAAAAAAATGGAATAAATGCTTAAAGTTTTTAGGAAAAAAAATTTGATTCTAGAATTTTCTACTCAGCCAAAATATTAATCTACTCTGAAAGCAAAATTAATTTTTCCCAAAACCTTCTCAAAAATGCTTTATATATAACAGCAAAAATATTCAAAACAAAGTAAAGTCCAAGGAATTCAAGAAAGAATATAACATAGGCTATAGGAAGCAGTGGCAAGTAACTGTAACCCAGAAGCAGCGATTAGTCATGATAGCAAACCCCGATAGATGCTCAGTGCTCTGAATATATAAATTTATTTAATCTCAAAGTAAATCAACAAGATAGGCACTGATATTATTGCCATTTAAGGCCCAGAGAGCTTAAGAAACTCCATCAAGTTCTCTGAGCTGGTAAGTGCCAGAGCCAGGGGCTGTCCAGTTCCAGAGCTATTCTCTTAACCACTCTTCTGTCCTGCCTCTTCCAGTGGAAATGAATGGACTTCAGGTGAAATTTAAAGAGGATCCATTTGGTCTTCAACATCTGAAAGGTTATTTTTGAATGGTAAAGTTTAATGACAAAAAATTACCCATAATTTTCTGTTAGTCCAATCACACTACTTGGTTAATGGTATATATTTTATACTTGTAATTATACTCACAAAACAGATCGTAAATTTTAAAAAACGTAAAAATGAACAAACCATAAAACTAGCAGAAATTGGTAGACCAGATAGCAAGAGTATGTATAGTATACATACATACAGTGAATATATAGTGTACACACTATATATATACACCATAGTATATATAGTGTATATGTAGAGTGTACTCTATATATTATACACTATAAACACATACATATAGTGTCTATATAGAGAGTGTATATGTAATATGTATATGTATATAGTGTGTATTTCTAATATATAATGATTAATATTAGTAACTTTTGGAGAGTGGAATTGGAATTAAGTGTAGGAGGTATGAATGGATACATTTACTTTTCATTTTATGCCTTTAATAACTTTTTTCAGCTATTTTACAATGTGCATGCAATCTTTATAAAATTTAAAAGAAAACTAAATTTAAAGTACAACGTGGGATGCTGACAATACTGGAAAAGAATGCAGTAGATCTGTTTGTGTGGGCCCGGGAGTATATTCCCAATTCATTGTTGACTGAAAGAAGTAAACTGCAGAGGGTCCCAATCGTGTTTTTAAAAGTATGCCAATATACATATGTGTGTGTGAGTGTGTGTGCTTGAGCACACAAGTGTAAATATCTGTATGCATATGTGCATGTGGTTAAATAGGTAAAAGGTGTTGGAAGGATACACAGTAAGCTGCTGCAAATGGCCAACTCTAAGGAGAGGGATTCTGAGGAAAAACAGGGGGAATTGATACATATACTTATTATACTTCTGTGGTATTTGGATATTTTTACAAGGTTCATGTATTAAAAATACGATGATAATAAGGTAAAATTTTGAAATAGAAGAAGAATGGCAAAAGATTTTCTCAATTGGAGGAAAATGATGGGAGATAGTAACCAGTGTCAGTTTTCAGCTCCGTCATATGCTATCAAGGGCTGTGATGCTAGTTAACTGTAAGATTGGAAGGGAAGTGGAGTGAGGGTGACCAGAGGGAAAGTGAAAAAGTAGGCAGATATAGGATTTTTAAAGTTCAGTATCTCATTCCACTCTTCACTCTGGCTTTTTTTTTTTTTAAATAGATCTTTATTGGAGTATAATATTCGCTTCACAATACTGTGTTAGTTTCTGTTGCACAACAAAGTGAATCAGCCTATGCATGCATATCCCCTCCCTCTTGAACCTAAGAAGTTATTGCTCCCAATGGAATAATAGATTTATACTTTACCCCCAATGCTTCACCAAACACTTAATCTTTACTTCTGCTCTGCTCAGCTAGCTTTGTTCTTTAGAGAAATAGAAAAGCCCATAATGTACATAAATCCGCTCTAGACCTCCCTGCCAGGAAATTGTGGAGCCCAGTTAAGAAAGAAATTCCTTAATATTATAGAACCAAATAAGCTGGGCAGGTTGTTCTGTTTGTTTCCATGGGAACTAGTGAGCCCTTCATCCTGAACACATTTCCTCATCTCTGCTCCCCAGACACACATGCTCACTAATGAATTTCACACTGGGTACTTTTCCTGAACAAGGTACTATTTCTCCACAAAAGGGACTACTGAAGCTTCCTTACTTTTCTTGAATGCAGTGATATTATCGAGTCACAGATCAGCCAAGCCAGTTAGACAGGGGGATTCAGCTACACTTCCCACCAGTATTCTGATGCATCCACTTTAATGAGAATTTGAGGCAAGAGGGAGCAGTTGTTACACACTCACTGAAGACTCACTAAGTAGCTAAAGTCAGGGTCCAGCCTCCAAGGTCCTGTTTGCATCCCCGCTCAGAGTGACAACCCTCCCAACAGTCAGGATTCAAACCAGTAGTTAGGGATTCTCTAAGACCAATAAATGGCCATTAATGTCATTAAAAATGCAGTTTCTCAAAGTTCAGGCAGAATTCAGTGTGCACCCACAGGGTCAGGATTAAGAGAAGGTGTGTGAGGGGGCAGTGGTACAATAACATCAGCAGGCATTTATTGAATATACTCTGCGTGTCAGAAACTCTTCTAAGAGGAAGAGCTCCTTTTCCTAAATCCATCCATCTCTCCTGCCATAGTCATAATTTTAGTGTCTAAGTTTTTATGAGAATATCCTCTAAATGTCAAATCAGAGTTATCAGCTACCAGGCATAACACATCTGTATAATTGTTTGGTTTCTATTTGATATGATTATACAGAGGAAGTCAAAAGGCCAGAGAATTAAAGCTGCTATCAAGACGGAATTTAGGGTTGCACACCTCACATAGATTAATGTATAGTATGATTTCTAGAAAGCTCTGAAATTCCTGCATACACACACACACACACACACACACATTCCAATAAAATACGAACTTCATCAGCACCACCTGGTGCCTCGTTCCCTTTGCAATTTTCAATATATAGAAATGGATCACTCTCTCCCCTTCACCTGTCTTCTGACTTGACTTTGAACCTGGAGTTCACCTCTGCCTCACTCTAAAATCTCAGCCACACTTTGTAATACGAGTAGGATTGCCCAAAGAGTTTCAAGGAGATGCTAAAATCTATTAGGAGTCCGCTCTAGCAAAGACCTGTGGCTTTTTACACTATATTCAAATATTGAATCATTATGTTGCACACCTGTAACTAACATAGTGTTATATGTCAATTGTATCTCAATTTAAAAAATTTTAAAAATAAAAAAAATTTCACTCTCTTTCCTTGCCCACATTCTTTCACTTTGTGTATTAGGCTTCTTAGACACCATAATATTCTGGATATGTATGGATGTGCTTATTTGCATAATGTAAAGAAATGGCCTATTTTCCATAGTGAGTAAAAGAATTCTAAATCTTAATATGTGCAATTATGCTGTTTGCAAATGTGACAGTTCTGGATACTTAGCACAATGCAAGACCGTGCTGTGTCATTATAATCATAATGGCCATAATTATTCTAATTAGTACTTTTATTTGTGATTTGTTTCTAGCGCAAACTTTCCATGGGATAACATTAGTTACTACCCTTGACTTTTGTTCATCTTGACCAAGGGGCTGATTTATCACAGACTTGTGATCTACAAGCTACATGGAGAGCTTGAAGGAAAGAAAAAAAGAAAGGAAGAGGGAAGGAGGAAAGGAGGGATGGAGGAAGGAAGGGAAGAAGAATAGAAGAAAGAGGAGAAAAGTTGGAGGGAAGTGAGAAGGAATGCCAAAAGGCTAATACTGATAATTCATAGGAGTTTTTCAGAAATAACTTACCTTCTCCATCTACATTTAGATGTCTGAATAGTCAAATGTTTAGCATCAACCACGGGTGGCCCAATGTAATTTTGAGTGTTGTTAACATCTTGTACTCCTCTAAACTGATAGGAGAATAAGGTATCACTACTTCTGTGTTAAGGAGTACTGCACATATTAGGTGCCATCACAGTGAATGAGTTGTACCAACTAGACCAAGAGTGTGAATTCCTCACCAGTGCATCAGAGTGGTAATTAGTTGCCATGAATCTGCAAAAGTTCCTTGTGTGATCCTCTGAGGTTGGACAAAAATAGTATCGAAAAATGCCATGGTCTTACTTACATCTTCACATTTTTTGTTAATATTTCATAGCTACAGAAAGAAAAAACGGCGTCAACAATATGTAATTTTCACCTTGAAAAATAAATTGGTCTCAATAGCTCCCTACCATCTGTCTACCATATGTGGAGACTTTCTAATAAAAGAAAATCTCTCCTCTCACAATTATTCTTTAACTTATTTTCTTTTGCATCAAATTATTTTTTATGAATATAGATTTAATACATATTTGAGGTAGAAAATTTTGAAAATTATAGACAAGAAAATGAACACTACCCATAATCCCATCTCTCATACAACCAATTTAAAAACTTTTATGTAATATACCCCAGTATTTTTTAAGAAAAAAAATTATTGGGAAATATTAATTATCTATGCCCTCTGGATTAATGATAAATGATGATAACATCATTTATGATTAATTCATTTATGATTAAATGATTAAAATGATAAAAATGAACACTCGTTCATTCTATGAATCTTAAAGAGATCAATATAAGTACTTACCCACATAAAATATTTTTATTGAAGTATAATAAACACCCAGAAAAGAGCAATAATCATAGGTGTACAGCTTTATGTATGTCCATGAAATGAGCATAATTGTATATCCTGATCAAGAAGTAGAAGATCCCCAGCATACAGATACCTCAGCTCTTATCCTCCTCCAGTCACTACCCTCTCCCACTATTCTGACTTCTAATATCAGAAATTACTTTTGTTTGTTTTGGGACATTATATAAATGAAATCATACATGTGTCTTCTTTGGAGTCTGGCTTTATTCCATCAGCATTATAGTTACAAGATGTCCATTGCTTTCTTCTATATGTATTTTTTGTGTATAAAGATTATTATACATAACTTTAGTTCCAATATTATTAATGTTTTAAACTCATTTATTTTTTTAAAAAATAATTTTGGAATTGCTTGAGCTGATCCATAAGAAACAGTGAGCTGTTAATTTAGAGATTAGTGATCAATTATCTAGCTCTTCAAAGATGCCCTTCCCTGATAAAGGCAAATGTAATACACTGAACTTTGTGGTTTTTGGTCTTCTTTGCTTTGGTTTTATTGTCACAAACTCTGTTTATCTTTTTAAATTACAGTGGAGAGAAGAGTTATTTTTAGCATTAAGTCCTTGTTGAGAGTTGAGTGGAGACATGAGAGTAATAAAGAACTACATCCTATATCATAATATTTTAGAGCCAGAAGAGAACTTAGGCATTAAGTCTAACCTCTCTGGACTTGAGGCTCAGACAAGTAAATAACTTACTGATGTCATGTCATATAGCTAGTTATTGGCAAAGGCCTTGCCCAGTATTCTCTGTATTATGCCTTGATATATCACAGTTTTAGTTTGGGTAGATTGTGGAACATTTGCCAAGAAAAATATAATAGCCTTACATTTGGCAGTTTCTCCACACTTCTTGTTTAGCTTAACAGTCAACTTATTTCCACTCTCTTTTGAAGGATGTATGGTCCAGGGATGAATTAAATTTTATAGAATCATGCCATGTTGAACTGTAATGTCACAATTTTTATGTAACTTGACACTTATTTTTCAGATGAAGAAAATGAGACTCAAAGGCTAAATTCTAGTTGGGCAAATTTGGCACTAGAAACCAGATGTTTTCGATCATTTTTCAGGAGTTTTCTTTTCATGCTAGTCCTTACTAATCTACGATATTAGGGTTGGGAGCAAATTCCAGGTTATTCACTTCCTCTTAGCTACTGTTCTTGGCAAATGATTGAGCTGCCTCTAGGTAGATGTTGCTCTCCTTCTTACTGGGGTATCAGGACCCCAGCCTTGAGCTCAAGCTGTATTCACTACCACTTCTCAGGCAAGATGAGACACTTATGGTAAACTAAGTTGGCCAACTTACCAGGGGTTTGTTTACAGGGGGTGTGGATTCAGGAACAAGAGCAGGGAATACACACATATCTAAGAGGGAACAGTTTTTAGAGAATAGAACAAGTTCTGTCTAAGACATTTTCCGCACAGCATTGAGCTCCAAAGATACTGTCTGGTACTTCTGGAGAGAAGGGTCCCAGGCAGAAGTTCAATGAGTCTTCTAAAGAACTCAGTGAGCTGGGCAAGTACAAGCCATGCTCATCTGCCATCTTTCTTACTAGCTTCCTAATATAGAATTTAAAGATGCCAGATATGTTTGCACTCTTAAAGTTAGGGATAGCATTTTAAGCCAATTCTAGCCAAAATTTCTTTTATAAAAAAAGAAATGTATCTGAGGGATGACTAGCCCTGTATACCTTTCTTTCTTCTTGAGATACATTAAGGTATAATTAAGATGGGCGCACTAGGCAGGGCATGCAGTACTCTTTTTGCTTACTTTAAAGTTATGCATGATTATTCCTGATCGACATCATGTGATAATGTGAAGCTTGGTCCTCCTGCAGCCATGTTGTGACCAAAAGAGGAGACACTGCCTACTGGCTGAAGAAGAGCTATAAGATGGAATGAGCAAGACTTCCCCTAAGGAATTTATCAATTTATTATTTTTTGATTATTCTGCTATTTCAGCTGATAAACAGCACTGCCTTGTTCTTAATGAAATGTGTTGACAGAGAGTGGAGAAGAGGGATGCTTCATACTTCTTTTGGAATAGAGTGTCACTGCAGTGCTTTGAGGATTCCAGGTGGCACTTAGAAAGATTTTGGATTTATGATCTTGGGAGGCAGCACACTTAGGGCCGATGTAGCTCAGTTCTGGTGGACAATGCGTGCGGTGGGAGTGTGAGGTGCCCTTAAGAAGTTCAATGGACGAGACATCAACAAGGGATCCCAGGGCAGGGCAGGACCAGCACTACAGAAAGGGCAGTTTAAGAACTCCTGTGGCATATTCTGACGGACTTCCAGAAATAACTGAATGAAATTTAGAAGAGAGCTGGATGTCCTGCATTGGCAAGCAAAAGCCACAGCCATTGAAATATGTGGCTTGTCTTGTAAGAGCTAGGGAAATCTAGGTTGTACAATTTTTTTGGTGATTTACTTGTTTTTGAATTAACCAAATGTAAGATAGGTCATTTGGAAATTTTGCTTTGACCTTAGAAGTTTCTTAATACATGCTTTTCATGATTAAATTCCCCATTTTAGAAATGACAAAAACAAAGCTCAGAGGATTGGATTTGTCTGTCTCTAAATTTCTTCTGGATATAACATTCTCTATCTATGCAGTTCTGCCCAGGTATAAATGAGTTATCCTCTCACTGGGGCCACTCCCATGGGGACTAAGACATCATAAACAGGAAGAGACCAAGACTTGACAGTTTAGCTTAGGATCATCTTGACAAATCAAGCTTGTATTTGAATAGAACTTTAGAATTGATCAGAGACTTTCTTTTCCCTAAACACTCATTGGAATGGCTAATCAGCAAAATAAATGGGTTTTACCAAATGTTCAGAGATTGCAAACTGTAAGTAGCACTCATCAACAAATTAAAGCATTTCTGTGGGACCTTCCTCCTAGCATCTTTTCTCCTTTCGCCAAAGATAAATTCTTGCTATGAGACTCCTCTGATGCTTTACATTTCTTATGCTTTGTTATGTAGGGTTAATTTCAGGAGGTTGATGTTGAGGTCATTATTTATAAGATGGTGACTCCAATCACAGCAGAAGCATCTGTAGGAAATTGGGCTAATGGTAGACTAGGACAGGCTAGAACTGATAAAATCCAGTTTTTCATTTAAAATCCAAAGAAACAATGGCCTGCCAGTCATATCCAATTCAGTAGTCAAATTTGTACACTTATTCAATGGTGTACCAGTAAGAAATGTGATCCAATTCAATTCTATTTGTAAGTGTACTGAGAGTTTTATTAAAAAAAAAAAAAAAAAGCAAGATGCTGTACTAATCCCTACAGGGTCTACTGAAGTTGAGTTAAACATTCTTTAGGCTCCTCAGAAGTGTACAATTGTGCAGGTGGTATGTGTGTGTGTAAAGCATAGAAAATATAATCGCACAAAATTATATCATTAAATGAAGATGAATAAAGATCATCAAAGAAACAAGGTCCTCTTGGAATTGAAAAACCAGAGAATGTATAAACTGTTGAGGAAATCCAAATGGCTTCATTTGGATAGTAATGGGATTTTAAACAATTTGTAGGATTTAAGCTATCAGAAATGTTAGAAGATCCCATACCTGGAATTCTTAATAGCATTAGCTAAGATGTGAACACAGGGATGTGTGGACAAAGTCAGGGGAGTGTACATACTAATTGGTTTGAACATCAACTGTAAAGATAAGTTGGGACCATTATATAGATTTTCGTGTTAGGTCATGTGATGTAACTTCAGAATGCAACAGGATCTGCACCCGAGAAAGATGATTCTGGCCAGGGTAAATTTCTTTTAGATTAGGAAAAGACAAGGAAATTAGATGAGAAGTGTTTTGTTCACAAACCATTCCACTGGCACTTGAATTTATCATAGCTAATGTTTCTTTTGTTTCTAAATGGCTCCACATCTTCTAAGATTGCTCGTGATAAGGAAAATAAATGAATATTAAGGTATTTGTTACGAAGAAATTAAACTTAACTGTGGACATTTCTATGACTTGGTTAATTGTTAAAGATTCATAAAATCTAGGTGTTTCACGGACCTAATCTGATAGTACTATTAACATTCAGAAAGCACAATTGTGAAAATTTTGAAATAGATTTGGTAGCTCATGAATTAAAGTAAATATATTTATAATTAATGTTTCTCAGTCAGTGATCAGTAGCCTTTAAATCCATCCATCATCTGTCACCATATACTCTTAAAATAGTCTTCGATATAATTGTGATTTCAAAATGGAGTAGGGAAAGCACAAGGGAGTTTTCTCCTCTTATCAAACTCTTAAAATGATGGTAAAAAGTTTTAAGTGAATACATATTCATGGTCAGAAATAGAAGGGGAAATTTCAGAGCAAAAGAAATTGTGAGGAAGCCCTGAGATTGACTAGAGATAGAATTGTATTGAAGAAGCACTGACAGCTTATAAGCATGGGGGTGTCTTTTAAATTTATTTATTTATTTATTTATGGCTGTGTTGGGTGTTCGTTTCTGTGCGAGGGCTTTCTCTAGTTGCGGCAAGCGGGGGCCACTCCTCATCGCGGTGCGCGGGCCTCTCACTGCCGCGGCCTCTCCCGTTGCGGAGCACAGGCTCCAGACGCGCAGGCTCAGTAGTTGTGGCTCACGGGCTTAGTTGCTCCGCCGCATGTGGGATCTTCCCAGACCAGGGCTCGGACCCGTGTGCCCTGCATTGGCAGGCAGACTCCCAACCACTGCACCACCAGGGAAGCCCTGGGGGTGTCTTTTTAAAAAAAAATTTTATTGGAGTATAGCTGGTTTACAATGCTGTGTTAGTTTCAGGTGTACAGCAAAGTGAATCAGTTATACATATACACATATCCACTCTTTTTTAGATTCTTTCCCCATATAGGCCATTACAGAGTATTGAGTAGAGTTCCCTGTAGGTCCTTATTAGTTTCCTATTTTATATATAGTAGTGTGTGTACGTCAATCCCAATCTTCCAATTTATCCCTCTGCAGCATGGGGATGTCTTTAGGAGAGCTTCATTCATAAAGTTGAGAGTAGTATGCTCTAATAACAAGAAAAATAATTCCAAGTGAATAGGATGGCATGCAAAAGTGATGGCAAGAAAATAGATACATAAACTTTACAGTCTTAATTGTATTCCTTGTTTAAAGAAATGATTAATTTTACAATCTAGGGCAAAGATTATAAACTGGATCAACACTGGAAGCGAGGTAGAGACTAGAGGTGGAAGTATAGAGACGTTAATTAAAACACATTTTACTAGGAAAATGTCAGTGTAAGTAGTTGTGCTATATTAAAAGTTTTTAGAAGAATAGAAATAAAATAAGTTTTAAACCAGTTTAGAAAAATAATGGAATAAAAGAAATCTAACATACCCAACAAAAGACAGAAGAGAAAAAAAAAGAGAAAGCATGATAAGTAAAGTCTTAAGAAAAGAAAAAATAATTAGTCCAAAAATATTAGTAATCACAATAGCTGTGACTAGTTTAAGCTAATCTACTAAAATTCTCAGTATGTAATAAAAACGAAGCAATCCAAATCCTGCAATTATTTACTTTACAAAAGACACTAGATAAATAAATTTTTAAAAACATGTAAATACTCATTTAGACTCGTGCCAGACAGAATTCCAATCCTCACAACAATGCTAGGAGGTAGACCTATTATTAGTTTTATTTTACAGACAAGGAAATTGAGGCACAGAGAGGTTATGTAACTGAAAGTGGGATCTGGCTGCTCACAGCTCAAAAGCCAATAAAGAGGCAAGGTTGGTGGAAAGGAAAGTTTACTTTATTTTGGATGCTGGCAATGGCGGGGTGGTCCAAAGGCCAACTCCCCCCACCAGCTGACAACCAGTGGGCAAGAGCTTTTATAGATGGAGGGAGGGGCTATGTAGAAACAGCACAGTCAGCTCTGATAGTCATCTTGAAATTGGTCCTTGGTGGTATGATAAGTGTCATCTTGATTGTTTTAAGTACAGTTAGTCTTCAGTTCCAGGGTCAGTTTGTTCCCATTTCTTTGAGGCCAGTTCTCGGAGTTGTGGCAGCTTATGTCATGGCTACAGTCTGGTCATCATGTAGTTAACTTCTTCCACCTGGTGGGGTTTCAATATCTATAAGACAGCTCACAGTATATGGTTCAGAATATTTTCTATAGCCCTTGAGAAGGAACTAAAGATCCTTGACTTTGCTTACTGTATAAACTATTATTATTTTGTCCTGTTTGACTGCTTTTCTTTGCTTCTTCATTTTCTCACTTCTCTGATTAAACTTATTCTTTGGCTAAAGTTTTTCTACAGACAAAAGGCAGGCTGAGGACATGGGGGGCAAAGACTAGGGTCTTGCTCAGTTTCAGTTAGTCACCTTACTCAAGCTCACATAGGTAGTAAGTAGCAGAGCCAGGTTTTGAACCAAGACAAAGACAAATTCTGGCTTCAGAATCTTGCCCTCAATTTCTTTACAATGTGTACTGGTGAAAATAATAAAAATTAATCATGTGCAGTAATGTTATCAGAGAAAACAAATTTAAGGTGAAAACCTTAAAAAAAGGACAAATTAAGATATTTCCCAATTATAATAACTCACCAAGAGGATGTAGTGGTTATGAAACAGTATGCATTTTGCAGCATTTCTTTGAAATGTACAAAGGGAAACTAATGCAGTGACAAAAAGATATAGTCCCACAATCAAACTGAAAGACTTTAATACACTTCTCTCAAAAACGGACATATCAAAAAAAGTGATGTATATTGGACTAAGTTATGCTTTATATGTTAGAGTTTATTATTGTCAAAATATGCACTGCCTTCCCTTCTAACTCTTCCCTATTAGGACCACCCTAATGAAAGCGTAATTCTTTCTACACCATTGATACCAAGCTTGGCTATATGATGCACCTTTGGCTAGCGCCATGTGAGTGCAAGTGACATGATCCACTTCTAGGCACAAGCTTTAAGAGGCATCGTGTGTACCACCATCTCTGTTGTTCGCTCTGCCATAGCATCAAGAGTGTGTGAGAGGCACTGCTCCTTCATCCTAGGTCCTAGAGCAAAATCCAGAGCCCCCCCTTGGGCTATATCACATGAGCAAAAAGTCATTGTTGCTATAAGCCATCACAGTTTTGGGGTTGTTTTGACAGCATAAATTGGCTTAAGTTGACTGATGGAACATTACACTAACAAATAACCCTCAGATCTCAGGGCTTAAAGAGGAAAGGCTCTTTTTCACTCATGCTGTGCGCACTAGTGACTCAGCAGGGGGGCCCTGTTCTATGGAGTCAGTATTCAGGGATCAGGCCGGGAGAGGCTCCACCGTCTTTTCATGCTGCCATCTCAAAGTGAAGCTCCAGAAATCACAGCTACAAGGGAGGATTGCACAGGAAGTTGTGCCACTAGCTCTTTCTTGCTTCCATTAAGAGTAACACATGTCACTTCCACTCATATTATTCTCTCAAACAAGTAACATGGCCATAGCTGAGTCTGAGGGGGCAGGGAAATAAAACCTGCCTGAGGAGCAGGTTTTATTTCCCGAGGAGGAGTGGAGACCTAGAAATATTGGTGGGTATAGTACCAATACTGATACATTGTCTACCAAACTCAACAAGTGCAGAACACATAGTTTCAAACACATATGGAATACCAGAAAAACTTGAGCTCATATTAGGTAGAAAGAGAGTCTCAACAAATTCGAAAATATTGGTATTACATAGACCACACATCAGAGATGTCTAATGAAATATGATTAAAAATCACCCACAAAAGATATCTTAAAATTTCATTATTTAAAATATTTAAAACCCTATTTTACGTAATTCAAGTGTTGAACAGTGAATAGAAAATGGAAATTAACAAACACTTTGAAATGGACAAGGAATATAAAATTGTAGAATAAGCAAGCAGTACTCTAAAGAAAATGCATACCATTAAATAATTTTTTAACGAAAGGGGAGAATAAATATGTAATAACCTTTAGTTTGAAAAAGCATACTGAAATAAACTCAAAGAAAGAAGAAAATTGTAAGTTTAAAAGCAAAAGTTAAGCAAATAGAGATGAGAGTATATCAATGAAACAGCTATTTTTTAAAAAAAGATAATAAATTCTTGACAAGTATTCACAAGTATTCACAAGTTTTCACAAAAGAAAACAACAGCAAGAATAGAAACACGACCACATGCAGAGGTGGCAAATATATAAGAATATGAGACTCTACTATTACTAATTGGTATAATCTTTTTATTCTTCTTGGATCATGTCTTTAAAATAAATTTAAGTGGTAATGAAAGATCTACCCTTCAAAAGGCACCAAGCATTCATAATTTACAGATGAATTCTCTATAATAACTTCAAAGAACACAGGAACAGATAATTCCAAGTTTTACAATTGTTCCAGAAAATACAAAAGGATGGATTACTACCCAACTCATTTTATAAGCTAGCATAACCCTGATACTAAAACAAAAAAAGAAAATTAAAATGTAGGCCCCAGTGGGTTAAATTTTATTACAGACAACATAATCATCTACCTTGAAACTTCAAAAGAACTGACAAATATTAGATAAGAAGTGACCTGATACATAATGAACACACAAAAGCCAATAATAGCTTTGTATATCCCTACAAAAACTAATTCAAAACTGTAGCAAGAAAAAAAATTATACTCACCGAAGCTACAAAAATGGCACAGTATGTTGAAATTAACGTAACAGAAATGTATTATGTCTTTATTCCTTATGGAGAAAATATTAAATTTACTGAAGGAATTAAGAGATCTTAATAAAAAGAAGAAAAAGAATCATAGTTCAGTGTTTAATATTATGATAGAAGTGACACTTCAGATCAGTGGGGAGAAAAATTTTTCAATAAATGTTCCTGGGAAAATTTAAAGTGTTATAAAAAAATAGATCCCTAAATTACACCATTCAAAACAGTAAATTTCATAGAGATTAAGGACATAAACACAAAAAGGAAACAATTCTAAAGTTTTGGAAGATAGAAAACTATTTTTATGCCTCTGTATAGGGAATACCTAAAACAAGTCATAGGAAGTAAAAATTACTTAGGATATGAAATGTAAATATTTGTGATTAGAGGCAGATTTCTTTTGACACTAATGATTATTAAACTTTAATACTATGCTAACTTGCACTCCTTCAAGGGTCACAGGGGGTCTTAAATATGCTCAAATGGTCATATATTTATGTGAAATGTACACTGGAATGATATTTTCACTTCAACTGGTTTAGATCAGAGGTAGGCAAATCCAGTCCACCATCTGTCTTTATAAATAAAGTTTAATAGAAAACCACCGTATTCATTCCTTTTCCTATTATTTATGAATGTTTTGGTGCTACAATGACAGAGTTGAATAGCTGTGACAGAGACCTTATGGTCCTCAAACCCTAAAACATTTACTATCTGACCCTTTACAGAAGAAGTTTGCTAATCTTCATTTATATCACCATCTCCCTCTGCTCAAACTTTCCCTCTGTTACATTTGCTTCCATGTCAGGAGGCAGTGGATTGTCCAGGGATAATTTTTGGAAGAAGTGTTGAGTGAGGAATATATCCAATTTAGATTTAGTTGCATATATTTAGGTGATTTACAATAACTTTTGTGCATGGAAACAAAACATGATTGAAATTAAGGAGTAAGCATCTGGCCTGTGGAAAATTCTTCCACATAGCAGATACATAAAATTTACAGAGGATTTACTTTTTTCCAATGACTAGTTAAAAATGGAAGTTCTTTCCTGTTGGAAATGTACTGATTAATGCAGCATTACAATTATAAATACAACACACATTTTTAAAATTTTTCCCTTGGGAATTCAGTGAAGTAAAATTTATCAGAATTCCTGTGCTTGTAGAGCCCAAATTTTTAACAGTACTCCAAATAGTTGAGTATATTTGTGGGTAAAGTCTCAGGTTTTATGTGTCTCAATTTTAACAATAAAACATAAATGTTAATCAAACTGTAGAAAAAACTAAATTAACTTTTATCCTCTCTATAGAAATGTTATCCAATCTTTGATACATGAAAAAATCATCAAAAGTTTGTGATACTTATAGTATTTACCATCTCTTTTATATTTGTAGTTCGTTGTAATTTTTTTCTCATCTAAAATATTTACTTTCATAATTTAAATTGTTTTTATAATTGTACTTCTTTTTAATGAGGACTTTGGAAATTGTATAACTTTTTGCTCCCAAAATCCTGGAACTAACTCTCATGTGTGAAAAGAAAATTTCCATAAACTAAGTAAAAAGATAAATGACAAACTTTAAAAACACATTATCACATATATAACAGGATTAGCATCAAGGTATCCAGACTAATTTACAAAGACAAAACAAATTTAAAAAAATTTTCATAACAGGAAGAAAAATAATAACTCTTTTATCATTTTTGACATTGCAAGCCAAAGAACTGACCCAAACTGGTTTAAACAATGAGAAGTTCAACATAAATTCTCCTCTAATACAATTTTACTAGGCTCTGGCTACTTTCCTTCTCATTTTTCATGATCCCAACCCTTGGGTTGGCTTTCATCATGGGTTCAAATGATTGCCAGGAGTATCTGGGGCTACCTGACTCCTTACTCACCTGTCATTACACAAAAGTCCTGAGCTTTGTACTGACTAAAATATCTATGACTCAATCAGCTCTACACAGGAGACTGCCAAGTACTGATTGGTTTAAATCTGTGTCACCTGAATCAATTATTGTCACAAGAGGGATGGAATTGCTTTAACTGGCTTCTGCCAATCCCCTTGGATAGTTTATTCTATCTAAACTGCTTTACTGTTATGCAATGGGGGAAGAGTGAAATGAGTATTATGGAGACCATAAAAACACATTGGATAATTTACAAAGCATATAAACAGGTAATTCCCCCAAAAGAGATACAAATAGGCAGTATACTTCAACAGAAAGCTGGGTGATGGGCACATAGTAGTTTATAATACTATTTTGTTCAGTTTGGTAAATATTTGAACATTTCCAACAATACTATTTAAAAATTTCCCACCATGATTGTGGATTTTTATATTTTTTCCTTTATCTGTCCATTTTTGTTTTACATATTTGATGCTATGGAATTAAATAAATAAATATTTAGAACTGTGATGCCCTTATGATAAATTGAACTTTTTATTATTATATTATGAATTGCTTTTCTCTAATAATGGTTTTGGACTTGAAGTCTATTTTGTCAAATATTAATATAATTTCACATTTTTTCTTTCTGGCTAGTATTTACTTAGTATTTATTTTCCATCATTTGACTTTTAATTATCTGTGTTCATATGCTTTAGTTCTCTTATAAACAACATAAAATTTGAGGTAAGTTTAATAATCTTTGTCTTTTCTCTGGTAAATTTAGTCAATTTACAGTTATTGTTGAAAAGTAGAGAAAAGCATTCCCTTATATCCATAAGCAGACCTGGAGATAAGAGTTAGGTCTTGGTGTTTCTAGGAGCTGGGCTGGCACTCATGGCCGAGTTATGGTGTTCTCCTGTGAAACACAAACAATTCCAGAGAACATGAACATCAGATAAGGTCTCACTGTGACCGTGATGGAGAAAGGCACAAACAAGAGCTCTCCATTAATCATGTTGCAGCACAAACAAAAGCATTATCCAAACCAAAAAAATAACCAAATAATTCCCTTGTCTGATTAACACTAGTAACTACTGCTTCTGTACTAATTACATATTTAGCCCCTCTTCATTTCTCCTACCTCTTAGATAAAATTCATTGAGATACCTATTCATAGACTTTTTCCTCCTTCCTAATAATATTCAGTCTTAAACAAATCAAATCCTTAAATCCTCCTCCCAATCACTCAACGTGACCAAATCTTATTATAAATTCCTTCTAAAACCTCTTGAGATGTCCTGTGGTCCCCCATGGTAGGCTCTCTTCCTTGTGACAGTGAGGCAATAAACCCAACCATCTTTGACTATAGGTATATCTCTGATGGTCTTTAACAGATGGGCATCAACACTACAATCCACTGATATATTTGGATTTCTTTCCGCTGATCTTATTAAAAACAGTTTCTTTTTTTTCTTCTTTTAATGTTTATTTCCCTTTTTTCTTACCTTTTGGATTTCTTTTCTTCATCTCATTCAATTTTCCTCTACTTTTAGGCACTCTATGTCAATTCTTTAGTGTTTACCCTATTTTAATGTTCATGTTTAATATATAAGACATTATTTTATGGTCTTTTGTTTAGAGCCTCTTCCTCCCTACACACAAAGTAGGCATTATTATTATGGTACAGTTCATATTTGTTTAGTTGTATCTAAATATTTATCATTACCTTTGCTCACCATTTATTTATTAAATACAGACCTTCCATTTGGGTTCATCTTTTTAAAGCACATCCTTTAGCTTTTCTTTGGTATTTTTTTTCCTAATTGTTGTTTCATATTTCCCCTTGAAAGATGTTTTACTTGGTATAAGATTATCGAATGACTTTCTTTCAAATTGTCTGAAGGCTAAAATGAAGCTGGAAGACAGTTGAAGCATATCTTCAAGGTGTTAGATAATTGGTCTTTTGTTTTTTAAGAAGTTTTTTAGGATTTTCTGGTTTTCTTTGGTACTTTTCAGTTTCACTTTAATGTGTCAAGGTTTAAACTTCTTTTTATTCATCTGGCTTGGAATATGCCAGACTTTTTAAAAGACAACAGCATTTAGATCTGAATTCTGGTGTTTTTCAAACAGTCTGGAAATTTTCAGCCATTTTATCTTTAGATATTCCTTCTCCATTTTATCTTCCTGTAAACTATGATTAAAAGTATTTCAGATCTTGCGCTGCTTTTCTTCTTGTCTCTTACCCTCCCTTTATATTTTCAATCTATTGGCTGTGCTCTGGATTTTTTCAGATCTCTTTTCCAGGACATTTGTCTTCAGCTACATGAACTCTGCTGTTTAAACTATACACTAAGGTTTAAAATTCAGTTATATTTTTCATTACAGCAGTTCTATTTTTTCATGTATGCTTGTTCTCTAATCATAATTTCATGCTCCTTTATTATGTTTAAAGATATTAAATACAGTGATTTTGAATTCTGTGTCCAAATCTACCATCTGAAGCATTTGTCGTTCTGTACATACTGCACCTTATTTCTGCTGGATTCTATTCATGATGTCTTTTATCCTGACCTATTTTATTATTTTTGACTGTAAAATGCCCTTTTACTTGGAACTCCATTTGTGGAATTCTTTGAAGCCTGAATTAACTTTGAGTTCCTCCAAAGAGAATTTGCATTTGTTTCTGCCAAATATCTATGATCACTACCAACCTGAGACCACTTTAACCTAACTTTTGTAGTTGAAGTTTTTCAAACCATAATGGTAATGATAAATTCAGACTGCAATCCTGCATGAGGCCTAGCATATAAATATGACTTCTCAGGGCTTATTTTTAATCTCTCTATCCAGCACCAGAGAGTCCAAATAGGCAACTTACTTTTCTGTCTCTTTCTGCATGAGGGGTTTATTTATTTTTTATGCTTAAGTTGAGCAAAGAGCTCTTTGCTCTCCCAGCTTTATTCATGAATTTTCTATTGAATTTCACACCTTCATTGGAACCAATGAAGCCATCAAAAGAAGCTTTAAGGTCTCTAGAGTGTAGCTAGAAACATTCATATCAAAACCCATGTTGACATTGGCTTACCTCCCAGGGTTCTGTGGATTTCTTATTTTGTGCCAACTCAATAATATATTTTAAACTTTATTTATCCATAAGTTTAGCTATTTTAAGTAGACAGTTTCTTTGGAATACCTAATCAGCCATAGTGCTAGATTCAGAAACCCAATTTAATACCTCTAAACTTAAGTTTCCTCATTTGGTCCTTAAAGGACCAAATTACATGATGTGTATAAAAGGTGGCTGCCCAGCATTAAGCCGTGACAAGCATCCCTGGGTAGACAACAGGGAAAGAGACGCTCAGGATGGCACCTCGCAAACGTATTCTTTGAACTTCAGTGTCTTAGACAATGCTGATGGGTATTCTGCCAGAAAAAGCGTTGTATTGACAAAACATTGGGGACATTCTTTATGCATTTTTCCCCCTTTTGGAGAGACTTATGCATGTTAGCACCGGGAACATTCTGAGGATCCTATCCCAATGAAATTTGTTTAAACAAATATTTTCAACCACATTTTATCAAAGAACCTATTTTTTTGCTGAAGAGTACTGGTATCCATAGAACATAGTTTGGGAAATACTGGTGAAAGGGAATATAATCATTACTCCATCTCTTCTTTGAGGAAACAAAATATAGTTTCTTCACATGAAGGGGCATATCATGTGTGGGAAAATAAAGGTCATGGGAGAAGAGGTGTTAAGGTATGTGCAGAAGTTCTGTGGAGCAAGGCAGAACTGTGGTGTACTGTCTAAAAATGTAGAGCCGTTTATAGGTGCTGCTATGAGGACCTAGGGGCTCACATTGAAAAGTTAAGAAATAGCGTAAGTCCAGAGGGGAAGAAAAGCAAACATGCAAATGAAGAAAAGAATTGTCAAAGAAATTCAGACTGATGAACTTGTTTTGCATGGTCAAGTATTTCCTTCTGTCTTTCTGCAGTGATTAACAGCTTAGACTGTGGATCTAGAAGACCTGGTTTTCCGTCCTGGCTCCATCTCTCACTTTACCCTCTGTCTACCTGCCTCATTTCCACATCCATAACAGGAGCTGATACTTCCCTGCCCAGTCCACCTCTCAGGTTCTGTGATAATCAAAAGAGGCATATGATAATCACATTGCCCCACCCCAGGGCTATCCAGCATTCTTAATTTGAATTAATCCACACAGGGCTAATTCAACAGGAAACACCCATGCCCTTTTACATAAAAGTGTAAAAGAGAAAGCTGGGGGAGGGGAGAAGGAATATAGCTGGCTGGTGTCAATGACTCCTTCCATGCCATTTCTTCTAGGAAGTAAGAGGCAATATTGAGCCTCCATGAGTGTATGTTGGGTAGGAATCACTGGGAAGTGAGGGATTTTGGAGAAGTGGCAGAAAATTAGAGGCTAAGAAAAGCTGTCCATGGGGAAATGGACAGGGTTTGAGGCAGGTCCAAAGAATAAAAAGATTGGTACTGCTCATCCTCATAGCACTAAAAAGCCCTTCAGAGTGAAAAGCTGTATAGATGGTGTAAGGGTAAGAGCTGACAATAGTCCTTATGCTGAATATCTTCAAGCAACGTTTGGGTTAGAGACTGAGTGTATTTGTGGTGACCAATGAGAAAAAGAGGCCAGGGGAACCCAAAATAAGATTATGAGTTTGTGTACAGTCCTTGGGAGTCAAGAAAATCCCAACCACAGAAACTGAATAGTAAATTCCTGGCCATGTGGAAATTTTGTTTTTGAAAATTATTGTAGCTTTTTACAGCCCTGCATGTTGTTGTGGAGTATAACTCATACCCTCTACAGCAGCTGTAAACAAATTTGGATCAATTATGACAACAGTTAGACTGAAAGAACCTTTTAAACAGCAACAAGAGGAGCCAGAAGATGTGATTTTATCTTCTGAGAAGTTATCAACCTGCTATTAACCTGTTATGTAAAATTGAATTTTAGTTTTTTTCCCCTTCCTTTTTAGTTTTTTCCACATGCTCACCACTTTCTAACATATACAATTTCACTAATTCAATTTGTTTATTGTTTATTTTCCCCAACTGGAAAGTAAGCTACACAAGGGCAGGTATCTTTGTCTATTTTTCCATTAATTTATCCCCAGTGCCTAGAAGATTGGCTGATATTTGGCAGGATTCAACATTTGATGAGTAAAACACCATCTTATAGGAACAGAACTTCACAGAATGTGAGACCAGGGAGCATTTGGCTTTGTTTTCCAGATAAATAAAATAGCCAAGCTGGTGTTAGGTACAGGCAGTAGGTCTGGAACTCTTATGTCAATTTATGTGAATATAATAAAATTCCTCAGAGGTATGAAAACCCAGATAAACAGAAACAATACCTTTCCATTTTTCTCCTTTACACTTCACACTGTTAACGCAGTAAATCTTCTGTAGCTGAGATTTCATAAAAAAGTGAGAAAGAAGGGGCAAACAACCCAAACAAGCTAAACAAATATAAACAACCTAGCCAACTTTTATTTTCATCCACTATATGTCAAACTGCATTGGGATCTGTGAATTATTTTAATTAAAAATAATTCTCTTGAGTACAAATGAGGATGAAAAATGTAATCATTGGCCAACCTGTAAATTACTTTCAGTAGTGTTTCTGGAACCTTAATGCTGATGGTATATTCTGTTTGTTAATAGTCCCCTTTTGCAGAGAAAATTACTCTTTGCCATTTGCTTAATTTGCCACACTGTACACATTGACTTTAGATCGAATGGTGTTGGGTAGAATATGAACTTTGAGCTTTTCCCAGTTACATTACTAATATTCCTTTTGTGGCAAGTTATATTCTTAAGAAAATACAGCTCCTCTGTTCCCCACATTTTTTTTCCTATAAGACACACTACACACACCAATTTGGATAACGTTTTTCTACCCAATTTTGTATTCACAGGTAATTAAGTACTGTGAGATTTTAGTTTACAGTTGTTTTTAGCCATTTGCTGAAAACAATTATTTATGAAAAAACATTATTGGCATCCTCTTAATTGATCCTACTTTCAAGAAAAATTTTAAACCCACAATTCTGAATTATAGACTCTTTGAAAGTCAGATATTTGAATGACTCTACATTCTGTCCTCATGAGTGTTGAGGAGGAAGAGGAGGCAGTAGCTGCCACTGGGGAGGGAAAAACCCTCTAAATCAAGGTTTTCAAAACTTCAAAAGATTGAAAGTAAAATGATTACAAAATAACTTTCAAGTGTCTGACAAGCTATGCAGTTGAATAAAATTAACTAGTATTAAAGGTCTCTCACCATCTGGGATTACTGTGCTCACGATATCTCTATCAAATAGTATCCATGCTGTGGAATAGTCAATCCATATTTGCTGTTTAGGATTTGGCTTCTAGTTCATTTGTCCTAATTAGTTAATCAGTAGACCTTAGAAAATAGAAAACATGTTTCATCGAAAAGACTGAGGTGACAGAACAACATATGTTTATCACCTTATCTTATATATGCAAATTCTTTCTGAAGTCAGTTTTTTTCAGCTTGTGACCATTGTTTATTACTGTCTTTATTCAAAGTTAAGTGTCTTGCAATTATAACCCCACTAATACTGTTTCAACTAAAGTCAATCCAGAAGGAAGAGGAAGTGGAAGAGGACACTTCCAGTAGACTGAAGGATTCAATGTTTTTCCCAAATATTACTTGAAGCAATAAATTCCAATTTACACCTAACAAAATTAGCTACACTTTAAATGAGAAATATGTATAAAGACACTTGGCTGAGAAATTACCAAATTCTGAGAACTTAAATCTGATAAGTCTGTTTGGAACAGAAATGATAAAGTCAATTTACACTGAATGAAACAGATGAGAGTGTTAGAAAGCTAGAGGTATTAATTGCAGAGTGAGTGTACAATTCATTTCTCTAAGAACTGGAAGGTTTACCAAGTGGCAGTCATCTTTGGAATGGAGGTTATGTCTCTTTTGCAATAAAATAATACCTTTTATGTTGTTTTGCTAATACTGATGGTGTTTGAATTGAGATGTTGGGAGCTGATTGGACCACAACATGATGGCTGATAAGCAACATTTTGGAGTCCTCCCTCTAGCCTATTAGTGCTGGGGGCTTACTCATCATCTAGTCAATGGACACCAGTCCTGGGAACCCACAGGCCAAGCATCCAGCCACATGGGTATCCAGCCATGCCCACCAGTGGGCCAGCTTTAGCTGCAGCCCCTCCTAAACCTGTCAGCCAGCTTCACTGGGACCCAGCACTGCCCCCCAGTGGGCCCAGGACCTGGCTCTGCTCACCAGCAGGCCAACACCAGTCACAAGACCCTCTGGTCCCTGTAACCAGCTGGCCTAGGACTAGGCCCTTCCCACAACTGGGCCTACACCAGCTGCAGGACCCCCTGGGCCCCAAAGCCAGCTGCCCTGGGACACCCCAGGCTATGCAACCTGTGATGCCAGAGCCAGGCTCTGCCCACTAATGGACTGGCACCAACCCTGGGATGCCATAAGCCCTGCTGCCAGCCACCCCAACACCACCTCGCCCAACCATGGAAAGTACCAGTCCTGGGATTTCCCAGGCCAAAGAGTCAACTATGACCCAGCCCCACTCACCAGTGGCAAGCAGCTTCTGCACAAGGCAGGGCCTGGCAGCCAACCAGGCTGAGGACCAGCCCCACATAGCAGTGTGCCCATAGTAGTCAGTGCTGCCACAACAGAAAAATCCATGCGGCCCACATGAGGGAAGCCCTAGAGCATATAGCTCTGGTGAACAGAGGGGAATGTGCTGCTGGGCCCATAGGAAAACTCCTGTATGAGGCCACTTCTCCAAGACTGTGAAATGTAAACAACCTGCCTAGTACATAGAAATAAAAACAGAAATTTAGGCAAAATGAGGTGACAAAAGAAAATGTTCCAAATGAAGAACACAATTAAGCAATCATGTTTATCAAGTAAGCAATCTACCTGATAAACATTTCAAAGTAATGATCCTAAGAAGCTCATGAACTTGGGAGAAGAATGGATGAACACAGTGAGAAGTTTAACAAACTGTTAGAAAATACAATTGTATTGAAGAATACAACGACAAATAAAAAATACACTAGAAGGGATCAATAATACATTAGATGATAAGAAGAATGAGTCAGCAACTGAAAGACTAGTGAAAATCACTCAAACTGAACAGAAAAGAGAAAAATAAAGAATTTAGAAAAATGAGGACACTTTAAAAGACCTCTAGGACAATATCAGGCATACTAACATTCACATGATAGGGTCCTAGAAGAAGAGAGAGAGAGAGAGAGAGAGAGAGAGAGAGAGAGGGAGAAAGAGAGAGAGAGAAAGGAGCAGAGAACTTATTTGAAGAAATAATGGATCATAAGAGTTTACTACAGACAATTATACGTCAGTAAAATGGGCAACCTAGGGGAAATGGACAAATTCCTAGAAATGTACAATGTCCCATGACTGAGTCAGGAAGATATAGGAAATATGAACAGATCAATTACTAGTAATGAAATGGAATTGGTAATCAAAAACTTCCAATGAACAAAAGTCCTGGGCCAGATGGATTCACAGGTGAATTCTACCAAAAATTTAAAGAAGAGTTAACAGCTATCCTTCTCAAACTATTCCAAAAACCTGAAGAGGAACAAATGCTTCCAAATGCATTCTATGAGGCCAGCATCACCCAAATACCAAAAATAGAAAAGGACAGCAAAAGAGAAAATTACAAGCCAGTATCCCTGAGGAGCACAGATGCAAAAATCAACATATTAGCAGACTTAATTCAACAATACATTAAAAGGATCATAAACATGATCAAGTGGGATTTATCCTAGGGATGCAAGGATGGTTCAATATCTGCAAATCAATCAATGTGATACACCACATTAACAAATTGTAGAATAAAAATCAGAGGAACATCTCAATAGATGCAGAAAAAGCTTCTGACAAAATTCAACATTCATGTATGATAAAAACTCTCAGTAAAGTGGGTTTAGAGGGAACATACTGCAAAATAATAAAGGACATATAAGACAAACCTACAACTAACATTATTCTCAATGGTGAAAAGCTGAAAGCATTTCCTCTAAGTTCAGGAAAAAGACAAGGTTGCCCACGCCTTCCACTTTTATTCAACATAGCATTGGCTGTTTTAACAAGAGAATTTAGATACGAAAAAAGAAATAAAAGACATCCAAATTAGAAAGGAAGAAGTAAGACTGTCACTGCAGATGGCATGATGCTATATATAGAACATCCTAAAGATGTCACGAAAAAACTATTAGAACTAATAAATGAATTCAGTAAAGTTGTAGGATATAAAATTAATATATAGAAATCTGCCATATCTCTGTACATTAATAATAAAGTAGCAGAAAGAGAAATTAAGAAAACAAACCCATTTATAACCACATCAATAAGAATAAGTTATCTAGGAATAAACCTAACCAAGGAGGTAAAATATTTGTATTGAAAATACTAAAAGACACTGATGAAAGAAATTGAAGATGACATAAAAAATGGAAAGTTATACCATGATCATGAATTGGAAGAATTAATATTAAAATGACCATACTACCCAAGGCAATCCACAGATTCAATGCAATCCCTATTAAAGTATCAATGACGTTTTTCACAGAACTAGAACAAATAATTCTAAAATAGGTATAAAAACACAATAGACCCTGAATAGCCAAAACATTCTTGAGAAAGAAGAACAAAGCTGGAGGTATCACACTCCCTCATTTCAAACTATACTACAAAGCTACAGTAATCAAAACAGTATGGTACTGGCGCAAAAACAGACACATAGCTCGATGGAACAGAATAGAGGGCCCAGAAATAAACCCATGCCTTTATGGTCAATTAATCTATGGCAAAGGAGGCAAGAATATACAATGGTGGAAAGATGGCTTTCTCAATAAATGGTGTTGGGAAAACTGGACAGCTACGTGCAAAAGAATCAAACTGGACTACTTTCTCATACCAGATACAAAAGTAAACTCAAAATGGATTAAAATCTTAAATGTAGGACCTGAAACCATAAAACTTCAAGAAGAAAATATAGGGACTACAGTCTTTGATGTAGGTCTTAGCGATATTGTTTTGGGTGTGTCTCCTCAGGCAAGGGAAACAAAAGCAAATATAAACAAGTGGGACTATGTCAAACTAAAAAGCTTTTGCACAGTGAAGAAAAGTATAAAAAAATTAAAAACGTTGCTTACTGAATGGAAGCAGATATTTGCAAATGATATATCTGACATAGGGTTAATATCCAAAATATCCGAATAATTCAAACAACTCAACATTAAGTAAATAAACAACCCAGTTAAAAAATGGGCAGAGAACCTGAATAGACATTTTCCCAAGGAAAACATACAGATGGCCAACAGACACATGAAAAGATGCTCAACATCACTAATCATCAGGGAAATACAAATCCAAACCACAAGGAGATGTCACCTCACACTTTTCAGAATGGCTATTATCAAAAAGAAAACAAAGAACAAGTGTTGGAGAGGATGTACAGAAGAGGGAACCTTCATGCACTGGAGTTGGGACTGTAAATTGGTGCAGTCACTATGAAGGTTCCTCAAACAATTAAAAATAGGAACACCATATGATCTAGCAATTCCACTTCTGGGTATTTTTCTGAAGAAAACAAAGACACTAATTTGAAAAGATACAGGCACTCCTATGTTTGTAACAGCATATTTACAGTAGCCAAGATACAGAAGCAACCTAAGTGCCCATCAGTAAATGAAAGAATAAAGAAGATGTGTTATAAATATACAATGGGATATTACTCAGTCATAAAATTAATGAAATCTCACCATTTGTGACAACATGGATAGACCCAGAGGGTATTATGCTAAGTGAAATAAATCAGACAAAGACAAATACTGTATGATTTCACTTATATGTATAATAGAATCTAAAAAACAAAACAAATGTACAAACATAACAACAGAAATAGAGTCATAGATACAGAGAACAAACAGGTGATCGCCAGAGGGGAAGATGGGTGGGTTTGGGGGGTGGTAGTGAGTGAAATAGGTGAGGGGAATTAACTTCAAGTTACAAAATAAATGAGTCAAAGGGATGAAGTGTACAGCATGGGGAATATAGTCAACAATAATGTAATAATTTTTTTATGTTGACAGATTGTAACTAGACTTATTGATGTAATCATTTTGCTCTGTATAGGAATATCAGATAACTATGTTGTGTACCTGTAACTAACATAGTGTTGTAGGTCAATGATACTTCAATAAAAAAGTGTTTCTTAACAAAATGCATTGAGCAGTAACTTGAATTTGCTATTGCAGTGATCCAAATTGGTGAAAAACACACCATTAAATCGACAGGGTTCTTTTGTTTTAAATTAACTTTTTAAAAGTTTATTTTACGCTATGTATGGTACTTCCGTTTTCTCATAAAATTAAATGTGTGCAGGTTTGTATAGTTTCTTTTTCCAAACCCAACAATCAGATGAGTAAAAAAGAATTGTCAATTATTTCTAAATAAATGTGGGAAAAAAACAACAAAAATATGATTTAAAAAAATCTATGGATTTTGGAGGCATGCCCTCTGGAAAACATTATCAACTTTGCAGTTACATGAGACAAAAATGGAAAGGTTGCATGCTTGAAACAGCTACCTTTGTGTAATGATAAACCACACACACACACACACACACACACACACACACATTTCTTAAAGACCTTAGGAGTTACATTTGGGCCAGAGACCTCTTAGATCTTGACAAAAATTGGGTGTGTCCAAATGTGGAAGGACTGGGGAACTGTGTTGAGGATCACAGACCTATCTTCGCTTTACCTGTATCTCTTGATTATATATATCCTTGGAATTATTAGTAAAGTTTGATATTAGGTAAGACCTCTGATTCTTTTCAGTTCAACAATGTGACAATTGTGTTATCATGGATATTTAAGCCAAAGAAAGAATCTCTACAATTGGAATTTCAGATATTAAGATTCCTTCTTAGAACCATGGCAAGTGTGTAATGCAATTGACTGTCATCTTTTCTGCATACTTGGAATGTAGTTCTGGTCTATAATAAGGCCAAGAAATATTTGTGGGTGTTATTGAGTATTACTCAGAGTTCTAATACGAGAAGAAAATGGAAGAAAGTAAAGAGAGGAATAAAATGAAAGTGAAGGATATAATAAGAAAAAAAGAAAAGGAAAAGAAAACAATGAGGAGGGAGAAAGGAAAAGTAATAAAGAGTGTCATATGTTGGAAAATAGTAGGACCTTCTCTCGAATTGCTGCAGGTGCTGTTTGACTCCAGCTCAAAGATTGCACGCTGCTGACTTGGAGCAGAGGAACCAAATGCTAACATGCCAAGCTTCTCATGAGCCATCAAGTTGAAGCCAATTGATGTAAGGAAAATAGGTTTACTCAAGGAGAAAGCATGACTTTATTTCAGAAGTTGGAAAATAAACTGCCTTGAACTAATGTGAATAATAGCAGTAAATTAAGATGGATAGAAATGAATATTGCATTTAGTTCTGGTCACCAAACTTATACAAGGATAAAAATGGACCTGAGGAGAATAATCAGAAGATTCAGTCCTATGTCAGGTCAAGACCTGGTGGATATTTTAGAGATTTACCAGGGGGAAAATACATGAATGGTTTTCATTAGGGGGGAAAAAAACTTGTGCTATGAATACAATGAAAACATAATGGTGAAGAGTTCAGGGAAACAGATTTTGTTTACAAATGGGAAATAGTATTTTGACAAAAAATAATATACAAGAATTGAATGGAATACCTTGTAGGGGGTGATTTCCTTGACATTTTATGACTCTTAGCAGAGGTGCTATAGATTAAATATCAGAAAAATAATTGAATATAATACATGTTGTTTACTTCTAATTCAGAATATGTATTATTTTATTGCACAGAAATGGGTGTCTTATGTTCTCTGATGGCTCCAATTTCACTCAGCATAGCATATGCAGCTTTTACCATGGTCAACATGGCCCTCTAAGATATGCCTCTTGTTATTCTTTGCCTTTGTTTCCTGCCACTCTTCATCATTCACTCTGTCCTGTAAGCCTTATTATAAATTTTTGAATATGCCTGCTTTTTCACTTTCTGTCCCCTTTTCCTGGGACATGGTGTCCCCAGCTATCCAAATTCACACGACTCACTTCCTTACTTCACTGAGGTCTCTGCTCAAATGTCACTTCATGGGAAAGGTTTCCATGACCATGCTACCTAAAATAGCATCTCATTCTTGACCTTCTTATTCTGTTTTAGTGTCTTTAAGGATGTTATCACCACCTTACATTAAGATTTATTTACTTATCCTCTATCTCTATCACCTAGAATGTAAGCTGTATAACAGCAGGGACTATGATTTGATTACTGCTATATCTCCAGAGCTTAGAATAATAACCTGATGCATATCAGATCAATAACTCTACCCAACCATGTTTGGCATTCTCAAAGGAGCATCTACGGATAGTTTGATTATTTTAATACTTCTTGATAAAAAAGGGCGAGTGTGTGTGTGTGTATGTGTGTGAATGTGTGCGTGTATGAGCAACTTGCATTGCACATATGCATGTCTAAACCTCCAGCATCTACTTCACATTTGGCTAGTTTAATCTACCAGGGAGACATGTGCAAGACACAGCTGGAGACAGAGGGAACTGAGTATCGTGGCATAGATATCGTTGTTCCCATTCTGAAACTTACATTTAGGATATTATCCCATGACAAAAAGCATTATAAACATTTCACATGAATCTAATTTATCCCATGCTTACTTCAGGAAAGGAAAGAGAACACAAATGTCAGTGATGAGTTTTGAATGATTCATGTAAACTCTTCTTGGAAGAATTTACATTGGTGGAACTTTTGAAAGTCCAAGGGCTAGGCTAGAAGTAAACACAGCCCAGAGACTCATTATATATCTCGCACTGCTCATGATGTAGCTAAGTTTTGTCTAGTATATACTTGCACTACTTGGAAAATGATGAGGTGTACCCGCTACTACAGGTTTCCATTTGACAGAAGGAGAAATGGAGACTAAGTGGCTTGTCCACCTCCAAATAGCAAGTTAAAAGAGCATGGCCACCATACCCATTACCCTTTCCTTGTAGACTTTTCATGTACAATTCTGAACTATAGAAATTGCAGCAACTTGAATATATTTAGAGATGCTTTCATATGAATGCTTCCCTTTCCACTTGTCACATGCTCCAACTAGGAGCTTCATAATCTGCAAACCCAAGAAATCAGAAGCTTCAGAACAAATTGTTATCACTTTGATAGCAGCTGGAGACTCAGTGTATGTCAGCCTTCTCTGAGAACAACTACTTGTCAAAACAGCCTAAAGAATACAAAGGCAATAGAAGTTCATGCCAGAAATAGAGAAGGATTTCCCAGGACTCTTATCAGGATAACTCACTTTCAAGAAAGATGCCTAAAAATCAGGAGAGTAGAATCACAGATACTTCCAGCATCATGTCATGTCCACTCTTCCTGGGAAGAAGAAAGAAAGTAGAAGGAGAGATAGATAGATAGATAGATAGATAGATAGATAGATAGATAGGAAAGAAGAGAGGGATGACAGAGGGAGGAGGGAGGGAGAGGGGCAGGGAGGAAGGAAGGAAGAGGTTCATGCCATCTGTTTGTCCCCATAAAGAGCTTTTCTAAAAGTACCTCCCAGTGACTTCTACCTACACTTCACGAACCATGGTTGTGTCACATGAGCATTTCCTGTTTCAAGGGAGACTAGCTCTTTGCCTTTAAGCTGACACGTTGACATCCTAAATAAGATTAAATTTCTGTTAGCAAGGAAAAGGAGGAGAACATATATTGGGAGAACTAGTAGCATTAGTTGCTGCTGCCACAGGGACAAGATCTCCTAAATTCTCACAACACAGGTCTGATTTTTATTTTACAGAGAGAGGAGGAAAATGTCTCTTTTTTTTTTTCATTTTTTTGGTAAAAGATAAATATTCCAGGCAATTATGTGCATTTGTGAATCATTCTAATTTCAGCTTCAGCATTCAGTTGAGTGGCAGGACAATCTACGTTTCTCTTGATTCCCTTCCCCAATAAAACATCTGCCTACATACTAGAATTTTTATTAAAGGAGCACAGGGAGCTTCAACATAATTCATCTCTAACTCTTTTTCTGGCAAGTCCTTGTATAAAACAATCTTCCCTTTAATAGGAATCTGATACTCTTTTTCTGGCATAAAACTTACATTCATCTGGTATAATGAAGGTTTGTTTTTGAAGAGAGAGACTTTTTGCCAACAAAATGAGAAACAGTGTGGGGGAGGATGGATGTTATATTGTTATGGAATGATATATTATTATTTTCAAAGCTCTGAGGAGAGATACTCAACCTTGTCAGCCTTGATTTATGTCTGTTCATTCTGTGATTCAATAGGAAGTTCAGGTGAGCTTTACTGAAATATTTTGTTATGTATTTTTCTACTGAGTGCAGTGAAAAGCATCCTGTACCCCCGACCTCACTTCACATTTCCACTGTTAAGAGCTAAGCTTTTATTGAGTGGATGCTGCATATTTTTATGACTAAAACGTATTTACAATCTATATATATGTACCTAACTCAGAATGACCTTTCCAGGGGTACTTGAAATCAGATTATTAATGGAGAGATTAGGGTATATGTTTGGAAAAGTTTTAAACATCATTTTTAGGGTAGCTAAGTTTTGAACAAAACCCCTGAATATTTTCATACTTACAAAAATTTTTCTACATGAATCACAGAATCTATTTAAAAGCAAATATAGAGGCATATCCTACTTTAGAATGTAAAAATAAGTCCTGAAATGTAACTGGATTACTTCAGTATCACTTGGGTTTATAAAGGTATGGAGTAGTAAATAAAAAGACATGTAATTATTTTTTTTAAGTCCACAAAGGGCTTCTAATACATATGGGAAGAGAGTATATGATAACAATGATATTTCAAAATAGTAAAAAAAAAAAAGAAAAAAAGGTGAGATTGTTGAAAAAAATAGTGTTGGAACAAGAATTTAGTTATAAGGGAAAATAAAGCTACATATGTAATTCCTTCTTTATACAAAAGATAGTTCCATAAATGTAGGTCATGTGTTTGATAATGTTCAAGGGAGTAAGGTCTTCTTAATTAGGACTTAAGCACTATGAAGAGTAAATTAATACACTTGATGGCATAAAATTTCTGGTGTGTGTGTGTGTGTGTGTTATATTCCCATAATGTAAGGCTTGTCTTTTTACTTTCTTTGTGGTCTTTTTTTTTTTTTTTTATGTACAAGAGTTCCTAATTTTAACAAGTTAAATTCTCAAATTTGTGCTTTATATCCAGTTCTTTTATATCCTACTCAAAAAATTTTGCCTACTGTAAGGCTATAAGGGTAACATTCTTTATTATTTTGTAGAATCTTTATCATTTTACCTTTTACATTAGATTATCCAGTTGATCTAATATCTAATATCTAATATCTCTTATTGGTTAAGTTTATTCTTTGTTCATCACACTGCCATGTCACATTGCCACAAATTAAGTGACAATGTATATGCAGGTCTGTTCTAGGCTTTCATTCTGTTTCCTTAGTTTGTTTGATTAGAATTATAGCAACACCACATTATAATTTTCTTGTTTTATTGCTCTGGCTAGGAATTCCAGTATAATATTGAAGAGAAATGGTGATGGCAAGACTTCTTGTTTCATTCCTAACCTCTAAAGAAAGGTTTCAATATTTCATAATTAAATGCATTTTTAATTTATATTTTTATCAGATTAAGAAAGTCTTCAAACTTTCTGTCTTCTTTAAAATTCTCTTGGATATTTTTGGACCATTGTATTTTCATATACATTTTAGAATTAGCTTATTAATTTTTACTAAAAACCACATTAAGGATGTTGATGCAATCATACTGAATCTTTAGGTCAAAATGGAAAGAATTCAGATCTTATCCATAATCATGGTGTGCCCCTCCATTTATTTAAGTCTTAAAGTTTATTTCAATCATATAGATAGATAATTTTAGTTTTATGTGAAAGAATCTGGCATATTTTTAATTTTATTTATTTCTAAAAGAGAACTTTTAGAGTAATGTTTTCTTGAGAGTTACTTTAGTCCTATTAGCTATGTTTTACTTTTCTGAAGTCTTTACTGAAAGTCTCATGTTCCCAAAGGGGGTTCTCTACTCTGGCTGGTGGTAACTCAGAAGATTCTCAGGTCTCCGTAGACCCTGGAAATTGTTTGGCATATAGTTCCCAGTAATTTACTTTCCCTAATATTGTTATTTGCCTGGATTCATGGAGTTTTCCCCTAGAAAAACAGAGATTGCATTCAACAAAAGACTCAAGGTGTCTCTTTATAGACTTCTGGAGCTCTTTCTCTGCTTAGCTCCCTCCTCTGTGAAACTCCGAACAGCAAATTCTAGCTTCTTCAGCCTCCCTGAATTCGTTATCTGTCTCTTCTATTCAATGACATCTCTGAACTCTGAGTTCCCCTCCATTCATCACAGACCAAAGACTGATTTCAGGAAAAAAGACAGGGCAATTGTAAGGCATGTTTCATTTGTTTCCATTATTTTTCAAATCGTAGGCCTTTGCTGCTGTTATTCAGTGTCTGAAAAGTTGTTTCTCATTTTTCTCCAATTTTCAAGTCGTTTAAGACAGGAAGAACTGTGCTATAGCAGTTACCCCTTCATGAGCAGAAATAGAAATCTTTTGTCTACATTTTTTCATCTTGGTTTTCATGCATTTGGTCCTCTCTCCTGCCATGCCTGCTAACATTTTATTCAGTACTGGTTATTGTGCTTAAGAAAATTGAGGCTCTGTGGTGTTTTCTTCCTGTAGAGAGGATTTACTTGATGTCTCAGTCACTAAAGTAGAGGCAAATTATAAACTATATTTTCACTTATCACAAAATCAATTGTATCATATCTATAAAATAGAATATTATAGAACTTTTATAATAAAAAGTAGATCTGTATGTGCTGATATGTAAAGATATCTATAATGTATTAGTTTGTTAGGGCTGCCATAACAAAGAACCACAGACTGGGTGGCTTAAACTACAAAAATTTATTTTCTCACATTCTGAAGGCTATAAATTCAAAATCAAGGTATCAGTAATATTGGTTTCTTCTGAGGGCTTTTCTCCTTGGCTTGTAGATGTCTATCCTATTCCACGGTCTCCCATCCGTATGACCTCTTTTTACCTTAATTACCTCTTTAAAGATCCATCTCCAGATATAGTCACATTCTGAGGTACTGGGGGTTAGGACTCCATCATACGAATTTTGAGAAAACACAATTCAGCCCATCCCATATATTATAAAGAAAATAAAGCAAGGTATGAATAGTATATGTAATAAGTAATTTATTACAAGTAATAAGATTTCACTTGCTTTTAAGGTATTTGCATATATGTATTTGCATAAATGTGTAAGACTTCAAAGAAAGTGTTAATAGCAGTTTCTCTGAGAAATTGGACTGAGGGTTCATGGTGACAGAGGAAAGTAAGAGTAGGAATGCCTTTTAGAATCTTTCTATACTGTTTGCTTATTTTGCCATACTTCTGTATTACTTTTATAATAGTAAAGAAAGATCAACTTTACAGATGCTCTCATTTTACTGATGAGTAAATCAAGGGCCAAACTCACCTGGGGTTACTCAATTATTTCCGGATAAAGCCAGAAGTACAAGTTTTATAACTGCTGTATGTGTGATCTTTTATGCTTGTCAAATAGTCATTCTGCCTCACATGGTGATTGGCTATATAGATCTTAACTTTCCATTTCACTACTTACGTAAGTTTCTACTGTGGTTATTTGAATCACATGATAACCACTTAGAGTATGTTACACGAAGAACTTAGTAAAGTTATTATGTTTAGGTTTCATTGTTCCTCAGCTTGATTATTTTCTGTTTTCAGGTATAAGTTTAATACAACTTTATTTTAAAAGAAAGCCTTACAGTGTAATAGGTCATTCTATTCTGAATTTTCAGCTCCTTTCCACAAATATCGCATTACCATCTCTCTTTATTGTGGGTACCTTGGCAACTCCAGGCCTCCCTGATCTTCGGTTATCTCAGTAAAGCCCCTTGTTCATTCACCTTCCAACTTAACAACAGGTCTAATTCTCAACACGCTTCCTTTGTTACCTGACACTACTTTAACCTTTGCCCCTAATTGTCTTCCATGATCAGGCCTCCATTGACCTCCTATAATGGACCAGCCTCAGCTGTGTCTCACCGTGTGACTCCCAGAAATAGAAGTAAGGCTTCCTGACCCTTCATGTGGTATTTTCTCACTTGAATAGTGTGGAGAAAATGCAGTTGCGAATACTACTCTCGTGTGACAGGCTCTATAATTCACTGTGAACAGTCAAATGTCACTTCATTACAGGATCTCCACTTTAAACACAGTTCTTTGGCTAGAATTAGAAAGGACCTGATGTGGCAGAAGCAGCAGCAGGATTTCAAAGAACTTCGCTTTCAGGTGGCTTGGACAATTTGTTCTGAAACTGCACGTGGTTTTGAATTTATTCTCTTTTAAGTGAGTCTCTCATCTGGTTCTGTGAAGATGGAAGACTCAATTAAGAAACCACTGTGTGGCAGTCTCAACTGGGTCCTTTATCCTGCTCAGTGTGGAGGGGAAAAAAAGACTCCCCAGAGCAAAATGTACCATAACCATTTCACTTGACCTGTCTTTACTGACTAGGTCACTCAAAGTTTGTTTCTTTTTTTTTTTTTTAAAGGAGGAAACATAAAAGACATTAAACGGCTTAGTTGTTTCCTTTTAAGCACAGGGGCTGAGAGGGAAGAGGTCACTATGCCAAGGGTGGTCACAAGATGATACCCTGTCTGTTATCACCCTAGGTGGTTGCTGAGGCTTCCTCGTTTTCTTCACTTTGCCTAAGCCGCTCTCACCCAAATTCCTTGATCTTACCTGTTTTTATCAGCAGAGTCAAAAAATTGAGAAATCAGATTGACCTGATGTCCTCTGTTGAATAAGTCTATATACAGATCTCCCAAGTGGGGAATGGGAAGACTAGGTGCATAAGATGATCATTTGGGATGCTGAAATAAAATAGGAAAACTTATATTTATATTTATTTTCACCTAAATATAAGAACAAAGTTAATCTTCAGACTATTTAATTTATGAGTTGATATCTGTGCCCTCCTATCATGTTTCCAATAGGGAGACCAGATGTCTGGAAGGACAAGTGAGAGAAATGTGGTGGGATTGAAAGTGGCAATCTTTCTAGTGCACTTGTTTTTAGCTGTTGTGTTATCACAGTGTATATATGTGTGGATACCTTAATTTATTGATTGCTTTACCCAGATTTAACTAAGCCAATCATCACAGGTGGTTTAGTAAAATTTCTGCAAATTGTAGAAGGAGAAAATATGAAACAAAAATGCAACCCAAGAAAATGTCAAGAAAATAGAGGAGTTAGCACTTTTAAACTTAGAATGAGCTTTTTATCATCCATATTAAAAATTAAAGACAAAAATGATTTAATCATGTCTGCTGCATTCCATCAGATTTTTGCTAGTTTAAAAAGTCATCAATAATATATTCATGAGAACACTATGGATTTTGTCCTATTAATTATTAGACAAATTTTAAAAATTTTTAATTTCATTTTACTTTATCCTTTTAAATGTTTTATTTTCAGTAGATTTTACAGCGTGCATCATAATAGTACAGTAGTACATGTATATAATATACATCAAAAAAAATCATACAACTGTTAGAGCTATATGTTCAAACATTTATTGGTAGAGCACATCATCAAAACAGTCAAACATTTATTGGTAGAGCACATCATTAAAACAGTGTAGAGACCACTGGTGAGATTTTCGCTTCTCTCTGACCAGAGAAAGAAAAACATTGTGTTTTGAGCCAAGGAAGGGCCTTGCTAGTCATCACTGGGGCAAACCACATGCCTTCTGCGTGCACCCAAACTGGTGCCAGGTGCTGTGGGTCACGCGTATTTGGATAAGCAAGAGGAGGAAAGAGCTCAGGCGGAGGTGGAGCTCTTCCCAGAGTTGTTTTGGGATCATACTTGAGCATCTGAATTTTTCAAAGATGAGCACATTTCATCTGGGTCAATAAGGGCTATATTACAAATATACCTAGGATTACAAATATCCTAGGTAAGGTCTAAAAATGTTTTCACATCCGTTACCTCCATCACATTTCCCACCCTGGCCCCAGCAAAAAACAAGCAGAAAGCTCCACGTGTGTCACACCCCCTCATTAGTAGATCAGACCAAATCTCCATTCAAGGAGAGAGAATGCCACTCACGGCTTCCTTCCTTCAGAGATAAGGAAACTCCTTCTCAAGAAGGAGGTCGCTTTGCTTTTTGGTGCACTGTGCATTCTACAACTCATGGTTAACTTTGTGATGATGTGGATTTCTACTAATAGACATTGAGGAGGGCCAGTACCCTTGGATAGGCTAGCAAACTTCGTATCAGCAGAGAAGTTTCATTAGCAAATAATTCCTATGATTCTCCAAGACAAGACTACAGAAGGTGAGGCCTCATTCTTTCTGTTCTGCTGCTCACAGCTTTGGGTCAGTGCACTGATTGCCGTTTCCTGAGGTTTCCATACGTCAGGCTTCCATAACCCTGCTCTGGACCATCCTTAGTTTTGCTACATGTCTCTACTACAAAATACTCAAAGACTAGTTCTGACAGCTACTTGTATGTTCATGAATAAAAATCTACTACACTGCAGGATTTCAGTTTTATAGCGTCTGCCTGGATTGCACTTACTTAGGTAGAATGCCATCAAGCATGACTATAAAAAAAACAACAGCACTGTGTGACTTTCTTTTTATGTATTCAAGCTACACTATTCACATTCTTCTCAGAAAAAGAAAGTGCACATATATGCATGGGAAGATAGAGTTCTTCTGAAACTGAACATGTTTCATGAGAACTAGTTAAAGTCATCTTAATCTTCACAAGTGGCATGAATATTTTTCCAGGTCAGGAAGCAAGACACGGTATTGGTACATCTATGTTTTGTCTAGAATACGGGATCAAGAAAGCCATGAACAATCTACTTGCAAAATTAGGTACTAAAACTAACCTTTGGGAGAACTTTATGTCCTTGAGCTGCTATTTTCCATGAGCAAGTTATTGAGATTCACTCAGATTTACTGTTATTAAAATTCTTCCTCATCACTACCAGCATCATTATCACCCCCAGGTGGACATAGCACTTTTCTTTCCAGATGCTTAAGTTGCTTTACTTATATTACTGTAGTCATTTTAAAATATGCTTAAAATATAAGCCCACACACTTATCCACACAACACCTCCCTATGGAGAAAAAGGAAAAATAAAATGATTTAAATTGACATTTTCCCCATAGTCTCTGGCTACAGATGCCAGTGGCCATTCCAAAGCCGTAGCACTTCGTTTATTCTTATAGTATTCCAGGGAGATAAGAATAGTCATTATTCATCTAATAAGAAATGAAACAGAGGTGTGGAATGTAAAAAAGACTTGTTCAAGGACACATTCTGAATTAGCAACATTGCCAATAAGTTAGCCAAAGCCTTGTAATCTTTGCATCAATCTTCTTCATGCTCAAATATGCAGATTCAATGATACAGATTTTATTGAGATGTACTCTGTGCAAGTCAGAGGCTTTGAACTCCTGCAAATATGTTGACCACACACCTCAGAGATGGTAAATAGGGCAAATATACACATGTGTGGATCGCTGAGATTTTATGGAAAGAAAACAGAGTTTAGAATGAAGTTGAAGTGGATTTGAAGCTATCATCTTGATATGGTTCTTAGTAGCTCAAAGACATTGGTTAATTTAAAAATTTTTCTTTGGTATTGAGGTTCCTCATCAAGAATAAGAGAGTAATATTACCAGGTGTTCAATGAGATTGGCACATGGTGAGAACATCATGTATTATAGCTGTTGTTTTTGTTACCCTTATTATTACTATGATTGTTATTGTAATGACACTGAGACCTTTTATTTTGGAATGCAAAGACTCTTTTAGGACTTTTTAAAAATAAAAAGTGCATATATTTAAGATGTACAACATTGTGTTTTAATACAAATATACATAGTGAAATGATTACTACAGTCAAGCTAATTACCATATCCATCTTCTCACGCAGTTACCACTTTATCTTTGTGGTGAGAGGACCTGAGATCTACTCTTTCAGCAAATTTTCAGTGTACAGTACAATATTGTTAAGTACACTCACCGTGCTGTACATTAGATCTCTAGAACTTACTCACCTTACATGACTGACATTTTGTACCCCTTGACCAACACCTTCCAATGTCCTCCATCTCCCCACCCCTGGTAACTAGTGGTCTACTCTCTGTTTCTACATATTTGATATTTTTAGATTACATATATAAGTGAGATCATACAGTTTTATTTCTGTAATTTTGCGGGGAAAGCGAGATTCCCCGGGGGCTGATGCATCTTGGTGACATGATGACCCTTAGGCCTATCTCTCAGCTTCTCACAGACACCATGTTTGTGAATAAAGTTGGAGAATGGAAAATAATAATAATTATAAAAACAAACAATGGACTTATTTCACATAGCATAATGTCCTGCAGGTTCATTCATGTTGTTGAAAGCGGCAGGATCTCTTTTTTCCAAGCCGAGTAATATTGCATTTTACATATACACCGCAATTTCTTTATCCATTCATCCATAGACAGATACTTTGGTTATTTCCATATCTTGGGTGTTTTGAATAATGCTGGAGTACAAAGACTCTTGACTACTAGTTACGATTGGTAGGCCTTGGTGAGTCCTGTGTGAATGATTTGTTTGCTTTCTGGTTCCTGCATCCTCTCCCTCCTCTGCTTAGACTCAACCCCCAAATTTGGGTTCAGCTCCACCCCAAACTCAGAATGCCCACAGTTAGCAGGACTTTGGGGAACACTAGTAAGTCAAGTGACTCAACACCAACTCTTCCTGTCTGGGAATACTTTTCTGTAGTACACTCTTTTTTTGTAACTGGCGTGTTGCCTTGGGACCAGATCTCAGTTTTGAAGTACACTTGGCTTCCATGTTTGCCTTTTTTGCTGGCACAATCACCAAGGTCCCACAAACCCAGGACTCTTTAAAAAGTCTTGCTTTAATCAGTTTTCACGATTCTAAAGTCAACCTCACATTTGATTCCATGATTGGCCCCGATCCCTGCTGGGGGTGATCCTTTCAATGAACCTGCATATTCTCTGCCTAAGACTTCTTAAGGGATCCTCCATGATTAAGGAACAGCTTCATCTGCTGGATTGCCAATATCTGCCCAGCGTCTGAACCTCATAACTATCACCAGATCTTCTGAAGAGAGCAATTGTGTGTCTACACATGTTTCCTCCCAGTATGTTAAACCTCGATCCATTTATGCTTACCCTACACCGGTCAGCATATTCATATGTCAGACCCTCATCTCTCCCACTCACCTCTGACTTAACTTTTCTTAAGACCATTTCTTCCATCTAAGGAGATTCTAGACTCCAATAAGGAGAGGAGCTCCTTAAAAATTTCTTACCCAAACCAGATTTGTGGCCCATATTGGTATCTAGGAAAATCAAGATTATATTGAATATCAGTGGAAAGTTGACACTGAAAATAAGTCACCAGATGGAAGTCTGAGTGACATTCTGGAAGAGCTAAAATAGAACATGGGCATGTGGGTTGGGATGGCTACGTGGTGGTGTAGGCCCCTGTTAAGCCCAGAACTTCAGGTCTCTCGGCACTAGTTCTCAGAGACACCACCTTCTTCCTTCCTTCTCCTTTGCTTCTGATAAGATGATGTCTCCCCAGTCACAGTTCTGTGGCCTCAGCAGCATCATCAGTTACTTGAGGGACCAAAATTTGCCACAATTTGAAACACATTATGAATTTTCATAGGCCTATATGGCTTTATGTAGAAAAAAACAGGTAGACTTTTTCAGTGTAATCTGTACCCCCATGTTTTTCCTGGATCTGGAATAAAATTGCTTTCTTGTATTTGATACTCCATTTTGCTAGGATGAATGCCTGAAAAGAAATTAATGACAAAAACAAAAAATGGTTCAAAGAGTGAACAGCATCAAGGCTTGTAACAAGAACCTCCCTGGCCCTCCACAGTACCACCGACAACAGTGAAGAGGGGACCCCTGCATCCTGGGTACTGCTAACAAGTCCCTGGTCTCCCAGTACCCCGACTCTCACCACCACTGCTTATCTTGAGACCATCAGGATGATTATCATTATGTCCTTTATCCCTTTTGACATCATCTCTCATCTCTTGATGCTAAAATATGGGAAAGAAGGGATCCCCCCACTTACTGACCCCACTCAGATCTTCCTTGTCATCTTTCCAGCCCGTGTTTCCTCAATAACACTTATTATCATTCTTTACTGTTTTTTTCCTTCTCTCACTAGATTGTAAGTCCCTTGAGGACAGGAAGTTCATATGTTTTTGTATGTTTTATTTACTACAGTATTCCCCAGCATTTAGAACAGTGCTAACAGAGTAGCATTTTTGTTGAATAATCTGAACATAGCACTATAATAATACTGTAACAGTAATAGTGTTGATAATATTTTTACACATTAAACACTTTTAATAAGCTAAGTATTGTGCTAGATTCTCTGAATATATTATTTCAGTTTAGCTTGTTAACACTTCCATGAAATAGGCTCTTTCATTAGCCCTACAGCATAGAGAAGTTGAGTAATTTGTTAACAGTTGCTCAGCTGATAAGAGACAGAGTTCACAAGAAGTCCACACTCAGGCTTCTTTTGCAAACATTTGACTTCCTGGACTCTGGGCAGTGTCTGCAGATGCAGATCATGATATCATATTTTTTTAGGACCAATACCAACAACCCATTGCATCACACCACAGGTCTCTTGGACTTCTGATTAGTTTTTTTGCTCACTCCCTCCAGGCTGTTTTCCACTCATCGATTGGATATAGAAGGATGGCTTCTCCTTGCCTTTATTATTAGTTTACCTAAGCCAAGCTTTAATGAACAGCCCATACCCTACCTGGTATTTGTTTTTTAGATTGTGCCTACTTTAGATTTGTAACTCCCATGTTAAAGTTACTGAAGTGTTTCTTTTGTCCCATGGCATGGGTTAAGACAGTATTTAATCCACTTTGGTTTTGCTGTCTATAGTGGACAGATACAGCTACAGGGTCTGCAGGATGGCTTCGGGCCATACTCTTGATCTTTTTTGATGACTCTTTTTCCAATGTCCCTACATTTCACTGTGGTATTCAACCTTCTGAAGTGGAAGGGAAGAAAAGGAAGTGGCTTGTGCTAGAATACGAAACCCCTATATTTGGCTCTATAACTATTATCCAAGTGCCCCCAAAGCATGTAAAACTTATACTAGATAGAGAGAAACAATTCAAGCCACACCCTGGATAATTTTCTTTCCTTTTTTTTGAGCTTTTAATTTTATATTGGAGTATAGCTGATTAACATTGTTATGATAGGGGCTTCCCTGGTGGCGCAGTGGTTGAGAATCTGCCTGCTAATGCAGGGGACACGGGTTCGAGCCCTGGCCTGGGAAGATCCCACATGCCGCAGAGCGGCTGGGCCCGTGAGCCACAACTGCTGAGCCTGCGCGTCTGGAGCCTGTGCTCCGCAACGAGAGAGGCCGCGACGGTGAGAGGCCCGCGCATCGCGATGAAGAGTGGCCCCCGCTTGCCACAACTGGAGAAAGCCCTCGCACAGAAACGAAGACCCAACACAGCCAAAATCAATCAATCAATCAATCAATCAAACATACGCATCTGATTCAAGATCCTCATTAAAAAAAAAAAAAAAAAAAAAAAAAAAAAAAAAAAAAAAAAAAAACATTGTTATGATAGTTTCAGGTGCACAGCAAAGTGATGATATTTTTCCTTTAAACTATATCCATTCTGTTTTACTTAATCAGGTTATGATACTTATCCTCTCTTTCCTCTCAGATTATGAGTTGATTTTTTTTTCTGTGAGGAAATAATATTTACTTGGAAATAGACATGGTGTAGCTGTATAAGAACAATCAAAATTTTTGCTTTGGAGTCTAATTAAGACCATCCATTTGAAACCCTCAACATATTTTCTAGTTCTGACTCATTCTCTGGATTTGACCTGTCTTTAGGCTTGATGTAATAACCACAAACTACCAACTTTCTTCAAGTACTGCTGTTTTTCATTCTTTTAGCAGTGGTATGTAATACTATATTTCCCTTTTACCTCCCACTTCTTAAGATTTTCTCCTGTCTAATCAATTCTAGGTATAGATATAGGTATAGGTTGCCAAAACTTTGAGTTTCATTTCAAACCCAATTTCTTTAATATAGGTAACCTCAATTTAAGAGCTACAACTTCAATTCCCCTTTTAAAATATCTTTCCATCTTTCCTTCTTTCTCTCCTTTTCTTCCTTCTTTTTTTCTGTCCTTTATTCCTTCTCTCTCTGTGCTCTTTTTATTTTTATTTGTTTGTTTGTTTTTTGTTAGCATCTAGTACAAGCTATTCACACTATAAAATATGGGAAACAGAGGTGAATATAGCATAGTGTCGTTGCTCAAGGGATTAATATTTTCTATATGGGAGAGACCTATACAAAAAATGTGCTGGGCCTCCAAATAAATTGTACTAAGGCTTTTCCTTGAAATCTCTCATTGAAATGACTAATATAGGCAAATTTCTGTATCAGTTATGAAAACTAGGTAAGAAGGCTACCCATGAACTTGAAACACTGATGGATTTCAATGCGATGGAGGTCTGCTAAGACTGGCTATAGAAGGCCAATCAAACCTAGCAACATATGAAAAAGGTTTACCAACAATAAATAGGATTTATCCCAGGAATGCAAGCTTGGTTTAAGCTCTGAAAATCAAACAAGATAATACACCAAATTAATAAAGGACAAAAACCACATAGTCAACTCAATAGAAATATAAAAAGCACTTGACAAAAATCCACCACTCATGCATGAAAAAAATACTCAAGCAAATAAGTATAGAAGTGAAGTTCCTCTACTGATAAAGGTCATATACTAAAAACAGAAACAAAAAGCATAAAACAAAACAAAATAACCCAGTGAACTTATTTAAGGATTGCATGTTTTCCCTCAATTGGTATATCTTCTTTGTAAATATAACTATTTAAATCCTTTTTCAAGTTTTAAGTGAGTGATTTTTTTCTTTTATTATTGAGTTTTAAGTGTTCTTTATATATTGTGGATACCAGTCCCCTATCAGATATATAGTTTTCAAATATTTTCTCCTGTTTTATCAGCTGATGGTTGATTTCAGGTCTGGGGCAGAGAAACTACAAAGAACACCTTATGGCCAAGAAAGCAAGTAAGTTCTCAAAGACTAAGAGGAGCATGTTCAAAAAACATAGGATCTGGCTTGAACAAACTACCATTGGCCAGTTCTGGGACAGTTTTAACAAGTCTATAACTAATTATAAAACTAACATAATAATAAATAATTTTATAATTATAAAAGAAACAAATGAATTAGAAGGGAGAGCGAGAGAAGAAAAATAAAACAAACTTATATGCTCCCAGCAGATATAATTATCACATTATCAACTTACTTTTAAATTTAGGACTAAAAAAAAAGAATTAAGCATCTAGCCTGCCTATTTAGGAAATATCCAGTTGATAGGGGAAAGCTCTTTTCTATAGAAGATTGTTAGACCACAAATGTAGAAAGATTTAAATATTTTTTAAAAGATCACTATTTTGCAACCTCCATTGAAATAATTGATTCAAGCGAGAATGCCAAAACTATTTATTCAAAGATTGTTGGATAGCACCCTGGATGCAAGTGTATTAATTACCCCACAGATTATTTCCTAAACTAAAATGAATAAAAATTGACCCCACAATGAAGAGATCTGGCTTTGATCACCAAAGCTGAGCATTATAAATAGTGAGGCAACATGGTACTGTGTGCCTTCTAATGTAATGCTTTATGAGGTTCACAGCATCACCTATGAATGATTCTTGCCAAAAAAAAAAAAAAATGACCTGAATCTAAGCTCTCAGATCTAACTTTCAACATACAATAGATTCAAGGGCTGGATAAACAGGTTAAGTACCATCAAAAGTAAACAATTAAACCCAAAAAGAATGGTATGTAGTTTGTAAGTCAACTGACCTGTTCTCTTCAAAAAGTCAATGTCAGGAGAGGGGAAAAAATGGGAGGACTATTATAGAATAAAACCAACTGAAGAGATACAGGAACAAAATGCAACCCCAAACACAGTAAGATAAGCAAAATGAGAAGACAGAAAAACACACAGCAGATGAAGGAGCAAGGTAAAAACACACCAGACCTAACAAATGAAGAGGAAATAGGCAGTCTACCTGAAAAAGAATTCAAAATAATGAGAGAAAGATGATCCAAAATCTTGGAAATAGAATAGACAAAATGCAAGAAACATTTAACAAGGACCTAGGAGAACTAAAGAGAAAACAAGCAACGATGAACAACACAATAAATGAAATTAAAAATACTCTAGAAGGGATCAATAGCAGAATAACTGAGGCAGAAGAACAGATAAGTGACCTGGAAGATAAAATAGTGGAAATAACTACTGCAGAGTAGAATAAAGAAGAAAGAATGAAAAGAACTGAGGACAGTCTCAGAGACCTCTAGGACAACATTAAACGCACCAACATTCGAATTATAGGGGTCCCAGGAGAAGAAGAGAAAAAACAAGGGACTGAGAAAATATTTGAAGAGATTATAGTTGAAAACTTCCCTAATATGGGAAAGGAAATAGTTAATAAAGTCCAGGAAGCACAGAGTGTCCCATACAGGATAAATCCGAGGAGAAGCACGCCAAGACACATATTAATCAAACTATCAAAAATTAAATATAAAGAAAACATATTAAAAGCAGCAAGGGAAAAACAACAAATAACACACAAGGGAATCCCCATAAGGTTAACAGCTGATCTTTCAGCAGAAACTCTGCAAGCCAGAAGGGAGTGGCAGGACATATTTAAAGTGATGAAGGAGAAAAAACTACAACCAAGATTACTCTACCGAGCAAGAATCTCATTCAGATTTGACGGAGAAATTAAAATCTTTACAGACAAGCAAAAGCTAAGAGAATTCAGCACCACCAAACCAGCTTTACAACAAATGCTAAAGGAACTTCTCTAGGCAAGAAACACAAGAGAAGGAAAACAACTACAATAACAAACCCAGAACAATTAAGGAAATGGTAATAGGAACATACATATCAATAATTACCTTAAATGTAAATGGATTAAATGCTCCCACCAAAAGACATAGACTGGCTGAATGGATACAAAAACAAGACCCGTATATATGCTGTCTACAAGAGACCCACTTCAGACCTAGGGACACATACAGACTGAAAGTGAGGGGATGGAAAAAGATATTCCATGCAAATGGAAATCAAAAGAAAGCTGGAGTAGCAATTCTCATATCAGACAAAATAGACTTTAAAATAAAGACTATTACAAGAGACAAAGAAGGACACTATATAATGATCAAGGGATCGATCCAAGAAGAAGGTATAACAATTGTAAATATTTATGCACCCAACATAGGAGCACCTCAATACATAAGGCAGATAATAACAGCCATAAAAGGGGAAATCGACAGTGACCCAATCATAGTAGGGGACTTTAACAGAGACATTGACTGGATCTTGTTCAAACAAAGAAACAAAAACAGCTGTAGAAGACAGGTTTGGGGAAAACTGAATAAGGACTATATATTAGTTGACATCATGGAATTGTTAGTTTTCTTTTGTGTGATAATGAAATAATGATTATGTGAGAAAATATACTTATTTTTAGGAGTTTCGTGCTGAAATATTCAGAAGTGTCATATCTGCAAATCACTTCAAACCTTCACCAAACGCACAAACACAAAGAACTAAGCAACGATAAAATATTAATATTTGTTGAATCTATGTTGTGGGTATGTGGGTGTTTATAGGACCATTCTTTCAACTTTTGTCCATGATTACATTCTTTTATAATAAAAAAATTGGAAAAATAGCATCTTTTTCAGGCTTTGATTTTTATGACACTTTATTCAGTTTTACCAACAGGTATAGAACTTAACCTCATTAAGAAACATGAAATTAAAATGCATTAAATGCTGCTGCTTAATGTTTCTGGTAAACTTTCTGTTTAACTTTATTTTTTTTTAATTGAGGTTATTTTTTTTTAACATCTGAATTGGAGTATAATTGCTTTACAGTGGTGTGTTAGTTTCTGCTTTATAACAAAGTGAATCAGCTATATGTATACATATATCCCCATATCTCCTCCCTCTTGCGTCTCCCTACCACCCTCTCTATCCCACCCCTCTAGGTGAATACACAGCACCGAGCTGATCTCCCTGTGCTATGCGGCTGCTTCCCACTATCTGTTTTATATTTGGTAGTGTGTATATGTCCATGCCACTCTCTCACTTCGTCCCAGCTTACCCTTCCCCCTCCCTGTGTCCTCAAGTCCATTCTCTATGTCTGCGTCTTTCTTGTCCTCCCCCTAGGTTCTTCAGAACCTTTTTTTTTTTTTTTTTAGATTCCATATATATGTGCTAGCATGTGGTGTTTTTCTTTCTGACTTACTCTGTATGACAGTCTCTAGGTCCATCCACCTCACTACAGATAACTCAATTTCGTTTCTTTTTATGGTTAATATTCCATTGTATATATGTGCCACATTTTCTTTATCCATTCATCTGTCAATGGACACTTAGGTTGTGTCCATGTCCTGGCTATTGTAAACAGAGCTGCAGTGAACACTGTGATACAAGACTGATTTTGAATGATGGTTTTCTCAGGATATATGCCCAGTATTGAGATTGCTGGCTCATATGGTAGTTCTATTTTTAGATTTTTAAGGAACCTCCATAATGTTCTCCATAGTGGCTGTACCAATTTACTTTCCCACCAACAGTGCAAGAGGGTTCCCTTTTCTCCACACACTCTCCAGCATTTATTGTTTGTAGATTTTTTGATGATGGCCATTCTGACTGGTGTGAGGTGATACCTCACTGTAGTTTTGATTTGCATTTCTCTAATGATTAGTGATGTTGAGTATCCTTTCATGTGTTTGTTGGCAATCTGTATATCTTCTTTGGAGAAATGTCTATTTAGGCCTTCTGCCCATTTTTGGATTGGGTTGTTTGTTTTTTTTGTATTGAGCTGCATGTGCTACTTGTAAATTTTGGAGATTAATCCTTTGTCAGTTGCATCATTTGCAAATATTTTCTCCCGTTCTGAGGGTTGTCTTTTCATCCTGTTTATGGTTTCCTTTGCTGTGCAAAAGCTTTGAAGTTTCATTAGGTCCCATTTGTTTATTTTTGTTTCTATTTCCATTTCTCTAGGAGATGGGTCAAAAAGGATCTTGCTTTGATTTATGTCATAGAATGTTCTGCCTGTGTTTTCCTCTAAGAGTTTTATAGTGTCTGGCCTTACATTTAGGTCTTTAATCCATTTTGAGTTTATTTTTGTGTATGTTGTTAGGGAATGTTCTAATTTCATTCTTTTACATATAGCTGTCCAGTTTTCCCAGGACCATTTATTGAAGAGGCTGTCTTTTCTCCACTGTATATTCTTGCCTCATTTATCAAAAATAAGGTGACCATATGTGCGTGGGTTTATCTCTCAGCTTTCTATCCTGTTCCAATGATCTATATATCTCTTTTTGTGCCAGTACCATACTGTCTTGATTACTGTAGCTTTGTAGTATAGTCTGAAGACTGGGAGCCTGATTCCTCCAGCTCCGTTTTTCTTTCTCAAGATTGCTTTGGGGGCTTCCCTGGTGGCACAGTGGTTAAGAATTCGCCTGCCAATGCAGCGGACATGGGCTTGAGCCCTGGTCCAGGAAGATACCACATGCCATGGAGCAACCAAGCCCGTGCACCACAACTACTGAGCCTGCACTCTAGAGCCCGCGAGCCACAACTACTGAGCCCACATGCTACAATTACTGAAGCCCACACACCTAGAGCCCATGCTCTGCAACAAGAGAAGCCACCACAATGAGAAGCCTGCACACCGCAACAAAGAGTTGTCCCTGCTTGCCGCAACTAGAGAAAGCCCACACAGAACAACAAAGACCCAATGCAACCAAATAAATAAAATAATAAATAAATTAAATTTTAAAAAAAAGAATTGCTTTGGCTATTCAGGGTCTTTTTTGTTTCCATACAAATTGTGAAATTTTTTGTTCTGGTTCTGTGAAAAATGCCATTGGCAGTTTGAGAGGGATTGCACTGAATCTGTAGATTGCTTTGGGTAGTATAGTCATTTTCACAATGTTGATTCTTCCAATCCAAGAACATGGTATAGCTCTCCATCTGTTTCTATCATCTTTAATTTCTTTCATCAGTGTCTTATAGTTTTCTGCATACAGGTCTTTTGTCTCCTTAGGTAGGTTTATTCCTAGGTATTTTATTCTTTTTGTGGCAGTGGTGAATGGGAGTGTTTCCTTAATTTCTCTTTCTGATCTTACGTTGTTAGTGTATAGGAATGCAAGAGATTTTTCTGCATTAATTTTGTATCCTGAAACTTTACAAATTAGTTGATTACCTCTAGTAGTTTTCTGGTAGCATCTTTAGGATTCTCTATGTATAGTATCATGTCATCTGCAAACAGTGACAGTTTTACTTCTATTCCGATTTGGATTCCTTTTATTTCTTTTTATTCTCTGATTGCTGTGACTAAACCTTCCAAAACTATGTTGATTAATAGTGGTGAGAATGGGCAACCTTGTCTTGTTCCTGATCTTAGTAGAAATGGTTTCAGTTTTTCACTGTTTAGAATGATGTTGGCTGTGGGTTTGTCATATATGGCCTTTATTATGTTGAGGTAGGTTCCCTCTATGCCCACACTGTGGAGAGTTTTTATCATAAATGGGTGTTGAATTTTGTCAAAAGCTTTTTCTGCATCAATTGAGATGATCATATGGTTTTTCTCCTTAAATTTGTTAATATGGTGTCTCACATTGATTTGCATATACTGAATAATCGTTGCATTCCTGGGATAAACCCCCTTTGATCATGGTGTATGATCCTTTTAATGTGCTGTTGGATTCTGTTTGCTAGTATTTTGTTGAGGATTTTTGCATCTATGTTCATCAGTGATATTGATCTGTAGTCTTATTTCTTTGTGAAATCTTTGTCTGGTTTTTGTATTAGGGTGATGGTGGCCTCGTAGAATGAGTTTGGGAGTGTTCCTCTCTCTGCTATATTTTGGAAGAGTTTGAGAGGGATAGGTGTTAGCTCTTCTCTAAATGTTTGAGAGAATTTGCCTGTGAAGCCATCTGGTCCTGGACTTTTGTTTGTTGGAAGATTTTTAATCACAGTTTGAATTTCATTGCTTGTGATTGGTCTGTTTATATTTTCTATTTCTTCCTGGTTCAGTCTTGGAAGGTTGTGCTTTTCTAAGAATCTGTCCATTTCTTTCAGGTTGTCCATTTTACTGGCGTATAGTTTCTTGTAGTAATCTCTCATGATCCTTTGTATTTCTGCAGTGTCAGTTGTTACTTCTCCTTTTTCATTTCTAATCCTATTGATCTGAGTCTTCTCCCTTTTTTTCTTGATGAGTCTGGCTAATGGCTTATCAGTTTTGTTTATCTTCTTAAAAAAACAGCTTTTAGTTTTATTGATCTTTGCTATCATTTTCTTCATTTCTTTTTCATTTATTTCTGATCTGATGTTTATGTTTCTTTCCTTCTGCTAATTTGGGGGGTTTATGTTCTTCTTTCTCTAATTGCTTTAGGTGCAAGGTTAGGTTGTTTATTTGAGATGTTTCTTGTTTCTTGAGGTAGGATTGTATTGCTATAAACTTCCCTCTTAGAACTGTTTTTGCTGCATCCCATAGGTTTTGGGTCATCATCTTTTCATTGTCATTTGTTTCTAGGTATTTTTTCATTTCCTCTTTAATGTCTTCAGTGATCTCTTGGTTATTTAGGAGTGTATTATTTAGCCTCCATGTGTTTGTATTTTTTACAGATTTTTTTCCTGTAATTGATATATAGTCTCATAGCGTTGTGGTCGCAAAAGATACTTGATATGATTTCAATTTTCTTAAATTTACCAGGGGTTGATTTGTGACCCAAGATATGATTTATCCTGGAGAGTGTTCCATGAGCACTTGAGAAGAAAGTGTATTCTGTTTTTTCTGGATGGAATGTCCTATAAATATCAAGTAAGTTCATCTTGTTTAATGTATCATTTAAGGCTTGTGTTTCCTTTTTTATTTTCATTTTGGTTGATCCGTCCATTGGTGAAAGTGGGATGTTAAAATCCCCTACTGTTATTGTGTTACTGTTGATTTTCCCTTTTATGGCTGTTAGCATTTGCCTTATATATTGAGGTGCTCCTTGTTGGGTGGGTGCATAAATATTTACAATTATCTTCTTCTTGGATTGATCCCTTGATCATTATGTAGTGTCCTTCTTTGTCTCTTGGAATAGTCTTTTTTTTTTTTTAATAAATTTCTTTATTAATTTTTGGCTGCGTTGGGTCTTCATTGCTGTGCGCAGGCTTTCCTCTAGTTGTGTCAAGCGCAGGCTACTCTTCGTTGCACTGCTCTGGCTTTTCATTGTGGTGGCTTCTCTTGTTGCGGAGCCTGCGACTCTAGGTACACTGGCTTCAGTAGTTGTGGCTCGTGGACTTAGTTGCTCCGTTGTATGTGGGATCTTCCCGGACCAGGGCTGGAACTTGTGTCCCGTGCATTGGCAGGCAGATTCTCAACCACTGTGCCACCAGGGAAGCCCTCTTGGAATAATCTTTATTTTAAAGTCTATTTTGTCTGATATGAGTACTGCTACTCCAGCTTTGTTTTGATTTCCATTTGCATGGAATATCTTTTTCCTTCCCCTCACTTTCAGTCTGTATGTGTCCCAAAGTCTGAAGTGGGTCTCTTGTAGACAGCATATATATGGGTCTTGTTTTTGTATCCATTCATCCAGTCTATGTCTTTTGGTTGGAGCATTTAATCCATTTACATTTAAGGTAATTATCAATATGTATGTTCCTATTACCATTTTCTTAATTATTTTGGGTTTGTTATCATGTGTCTTTTCCTTCTGTCTGTTTCCTGCCTAGAGAAGTTCCTTTAGCATTTGTTTTAAAAGCTGCTTTGGTGGTGCTGAATTTTCTTAGCTTTTGCTTGTCTGTAAAAGTTTTAATTTCTCTGTCGAATCTGAATGAGATCCTTGCTAGGTAGAGTAATCTTGGTTGTAGGTTTTTCCCTTTCATCACTTTAAATATGTCCTGCCACTGCCTTTTGGCTTGCAGAGTTTCTGCTGAATGATCAGCTGTTAACCTTATAGGGATTCCCTTGTATGTTTTTTGTTGCTTTTCCCTTGCTGCTTTTAATATTTTTTCTTTGTATTTAGTTTTTGATAGTTTGATTAATATGTGTCTTGGCGTGTTTCTCCTTGGTTTTATTCTGTATGGGACTCTGCATTTCCTCCTTTCCCATATTAGGGAAGTTTTCAACTATAATCTTTTCAAGTACTTTCTCAGTCCCTTTTTCTTTCTCTTCTTCTTCTGGGACCCCCATAATTAGAATGTTGGTGTGTTTAATGTTGTCCCCAAGATCTCTGAGACTGTCTTCAATTCTTTTCTTTCTTTTTTCTATATTCTGCTCTGCAATAGTTACTTCCACTATTTTTTCTTCCAGGTTACTTATCCGTTCTTCTGCCTCAGTTATTCCGCTGTTGATTCCTTCTAGAGAATTTTTAATTTAATTTATTTTGGTATTCATCATTGTTTGCTCTTTAGTTCTTCTAGGTCGTTGTTAAACATTTCTTGTATTTTCTTCCTTCTATTTCCAAGATTTTGGATCATCTTTACTATTATTTCTCTGAATTCTTTTTCAAGTGGACTGCCTATTTCCTCTTCATTTGTTTAGTCTTCTCATTTTGCTTAACTTACTGTGTTTGTGGTCTCCTTTTTGCAGGCTGCAGGTTCGTAGTTTCCGTTGTTTTTGGTGTCTGCCCCCAGTGAGTAAGGTTGGTACAGTGAGTTGTGTAGGCTTCCTGGTGGAGGGGACTGGTGCCTGTGTTCTGGTGGGTGAGGCTGGATCTTGTCTTTCTGGTGGGCAGGACCACATCTGGTAGTGTGTTTTGGGGTGCCTGTGACCTTATTATGATTTTAGGCAGCCTCTCTGCTAATCGGTGGGGTTGTGTTCCTGTCTTACTAGTTGTTTGGCATATGGTGTACAGCACTATAGCTTGCTGGTCATTGAGTGGAGCTGAGTCTTAGTGTTGAGATGGAGATCTCTGGGAGAGCTTTTGCTCTTTGATATTACCTTGAGCCAGGAGGTCTCTGGTGGTCCAGTGTCCTGAACTCGGCTCTCCCACATCATAGGCTCAGGCCTGACACCCGGCCAGAGCACCAAGACCCTGTCAGTCACAAGGCTCAGAAGAAAAGGGAGAAAAAGAAAGAAAGAAAGAAAAATAAATAAATAAAAAAATAAGTTATTAAAATAAAAAAATTTAAAAATATTATTAAAAATAAAAAAAATTTAAAGTAATTAAAAAAAAGAAAGAAAGAAGAGAGCAACCAAACCAAAAAACAAATTCACCAATCCACAAGTGCTAAAAACTATTTTTAAAAAAACAAAAAAACAAAAAAAATCCGGACAGACAGCACCCTAGGACAAATGGTAAAAACAAAGCTATACAGACAAAATCACACAAAGAAGCATACACATACACACTCAGAAACAGAGAAATAGGAAAATATATATATATATGTATATGAAAAAAGGAAGAGACCAACCAAATCAATAAACAAATCTACCAATGATAATAAGCTCTAAATACTAAACTAAGTTAAACACAAAACTAGAAACAAATTAGTCACAGAAAGCAAACCCCAAGTCTACATTTGCTCCCAAAGTTCAGTGCCTCAATTTTGGGATGATTCGTTTTCTATTCAGGTATTCCAGAGATGCAGGGTACATCAGGTTGATTGTGGAGATTTAATCTGCTGCTCCTGAGGCTGCATGGAGAGATTTCCCTTTCTCTTCTTTGTTCGCACAGCTCCTGGGTTTCAGCTTTGGATTTGGACCCACCTCTGCGTGTAGGTCACCTGAGGGCATCTGTTCTTTTCACAGTCAGGACGGGGTTAAAGTAGCAGCTGATTTGGGGGCTCTGGCTCACTCAGCCCGTGGGGAGGGAGGGGTACGGGATGCGGGGCGAGCCTGCGCCGCAGAGGCCAGCATGACGTTGCAACACCCTGAGGTGTGCTGTGTGTTCTCCCAGGGAAGTTGTCCCTGGATCACGAGACCCTGGCAGTGGCAGGCTGCACAGGCTCCTGGGAGGGGCGGTGTAGAGAGTGACCTGTGCTCGCACACAGGCTTCTTGGTGGCTGCAGCAGCAGCCTTAGCGTCTCATGCCCGTCTCTGGTGTCCGAGCTGATAGCCGTGGTTCGTGCCCGTCTCTGGAGCTAGTTTAGGTGGCGCTCTGAATCCCCTCTCCTCGTGCACCCTGAAACAGTGGTCTCTTGCCTCTTAGCCAGGTCCAGACTTTCTCCTGGACTCCCTCCCAGCTAGCTGTGGCACACTAGCTCCCTTCAGGCTGTGTTCACGCAGCCAACCCCAGTCCTCTCCCTGGGATCTGACCTCAGAAGCCCGAGCCTCAGCTCCCAGCCCCCGCCTGCCCCAGCGGGAGAGCAGACAAGCCTCGCGGGCTGGTGAGTGCTGGTCGGCACCAATCCTCTGTGTGGGAATCTCTCCGCTTTGCCCTCCTCACCCCTGTTGCTGCGCTTTCCTCCGTGGCTCGAAAGCTTCCCCCCTGCCACTCCCTGTCCCTGCCAGTAAAGGGGCTTCCTAGTGTGTGGAAACTTTTCCTCCTTCACAGCTCCCTCCAGAGGTGCAGGTTCTGTCCCTATTCTTTTGTCTCTGTTTTTCCTTTTTTCTTTTGCCCTACCCAGGTACGTGGGGATTTTCTTGCCTTTGGGGAAGTCTGAGGTCTTCTGCCAGTGTTCAGTAGTTGTTCTGTAGGAGTTGTTCTACATGTAGATGTATTTTTGATGTATTTGTGGGGAGGAAGGTGATTTCCACGTCTTACTCCTCTGCCATCTTGAAGTGCCTCCTCTGTTTAACTTTAGATAAATAATTGAGAAATTAATATTTATGTTTTTGAGGAAATAACATTAATCTAAAGTATTGTGTCTGTTAAAATAAAAACTGCTGAATAGTAAATATCTCTAGATGGTAGGCTTCTGTGTAATTTTATTTCCTCCTTGCTGAATGTTCTAATTATTTAATAATAGCAATAGTTAACCTTTATTAAATTTTTGTTCTGTGTTAGGCACCATGCTAAGTTCTTTGTATACAATTTCTTGATTCCTTACAAAAACATTGAAATTGTAAGAAAGGTAGGATTGAAGGAAAAAGAGATAAACTAAGTGAAATTTTAAGAAGGTTTTGAGTAACCACTGTAAGAAATGGGAGAGAGATCTCTTCAAGGATACATAATAGGGTTTTCAAATATGACCGAGAGCCTCGCTGAGGGTGGAGCCAGAAGGTTACACCATAAAATATAGGGACTGTAGTCTGTGCAGTGGTGTTATTTCTTTCTTCCTATATCATCGCCCATATATGTAGGAGCTGAGAAAGTAGATGGATAGGTTGGTCCAAAAGTGGGGCTGGCAGGGCAAATGCAATAAAAGGCTACGAAAACATGAATTTGATCATGCAGACAAAAAGTGTGATTAAAGTAATGTACCACATGATCCAGAGAGGAAATGAATCCTTGGTTGGGAGGTGTAGGTCAAGGGCTGAGTGTTATGTGTACATAGGAGCCATGCACAACAAAGCAATCATTTCTCTATAGGCGAGGACCTTAACTGAAGTCAGGATCTACTTATCAGGACATTCTCAAACGCACTAACAACCCACTACAGACGAGGAGAATTTTGAAGGGACACAATATTTACACTTTTATCCACTAGGAAAAGGGGTCTTTGTATAGAAAGCTGTTTGAAAACCTAGAGGACTAAAGGCTTCTGAAGATGTGTGAGACAGAGGCTAGGGAGGGAAAGATTTGATGAGCTCCTGGCTCCAGAAGTACAGAAATTCATCTGGCTTCCAGATGAATCTAAGCTGGAAAATCAGAAACAGTAGATTATGAACAAACGACTCATGACATTTGTGAGATAAAACACATCTCAAATCCTAGGTATAGACTGTTTATTTGTTACTGTCTTCTTTCCTCCATTTAGTCTTAAAGATTAGAGATAAAATTTTCAGTAAAAGTCAATGTGTGTATTTTAAGGAGGCAGCAAAGAAGAAAATTTTCTTAAAGTTAGCTTTTAGGGGAGGAATCTGGAGAAACAGGCAGGGCTTCTTTTTCATTTTGTTTTTTGTTTGTTTCTTTTTTGTTTTCTGATTACCCCAAGTTAACATCCATCATTTCCTATAAATACAAAATTAAAGACATAGAAAGAGACAAAATTTTTCCCAGTGATGAGAGCTCTTAGGATTTACTCTCATATCAACGTGCATACATAACACAGAGCAGGGCTAACTATAGTCATCATGCTGCACAGGACATCCCTAGTACTTATTTATCCTGTAACTGGAAGTTTGTAATCTCTTGATTGCCTTCATCCAATTCCCCCTCCCTCACCTCCGGTAACCACAAATCTGATTTCTTTTTCTATGAGTTTGTTTGCTTGTTTGTTTTTGAAACATAATTGACCTACAACACTGTGTTAGTTCCTGGTACACAACATAGTGATTCAATATTTCTATACATTTCAAAATGATCACCACAATAAGTCTAGTTATTATCTGTCACCATACAAAGATAGTTATTGACTAAATTCCCCACACTGTACATTTCATACCCATGACTCATTTATTTTGTAACTGAAAGTTTGTACCCCTTAATCTCCCTTATCCATTTCTCTCCCCCTCTGCACACAACTCTCTCCCCTCTGGCAACTACTTGTTTGTTCTATGTATCTATTTTTTGTTTGTTTCTCTGTTTTGCTTTTTATATTCCATATTTCCATATATAAGTGAAATCATATAGTATTTGTCTTTGTCTGACTTCTTTCACTCAGCATAATATCTTCTGTGCCTATCCATGTTGTAGCAAATGGCAAGATTTTGTTATTTTTACGGCTGAATAATGTTCCATTGTGTATATATGTATATATATACCCCGTATCTTCTTTATCCATTCATCTATTGATGGACACTTAGGTTGCTTCCATATCTTGGCTATTGTAAATAATGCTGCTATGAACATAGGGGTGCATATATCTTTTCAAATTAGTGTCTTTTTTTTCTTTGGATAAATATCCAGGAATGGAAGTGCTGGATGGGATGGTGGTACTATTTTAAAGTTTTTGAGGAACCTCCATACTGTTGTCCATAGTGGTTGAATCAGTTTACATTCCCACCAACAGTGTATGAGCGTTCCCTTTTCTCCACACTCTCACCAACACTTGTTATTTGCTATCTTTTTGATAATAACCATTCTGACAGATGTGAGATGATATCTCATTCTGGTCTTGATTTGCGTTTCCCTGATGATTAGTGATGTCGAGCATCTTTTCATGTGCCTGTTGCCCATCCTTATGTCTTCTTAAAAAAAAGTCTTTTCAGATCTTCTGCCCATTTTCAATTGGGTTGTTTGGTTTTTTAATGTTAAATTGTGTGAGTTCTTTGTACATTTTTGATATTAACCCCTTATGTGATGTTTTGCTTGCAAATATCTTCTCCCACTCAGTAGGTGGGCTTTCATTTTGTTGATAGTTTCCTTCACTGTGCAAAAGCTTTTTAATTTGAGTAGTCCCATTTGTTTATTTTTGCTTTTGTTTCCCTTGCCTGAAGAGACCTATCCAAAAAAATATTGCTAAGACCGATGTCAAAGAGCTTACTGCCTATGTTTTCTTCTAGGAGGTTTAAGGTTTCAGGTTTTACATTTAAGTCTTTAACCATTTGGAGTTTATTTTTGTATATGGTGTGAGAAAGTAGTCCAGTTTTATTCTTTTGCATGTGGCTGTCCAGTTTTCCCAACACCATTTCCTGAAGAGACTGTCTTTTCAGGCAGGGCTCCTTTTTAAAAGAAAAGAAGACAAACCTGTCCCCATATCTCATGAAAAATATGGGAAGCCAAGTCTGAGAAGTTGAGTCATGACATTTGGTGATTAAGAGGCAATAAACCCTGATTGCTTCCCTACCCATGTTAGCCACACATAGTACAGCTGCCTCCGTTTATGGTTTCTGTGAAAATGGGAATTCTCCTTTTCTCTGGCTCCCTTTTCCTAATTGAAGATTAGATTAAGTATAATTGATTGATGATGGTGTACATTGGAATGCTGTGCCTTGCATTGGGTCAGATACTATAAGGAATGTCGAAGAGGCACAAAGTATGATGGTTTCTCAAAAGAAACTTACAAATTAGATGCAGAGAGAAGACCTGTACTTAAGAACAAAATAATGAAGGGCTGGTGTGAACAGATAGTTGAGTGTTCTTACAAACAATAAACACTGGGGGAGACAATCATTGCAGTTAATGAAAGTTTAGTAAAGTCTTCAAGTGCATTTCCAATGAAGTGCTAGATCGACTGTAGATGCTGGGAACATTCATTGGTTGAGGAAATAGTAGCTTGGTCAAAATGAGTATGGTTTACATGCCTGTAGTGGTAGGAGTGGGGTCCAGGGAGGAAAATATTTATAAACTGAATAGCCACAGCTGGGTACCATTAAAGTTTTAAAATATTTACTAAGTGCCTAAGTACAAAATACTTCATTGGGTGTTAAGACAGAAGGAGAATTACTTCAAGTATAAGATATTTAAGTGCATGGTTAGAAATACGGTTAGATAATCAAAGCTAGATATGACCACGGTGATTTTTAATCAGAGTACAGGAATATTAAAAATTCCAGTGCTGTACAAGAAACAGAGAAATGTCCAGTGTTTAACAAATTAAAAAATTGAAAGACTATGAAATAGTGCCATATTTGCAACTTCACTGGTGTTCTTCCTTAGCTATCGTTAAACTTCTTTGCCTTCGTCGTCTTTACTTTGTGATGGACTGAAAGACTGGATCATTTTTGTTATTTGAGTACATGAATCTGTCCACCTTCCCTTCTTAGGGCCACTTTAACTGCACTGTGAAGTAGGAGCTGTTGCAAAATCTTCACAAAAAAGTTCTACATTCACTGGCTTTATACAGTGGATCTGACATAAGTACATAATCGGTAAACACGTTTTCTGACACCAAGGAAAATTTCTAGATTTTATCCAGGCTGGGTGTTAACTGCCATGCTGGCAAAAGGGAAGGGTCACCAAAGTACTCCCACCACTCTAGAGGAGCACAGGCCAAGTTAGAGTAGAAGCGAGAGAGAGATGGGGGAGGGAGAGAGAGAAAGAAGAGAAGCCACCCCAGAGACTCCAAACCTCTAAGACCAACCAAGTCAAGAAAGACCCTTCCCTTCATCATACCTGCCAACCAGCAGCCCCCGACCTCCCCGCTGCACCCTCAGGAGAAGAAATTGGAAGGCAACACAAAATCAGACCTTATCACTTTTTATGCTTCATTTTAGAAATGTCTGTGTCTATGTCAGCTGCTTAATACAGCACATGACCTTCGTACTGTAGTACAGCCTCTGGCTTTATTAACTGAACTTCATATTACTTCTAAGGTCTTGAAGTAAAGGGCTCTTTCCAGTTTATTTAGAAGTAGATTTCCCTACCAAAAACTTCAGTCAAGAGGTTGCTGTTTGTACCTGAGCAAAGCCTTCTTCTAAAACATGCCTGGGCAAAGTTTATAGCTATCTGGTTCCATTTGTTTATTTAACAACTATTTGAAGGCAATTAATTGAGATATATGTGCCACGCTGTGCTAGGAGTTGGAGCACGCAGGAAACACTGATCTTCCCTGTATTAACTGTCTATTGTGGATCATATTACTCCAACACTTAGCAATATAAAACAAATATTTATTATCTCATACAATTGTAAGAGTAAGAAACCCAGGAGCAGTTTATCTGAGTCATTTTGATTCAGGGCCTCTCATGAGGCTACAGTCAAGTTGTTGGCCGGGGTTGCAGTCACCTGGAGGGACTGAAGAATCGGCCTCCAGCTCGCTCACATGGCTGGTGGCAGATGGCCTCAGTTCTTTGCCACAGGGACCTCTCCACAGGGCTGCCCAGTACAGGGCAGCTGGCTTCCCAAGTGCAAGTGGTGAGAAAAGGAGAGGGAGAGGGGTTAGGAGGGAAGAGGAGGGTAAGCCCAAGTCAGAAGCCAGTGTTTCATGACCTAGTATTAGAAGTGACATGGCATGCCGTCACTTCTGTGTGCTGTTGGCCTCAGAGACCAGCCCTGGTGCAAAGTGGAAGGAACTACACAGGTATTCCTGTGAATACCGGAGGTGGGGATTATTGAGAGCCATCCTGTAGGTTTCTCACCACTTTACCTTATGGCACTGACCTTATAGTTGTGGAAATAGACCACAGAAAAGTAAACACATCAACTACAATAAATGGTTACAGAAGAGGCAGGGATGACTTAAGCTGAGACCTGAAGGATGAGAAGGAACTATTCATACCACATGAATAAGCAGACCCCCACCTTTGTATGTGATGTTACCTTCATGAGAATAATGTGAAATCAAAATGGAACTAGGAGTGTAGGCATGGTTCTTCTAAAGATGGAATGAATATGGATCCTGGGTAAATTCCAGCATATGTGAAGGCATCCGACTATCCAGCCTGGCTGAATCCACCTAGGTCACAGGCCAGAAAGGAAGAGTGAGCTTTTGAACCCAATTGAGCCACAAGTACAAGGCAATTGGACTGGAGATTTCCCAGATTTTTGTAATTGTCTTTGTATCTCTAACGTCCAGGGTTGGGTTCCCTCACAGAGGGAAAATTCCAGAGAACAGAATTGCAAAACCTTGTTATGATTCTAGCGTGGTTAGAAATGAAGATATGAACAGATTACAGTTTATGATTCCCTACATGCCCTCTCCATCCCAATCAGGGATGAATCGATAATGCATTCCTCCACAAGACAAATGCTGCTTCTTTTTGCTTAAAAACGTTTTAAATTTAATCACAACTCTTGCTGGCTCTGCTTCAGACCTCCTAATAAACAAAAACACTCTCCCTTCGCTGAGTTAAACCTGACACCCGTGCTTGCCAGATCTGCCGACTGCTCTCTCAAAAGAAGCAAACAGTATCTGGAGCGCTCGGAGACATCAGTCAGCTTGTCTTTGGCATATTCTTTGCCATTTGTAAGAAATGGAAATTGAAAAGGCCGGTCATGTTTAGAAAGACTAATATGGCCCAGGTTGCCATCTTCAGGCTTTTTTATTTAGAAGATGTTCTGAGCCCACCTCCTGCCCAGCTCTCGTGACAGATCTGAAGGACTGGTACCAATCAGTTGAGTATAGCTTGCTTTGCCCCTAGATAGGAGTACTCATTATCTTGATGAATAAATCGTGTGCGATTAACTGTACAATGCAAATACAATGACCAATAGAATGTGAAAACCTTTGGCGTTGCAGCCAATCAACAACACGCTCTACCTATTGGAGGGAGGAGGGGAAAACCTCATCCACAGCTCTCTACAATCACCGACATCCCCCTGCCAGGTTGGAGGAGCCAAATCCTCCTGTCATTTTCTCAATGCCTCTCACTCTGTGTACTGAATTCCCCTTATTCATAGCCACACACAGGCACACATGCACACATATGAGTCAGCTCCAGCTAACTCTAACCTTTCAGACTAAGCAGAAACCCAGTCATTAATAATGTACACGTGTAACATGTGCCCAGGTCCTTGTTGTAACAGGTGTGGCCCCGACTGACCTGTTCAGAGCTCAAGTTCATTGCACCCGATAGCTGTTTTTGCAACAGGTAAGTGCAGCCTCAGAATGAGAGGTTGTTCTTAATTGAAGATGACCACCCATGTCTCAGGTTCCTATGTACGTGGAGATAGCACCTGAAGATGGCACTGAAGCGCCCATGAAATGCTTCACTTACTGAATCCTTTCATTAATTAAGGCTTAGTTTCTAGAGACTGCTGTTTAATTCAGGTTCATCCTATTTGTTTAGCTATCCTTAGGAACTTTGCATTAAGAGGCTGCCATATGTTCACACAGCTTAGGTATAGATTTAACCATCAAAACAAAGTACCCAGTTATTCAATATTTAAACACAGTGTTTTCTGCATTTTCTATTAGAAAGGTTTTCTTTCCTCTCAGGGCCACAGTCAATGTATTTGAAGTTTCTTTCAACGAAAAGTTGTGTACTTTTCCACTCCACAAAGTCAAAGCTGGGTTGTTCCTGTGTCATCAAACTCACTGAAGCAGCTGAGTTATTATATTGGTGAAATTAATTATTGAAATGAAGACATGCTTTGTTCTGCTTTAAAAGGAAGATAAAAGCCTGAACAATTAAAAATGGTTTTCTATTACAGCTAATGTGCAATACGGATTCTAACATAATTAGTTGAATTTGGAAAATTATGTTTATATTATCAATGCCTTATTTTAATACATTTATTCATTCATTTATTCATTCAAATATATTGAGTGTCTTCTGGGTACCAACCCTTGTGAAGGAAAATGAAATACAAATATAAATAAAACATAGGTCCTGTCATTTGAAAGCTCTTTACTTAATAGGTCTGTGAATTCCCCTGGCCCTGGAAAGTCAGCAGGGTGTTAAATGGATCTTCTGTGGTGCTCTTTCCCCAAACTTGATGTTTTTCTGAGAAATATGTTATACCAATAGATTCTCTATTTTACCTCGGCTGCAGTCCAAATTTCTTTTATAAAGTTTAATTTTACTTAATTGAAATGCTCCTTCTGGTATTTAGGGTGCTATAATGAGCATAAATCCATTTATTTAAACCAGAGCCATCTAAATACTTTGGTTTTTTGTTTGGTAGCTCTGTTTCACTTTTGTCAACATTGGTAGGAACAAGTTCTCTTTAAAAATAAATTATAAAAACATTCCCTTGCAATTACATTTAAGAAAAGAGAGAAAACTGGTGGTCTATAGTACAGGGCAGTACACCTAATAAATCTCAGTTCACTGGACACTTTCTTCCATTTTCTATAAATTGACTCTCAGCTTGGAACTTCCCCTAATGACAGTAGTTTCCAGTAAGTAGCACCTTCATGTATTAAGAAACAAAGCAGTAGTTATTTTCATGGGAAATTTAACATGTCTCACTTTGTTTCAGGATGGCATTGCTACCAAGGAGTAATTGCTCAGAAATGGGCAAGATAGAAAGTATCAGCTCAAAATGTGAAATGTAAGGAAACATCACAACGATGTAGATCTCTTATGTGCGTGTTACATCAGGCTCTTTCTGGTGACCTTCTTATTGCCTAAGCCTGAGGGCTCACCCCATCACAGTATCAGGATGCTGTACTGCTTCCCTCTGTCTTTCCTTATCATCACCTTCTCAGACAGTTCAACTGGCAAAGGGCTCAGGTGTTTTGTGAAAAAGTTAAGGAATAATTAATTCTCCAGGAATAATTCCAATTCTTTCACAGCCAGACTTGGAATCCATAGCCAAAACAATATCTCTGGCCTTATAAAGCTATCAAAATATTTGCTCTCTCCTCTTCTCTCTCCCTTCAATAATTTTGAGTGGTTTTTTCTTTCTTCTTCCTCTCCCTCACTTCATTAAATTTGTGCACAAGACCTTAAATTTTAAAATCTTTGTGAAAACACCTACTATTTGAGCAGTAATTGACATCTTCAAAGCATGCCGGTGTGCCCTAGCTTACTGTCAGTTGTTCATTCATTCATTCATCGGTTAGGTTCCAGACTAGAACTGAGCAGCAGCGGCAGGAGAATTAAGAGTATTTGAGTGACTTCCAGGGCAGAGTAGCAATGAGTGTCTCTAGTGATCAGGTCTCAGTTTCCAAGTGCCAATTTCATCTAAAATAGTCCAGGACTTCTTGGAGAAATAACTGATTCGACGCAAAATTTCAAGAGAAGCTCTGGATATCTTTCTGTTGTTCCAGGAAGCAAGGAGGTATCCAAAGCTTGTTGAGTTGTGTCAAGGGAACACAGGAGCTAACCTGAAGGGGCTCACACTGATTATATAGGGAATAACTTGAGAATAAAAAAAACCCCACACTACCAGTAATGGATTATAACACATTCATCATCATCATCATCATCATCATCAAATACTTAAGAACATAATAATTTGAAAAGAAAAAAGACAAGTACACGTTCTTCTTTGTAGAAGAATGCCACATAATCATGGCAGAAGGAGCAATAGAATTAGGAAATCACCATTTTTAAACTCATAGCATAATAAATTCATTCATGGAAGAATCATTAGTAGACGTTATAGCCATTATGCACAGTACTGTGGAGAAAACACATATTTATACAATCTCAAGGCGTCACTCTCCAGATCATTTACTAATTCAAGGAAAACCATACCTTCATGGTAGAGTGATGGCAGTCCACTGGAACCACGTAATCAAGCTTAGCGTTACTAATAGTGGTGATGTGATGAAATAAAACGTACAAACCATAACAGATGATGTTTTCTTATCAAAAATTTTTAACCTGAATCTAATGATTAAAAAACGATCAGGATGTGAGGGCGATCTGGCTGCGACATCTGTCACCCCATTGATCGCCAGGGTTGATTCGGCTGATCTGGCTGGCTAGGCGGGTGTCCCCTTCCTCCCTCACCGCTCCATGTGCGTCCCTCCCGAAGCTGCGCGCGGTCGAAGAGGACGACCTTCCCCGATAGAGGAGGACCGTTCTTCGGTCAAGGGTATACGAGTAGCTGCGCTCCCCTGCTAGAACCTCCAAACAAGCTCTCAAGGTCCATTTGTAGGAGAACGTAGGGTAGTCAAGCTTCCAAGACTCCAGACACATCCAAATGAGGCGCTGCACGTGGCAGTCTGCCTTTCTTTAAAAAAAAAAAAAAAAAAAAAAAAAAAACGATCACACATGGGCAGAATAATGAGATACCTTACAAGACAGCTGGTCTGGTCTCTTCATAAAACTCACTGTCTAAGAAGTGTGTTTGTTGAAGGTGGGGGGGTGGTGAGGGACTGTTCTAGATTTTTAAAAAGTAAAATTAATCAAATCAAATTAATCAAGTTAATATGTAAAACTTTATTGGAAATCAGATTGGGGGATGAAACTCATTGTGCTGGCTAGAATAAGGATCCCTCAAATATGTCCATGCCCTAATCCCCAGAACCTGTGAATATGTTATACTACAAGGAAGCAGGAATTAAGGTGTCTACCTCATCTTTAGGTCTTTTAAATGTGAAGAAAAAAGCAGAGGAGTTAGGGTCAAAGTGATGTGATGTAAGAAAGGCCATTGCTTTCTTTCAAAACCAAGGAATGTGGGCACCTCTAGAAGCTGAAAAAGATTTAGAAAGTGGAGGCTCCCCGAGAGTCTCCAGAAAGGAACACAACGCTGACATCTTAATTTTAACAGAGTGAGATCCATTTTGGATTTCTGACCCCCAGATAATAGGACAATAAATTTGTGTCTTTAGGACACTTAAGCTTGTGGTAATTTGTTACAGAAGTAACAGGAAACAAATATACCTATATAGGTCATTCTAGGCACAATTGGGTAAAACTGAATATCTACATTTGATTGATATTATGGAATGATTGTTAATTTTATTAGTTGTGTTAGTATTGTGGTTACGTTGGAAAATGGCTTTATTCTGGGATGTACATGCTGGAAACCTTAAGTATAAATGATCATGAGGTTTGCAGCCTTTCTTAAAGTGGGTCTGCCAAAAAAATACACACAGACACACACAGAGATAAGAGATAGAGACAGTGAGAGAATGAGAGAGAGAGAAATCAAATGTGGCAAAATACTAACAATTAGTGATTCCAGGTGAAGCATATACATATTTTTATTATACAGTTCATTGAACTTTTCATTGGGGCATGAAATTTTTCAAAATAAAATGTTGGAAGAAAATAATATTTGAATTATCCTAGAAAACGCATACCATGAAAGATTTTCTTCTTTCTTCACTCTTGCTAATTAAGAACGTGAAGTAGTAAATGATGAAGTGTCAAAATGAATGGTACTGAGAGATGATAAAGATTCATAGACAGAAGGGCACAGTGTGGCCCTAAGTGCTGATGAAGTCCTTTTGGAGGAGGAGAAACGCGAGCTGAATCTTGAAGTATGGCTAAAGAAACAAGGATGCACTTTCCATAAAAAGGACACAACCTGAGCAACATAGGGGAATGGAAGAATGAGAGAAGGGCTGGCATGGGTGAGATCTCGATGGCACGGGCCACACTGGAATATGGAGGAATAATCAACGGAGTAGAGGTTATTCTCCGCACTAAGACAGCTTTGAGAGGAAAAGAGGAAAACAGGCATAAACCAGAACAGTGCAGGGCCAACTAATTTGTATGGTCACCCTGCTTGAAACAGATGGACCTATAAAGATAGGCACTGCCAGTGAGAGAACACTAATGACGTTTCCAAAGAGCAGCAGCAGAAGGGAAGCAGACATGTAACATTTATGAAGTAATTTAGGAAGATCAGTCTGGGAACATGGGAAGGATAAAGCAGATTCGAAGGGGTCTTGGATTAAAGACACAGAAAGCAGTTGAGGTGTTCCAGCATCTGGTGTGAGGTGACAAGTATCTTCCCTAGCATGGCAGGAGTGAGAAGGAAAGGTCTTAGGAGATTGTTTTTTTAAGGTTTGCTTTCATTAAATACTCTAAGGATCTGTCTTCCTCACTAGTTGGCTCTGTGTGCTCATGTTTACTTTACTTTGTTTGAGCTCCTCACAGAGAAAGCAATATTGAAAAGCAAACTCTTTAAAACAAGTATTTTGATTCTTAAAAATGTATTTTAAATTTTTTTTTAATTTTGAAAATGTATTATGAAGTGCCTTTTTAAGAATCAGCTGCATGTGTGAGCTGATAGGACCTGATTCCTAGGACAGCGATGTTTCTCTTTCACAATCAACTTTAAAGATTAGCAGCCTTTTAGAAGCAGTGGGGTGTTGCTTAAGTTATTTATACCCACTTAATGTCTAGGTGCAGCTGCTAAGGACTCTCCTCTTTTCCAAGTCTTTGCGGTTTAAGACTTTCTGAGGACCTGTTGGCATAAATATACCAGCATTACTTTAAAAAAAACCAAACAATAAAGCCCAGAAAATGTGACACCTAGGAGAAGGTGTGGTGGTGTGGGGGTGAGGAGTGGGTGGAAAGTGTCAATAGAAAATTTTAGAGCTTTCAGAGACTTTGTAGCTTAGAAACATATGAACAAACACAAAAACGAAAAATCAATCAAGAAAATGATTACCCTCTGAAAAAAGGAGGGTGACAATCATCTTCCTTCTTCTGTGCATCCTGCCTGACAAGGCTTACTGTTTAAAACATAGCCTACACTATCGGTGAGAATGTAAACTGGTGCAGCCACTATGGAGAACAGTATGCAGGTTCCTTAAAATACTAAAAATAGAACTACCATATGATCCAGCAATCCCACTCCTGGGCATATATCTGGAGAAAACTCTAATATGAAAAGATACCTGCACCCCTATGTTCATAGCAGCACTATTTACAGTAGCCAAGACATGGAAGCAACCTAAATGTCTGTTGACAGATGAATGGATAAAGAAGGTGTGGTATATATATACAATGGAATATTGCTTAGCCATAAAAAAGAATGAAATAATGCCATTTGCAGCAACATGGATGGACCTAGAGATGATCATACTAAGTGAAGTAAGGAACAGGAAGACAAATATCATATGATATTACTTATATGTGGAATCTAAAAAAATGATACAAATGAACTTATTTACAAAACAGAAACAGACTCACAGACATAGAAAACAAACTTATGGTTACCAAAGGGAAAAGGGTGGGAGGGATAAATTAGGAGTTTGGGATTAGTAAATACAAATTGCTGTATATAAAATATCAATAGATTAAACAACAAGGTCCTACTTATAGCACGGGGAACTATATTTAATATCATAATAATCTATTATGGAAAAGAATCTGAAAAAGTATATATATATATATATATAACTGAATCACTTTGATGTATACCTGGAAACTATCAACTATCACAACATTGTAAATCAACAATAATTTAAGAAAAAAAAAATTCAAGGGGGAAAGAAATCATAGCCCATGGCTGAGCTTTTGTTTCCTTGAGTGGTAGAATCTGGTCTTTCTCTGCTGTGTACCCAGCTCCTGTCCCAGTGCTCAAAAATTAAACTCAATAAATGTGAAAAATGAATGAATGAATGTGTGTAAAATCATTCAGACATCTACTAATCATAGCTTCCCCTGCTCAGTTAATCAAGTGCTCTCAGAGACCCCACAGTCTTGTGGTAAAGAAAAAAAAAAACAAAACATGTTCAGCAGTTAAAAATCTCAGGCTGCTAGTTCAGAAGGTCAGGAAACACAACTTTGTTCACTTTTCTATAACTCAGTTAAACTCATTCGGGCTCCCATTCCACCAAAATAGGAGAAGCTTGATTTCAATTGACCTAGGGTTTCTCACTATCCTGGTTGTTTGGGGTGGGGGGAGCAGAAAACGGGGGTGGAGTGGTTCATGTACACTGTGCTATGCTGGGTTGTCCATCCCCTCTGAGGGTCTTTTTCTAGGCACCTGCCATCTCCTGAGATGTCCTTTCTTGGTCTGGTCCTCAACTATTTGTCTGTAGAGCTCATTGCTGTTCCAGGTGCAAGGTTTGTTAAGGTCCAGCACATTTGCAGTTACTTCTGTGACCCTCGCTAGGGTCATTCTGCTGTTCCTGTACAAAGCCAGAACACAGGAACACCCAGTGAAGTTTTTAAGGCTCCTTAAACTAAAAGCAGGATTTTTCCTCCTTTGTTTATTGCCATATACACAGTACCTAGAATAGTGCCTGGCACAAGATAGGCACTCAATAGATGGAATAGGCTGAATAAAGTCCTCTCGCTCTCTGAGTTCCTAAACATAGTGGGGATTCTACAATCCACTCTCAGGGGTCTACCCGGGTGTGGGGAAGAGAGCTGCCCCTGTCCTCTCTCATCCAGAATTCACGAGTCAATCTATCATCCTCTCCAAAGTCCTTTCTTACCTCTATCCAGAGACTGTTTACCTAGTTGAGGGAAGGAGAACTCAGCTATTGCTCCTCGGATGGTTTCCCAACTCTCTTTTCCAAGTTGTCTGCCTTTTCCTCTAGAGGGATGAGGTTCTGAAAATCAAAAGCCAGACATTGATTCCTTTCTTTCTATGTGTTCTGTTTGTCATCCCATCCCCAAGACACTAAATGAAGGCTGCCCTCGCTGACTGAAAGTAGAAAGAACAAGAAACATAATGGAAAAGGGTAAAAGCGACATGGATAGTATTCTGCAATATCATCCCACCAACATTAGAATAATGTCTAATAAGTATTTTACCGTATGTAGGTAGGAAGTTCTGAGAGAAAACAGAGAAAGCTCCCATGGCAGGGGGCAAAAGAAGATGGCAAGGAAAGAGTCTCATATGTAGTGACTATTTTATTTCACTCTTAAAGGACACATAGGCATTACGCTAAGTGAAATAAATCAGACAGAGAAAGACAAATACTGTATGACATCACTTATATGTGGCAGCTAAAAAATACAAGAAACTAGTGAATATAACAAAAAAGCAGACCCACAGATATAGAGAACAAACCAGTGGTTACCAGTCGGGACAGGGAAGGGGGGAGGGGCAAGATAGGGGTTGGGGGGTGGGAGGCACAAACTACTGGGTGTCAGACAGGTTCAAGGATGTCTGGTACAATACGGGGAATATAGCTAGTATTCTATAATAACTGTACATGGAAAGTAACCTTTAAAAATTGTATAAAAAGTTTTTAAAACTTAAAAAAAATTTAAATGAAAAAAAAAGAACACATAGGCATTCATCAGGAGAACGAGGTGGGAAGAGGGAGAGAAAAACAGGAGGTACAATGCAGTAGAGGATGCAGAATGTAGAAATTAAGAAGGCAAGCTCTGAAATCTGGCAGGGCAGGTCTAGGCTTAAGCTGTGGTTTACCTCCTCCTAACTGGGTGATCCTGGGCCTCACTAGCTCCCTTAGCCTCAGTCTACTCATTTGTAAAATGGGGTGATGATGTACACTTCATAGCTTGTATGTGAAGATTAAATCATGAACATGGAACACTTAGCACAAAACCAGCATTTGTGGACCATTGAATCTGTGCTGAGCAGTCAGTATCAGCTACTTTTAGAGGGCAGAATTAAGGCAATGATAGTGGCAGAGATAAGATTTGAACTGTCTTTTGGACATAGGAAGGAATTGGTGGCTGACTAGATTTGTGAATGATGGAGACTGGGTATGGGTTAAGATGACTTCTACTTTGGGTAATGACAGTGACCAATTCAGGCGAGGAGGACCAGGTTTGGGAAGGAGTAAAATCATTCTGTGTTGCATGTGCTAAGATGGAGATTTTGCAGTACATCCAGGTGTAAGAACTTCTATTAATCACTGGAACTGTGTATGATAGGGTGTGGTGTCCTCTCCTTTTCCCAATAAATGCTGAATTGGTCTTTCAAATCCAGACCTCATACAATGAAAAGACACTGATCACTGCCAAACTTAAATAGCTCCCAAAATGTCAAAATGCAGAGTTAATTAAAATAGTGAATCATTTTTAAAAATTTTCTCTGCATCAGGAACTATGCTAGAAATTATACATTACAGTGCCAAGAACTGTACATTATTTCATTTTTTTAAACCCTCCCCATGTTGGACAAGGGATGTTTTAACATATAAATGCATTGAAATCATACTGTGAAAAGTGATAAACTTTATCAAATGCAAAGTATATTTATCTGTTGATGCTCCATTCTGAAGAATTAAGATCTGCTCTCTGCTTCCAGAATGGAACCATTAACAGCTCTCCCTGGATGTTTACAAAGGGTGCTGGCTGAATAGACCTGGGAGCTTGGAGAGGGCAAAGAGAGAGAAAATGAAGAAAAGCAGGGAGGATATTTGGTCATGTTTTTGTCCTGTCCAAAACATCCATGAAGACATTTGGTCCAAGATAAAAATCCTTGATATTTAGTCCTGTCCAAAACCATCTGGCATGGACCAAAATGCTCGTGGACATTTTGAATAGGACCAGATTTCAAGGACCTTTTGGTGTGGACCCAATGTCTTATGGACGTTTTAGACAGGACCAAATATCTGCTAATCAATGGAAGAAAACCAAACGCTTTGGTACCTTTCTTTTGACTCTCAGAATTTTTGTGATCAATTGTGAGGAGGAGAGAATCCTTTGGTAACAGATTATCCCTGTATGCCATCCTGATGCCATAAAGTAAAAGAGTAGGGTTACATTGGGGTCTGGAGTGGAGTTAGGAATAGAGTGCACTTTTGGGAATCGCTGAAGTTGGAGGTTTGGCAAAATCACCCAGGTAGAACATGTATTGGGAAGAGAGAGTTTCAAGGATAGACTTGTAGACAAGATCGACATTTAACGCTCAGGGAGAATAAGATCACCGAATGAGACTGAGCAAAGTGCCTAGAGAGGCAGGAATAAGTCCAAGGAGAAGTTCTTTACCAACGAGCAGGAAGAGATCGGAAAGCTCTCACTAGACTAAATGTTCCACTTCAGATCATCAGCACACCACATCAGCAAACCACTGTTCATTTCCCAGTGGTGGCAGAATCCGGATTGTAATGGACTGAGACAATAATACGTTGGTAAATATAGTAAGTTCAGATCATTCTTTCATGGACTTTAGCCGGGAACATGTGAGGTGTAAATAGAATTGTAGTGAGAAGGAAACAGGCATGAGGAAGGAAAATTGCTGATGTGCAAGAACACTGAACATGTTTTATAAGTATAGCTAGGGAAGTAGAAAGACATTCCCAAAGCTGTTCCTACATTTACTGTGCCTTTAACTGGAATAGCAGCATGAGCACTGTTCTAAGTCATGCATGGGTTATTTGGGGAAGAAGCACTGGGTCCAAGCACCTGATGGGTCTTGGGGAAAGGGGGAAAAAAAGCAGAAACACACACATCCTAGGAACTGAGCAAATGCCAAATAGGGAAGCGTAGTCTTCAATGTTCTGTATTCTACTCAGACACTCCTGCTTTCAGTGAGTCTTCTCAGGCCCCAGGTTCCCTCCTGCTAAAACCCTGAGTCACCTCTCCCTCTGCTGGGATGCATCCTGGGTTAAACACATCTCCTTTAGTTGTCTTTTATCTCTTCAATAAATACATCCCTATGCTTTTCTAGACCGCGTCCCTTCTGGTCTTTGCTAGTGACGGTGTCACTAGTTAACTAACATGTGGCACTTCTGTTATGTGCCGGACGCATCCAAAAGCTAGGAGACAGAGGAAGGAGGGCTGTGGTTGGATTCTCAAATACATGAACGGAAGTAGAGTGAAGCCATATCAGAATCACCAAGGAGGGTATTTCAAAATATACACACTTCTGGAGACTCTGATGGGACCCCCAGACATTGTGTCTCCCTCCTCCTGCCTCTACACCTCCCAAGAATCACCACGCCATGAGCCATTGCTGGCGGAAATGTTACAAGTCCATCAAGTATATTGTGCACCATTGGTTTCAAAGGAATGGGATACCTATCAATGAACCACCATAACAGGAAACTGATTCAGACTAAGGTGCTATTGGCTGCTTTTTCATGTGGAATTCTCTTGGGAAAGCAGCAGGTAAGCTACCAAGAGAGCTTTTAAAATAATCCTTAATTTTCTTAGTACTATCTGGAATGGAAGGTCATAGGAAATGGCTGGTAAATGGGGTCTGTGTGTTGTTTTAATTTATATACAAGAAAATGTTACCTGGACATCTGGTAATTCAACTTTTCTGGGGTAACTGCTAAGTGCTAGACCTGTGGAAAAAGATTAATGAAATTATCTGCCAATCAAAAGTTGCTCTCGAAAGGGTACCAGTGACTCTAGAGTGTGGTAATCGTGTTCTTCTCGGGGAAAGCATGTGTACTTATAAGAGTAATGAGGGCACACGAGAAGCACAACTAATGATTCTGGGGAGAGTTAGGGAAGCCTTCCTGGAGTAGGAGGTTTGATGTGACAGTGACTTTTTATATTTCCGCAGAAGCATTCAAATGCTTTAACAGAAAGAAATGGTCCAGACTTGGAATGTATGGCCAAGTTGGGAGGTGTTTCATTCTTTGAGGTCTCTAAGCTCCAGTCATACTAAGCCCATCAGATGGGTGCTGCCTGGTTGGTGCTTGAGTCTACAGCCTGCCCAGTTGGGGGATACATGACATCAGGCAGAACTTTCCCTTTAGAGAAACTGATGCTCCCTAGAGACAGACTCATGCTCTGATGAATTTCACTATGCAGGGATTTGTGGATTTTGCACTCCCCCCCACCAACCCCTTTTTTATTGAATTTACTCCAAAGGAAATGTAGTACAAAAACTAAGAATAAATCAGCCATATTTTTTAAGTCACAGTGGTAGCTGTGACTACCATGAAAAAGCAAGAGTCTATGAGAAATAACCTTGATTCATAATACTATGCATACTGGGTGAATAGCTCAATAAAAAGCAATATTTCAGATGGATTGTTGTGCTAGGGTGACATCACAGGCGGGAAGAGCGAGGAGGGCTTCATACGAATCGACGCGCAGCACCATACAGGGTGGTGAGGACTGTAAGCCGTACACTCTCTTTATGTTCATAGTGCCTTAATTGACGCAAATGGCCTTTGAAACATGTGTGATGGGAACATGTTCGTGAAGGCCCACAAGTAAAAGGCTGTGCTACTCCCACCAGTCATGTTATTTGATCAGAAAAGAAGTAATTGTAAGTCCACATGAAGCTGAGAGAAAACAGTTCTTGGAGAGGCACGTAGCAAACAGCACACCCATCTCAAAACAGAAGAGGAAAAAGGACGAACACTCCAGGATTACTTTTGATAGGGGAGAGCAAACACCTCAGTTGAAACTGCCTCCCTGTTTCCCAGAGCTCTCTAAATTACAAAAGTAAGAAATCTGTAAAATATAAGTACAGTCTGTCTTCAGGGATCTCTATTCTTATTTAATATAGATCCACTATTTTCCCCATCAATGCTAAATTCACCTTTTGATTCATAATTCATACATTGCAAAGGCACTGATCATTACCAAAATTAAACAGTTGCAGATGATGTCAAAATGCAGACTGAATCATAATGGCTAACCATTTACTGAACCTTTTCTCTGAGCCAGGAACTGTGCTAAAGAACGGTGCATTCGAGTGCTAACTGACCTATATCATTTCATTATTTAATCCTCACTAAAACAAAAAATGGCACTTATTATCCCCCTTTTACAGATGAGAAAACAGCAATACTGATTATTAAGCAATTTGCTTAGGGTTACATAATTAGAAGGAAGATAGAACCAGAACATACTCTCAAGTGGGTCTGTTACCAGCGCCGTGCGGGATACCTGAAGGGGATCTGGCCAGAGAAAAACATTTCAATTATTCATTCAGTCACTTGCTCAATACCTAGTTCAGTGCTGTGCCCTGGGTTTAGGAAAGGGCAGGCACTGTGTGTAGGGGCACGGGAGTCTGAACACATGGGTCTGTCCTCTGACACTTTATAATTGGTGTTGGATGCAAGGCACACCTATGTTAAACAATTAAAGAATAAGGAGCATTTTTAATTGACATGTCCTACAATCACTACTACTGAGGAATTCATCCCCTTCTTCCACACTACCACCACTACAAGTCACAGAGTAATTTATGAGGTTATTCCTCTTTTTCCAATGGGCAGACCTCAGTTTCAACTCTTTCAACTCCATGTCTCATCTATAAGATTGGATGGCAGAAAGCTGAACCTCATCTAAGCTTGCAACACTCTGTAGATTCTGTACCTTGATGTGTGGCATGAAGGACCAGCACATACAGTCAGATCACCTATCAAACTTCATGAACAGGACTCTATCACCACCAGCACACTCCCCCTTTGGCCAACATATTGTTGCTACTCTCTCTCTCTCTGCATGCCTTAGTGCTGAGCTTGACCTCTTTATGAAAATCTGGAAGAAGAAAAATAGCAAAGTGTGTTACATGGAGCCAAGAAGACTCAGAGCAGGAGGCTGGATGTAAGGCAGTGACCTCAGGAAAGGAATGAGGGTATAGGACTATGGATTTGATGAAGGAGTTTCCAAGAAGAAAATAATGATCAGAAGGAACATAAAATCGATTTTTATTTATTTGTTGATTCAACAGGTGGAATCTTCCCAGTTTGAATAAGGGAGTGTTCTAAGAAGGAAGAAACATGAATTATCCATGGCTTTTTTTCCCTCCAGGAGCTGTTAATCTGTGGGAAGATATCATGCCTGAGCATAGAAAACTACCAAATAAAACAATCCATGTAGGGTTTCCATAATAGCGGTATAGGTAAAATGTTATAGGCCTTTAAGACCCCATTCAAATGCTATACTTCCACAACCTGGAAGGGATCTCTCCACCACCTGAGAGATGGGTAGGATTTTTGTTTTTTAACGTGTGACTTATGTTTTTATTATTTTCATTAATCTCTTGTTTTTTTTTTTATAAGAACATGATCTTTCTAACGTCAATTTTGGCAAGAAATTCCTCCTTGCTGAAATACTAGTCCAGTAATTCTTTTTTTTTTTTTTAAACATCTTTATTGAAGTATAATTGCCTTACAATAGTGTGTTAGCTTCTGCTTTATAACAAAGTGAATCAGTTATACATATACAATATGTTCCCATTTCTCTTCCCTCTTGCATCTCCCTTCCTCCCACCCTCCCCATCCCACCCCTCTAGGTGGTCACAAAGCACCGAGCTGATCTCCCTGTGCTATGCGGCTGCTTCCCACTAGTAATCTATTTTACATTTGGTAATGTATATATGTCCATGACACTCTCTTACCCTGTCACATCTCACCCCACCCCCTCCCCATATCCTCAAGTCCATTCTCTAGTAGGTCTGTGTCTTTATTCCCGTCTTGCCACTAGGTTCTTCATGGCCTTTTTTTTTTTTTTTCCCCTTAGATTCCATATATATGTGTTAGCATACTGTATTTGTTTTTCTCTTTCTGACTTACTTCACTCTGTATGACAGACTCTAACTCCATCCACCTCATTACAAATACCTCCATTTCATTTCTTTTTATGGCTGAGTAATATTCCATTGTATATATGTGCCACATCTTCTTTATCCATTCATCTGTCGATGGACACCTAGGTTGCTTCCATGTCCTGGCTATTGTAAATAGAGCTGCAGTGAACATTTTGGTACATGACTCTTTTTGACCTATGGTTTTCTCAGGGTATATGCCCAGTAGTGGGATTGCTGGGTCGTATGGTAGTTCTATTTGTAGTTTTTTAAGGAACCTCCATACCGTTCTCCATAGTGGCTGTATCAATTTACATTCCCACCAACAGTGCAAGAGTGTTCCCTTTCCTCCACACCCTCTCCAGCATTTATTGTTTCTAGATTTTTTGATGATGGCCATTCTGACCGGTGTGAGATGATATCTCATTGTAGTTTTGATTTGCATTTCTCTAATGATTAATGATGTTGAGCATTCTTTCATGTGTCTGTAGGCCATCTGTATATCTTCTTTGGAGAAATGTCTATTTAGATCTTCTGCCCATTTTTGGATTGGGTTGTTCGTTTTTTTGTTATTGAGCTGCATGAGCTGCTTGTAAATCTTGGAGATTAATCCTTTGTCAGTTGCTTCATTTGCAAATATTTTCTCCCATTCTGAGGGTTGTCTTTTGGTCTTGTTTATGGTTTCCTTTGCTGTGCAAAAGCTTTTAAGTTTCATTAGGTCCCATTTGTTTATTTGTGTTCTTATTTCCATTTCTCTGGGAGCTGGGTCAAAAAGAATCTTGCTGTGATGTATGTCATAGAGTGTTCTGCCTATGTTTTCCTCTAAGAGTTTGATAGTGTCTGCCCTTACACTTAGGTCTTTAATCCATTTTGAGTTTATTTTTGTGCATGGTGTCAGGGAGTGTTCTAATCTCATACTTTTACATGTTCCTGTCCAATTTTCCCAGCACCACTTATTGAAGAGGCTGTCTTTTCTCCACTGTATATGCTTGCCTCCTTTATCAAAGATAAGTTGACCATATGTGTGTGGGTTTATCTCTGGGCTTTCTATCCTGTTCCATTGATCTATATTTCTGTTTTTGTGCCAGTACCAAACTGTCTTGATTACTGAAGCTTTGTAATATAGTCTGAAGTCAGGGAGCCTGATTCCCCCAGCTCCATTTTTCGTTCTCAAGATGGCTTTGGCTATTCGGGGTCTTTTGTGTTTCCATACAAATTGTGAAATTTTTTGTTCTAGTTCTGTGAAAAATGCCAGTGGTAGTTTGATAGGGATTGCATTGAATCTGTAGATTGCTTTGGGAAGTAGAGTCATTTTCACAATGTTGATTCTTCCAATCCAGGAACATGGTATATCTCTCCATCTATTTGTATCATCTTTAATTTCTTTCATCAGTGTCTTATAATTTTCTGCATACAGGTCTTTTGTCTCCTTAGGTAGGTTTATTCCTAGATATTTTATTCTTTTTGTTGCAATGGTAAATGGGAGTGTTTTCTTAATTTCACTTTCAGATGTTTCGTCATTAGTGTATAGAAATGCAAGAGATTTCTGTGCATTAATTTTGTATCCTGCTACTTTACCAAATTCATTGATTAGCTCTAGGAGTTTTCTGGTAGCATCTTTAGGATTCTCTATGTATAGTATCATGTCATCTGCAAATAGTGACAGCTTTACTTCTTCTTTTCCGATTTGGATTCCTTTTATTTCTTTGTCTTCTCTGATTGCTGTGGCTAACACTTCCAAAACTATGTTGAATAATAGTGGTGAGAGTGGGCAACCTTGTCTTGTTCCTGATCTTAGTGGAAATGGTTTCAGTTTTTCACCATTGAGGACAATGTTGGCTGTGGGTTTGTCATATATGGCCTTTATTATGTTGAGGAAAGTTCCCTCTATGCCTACTTTCTGCAGGGCTTTTATCATAAATGGGTGTTGAATTTTGTCGAAAGCTTTCTCTGCATCTATTGAGATGATCATATGGTTTTTCTCCTTCAATTTGTTAATATGGTGTATCACATTAATTGATTTGCGTATATTGAAGAATCCTTGCATTCCTGGGATAAACCCCACTTGATCATGGTGTATGATCCTTTTAATGTGCTGTTGGATTCTGTTTGCTAGTATTTTGTTGAGGATTTTTGCATCTATGTTCATCAGTGATATTGGCCTGTAGTTTTCTTTCTTTGTGACATCTTTGTCTGGTTTTGGTATCAGGGTGATGGTGGCCTCGTAGAATGAGTTTGGGAGTGTTCCTCCCTCTGCAATATTTTGGAAGAGTTTGAGAAGGATAGGTGTTAGCTCTTCTCTAAATGTTTGATAGAATTCACCTGTGAAGCCATCTGGTCCTGGGCTTTTGTTTGTTAGAAGGTTTTTAATCACAGTTTCAATTTCAGTGCTTGTGATTGGCCTGTTCATATTTTCTATTTCTTCCTGGTTCAGTCTCGGCAGTTTGTGCATGTCTAAGAATCTGTCCATTTCTTCCAGGTTGTCCATTTTATTGGCATAGAGTTGCTTGTAGTAATCTCTCATGATCTTTTGTATTTCTGCAGTGTCAGTGGTTACTTCTCCTTTTTCATTTCTAATTCTATTGATCTGAGTCTTCTCCCTTTTTCTCTTGATGAGTCTGGCTAATGGTTTATCAATTTTGTTTATCTTCTCAAAGAACCAGCTTTTAGTTTCATTGATTTTTGCTATTGTTTCCTTCATTTCTTTTTCATTTATTTCTGACCTGATCTTTATAATTTCTTTCCTTCTGCTGGCTTTGGGGTTTTTTTGTTCTTCTTTCTCTAATTGCTTTAGGTGCAAGGTTAGGTTGTTTATTCGAGATGTTTCCTGTTTCTTGCGGTAGGCTTGTATTGCTATAAACTTCCCTCTTAGCACTGCTTTTGCTGCGTCCCATAGGTTTTGGGTCATCGTGGCTCCATTGTCATTTGTTTCTAGGTATTTTTTGATTTCCCCTTTGATTTCTTCAGTAATCACTTCGTTATTAAGTAATGTATTGTGTAGCCTCCATGTGTTTGTATTTTTTACAGATCTTTTCCTGTAATTGATATCTAGTCTCATAGCGTTGTGGTCGGAAAAGATACTTGATACGATTTCAATTTTCTTAAATTTACCAAGGCTTGATTTGTGACCCAAGATATGATCTATCCTGGAGAATGTTCCATGAGCACTTGAGAAAAATGTGTATTCTGTCGTTTTTGGGTGGAATGTCCTATAAATATCAATTAAGTCCATATTGTTTAATGTATCATTTAAAGCTTGTGTTTCCTTATTTATTTTCATTTTGGATGATCTGTCCATTGGTGAAAGTGGGGTGTTAAAGTCCCCTACTATGATTGTGTTGCTGTCGATTTCCCCTTTTATGGCTGTTATTATCTGCCTTATGTATTGAGGTGCTCCTATGTTGGGTGCATAAATATTTACAATTGTTATACCTTCCTCTTGGATCGATCCCTTGATCATTATATAGTGTCCTTCTTTGTCTCTTGTAATAGTCTTTATTTTAAAGTCTATTTTGTCTGATATGAGAATTGCTACTCCAGCTTTCTTTTGATTTCCATTTGCATGGAATATCTTTTTCCATCCCCTCACTTTCAGTCTGTATGTGTCTCTAGGTCTGAAGTGGGTCTCTTGTAGACAGCATATATATGGGTCTTGTTTTTGTATCCATTCAGCCAGCCTGTGTCTTTTGGTGGGAGCATTTAATCCATTTACATTCAAGGTAATTATCGATATGTATGTTCCTATTCCCATTTTCTTAAATGTATTGGGTTTGTTATTGTAGGTGTTTTCCTTCTCTTGTGTTTCTTGCCTAGAGAAGTTCCTTTAGCATTTGTTGTAAAGCTGGTTTGGTGGTGCTGAACTCTCTCAGCTTTTGCTTGTCTGTAAAGGTTTTAATTTCTCCATCGAATCTGAATGAGATCCTTGCTGGGTAGAGTAATCTTGGTTGTAGGTTTTTCTCCTTCATCACTTTAAGTATATCCTGCCACTCCCTTCTGGCTTGCAGAGTTTCTGCTGATAGATCAGATGTTAACCTTATGGGGATTCCCTTGTGTGTTATTTGTTTTTTTTTTCCCTTGCTGCCTTTAATATGTTTTCCTTATATTTAATTTTTGACAGTTTGATTAATATGTGTCTTGGCGTGTTTCGTCTCCTTGGATTTATCCTGTATGGGACTCTCTGTGCTTCCTGGACTTGATTAACTATTTCCTTTCCCATATTAGGGAAGTTTTCAACTATAATCTCTTCAAAAATTTTCTCAGTCCCTTTCTTTTTCTCTTCTTCTTCTGGTACCCCTATAATTCTAATGTTGGTGTGTTTAATGTTGTCCCAGAGGTCCCTGAGACTGTCCTCAGTTCTTTTCATTCTTTTTTCTTTATCCTGCTCTGTAGTAGTTATTTCCACCATTTTATCTTCCAGGTCACTTATCCTTTCTTCTGCCTCAGTTATTCTACTATTGATCCCATCTAGAGTATTTTTAATTTCATTTATTGTGTTTTTCATCATTGCTTGGTTCCTCTTTAGTTCTTCTACATCCTTGTTAAATGTTTCTTGCATTTTGTCTATTCTATTTCCAAGATTTTGGATCATCCTTACTATCATTATTCTGAATTCTTTTTCAGGTAGACTACCTATTTCCTCTTCATTTGTTAAGTCCAGTGTGTTTTGAGCCTGCTCCTTCATCTGCTGTGTGTTTTTCTGTCATCTCATTTTGCCTATCTTACTGTGTTTGGGGTCTCCTTTTCACAGGCTGCAGGTTCGTAGTTCCCGTTGTTTTTGGTATCTGTCCCCAGCGGCTAAGGTTGGTTCAGTGGGTTGTGTAGGCTTCCTGGTGGAGGGAACTAGTGCCTGAGTTCTGGTGGATGAGGCTGGATCTTGTCTTTCTGGTGGGCACGTCCACGTCTGGTGGTGTATTTTGTGGTGTCTGTGGCCTTATTATGATTTTAGGCAGCCTCTCTGCTAATGGATGGTGTTGTGTTCCTGTCTAGCTAGTTGTTTGGCATAGGGTGTCCAGCACTGTAGCTTGCTGGTCGTTGAGTGAAGCTGGGTCTTGATGCTGAGATGGAGATCTCTGGGAGATTTTTGCCGTTTGGTATTACGTGGAGCTGGGAGGTCTCTTGTGGACCAGTGTCCTGAAGTTGGCTCTCCCACCTCAGAGGCACGGCCCTGATGCCTGGCTGGAGCACCAAGAGCCTTTCGTCCACACGGCTCAGAGTAAAAGGGAGAAAAAATAGAAAGAAAGAAAGAAAGAGGCTATAATATAGTGAAGTAAAATAAAGCTATTGTAAAGCAAAGCTATACAGACAAAATCTCACCCAGAAGCATATACATATACACTCACAAAAAAAAGGAAAAGGGGAAAAATTAATATCTCCTGCTCCCAGAGTCCCCCTCCTGAATTTGGGCTGATTCGCTGTCTATTCAGGTGTTCAGCAGATGCAGGCACAGCAAGTTGTTTGTGGAGCTTTAATCCGCTGCTTCTGAGGCTGCTGGGAGAGATTTCCCCTTCTCTTCCCTGTTCGCACAGCTCCTGGGGTTCAGCTTTGGATTTGGACCCGCCTCTGCGTGTAGGTCGCCTGAGGGCGTCTGTTCCCCGCCCAGACAGGACGGGGTTAAAGGAGCAGCTGCTTCGGGGGCTCTGGCTCACCCAGGCCGCGGGGAGGGAGGGGTACAGAGGAGGCGGGGCGAGCCTGCGGCGTCAGAGGCCGGCATGACGTTGCACCAGCTCGAGGCGCGCAGTGCGTTCTCCCGGGGATGTTGTCCCCGGATCCCGGGACCCTGGCAGTGGCGGGCCGCACAGGCTCCCGGGAGGGGCGGTGTGGAGAGTGACCTGTGCTCACACACAGGCTTTTTGGAGGCGGCAGCAGCAGCCCCAGCGTCTCACGCCCGTCTCTGGGGTCCGCGCTGATCGCCGCGGCTCGCGCCCTTCTCTGGAGTTCGTTTAGGCGGCGCTCTGAATCCCCTCTCCTTGCGCGCAGCGAAACAAAGAGGCAAGAAAAAGTCTCTTGCCTCTTCGGCAGCTGCAGACCTTTTCCCGGTCTCCCTCCCGGCTAGCTGTGGTGCGCCAACCCCTTCAGGCTGTGTTCACGCCGCCAGCCCCAGTCCTCTCCCTGCGATCCGACCGCAGCCCGAGCCTCAGCTCCCAGCCCCGCCCGCCCCGGCGGCTGAGCAGACAAGCCTCTCGGGCTGGTGAGCGCTGCTCGGCGCCGAGCCTCTGTGCGGGAGTCTCTCCGATTTTCCCTCTGCGCCCCTGTTGCTGTGGGATCCGCGCTGATAGCCGCGGCTCGCGCCCTTCTCTGGAGTTCGTTTAGGCGGCGCTCTGAATCCCCTCTCCTTGCCCGCTGCGAAACAAAGAGGCAAGAAAAAGTCTCTTGCCTCTTCGGCAGCTGCAGACTTTTTCCCGGACTCCCTCCGGGCTAGCTGTGGTGCGCTAACCCCTTCAGGCTGTGTTCACGCCGCCAACCCCAGTCCTCTCCCTGCGATCCGACCGAAGCCAAGCCTCAGCTCCCAGCCCCGCCCGCCCCGGCGGGTGAGCAGACAAGCCTCTCGGGCTGGTGAGTGCTGGTCGGCACTGATCCTCCATGCGGGAATCTCTCCGCTTTGCCCTCCGCACCCCTGTGGCTGCGCTCTCCTCCGTGGCTCCGAAGCTTCCCCCCTCTGCCACCCGCAGTCTCCGCCCGCGAAGGGGCTCCTAGTGCGTGGAAACCTTTCCTCCTTCACAGCTCCCTCCCACTGGCGCGGGTCCCGTCCCTATTCTTTTGTCTCTGTTATTTCTTTTTTCTTTTGCCCTACCCAAGTACGGGGGGAGTTTCTTGCCTTTTTGGAGGTCGGACGTTTTCTGCCAGCGTTCAGTGGGTGTTCTGTAGGAGCAGTTCCACGTGTAGATGTATTTCTACTGTATCTGTGGGAAGGAAGGTGATCTCCGCGTCTTACTCTTCCGCCATCTTCTCCCCAACCCCAGTAATTCTTTTTTTTAAATTGAAGTATAGTTGATTTATAGTGTTCCTGGTGTACAGCAGAGTGATTCAGTTATACATATATATTATATATATATATATAATATATATATAATATGTATATCTATTCTTTTTCAGATTCTTTTCCATTATAGGTTATTATAAGATATTGAATATAGTTTCCTGTGCTATACAGTAGGTCCTTTTTGGTTATCTATTTTATATATAGTAGTATGTATCTGTTAATCCCATACTCCTAATTCATACTCCCCCTCTTTCCCCTGTGGTAAGCATAAGTTTGTTTTCTATGTCTGTGAGTCTATTTCTATTTTATAAGTAAGTTCATTTGTGTCATTTGTTTAGATTCCACATATAAGTGATATCATATGATATTTGTTGAAAAATGGGTAGGATTTAGATATGCGAACTAGTGGCAGAATGGTTGGAAGAATTAGCAAGAGCAAAGATGAAACAGTCTAGCATGTGAAGGCAAAAAGTTCCCTTTGGTTGGTGCAGAAGACATGATAACGGGACTACTGGGGAGAAGGTCAAGTCTGTAAACCTGCAGGTCTGTCTCTTTGCCGTATGTTAGCTCCCCACTCAGCTCACTCTCAGCCTAAATTCTGGTGTATTGCCCCTGACTTCTCCCACTCTCAGCTTCCCAGATAGGACCCTATTTCTGTTTATAACTATTTCATGGCTGCTCAGACTTGAGAGAGCAAAGACCCTATACATCCCATTTGCTCCAGGTGGTGTTTGCTATAAAGTGGCATGATAACATTAGCAATGGCATAGACAGTGGAAAGGGGAGAGATGACACAAGGGTTTGTGCAGATACCCACGCAGTGATAGTCTCCAAGGTATGACGTTGTATGGTAGACAAGGACTTCGTCCAATGCCCAATTATTCACTTAGTCCCAGAGAGCACAACTCTGGACGGACACTTCTGATGGACACTCATGGCTCAGTCTTGTCACTTTGTAATGAGCACTGTGGGGTCACCCTACAGTGGCATTTCCTGCTAACGGTTGGACCCACATGACTTGAGATCAAAGACCCCATGATTATTAAGACCACTCTGTCCTATCCGCACTCACATCCTCTCTCCTAGTGTCCACATTGCTGCTTGTTACTCTCTGCCCCACACCTGAGCCTCCTTCCACGCTTCCTCAAAAAACTAGAACACAGCTCATTTTGTTTTAAGGGCCTTAATGCCACTGACTACCATGGAGGAACATATTATTGAATATAGGATATTATGGAGTCTTGGGAATGCATACAGCCCTTCAAGTCATGACCTCTGGTGTCTAGTTCTGAGTCCCTTGGTAAGAATATAAATCAAATCTATCAGATGCCTGTTGTCTCCTTCAAAGAGATGATCTCACCGATGCCTAACCTCCACCCCCTAAACCAAAGTTACAGGCTATGCTGACCTTCGTGAAGAGTTTCTTCCCGGACAAAACTATTAGTTCTCTTGCAATTGATTCAGAGTTGGGAACATGACCCTAACTGGGCTAGTGCAAGTTGTTCTGAGCACTTTGTTGGGGTTACTGGGAAACCTCCCAGTGGGACTGCAAAGCCAGTAAGATATAAGCCTGGAGCTGTCTGTAGTCATCTTTGCCATGGTAAGAGGAGCCCGCTGAAGAGGAAAGTCGACATAAAAAGAAGTAGAGCCAAGAGTTGGAAACAGAGAGGGAAAGAGAGAAAGAAAGAGAATAAAATACAATATCCATTGAGCCCTTGAGAACATGCCTGTAAACAGCTCATTTCTGAGTTTTATCCATGGAAAATTCAGTTAAATTAGTCATTTCTTTTCTTTTTTTTAATATCAACATTCATATTTATATTTCTTTTGTTTTGCTTAAGTCAATTTGATTTGGGTTTCTATTACTTACTTACAAAAGAAACAACCATAATGTAAATAACTAGTGGGTAATTTGCATTTCTGAAAGCCTTCAAGAAGGGTGATCTGCATTAGAAAGACTCCATATTATGAAAAATGTGGTCACTTTGGGACACTTCTTAACTCCTACCTTATACCTCCAGCTTCGGTGCTCCCTAGCACCTTGAATAATAGCCTGTACAGAGTAGATTCTCAGTGTTTGCTTTGTTGTATGGTAACAATGAAGGCGCAGGCATTAGAGGTGAGTGCACTGGCAGAAGCATAGTTTCTTAGGTTGGAATGAACATATTGGCTGATACTGATAAGAAGGAGACTAGTCTGTGTGCATTGGAAAGCTCATACTGTGGAATGGTAGAAAGTAAGTAAATAATATAATACTTTACCTTCACCAGCCCATCTGAGCTGGAGCCATTGATTCCTGTCATCTGCAGGTTCAGCAACGTTCCATTCCACAGCCGATCGGACACACTGACTACCTCCTGGAATTGGCTAGTCCTGGGAGGCACACTCCCTCTGGGGCCATCAAGGCCTCAAGGTGTCCAGCATCAAATAAAGAAACTAGAAAACATGGTTATTACATCTGGATAACTTAAAAAAGTAACTTGCTGAAAGAATATTGGGTGTCACATAGAACTGATGGGAAGCACGTAAGGTTAGACTGGAAAATGGGCAGGATTCCAAAGAGGCTAAGCAACTGAAAATATAGCCACGATCTCATCCCAGCTCATCCTGCTCAGGAAGCAGTGCTAGACCCTCCACAGGGTCATCTTCACTCCACACTGGTCCTGCCACCACTGATCACTTTTGCCACACTGCTGAACTCTGCTTCTCCTGCTGCAAATTACCTTTATCTCCTCCTGGGCCTTTTTGCTGGTCCCTCAAGAATCAGATTCCTTGGGAGGGCCATACATTTGGCCAGACTCAGGTCACATGCCTATGCTCTAGCTTCTAAGGAACCAAAAAGAGATACAGATGCTTGGCTTTTTAAGCAACTATAGTGAAACTTTGGAGTTTGTAGCAGAGAAAGGTTTATTGCAGGGCCATGCAAGGAGAATGGGTGGCTCATGCCCCAGAAACCCCTGAACTCCCCAAACGGTTTCAGCAAAGCCTTTTTAAAGGCAAGATGAAGGAGGGGTGTGGCTGGTTGTTGCAGACTTCTTGGTGTAGGAATCCTTTGTTCTCACAGCTGTCCATGTAGGTCAAGGTCACGATGTTGGCTGTAAACCTCCAACAAGACAAATGTTATTCTCTGTTCTGCAACTTTTTATCCCTATGTGAATGGGAGAGGGTTACACCTTTAAAGGTCAGAGCCTTGAGAATGGGCTGTCCCTATATTTCAGGCTGTAGGCAACATTCTTAACTCAAGCAAAAGCAATAGAATACAAATGTTAAAGAAACAGATCTAATATGGAATCAGATTTGTTCTTCCCTATTACATTATTACTTTGGGATTTCCTATAAACAAGAGGGTTTTCTCATTTTGGGAGTGGGGGTAGGGTAGCAAAGGAAAGTCAAATGTGTATAACATCTGATCAGGGTGGACTGAAATAGGAAGGGACTAGACTTTAGATAAACAGCCAGGAAATCACTATCTATATCTATATTATATGTATACCTATATCTATATCTCTATCTATATGTATATCTATATCTATGCCTTTATCTCCAAGCAAGAGACAGAGGAATTAAGAGTGTCGAGGGCAGGGAATTCCCTGGCAGTCAAGTGGTTAGGATTCCACTGGACCTTGGCTTTCACTGCTGAGGGTGCAGGTTCAATCCCTAGTCGGGGAGCTAAGATCCCACAAGCCACCTGGTCCAGCCAGAAAAATAAAAAGCGTGTTGAGGGCAATGGCAATGGGACTGGAAAGGAAGGAAGGGGTAATAGACCTTCTACAGAGTATTTACAGAGCATGATGACCGGGGGCCCAGGGCGGGGGGGAGCAGCGGGATGGGAGAGCAATGATATAAATGAAAGAAGAATCAGAGTTATATCTGAGACTTTGAGCTAAAAAACATCGTGTTGTTAACAGAAGTGTGCTGTGTTTTCTCGATCACAGGATATCTAAGTGACAATACCCAGGGAAGAGTAGAAAGGCAGCCCCAGAGCTAAGGTGATTAATAGGGCAGAGAAAGCGAGGTTTATGTCATCTGAATGTTTGCAATAATAGATTCACAGAGGAGGGGGAAGCTCTGAGGTGAGGCATATAGAATTTAGAGAGGAATTAAGGAAGTCATAGGGCATTGCAGACTGGGCTTTTGTATAAACCTAGTGAGCTCATAAAAAGAGGATGAGGAGCCTGGGAATTAAATTAGGAATAGTAAGAGGATGGGGAGTGGAAGCAAGAGTGAAACGGGGTAAAAAGAGGAGCTTGAAGGAAGTGACTACAGCCTCCAGTTTGGGGAAGGTTTTAGGATTCAGTTCGATCAGAAAGAGGGCCTGAGAGGTTCAACCACAGCTAACCATGTCCGGGGAGACGAGGCAGTGAGTGTATAGCACTCACACAAGATGTGTGGCAGAGGAAAGGAACACATTTTCAAAACTTTCCTAATCCCACCTTCCCTCATTTATCCTGTCTCTTTTCATCCCACGTCACCTTTGACTGATGGTTAATTTAAACTTGCAAAGGCCCCACACAGTTCAGGGGAAGTTGATTCATGGGCTTCCTATGCTCTGTTTTCTTTTTTGCGAAATCAAGGTGGAGAAAAGATCATGTTCTGGCTGGAAAACCAGAGCAAGGTAGAAGGAAATGTGTCAGGTCTTTGAGCTCAGCTGACCCAGGGAAGAGCAGCCAGGCCAGAGGGACATCAGAGGGGCTCTCTGAACCATAAATGTCCTCCGCTGAAAGCAGCTATATTTATTTTTGTTATAGATTACTTATTAATGTATTTATTTATTGTGTTTTGGATCGGGTGGGATTTCATGTTTTCCCAGGTCCAGTACTCATTTCTTGTAGTGAGAAAAAGATAAAGGATGAACCCTGAGTTGATATAGGAGGAAACACATTAGATATAAACCCCCTTTTAAAAAAACTATTAAGATCCTGATTTATTGCAAACGTCGAAGTATGCCCAGGGCTTAGAGTTCCTCTCTCCCGCCTTCCTCCATTTCTAGTTCTAATCAAACATGGAGGGAAATTAATAATGAACAAGTCTTATCCTTTGAGTTACTGGAAACTGCTGAGGTCTGTGTATCAGCACGAAGTACACACACACACACACACACACACACACACACACACACACACACACACACACACACACACACACACACACTCAGACATCCCTGCAACTCTCTCTAGCCAATTCCATGTTCTGAAATATTTAGCTCCTCGGAGACCTAATTGCTGCTGGCCTGTTTCTTCTCGTTCCTCCCCTCCCTTAACCCTCGGTCTCAAATCCCATTCATCTTCAACACCCCCGCCCAGGGTCTGATCAAACCCCACTGCAGCCCCCTTCCATTATGGCTGAGCCACTCAGAGTCAGAAGAAGCAGAGGAGATGATGCACAAGCCAGAAGAGGCTGGGGAGGCAGCCGAGCACCCAGTGTGGTGAGATGGTCACGACAAGATTGATGGGCCCTATCTCACAGCTGAAAGGCTGGAGGTGGTAAAACGGGAGCACTGTCAGTAATTTATGGGAGCTTGTTATGACAGACTTCTCGACTGAGGATGAAAAAGATGCCGTCAAAACAAAACCAGGCTCTCCGGGATGTTATCGCAAACAACGGGCCTCTGCGCACAGCCCCAGCACCAAGTGGCTTCGTAATTCTCAGGAAGTGGAGGGGATACAGGCTCCACTGGAAGGACCCTGCCTTACTACATCCATGGAAAGATGGGAGCAAGGCAGCGATGGGGAGAAGAACTGGCCATGAGGAGCAGCTGGATTTCCCCTCCACCCCTCTTCCCTCGATGCCCTTGGAGAGAGGCTCTGGACCTTCCAGCGGCCACCACACACCAGCTGAAGATGCTTGTGGGTATAATGCATGCCCAGGGGGTACTGGCTCTGTCCTGGGCTGCTGCATGGATAAAACTGTCCACAGCTTGTGCACAATTTCAGAGCCTCGCTAGGGTTTACTTCACCTTTCTCTCTCATTCAGGTGTCACCCACATCAACTCAGGCTCACTCCCTCTTGTTTTAAAGCAGCTTCTGCACAGGGTCGGATCCCGACAGCTTGGAGTTGAAAGAATTCATTGAAAAGCAAATTAAATCTACAATGAAATCTTTTTTGAAAGCTCTAAAGGAGGGTCTCATTCATAAGCCACAGATACTTAAAATATTCATTCCCCACCTGCCACAGCTTATGTTAGTATCTCACTTAAGCTTCAGACAAACACCTGCTTTACTCCCGAAATACTAAAATCCGTCCCCAAATCCTAGAGCAAACAGATCCTATTATAATTCTTCGTTCCTCCGTTCACATCTCTTTCCTCTCCTTTACCTACCAAAAATTTTTCCAAGCTATAGTTCTTTATCGTTTCCAAATTAAATCCAAGTAACTACTCCACTTTTCTGTTAACTGCTCTTTCTCCAAATTATATACTTTACTTTCATTTTGAAGCAAAGAAACAATCAACGGAGTCAGGAAGAATCCTCCTTACAGAGCCTAAGGGGAGCCAAGTCATCAACAACAGGCTTCTCTTGGGTTGGGGTAGGGTCTAGGGAGGGGGTTCAGGTGTAGGTTGGGGATAAGGGTGAGAGGCATTGAATAAAAATTAATATTTTTGGCCCTGTTTTGGAGGAACACAAGTAAGAGATGCTTTATTACGGGGGTTACCTTGAATCTCCAATTCATTTATATGTTTAGAGTAAATAATTCGCCAAGTGCAGCACTTGATAAATAACAAGGAATTGCTTGCTACTCCGCGTTAGTTAAGTCCACCATGGCCCCCGTAATGCCAGAAAGCAGCTTCCAGGCCCTGGGTCTGCAGGACGCACCCCGCGCTGGATTCCGCGTCCCCAGCCTGCTTTCCTGCCCCAGGGCTTCATTTCCAGTCCTCTGAGCCCCACTTTGATCTCTGCTTTCCCGGTCAGAAAGCTCTGGGCTCTGGCGGGAGAACAGATGCGGGGAGAAGCCCTTGCTGCGTTGCAAAGGTAGGAAGAATGTTTCTTAATAAGCAACACCTGAGATGAAAGAGGCGCCTCTTGCTTTATTTGGCTTCAAACTGCCTGGCTGCCAAGCGTGAGACGGTGTCAGCGTGCCTCCCCTCCACGCAGGCTCTCTCTTCGCAGTTCTGGAGCGCCGGCACGTTGCTCTTCCTTTTCCAGCTTCTTCATCTCAGGTCCTCGCCCCCGCCCTCAGCCCCCGCCCTCTGATTTCTTAACACAGTGCACGTAGCTTCTAGACAATCTGTCACCCCTGTGCTTTCTACTCAGTGACGATTAACCTGGGACTAGCCTGGATGGAGGGAGTCCAGGTCCAGAATTCTCTAACAGAAACTTCCCTGGAACAGTTGCTCCTCAGCCCCTACAGTGCACGCACTTTATTCCTGGCAGATTGTATGGTGCTGCTCTATGGCGCTGTGTCTGTGTGTGTGCTTTCTAGTGGAAGTAGTATGAGTTGCAGTTCACAAGCTCAGGTGTCCCCGAATTCTATGGATTTGTTTTCAACGGCAGTCTTTTGACTCAGGTCATGGGCTCCTGTTCTGTTTGGACTTAAAGTTTGTGCCCTCTTTCTCTGCAAAATTCGTATTTTGAAACCTTAACTCCCAAGGTAATGATATTAGGAGTTGGGGCCTTTGGGAGATAATGAGGCTCAGATGAGGTCATGAGGGTGGAGCCCCATGATGGGATTGGTGTTCTGATAAGAAGCAGAGATGCCAGAGCTTGCTTGCTCTGCCATGTGAGGACACAGCAAGATGATCACATCACCATCACTCTGGGAAAAGAGCTCTCACCAGGAGCTGAATCGGCACACACCTTGGTCTTGGACTTCCCTGCCTGCAAAACTGGGAGAAGTAAATGTGTGTTGTTTAATCCACCTACTCAGTGTATGGTATTTTGTTGTAGCAGCCTGAGCAGACTAAGACAGGTCCCATAGCTCCTGTGTTTGAATCTCAGCTTGGCAGCTTGCTGTGTGACTTTGGACAAGTTACTTAACTTCTCTGCGAGTTGGTTCCCTCAGCTGTAAAATGGAGCTCATAGTACATTCCTCATAGGGTTGTTGCCGGGAATAAATGAATTACTTTATGTAAAACATTGAGAACCATGCCTGGAATATAAAAGTGTGATGTTGTTGTTAGTTATCCTCACTCTTTGGGAAAGACAATGAAAGACCCTCAGGCGGTGCCATGGTACACTGGGGGCTTGTGAAGCACCCAGGCACTGGAGTAGAGGGGCAACTGGTCTACCTAGGTTGTGTGGACACGTCCGTCACCCCAGCACCCTTGGGCCCTCCAGTTCTGGTGAGTCTATTGGTTTCTCTCCACACCAACAGACTTGGGAATTCTTGGCAAAACTTTCTATGTGTCCATCCACCTAGATGCTTCCTGTTGTGATTTCTCCCTTGGGCCTCACATGATACCCAGTAGTGTGACCAAAAAGAGGATGATAATCTCAAATCCCTCTAGTCTAGAAAATAAGACTTTTGGAAACAAACATCAGTGAGAAAACATATTTTTTCTGCTTTCCCTGCCACATTCCTCCTTGAGATTGGAAGAGGAGGAGCTATTGACTGAAGATGGAGAAGAAAAGGGGAGGGGGTAACAAGGAAGAAACAAAAATTAATACCTCAAAGTATGGAACAAAGCAGCACATTTGTATATCCAGATAATTTCTGAAAGTTCTGGCACTGGACCAAATGAATTGGAATGTTTGCAGGGAGGGCAAGGATTCTACCTTTAAAACAAACTTCTCATGATAAACGTAGACACCGAAGTTTGTGATGAAAATTCTGAAAGTTCACATGTACAATCACACATTTCTATCTTTTCCCAAATGGAGAGAGAGAGAGGGAGAGAAGGGAGGTCCCACCCAAAAGACCAGCCCTGGTGATTTGAGTGCAGGTGAAATCTTGGAGTACTCTAGGCAGCAGCAGTTTGGAGAACCGGTGTATCAGGTGTCAGTGAAGGTCAGGTTGAGTGGGTCAGTGGAGGTGACCAGAGCAATACAGAGTGGGACAGGCATTAGTGGAATAACAACTCCATTTGGGGGAACTTTCAGAGATTTCCACAAGAGAGGAAGAGCTGGGGTCTGCCATTAGACAGGTGGGGGGCATATTGATACATTTGATTTAAAAAACTCTTTGTTAAAAACGATTTTATTAAAGTATAGTTGATTTACCACGTTGTGTTAGTTTCTGGGGTACAACAAAGTGATTCAGATATATATATGCTTTTTCAAATTCCTCTCTATTATGGTTTATCTCAGGATATTGAATACAGTTCCCTGTGCCGTACAGTAGGACCTTGTTGTTTATCCATCCTATATATAATATCAATGGTTTGCATCTGCTAATCCCAAACTCCCAATCCATCCCTCCCCTATCCTGCCTCCTCCTCGGCAACCACAAATCTGTTCTCTATGTCTGTGAGTCTGTTTCTGTTTCATAGATAAGTTCATTTGTGTCATATTTTAGATTCCACATATAAGTGATACCATACGGTATTTGTCTTTCTCTGTCTGACTTACTTCACTCAGTATGATCATCTCTAGGTCCATCCATGTAGCTGCAAATGGCATTATTTCATTCATTTTATGGCTGAGTACTGTTCCATCGTATATATGTACCACATCTTTGATTTTTGAGAAAAACTCTTAAAATTACCTTCTCTAGGAGACATAAATTAGTGGCACTTATTTCACATTGAGGTTATATTCTCTAAAAATGATAGCCAATTATAATACCAATTAAAGATGATTTAAGGTCAGAGCCTTTCCAGATAAGTGGGATTTCACTGATTCTTATTTTCCTAGTTGTTCCCCCTCTCCCTTTCATCACTGACCTTGACAAAATAAATACCTCTTCTAACCTATAATATTTGAATATATTTAGTCTCTTGGATGAAAGTCCTGAAGCTAACAAAACTATATCTGATGATCCTGGCCTGAGTTCTACATCTATGCGGACTCCTCCTGTCCCTTTGCTTAAGGAGAAACTATCAAGACAACACTGAATGGGAGCAGTGGCAGCAACAGAATTCACTCAAAAAGAGTTTAAACTCTACTATAATATTGTGATTTGTATGTTGTGGAGACTGAAAGATATATGACCACTATCATCTCACATTTTTTTCTTATTCCATCACTGAGCTTTGATTCACAGTTAGTCCCAAGAATTCTCCTTCTTCCACTTACTCCAGGGCTGTTAGATTGTAAGGTTATACGGTGGTAGAGAGTTAAGCTACAGCTCCATTCTCGAAGGATGAGAGTGTTTGAAGTTGGGCCTTAGATGGAAATTCTACCATGTAAATATGTATGCCTAAGGTAACCTCTACTCTCTGTACTCTCTCACAATCCCTATGAGTTTCTACTTCACCCCGCAGTTAACACATACTTTCAGAAAAGGCTTTGATGTGTCATTTGCATCTTAGTGTGAATTTAAGCTATTGGGGCAACTTTCCCATGAATTTTCAGCCTGATCTCTAAATGAAGAAAGGATGGCTAAGACTGCAGTCTAGGGAATTTCAGACATAACTAAGCAGAGTGGAAGTATGTAATAAAAGCTCCTAAATAAGATACACGTTTATTTATTCATTAACTCATTAGGAATTTAAAAAATGATACCTAGACTCTAATATAGAGCAAATCATATTATTGCAATACTGATCTCAGGAAAAGGTCTGCAGTGAATGTCTCAAACCTTGCCTTATCAGTTTGATTTGTGTCTCAAGAATTATCCTTTCTTATTTTTATATTTTTATATTTCATGACAGTTCCTTTTTTAATCAGGACATTATTAGAGTTGATTTTCATGTTGTCCATATTTGCTTTATATAATCAATGTAATTGTGATGTTTACCTTATTTTTAGTGAACTGGTGATGCAGATTTTAGTGAAAATAGGTGTGATCCTCAGTGGTACTTCCAGCTCCTGGATTCTGTGGATAGTGAGGCCTGATGATTCCAACTGGGATTTTCAAATACCCATTGAATTTGAGCATTGGTCAGTACTTTATTTCTCATAGCAGAACAAGGGCCCCCAAAATAGATAAAATTACTGAATGAGCACCCTTAGGACACATTAAAATATATTTGCATTTTATATTAATGCCACCCACTGCTTATTCTGGTATATGAGTTGCTATTTTAATAGTTATACAAGGAGCTTGGAAGAGATCAGAATTGTAGTGAAATGAGGTGAGGAACTTGAGCTGTAAAATTCTGAGGACGAACTATACACAAAAATGTATTATTTTGAGCTAAAGCCACATTGCACAAATCTATCATGCTTCCATGCATCATGAGGTCAATGAGATCACATACAATGCAATAAACTAAGCTTCTCTCTATCCTTACAACTTTACCATGGTGTCGTGAGCTAAATAGTGTCTCTCCAAAATTCATATCCACCTGCAATCAGAATGTGACCTTCTCTGGAAATAGGGTCTTTGCAGATATAGTTAGTTAAGAATCGCAAGATGATATCATAGTAGATGTAGAGTGGATCCCAGATCCCATGACTTGCGTCCTTATAAGAAAAGGAGAGGACACAGAGACATAGAAGGCCACATGAAGATAGAGGCAGAAACTTGGCTGCTGCAAGCTGAGGAAAGTCGGGAACCACCAGAAGCTGGAAGAGGTGAGGAAGGATTCTGCCCTAAAGCCTTTGGAAGGAGCTCAGCCCTGACAATACCTTGATTTCAGACTTCAAGCCTCCAGAAATATGAAAATAAATGTCTGCTGTTTGAAGCCACCTAGTTTGTGGTACTTTGTTACAGCAGCTCTAGGAAACTAATACACCTGGTATCACCAGAGGACCCTCAAACGAAGGCCTTCAAAGGAAAACTACACTGCATAAAATATTGTCTAGGGGAGCTTGCTGGGCAGGTGGCTTTTAGTCACCAAGATGCAGAATAGAGCATACAGATTTAGAAGGAAGCATCCGATTGTACCAGCTCAGATCTTCCCGTACTCACCTGTCTCCAGGAACTGTGACAGTTGTTCTAGGACAGTTGACATTGTGGTGACCAGCCAACTTCATGTAAGGACAATCCAAAAGGGTCTCCCCTGAGATCCTTTACTTCCTGCCCTGAGGCTCTGTTGTTGCTGAGGCTTGAAATGCCAAGGGGCTAAGTGTCCACCATACACCACCTGGAAGTATAGGTGAATTAAAACACCAAGGGGCCAACTTTTACTCAAAGAGAGAAAGAAGAGCATATATATTCTTCTGCCTTTTTCCCCACCAAGCAGACTTTCCTGAGACACAGTTCATACAGCCTCTCAGCAAAAGATCCTACTGGAATTCAATAATCAGATGATCTTGATACCAAGCAGAGGTCAGCTCAGTAATACACCTTCACTTTATTCTCCTTCCCTACCTTATTTTCCTAAATCCTTACTCCTCCTTCCCTGGATTGAGTCTCCTAATAAAGAAGGAGCACAAAAACTTCTGCTTCAGGCCTTATTTTCTGGGGAACCCAAGTGAAGACACAGTTATTCAGTGGACCAATTGATCTAAATCTCTGCAAATGTATTAATCAAAGTGCTTTCAGTTACAAGTGGGAAAAAGCACTACCAAAAATATCTTAGGAAATTTATAATCTTACACAATAAGAAGAGCAGGCTTCACTCATGTGCAATCCAGGTATGAATATATTGTTGGTTCTGCTTGCTTTTATCTGTTGGCTTCCTTTTTACAAATAGTCCCAGAGTCACATCCCTCCAACTTAATATTCTCAGCAGAAAAGGGATTTCCCTTTTGAAAATCTATATATTCATCCAAAGAGGCATGTATATTCATTCTGGGACATGTACTACTACTGGTAATGGTGATTTTGGGTAGGAAGTCAACCCCATAATTGTCATTTTTTCCAGGAATTCATGAAATGAAGCAGGAGAAGTTCATTAAAGGAAATATGGATGCAGAGTAGGCAAAAACAAGAGACTGTATGGCAAAAGTCATCTCCACTATTACAGTGTTCAGGTCCTACCAGTAGACCATAAACTCTGTGCTCACCTTCCAAGATTCTAGACCTGAATGTACTCAGTTATTTCCCAAACCAAGCATCTTTTTCCCTAAATACCACCTTTTTTATTGCTTTTACTATGGGGCACGTCCTAACATTATGCCAGTCAAAGTGCCGTCCATAGACCAGCAGCGTGGGCATCACCTGGGAGTTTGTTAGAAATGCAAAATCTCAGACCTTCTGTCAGGCTGACTTAATCAGAATCTGCATTTTAACAAGATCCCCCATTGATTTGTATGCACGTTAAAATTTGAGAAGCACTGTCCAAATGTCCTGTGTGAAGACAGACTGAACCCCTGAAATATAAGATGGGAAAGGATCCATTAGGTCTGACAAGGTTTAAGAGAGGAATGATAATTTGGTCTTTGGGATAAGACAGTGTCATATTTTTTAATTAATCCCAAAGCTGATGGTCAAATAAGTTATTCATTTCTTAGAAGAGCAGCTGGCATTTTCCAAAGGGGAATTTATTTACACAACCAAGAAGATTTTAAATCCCACACCTACACTCTTTCGCAGAGATCATATCGAAGCGTGATTTTTTTTTTAAAGGCACAAAATGTATAAACAGATTCAACAAAGTAAAACTATGGTCACTCATTAGGTTGGCTACTAGGTGCTTAAGGGAATTTAAATATTATCTAATGTGAAACTAGCCAAAAGATTTATTTGTAGTACTAGAAACAATATTTTCATACAGTTTGGAGGTTATAAGAAGGTGCGTGTTGAAGCATCACCTGTAAGTTTAGTAATGTGTTCTTTGTGGAAATACTGTTCTCACCAAACTATGTTCATATTAACAAAATCACAGAAGTCCACAGAAGAACTATCACCTTTAACAAGGAAATATTATCCTTCTCTTTGACATCAGAGGAAAATACACCTAAGACGTGGATGGGTTTTATGGCTAGGGAAATATAAAATGCTGAAACTTCAGCATTAAAATCCAAAGGCAATAAAGGGAATCCAGTTTTCATATTGCCATCTGTCTTCATATTGTCTTTCATAGTCATCTACCATGTTTGTATCTAACTTGCAACCACATATCATGAGATAGAAACGCACTTCCTTATTAGGTGATAACTTTTTCAAAAAAAAACAGTTGTGGCCCGTGAGAAGTCAGCCAGTCATGCACTCGTTGTAGTGGGTTAACTGGTGACCCCCTTGCCCCCGCTCAAAAAAGATAGGTCTATCCGGAACCTGTGAACAAGACCTTATTTAGAAAAAGGATCTTTGCAGATGCAATTAAGTAATTAAGAATCTTGAGATGAGGTCGTCTTGGGTTAGAGTAGGTCCTAAATCCAGTGACCTCATAGGAAAAAAAAAAAAAAAAGGAAAGAAAGCACAAACACAGAGAAGAAAGGTGAGTGCAGGTGAACACAGGTTGGAAATACGCTGCCACAGCCAAGAAACACCAGCAGCCTCCACAGGGTGGGAAAGGCAAGGAAGCATTCTCCACTAGAACATCCAGAGGGAGAACAGCTATGCCAACATCTTGCTTTCAGACTTTTAGCCTCCAGAAATGTGAGAATAAATTTCTGTTGTCTTAAGCCACCCAGTTTGTGGTAATTTATTATGACAGCCCTAGGAAACCTTATTCGGGATACTTTGTCTTTCTTCTAACTTTTCTTCAAATTTTATAAAAGCAATAGGCTTTTATAGGTGGACATTGAATATATCAGTGGCAAGCCACCCAAGGTTTTCTTTGCCTGCTGATATAGATAGGGAGGCTTGATGCCGGTAAAAGATGCTAATGAGTGGCTGTATATAGGGCATGAAATTTGAATCATTTTCCCAGGATACATGATAATCCATCCATATGCACTCTATAAGTTCCCTTGTGACCAAGGCATGGAAAATAGAGGGAACCGGAGGTAAGCATAGAAGTTGGTACGTGTAGCTACCCGCCTGAGCATTGAACTATGCTCAGTGCTTTATTTTTCACCCTAATCCATTTCAGAGTGAATCTGGGACTTCCCTGGCCGTCCAGTGGTTAAGACTCCATGCTTCCGCTGCAGGGGGCATAGTTTGATCCCTGGTCGGGGAACTAGATTCTGCATGCCCCACACCGCGGCCAAACAAACAAACAAACAAAAAATATTTTAGAGTGAATCGACCAGAGATCACACCTTTGTTTTAGTCATTTCATGTGAAATCCCTGTCAGGCTTATTCCTAGCAGTGCGTCAGGGCACAAATGATTCACTCAGTGCTTTGGAGGAGAGACTGAGTCTGGCAAGAGGCAGAAGAGGACAAATCAGTGGGAAGCTGTTATGAATTGAGGAGGAAACTACAGATGTGGTTACTCCCAGGAAAATAACTGACAGCTGTAAATCAAGTTCCATGCAGGGAGGCACTCAGAAAACTCGGTCTAGTTCTGGTCCTGATTTTCGGTGAAGTTACTGTAGTTACAGAGATTATTAGGGTGTGTGGACACACCCCCCAATTGTTCTAATAGTTTGTTCCAACTGTTGTGATGGAAAAGAGGGACGAGTATTACCCTTCTCTTCTCTATTTCCTCTCATACCTACTAATGGGCATTCCCCTTGCTCACCCCTGAAAAATGGAGACCAGACAGCAAAAACTGGAATCAGATCCCAGTGAGCTCCATGAGAACCACGATCATTTGCTTAAAAGCCTCTAAGCCCCAAAGGGAGGCAGTGAAGCCCTCAACAACCAAATACAGAAGGAAAACTCCACCAGGAGCTCCCAGGAGGGACTGTAATCCACCGTTACACATTAAATTGTGTGCTAGCTCCAGCCTTAAATCTGGGATGGCCCCAATTCTCTGTGTGTGTTTAGAATAAAGGCCATTGATATACCATTGAATGGGAAAAAGGAGACAGTGCATCAGGAAGAGCCATGCGTGTCCACATTAGAAAACAAGTGAGAGTAGCCAGGGAGGGCAGGGGGAGAGTGAAGACCAATGATCTCAGACTGAACTTGGATGAAGGGAATCTCCTAACAGAGGATGTCATAAACCCATTGGGAAAAGTTCTCCGGAGCTTCAGTCTCCAAAAGGAAAAAAAATCTCACTTGATTTTATAACTATGGGCAGTTAAAAGAAGAACTGTGGAGGGTTGAACAGTGGCCTTTCAGAAGATATCCACCTCAAATCCCAGGAACCTGTAATGGTATCTCATAGGGCACATGATGTGATTAAGTTACAGATCTGGAGAGGGTGAGCTATCTGGATTATCTGGCTGGGTCCTAAATGCAATAGCATATATCTTTATAAGAGAGAGGCAGAGGGGATTTTGAGGGAGACAGAGGGGAAGGCAATGCAAAGATGGAGAGCTGTGGCCACAAGCCAAGGAACCCAGTAGCCACCAGAAGCTGGAAGAGGTAAGAAAGGATTCTTCCCTAGAGCCTCTGGAGGGAGCACAGCTCTGTCAACACCTTGGTTTCAGACTTCTGGCCTCCAGAACTGTGAAAGAATAAATTTCTTTTGTTTTAAGCTGCCCAGTTTGTGTCATTTGTGATGGCAGCCCTAGGAAACTAAAACAAAAACTAAAAAGGTCCTTAAGGGCCAATTTAATACCCTTTCATTCACACCCTGAGGAACAGATATTCATCTTCAGCATTCTAGATTATTAAGTAATAATAACATCCTGGACTTTGGAGAGCCATTTATCAAGAGCTAATATATTTTTAGGTTTCACCAACATAATTTTTCCCCTGAGAACTATAAGGCTAAGTTTCTATTAGAGAGAAAAATGTTGAGGGTAAGGGATTTTTGATCCTGACTTGAATATGGTGTTTATGCAGCCGTTAAGTTCTGTATTATTTACTGTCATTTCAAACACAGAGACATATGTCAGAAGAGAAGATAGAGACCAATATGAATTCCTTAAGAAGAAAAATACTGACACAGAGAGAGAGAGAATGAGAGAGAAAGAAAATGATACTCATGTATTAAGGAATAGAGTTTAGATCTGTTGTCGGTGCCTTATGGAGATTATGAACTGTAAATAACAACTTCATCATTCCCACCCCAGAATACAGTTCTCTTGGGGAAAGTAGTGAGGGGCAGCGATAGCCATTAGTGTACTACCAGCTATGATTTACCTTTGATATTACCAAGATGGCAATATGCACTAAGCTAGGGGCTTCTTTTCCAGTAAGCCCAAAGTATGTTCAGAGGTCAAAACCAGAGTTTTCTAACATCAAAGTTGGTGGAGGAAAAAGTTCCACTCAAGAAGTAAAGCTCCTCTAACTTCTACAGATTTCAAGAATAAGATCAAACTTTACATTCCATGATGGGACTAGTTTGAAAATTACGATCTTGCATCTCAGATTGATTTAAGTAAACTTTGCCTCTGTTGCCCTGGAAGTTCCCTCAACCTGCTCAATAGGACCAAACATTCAATCGGCTGGAAGCTAGAATGAGCTGTTATGTGAAAGTGAGAACTTTCACAGTCTACTCTCAATGATAAGACAGCCACACACATATGCATGGGCTCCTGTTTATAAACAATAAGTGTGAAGCCATGTTTGTAGAAAGAATCAGGAGCAAGTTGAAAATAATACAGCTTGGCTTTCTTGTTTTTAATTTGCATTGAAATATAGTTGATTATTGAATATTATTGATTATTATTGAATATATGTTGTATTAGTTTCAGATGTACAGCAAAGTGATTCAGTTATACATATATATATAAATATATACTATTTTAACATTCTCTTTCATTAAAAGTTATTATAAGATATTAAGGAGAGTTTCCTGTGCTATACAGTAGGTCCTTGTTGATTATCTATTTTATATATAGTAGTGTTTATATTTTAATCCTGAAATTTTAATTTATTCCTCCCTACTTTTCCCCTTTGGTAATCATAAGTTTGTTTTCTATATCTGTGAGTCTATTTCTGATTTATAAATAAGTTCATTTGTATCACTTTTTTAGATTCCACATGTAAGTGATATCATATGATACTTGTCTTTTTCTGTCTGGCTTACTTCACTTAGTAATATGATCATCTCTAGGTCCATCCATGTTGCTGAAAATGGCATTATTTCATTCTTTTTTATGGCTGAGTAATATTCCATTGTGTATCTATACCACACCTTCTTTATCCACTCATCTGTTGATGGACATTTAGGTTGCTGGCTTTCTTTTTTTTTTTTTTTTTTTTTGCTGGCTTTCTTTTAAGTCAACCTTTTATTCAGCTTTTCTGGGAATCTTGTGTTTATGTGGGTTAACAGTGAAAATGCTGACTGTAAGTTAAAATGCATTATCTCAGCCTACTGATAATGATAATAAATACTGTCTCTAATAAGTGAGCTTGGGGGCTAATGTATACTTACTTCTTACTCTGTCTACAATGTCGAGCTTCTATTGATTCATAATCTGGAGAAATTCACATTTAACTAGTATGAAGAGAGTACTTGATATAAGTCACACACTTGGCTATGTTTTTTTGAATATATTATGGCCTTTAATTCTCAAAACAGCCTGATGAATCAACTATCAGTATCCCTGTTTTACATATGAGTGATCTAAACTCCAACATGTAATTTAGGAATTTTAAGTGAGAGGGCCAAGGTTTACACTCTAGAAATTTGTACCTAATCAATAGTTTATACCAAATGGCTTCTATAGTCCATTTTAACTTTGAAAATATATTTCTAGAACCAAGTGAGAGCAAACATCAACATGGTTCTAACCACACTCATAGCAGTGAAAGAGTGAAATACAGGTGAATAAATGGAAGATACTGAATAGGAGGTATTACTCACCCATGTTATTACTCTTTAAAAAAGCTAAAAAAAGCCAGGCTATAAAAAGTCCTCTGTGATGACAAATATAGCTGTTACCCTAACATTAACATTATCTGTTTGGTTGTAATATATTTTCTAAATGTCTGTTCCCCTTCCTATAACAGAATAATAGATCCCCTCCAATTGTCACATAACTTGTATTGTTAATATCTCCCTGCATTAGAAATATAATTCCCCACCCACTCTATGGACATTCTTCAGCCAGTGGCATTTGAGCAAAAGCTTTGAGAGTCATATAATACCACCAACTCTTTTACTCTTTCCCTTGCCAGGAAAGGAATGGCTCAGGCTGGCACTTCTACCTCCTCCTGGATCTTGAAGTGAGAAGGCCCATGGAGCCTCAGTAAGATGACTTATAGCTGACAGCATAAAAACCAAGTGAGAGAGAAACTATCACTGTTGTAAATGAACGAGATTTTAGAAGGATTGTTTGTTACTGCAAAACACCTTAGCACAAGCTGACTATTACATCCAAGTATCGTTCTACTTTTTTTAAAAAAAAGAATTCCCACACTATCAAATTATTCTCAATCTAAAATTGTATACTGAACTAAGCTAGCAACTAAATGTGAAGGTTGAATAAAGCCATTTTTAGGCATGCATAAAAATTGCCTTGAAAATTCACCTCCAATGTACTCTTTCTTAAGAAGCCACTGGAAAATATATTTCATTAAGCAAATGAAGCAAATAATCAAAAAAGGAAGAACACAGGGGATCCAGGGAAATGTGAAATCTAATACAAAAAGAAGCAGAGGAAATAACCAGCATAATAATAAAGAGAGATGTCAAGATGACATCTGTATACCAATTACCTAAGAGCAAATCAGAAAACTCTAGGAGAGATTTCTTCAAAAATATGAAATTGATAGAACACCTAAAGTGTTGAACATGTTGTATAGAGTGTACCACTGGATGAAAGGCTCAGGATCATTTTTAATTAAAAACAAAACGGAAGCTAAGCAGAAAGGGAAAAAAAGCAAGATAATTATTAACTTCAGGGAAGGAAAACATGGTGTGAAGGAAAATAAAAGTAATCATGGTTCAGCTGTAGAAAGTGTTTACCAGTCATAATACAAACACTGAATACTGTAACCAGAATTATAATACAAGTGTATTGGAGGAATGTGTGAATAAGAAGGCTATTATGTATGTATGTACTTGGGGTGAGGAGGTGGTGAAAGAGAGCTAATCTTTCATAGAGGGGAGTTAATTGATAATATCTATAACCGAAAAACCAAGCAGAAATATGTGCATGTTCTTTAGAGATATGTAGGTAAATTCAGAGAACATCAGCTGAAGAGTTGAAAGTTGTTGCTTTTGAGGGAAAAAAAAGGGGGAGGTCAGAATGCTGTTTTTTGTAACAAGCCTTGTAGAAAAAACAAATTTGGATCCTTGAAGTACATGCATGTATAATTTGACATAAAATAAACACTATTTAAATAAAAATCCATTTTCAAATGAGAGGAGTATAATTTGGAAGTTGGTATCAGGTAGTTCAGGAGAAAACAGGCAGAGTATTTTCTTTCAAAATGTTTCCCTACCTTATATTTTTTCTAAGTTAAAACCACATTTTCAGATCTGTGGGTTACCAGCTAATTTCTGCCCTTTCACTTGATCTCAGGCCTCAACATTAAGTTTCTGGAAGTTTTATGCCCTAGTTTTTTCAGAGGAGAGCAAAAAAAAAAAATGTCTGCAATGAGAAACCAAAACACAAACAAAAAGCAGAAGCAAGCAAACAGAAAAATCTCACAAATCAGACTGAAAATACAGCATCTATTAGCCTCCTGAGGCTTTGTATCAAAACACAGGATCTTGGAAACTGATCAGATTTGGAGATCCAGAACCCCTACTGTTCCTTCTCTTTCTTTTGGATTCTTTTTTCTCATTGCTCATTGGAGATATTCACTCCATCGCTGGGCTGCATACTGAATGACAAATTAAACATCAGCATTCTCGAGCAACTAAGCCCGCGAGCCACAACTACTGAAGTCCCCCCACCTAGAGCCCGTGCTCCGCAACAAGAGAAGCCACCGCAATGAGAAGCCCGCGCACCGCAACGAAGAGTAGCCCCCGCTCGCCGCAACTAGAGAAAGCCCAAGCGCAGCAACAAAGACCCAACGCAGCCAAAAATAAAATTAATTAATTAATTAATTTAAAAAAAAATCAGCATTCTCGGAATTAATTCTGACCCCTGGGAGCACGGTTCCCTCTGGAGTCGGCATGTGCTTGTTCACGGGACGACTGCACACTGAAAGGCATCTGACAGGGTTTGCATCAGACCTTTGTGTGTCTATGCCTGTTTCAACCTTTTGATAAAATATTTATTTGAAAAGCCATTCCTTGGTCTCCAAGCCTTGCAAATCCCCCAAAGAAAGATTATCACTTAGATAGGCAGCAGTATGTTAAATGACTCCATCTGCAAATGGATTAAACACACATACACACATACACACACATTAACCAGAACAGCAAATCCACATAGAATAAGAAAACTTCACATCTTCTTCCAGTGACTTATAGTCTCAAAAGGGTTGTCTTAAAATCAGGTTCTGTGGACATACTTTGAACAACAGCTTTCTTGAAAAAGACCTCGTTTCCCTCTAAAAAAGACATAGTGGAAAAGACTGTGAGCAAGAAATCCTTGCTTAGTTACTCTTATGAAAAATCTGTGGACTGAAATGGAAAATCTCTATTATAATCTCCTTTATGAAAATGACTCCATCTATAAAGTAAGTGTTCTATTATTCCTCTTTAATTTCTGGCACTTTAATTTCTGTTCTCTGAGAGAACATCCGACATGAAAACCTTCTGCAGTTAGATTTCACAGAAACATGGGATTATAATTTTCAAGCTGGTAGGATGCTCTGGGATAATTCAGAACGTAAGGGATGAACCTCCGTGTTGAAGAGATCAGAAAGCCGAAGCTCTGAGAAGGCAGGTTCGTGCTGCTGGTTAGTTACGGCTTCCTGACTTCCGGGTCCACTCAGGTGGCTGATAATGTAACAAAATGTTCAGAATGAAACATCTGATGGTGTTGGGCTGTATCCCTCAGAACTGCAAGCCTTGTAGTTGCCCAGCTGCGAGATGGAAAAAGAGCTGGGGAACAGTGACAGAGACAGGAGAATCTTGCATATCTGAAGCAGAAGGTTCTGGAGCGACCCCACTGTGTACAGGAGATGGCAGACAGGACATGGCAGCGATCTCCACTACTTGAGGGAGAAGGAGGCTACCATTTATAGGGACATTGAGGTCAGGGTGGCTCATCAGTTACCAGGGAAACCAGCGGCTAGGGCAGGGAGAAAGCATGTAGGTAGTTACTAATTATGCCCTATAATTAAGAGGAAGCAAGTACTGGTTGAGCAGGGGATGTACAGAGAGCAAGAGAACAGCCATCTTGAATGGCCTGACCATACAGATGGGAATAGGGTAAATGCCAGAAAGCAGAAAGACCTCCAGTTCTCAGACAGCAAACTTTGTTTTTTACCTGGAGTACAGAAGAATGCTGCCTTGTTTGTCGAGATAACATTTATAAATAAAGAGGGGATTAGGTATAAAAAATAATCTGTAATTCAGTATTTATATTAAACAATTACACACTTTTGTAAACACAGAAATGAATAAAAAGGCTTTTTCCTTGTGGGCGCACTAGATTTTTTTCCCCTTCCTTTTAATTGTTGTGCATTGACTTGATTGTACATTGGAAATGATGTGTAACAATATTTCAATTAATTTTACTCGGAATTTGTTTATTAAAAGTTTTTTGAACATTAAATGATCAGTATTACTTGAATGCATCCAGAGGTTATTTAAACCAAAACCAAAACAAAAAGGCCATCAGTCCCCCTCTCCTCCCCAGGTGCGCATTCTAGCGTGTGCGGTGTGCAACTTGAATTGAGGCCTTTCTGCGAGCAGTATCATAGCGTCTATCATGGAAAGTACTATATATAATGTTTGTGTCATGTATATGCCTACATTTTAATTCCCTATAAATAAAACATCTGTCACACACAAAAAAGTAATCTGAAAACTCTGCCCAAAGAGAGAGCCAAGCTTATGCCCATGTTTGCCTTAATTTGAAAAGTACTAATTACAAGATGTTTGTTGACTATTCTGTGATGCTAGTGAGAAGACGGGTGAGGGGGAAATTTGAATGCATAACCTGAATTGAATCAGAGATCTGCTGACACACATCCAGCCCAAGGCTCCCTCGGGTGCAGCTCTTCTTAGGTAACTGCCCACTAGCATAGACTGAGGAAATAGAAAGGAAATTTATTCCCAGAAACCATTTTCCTGGCTTTCAAGGCCTTTCTGTCAATGATTTTCCTTTTTTTCTCACCCATCTTATCTAGTGCAATATGATGAAAGTTTAGGAATTTTAAATCCACAAATACCTTCACAACTGAGCAAAATAATGTTGGAGCACAGACTATGTTCTGGGTAGGGAGGGTACAGATACACATTCTCACAGTCATCCTTTAAACCCTTGTGAATGTAATCAGCCAACCAAGCTCTTCCAATCCTTTCCTATTTGACTCCATTTTACAATCTCAAATTCATCTCATAGCCCTTTCTTGGCAAATACTATATTCACTTCTGAGTAACCTCAATAATTATGTCATATATATTTCCAGAGAGCATAGCCCATGACTGAACTGGGAAAAGTCAGGTGGATCCAGGCAGAGGCCACCTACAATGATTCTCCTGTGGCTGGAACTAGTTTCATGCACTGCCAGTATCCAGAGCTATTTATAAGAACATAATGAGGGGAGTATCATCTCAAAACCACACAGCCAGAAAACAAATTCTAGGAACACCAGCTACGTTGAGATAGCAAAAAAGGGTCGGGGGGAAATCTGATGGATTTGCTTCTCTTTTGTGCCAGCTGATCTCCCTGGAGAACTAGTGACCAGCAACATGGTCTCCAGGTACATTCTCCAGGCTTCTCTTATTTGGTTACTCACAGGAAAGCCTAGGCACCACTGCCAACGCTTGTCACCTCATTTATCAAGGTGTAGCGTTCTATGAACAAAGAGGATATTAAGTATGAAAGCCATCTTCAACCTTTGCCCAAAGGGAGAGCCGAGATTATACCTATCTATTTTTCCACTTGGAACTCTCTTCCTCTCTCGGTTCCTTTGTAACTTGGAGAACCATAGTCCTTCTGATCTGGAGTCTGACACCACTCATCCACTTTACACACACACACACACACACACAAAATTCTCTATGACAACCACCAAGCCCAGTGACTTCTCGACTTTGCACATGATAACCATCTGAACTAGGCTTACCTGTCCTGGTACACAGCTCTGCTTCCTTTACTCAACTGAGCCTTCAAATCAGGACCAGCACATTCTGCAAAGAGATTAAGCACACACGCGCACACCCACAGCTCCTAGAAGGTGATTCCATGCTTCTGCGCCCTTGTTCTTTAACAAGCCAAGTATATTTATTACTTTTCCCCTCACGAGAAGCATCGTGTCCCATCAATGACCACAACCCCCTGCAGCCACAAGGGAGTTGCAGTTGCATGTCCTCATCACCATGTAATTATTTCTTCTAAAAATAGTATAATCATTAACATCTCCCCAACCGAATCCACAGAACCTGATTTTAATTACAGTTCAATTCCTAGGTAATCTATTACATTGAACATATGCTCAAATTCAAAGTGATTTCTAAGTTGGATTTATGTCAAGTTTCCCATCTCAGTTTCCTTTTCCCCTAACGTTCTTTAATATGACAGGTGACATTTTTCCATTCACGTTTATTTCAAATATGTTAGTTCTCTGGAGAGAGGTAGGTAGATACGTAAACCAAAGTCCATGCATCCTTCCTTGCTGAATCACAACCCTTAGGATATTCCTAATCTTATATCTTGGTCACTAACTTCCCTGCTTCCTTGGACAATTAATGCATAGAGGAGGGTAGGCAAGGCAGTTTTAATAAGTCAGGAATGGGTTTTATTTAAAACTCTGATCCATGCCTTTACATTTTTGGGTCTTTTGAATAAAAATAGGTAGCCTAATTTGCACACTCTTTCAGTGCTTTCTCTCTGTGTGTCTCTGCTCTTCCTTGGCATTCTGCTGAATATGCACCTCAGGAAGAATTCAAGGCTTCCTTGGCATGATTTTGATGAATAGGAACCTATGAGGCTTAATAAGAGGCACCAAAATGGACAGGCACCTAAGGGGAAAAACAGGTCCGTGTTGATGGATGTCTTTCCCAGGGGAGTTGGGGCACTGCTGAGATGCAGTTTTTTTCAGCAAGTGGTAAAACAGAAATATAATTCAAGGCAGCACATGCAAAGCAGGATGTGCAATGTATTTTCTCAGCAGAAATAATCAGATAAGCAGCTGCTTTACAGGGTGCCAAAGGGACATACAGCAAAGAAGAAATGCACCAGCCCAGAAAAGACTGCATGGAATGGAAACACAAAAATCACCCTCATTGAGTCGAGTGATGGTTCAAAGTGAGCTTTATCTAATCATTCGTTATTATACTAAACTCCCAAAAGGGCATTAACCTTTGGTGTTTCAGTTTATTCTTTAAAAAAAATAATTCAGGGCTTTCCTAATCTTCATGATCAGAGAAAGCAAAAGCTGCAAGGTATTATAACAACTGCTTTTTTAATAAAATAAAAGGAGATCACTCATGGAAGATGAGGCCTTATCTGACAACATCAGCTAGGTTAACGGGCAGGGGTGCTGTGGCTGTCTATATCAGATATATCCACTGAGTTTCCCCCCCACCCCCGGACCTGTTTTACTAACTCTTTGTGATGAAACAGAACTTTTTAAGAAGGGATGTGTAGTTTATTGTCTACCCTACTTTACCTCATTCTGCCAGTTTCCTTAATCTCTCCTTTGCTCTCTGACAAAGATTGAAAACTTCCTAAGTGAATTTGTGTTTGAGCTTCACAGGTTGTGTATTAAGCATGCCTTTTCATTCTGATGCCTTGACATGTGGGGCCTTGCTGACCCTGGAGGGACTGTGTCCCCCCAGGGCTCGCCAGTTCCTAGAGATAGTAAATGACTTGCCTGTGAGCCCAACTCTCATATGCAAACCAACCAACCCAGAGCCTACACCCCTAACAACCTTCTCTATCAGGCTCTCACCTCAGGGCCACCACCCACCTGCCCTAATCACTCACGGGCCGGGTACCAGACAACCAGGGATGGATGGCCCCTATGCCCCAGAGCCTGCCAGAAGTGTTCAGACCAGCCGGACCTCAGCCTGGATACCCCACCACTCCCCTTTCTTCCCACAGAAATGCTAATGAAGGCTCTTGCCCACATCTTCCCCTCACCCCTCTGCCTCCTGAAGGAACATGGTTCTTCCTTGGGTGGCTTCCCTTTGGCATGGCATGTCCCCTCCTCTTGGAAACTGTGAATAACAAGTTACCTTTTCAGTGGCAATCATCAGCTGATCAGTTGGCCTTCCCATACCTGAATAATAATAAAACCTGTATTTTATTTTATCTTATTTTTTTTAGTGTTTTTATTTATTTTTTATTTTTTTTAAACATCTTTATTGGAGTATAATTGCTTTACAATGGTGTGTTACTTTCTGCTGTATAACAAAGTTAATCAGCTATACATTTACGTATATCCCCATATCGCCTCCTTCTTGCGTCTCCCTCCCACCCTCCCTATCCCACCCCTCTAGGTGGTCACAAAGCACCGAGCTGATCTCCCTGTGCTATGCGACTGCTTCCCACTAGCTATCTATTTTACATTTGGTAGTGTATATATGTCCATGCCACTCTCTCACTTCATCCCAGCTTACCCTTCCCCCTCCCTGTGTCCTCAAGTCCATTCTCTACGTCTGCATCTTTATTCCTGTCCTGCCCTTAGGTTCTTCAGAACCATTTTTTTTTTTTTAGATTCCATATACATGCGTTCACATATGGTATTTGCTTCTCTTTCTGACTTGCTTCACTCTGTATGACAGTCTCTAGGTCCATCCACCTCACTACAAATAACTCAATTTTGTTTCCTTTTATGGCTGAGTAATATTCCATTGTATATATGTGCCACATCTTCTTTATCCATTCCTCTGTCGACGGGCATTTAGGTTGCTTCCATGTCCTGGCTATTGTAAATAGAGCTGCAATGTGAACATTGTGAAAACATGTATTTTGAAACAGGCGATTGTGGGCTTCCTTTAATTTCATATTTGTCTTAAGTGACAATGAGAAAGACCTTTGTTAGTTACAGGTAGCCTTCCCCACCTCACAACACATAAAAGAATCTCTTCTAATGGAACTCATTTCCCCAAACTCTGACCACTTCAAGAGCTAAACTGCATCTTTGTAAAATCTCCTTGAAGAAATAAACTACCGATGACCCTCAAATTTCCTTTATCTTGATCTGCAATCCTACCAAAAGGGAAAAAATAAAAGATCACAGCATGGAGAAAGGACATATGCAAGAGGAAAAGCTACTTTGGAAGGCTACTTAAGATCTGTTAGAGACAAACACATCCTAAAAGCCAACCATTGTAACTGCACCTAGAGTTACCTCATCCTAAGAGGGAAAATCCTTCATAATCTCCATGCATTATGCATGAGGATCAAAGAATACGCTGTCCACAGGAGTTACTTCTACTCCCCTACACCGCCTTTAGAACAGTGTCTACATACCTACTGTGAAGGTTGTCTAGTTACCATGAGAACCAGAGATTTGGTAGGTGTGCACACATGAATAGTAAGTTTTAATCACTTTCACAGAAGGTAGCATATATTGATAAAGTTGACCTGCCTTAAGGTAAATTCTACTTTAAACTATAAACAACCCCACAATAGATCAAATGAATACTTTAGGATCTTGAGTGTATTTTTTTAATCTATTACTTTCACTTTTACAGAGTAATTTTATGACAGGCATTCTAGATTCTGTGGATTCAAATTGGAAGGAAATATGGTCCCTGTTTCCAAAAGACCACAGCTCCTGAGGTCCTGGCATGTACACTGTACATACTGTACATGACTCACTGTTATGGGTTCAGTCACCCTGTTATGGAAACTGTTCTGTGAGCACACAAGGCAGGATAGAACAGTGCTGAGGGGCTTCAGGAAAGGATTCAGGGACTATTTCAGAGCAGTTGGATCCTGAAAGGTAAGGGGAGGCTGTTAGGGACTGAACTGTGTTCCTCCACCCTGAGCCCCAGACATATAGGGCCTTGAAGAAGGTAATTAAATGAGGTCATAAGAGTGGGACTCTAATCCAATAGGACTGGTGTCCTTATAAGAAGAGGATGAGACACCGTGAGTGCACATGCACAGAAGAAAAAAAAAAAAACATGTAAAGATACAGCAAGAAGGCAGCCATCTGCAAACCAAGAAAAGACCCCTTAGAAACCAGTGCTTCTGGCACTTTGATGTTGGACTTCCAGCCTCCAGAATGAGAGAAAATAAATTTCTGTTGTTTAAGCCACCTAGTCTGTGGCAGTGGTTTATTTTTCTTTTCTTTCTTTTTTTTCTTTTTTTATGACAACCTTAGCAAACTAATAAAGAGGCTAATAGGCAAAGAAAAAAGAATAGCCGAAAAGGATGTGGAGGAGAGACTTCCGAGTAAGTGCAGCATTTTCAAAGGCATGAAAGAGCCTGTAAATGCAAGGTCTAGTGAGAAGTTCAGTGACGCTCCTGGGAGCCCAGGGTAACTGGAGAAAACTGTGAAAGGAGAAAAGGCTACTGAAATAGTTTGGAAAAACCCTTGAATGCTAAAGTAAGCAATTTGCAACTGATTGTGTTTGTGATAGGGAACCAACAGCAATGTTGTGGGAATGATATAATGGGCAGCAAAGTAAAACTCAATATAGAAAGGGAGAATAAGAGGCTGGAGTTATGTACAATAAATTAGGTGAGAAATGATGAAGGAAGGAATGAAGTTGGAGGAGTGGGAGAGAGGTAAAGTTACACTTGATTCTAGACCTTGAACTTGAGAATCATATGTCACTCTAATTCTTCCTCTGGAGATAATTTATCTTTCCCTTCTGACTTCTCTTAAGATCATTCTGTAACGTATCAAAATATTTTCTTACTTCTGCTTCTTATGATTTTTAAATTCTCTGAATCTAAGGATTAGAATTCCTTAGTTTCTTACTTCTACTTCTTATGATTTTTAAATTCTCTGAATCTAAGGATTAGAATTAGTTTTAATCAATTTTAAATATTCCAGCCTTCCCTCTCTTGGAATACTGTATAGTTCCCATTATATCTCTCTTATCCTTCTGCAGTTCAATTAGACACATAATAGACCTCTCTACATCTTTCATATCTCTTAATCTATATCTATGTATCTTTAATTTTATTTATTTATTTATTTATTTATTTATTTATTGCTGTACTGCGAGGCATGTGAGATGTTAGTTCTCCTGCCAGGGATCAAACCCATTCCCCCTGCAGTGGAAGCACAGAGTCTTAACCACTGGACTGCCACGGAAGTCCCTATTTTTATATGTTTTTATTTCTTTTTTTCTGTTTCAGTCTCGAGAATTTCTTCAGAACTCTTTTCGAATTCTCTAATTCTCTCTTTAGCAGTGCCTAATTTCCTGTTTGACTCTTCTATTGAGGTTTTAATTTCAATTATATATTTAATTTATAAAAGTTTTATGTGATTCTTTTTGAAATCCATTTGGTAATTTTACAGTCTTTTGCTTTTTATTCATATTTTTGGATCCACACTTTTATGTCTTTAAATATGTTAAATACACTTATTTTATATCCTGTATTTAGTAAATTCAATATGTGAAGTTCCTGATTTTTTTCTGACTTTTGATCATGGTGCTCTGAGTGTTGGTGTTTGTGTGTGTGTATGTATTCTAGTCTTTCTATAGCAGGAGGAATTTTATAGCAAGAAGGTTGTTCAACATGGTATCATGCTACCAGATATACAGCTGAATAAGACACAAACTATAACCATTTATGAGGTTGAATTTATGGGCTTTGGGAACAAAATTAAGGTGGGGTGGTGTTTGGAAGAAATAAAAGTATTGAAAAGACTTCCACGTTTTTGGCTTGATATATTAAGTAGTTACCATGGATTAAGATTTTAAAAATGAGTTTAGGGGAATAAAGAATCCAGTTTTGATAAACAAATGTCCAACTGACAACTGTAATTAGGATTTCATTTCAGGATAGAGGTTAGAAATTTAATCATAGATTTGATAGCAAACAAGATATAGTCAGTAGCTGAGCCCATCCAAGTTACCAGTATCATCCAGGGGACCATTTAAAACAGGTGAAACAGAGATCAAAGGACAGAGGAGGAGGAGTTAGAAGAGTAGGATAGTAAACAGAGAAAGAGTCAAAGTGTAGGAGCTCAGGAGTGAGTAAGAGTCCAGAAAATCAATGGAGGATAAAATTTAAATGCAGGAAGCATTCAAAACAATCAGAAAGTATAAAAATCTAAAGTAGAATTAGAACCAAATATTTATTATTGAATTTAGGCATTAAGCTTATTTTCCTGAGTTCAAGAACTTTGATAATCACTAGCTGAAGAGAGAGAGAGAGAGAGTGACAGTGTTTTAGGAAATAGAGCCAAGGGAAGATTATTGAAGTTATTGATTTTTTTTTTTTTGATATTACTTGTTTCTCTGGAGATTGAGCACATTCATAAGCATAGAGAATTGGGCCAGTAAGGAAGGAGAGATGGAACATGCAGGCGAGAGGGGACAACAGATAGAGCGAAGTCTGAGAGGTGTTTTGGAAGGAATGAACTCCAAGACAAAATGAAAGGAACCATCAGACGTGTAGAGAAGCAGGGACACTCCTGTGAAACACAAGGGAAAGCATGTGAAAAGGGACCTAGATGATCTAACTGTGGATTTTGAGAAAAGCTGAAAGGGTTCTTCCTGATACCATTTCCACCCCTGCCTCTCCTGCACAGTAAGTTATCTGCTGAGACAAAGAATGGTGGAAATAGATAGGAAACTTAAGAAGAGGAGAAAGAATTTTAATAGCCATGTAATCAGGAAAAGAGGAATTGACCAAAAGGAAGAAAGAAAGAAGAAGAAAAACAGTTACTGAGGAAGGAAAGAAAACAGTTACTGAGTTGTGTCCTGTGGTTCTCAAACTTTAGCCAGCATGAGAATCATGTAGAGAGTATGTCAAAACACAGTTTGCTGGATCCATCCCCCAGAGATTTTAGCATATTAGTGCTAGAATTTCTAAATGTTCCCAGTTGATACTGATGCTAATGTTCTAGGGACCACATTTTGAGAACCACTGTTATTTTTTAAGAGGGGGCGGGGGGTGAAAAGAAAGTATTTAAACCCAGAAAATTTCTCTGCAGAGTTCTTCATAAGTATGTAACTTTAGCAGATTAATTTATGGGGCAAAACTTTGTGATATTTACATGTTTTATTTTATGCATTTTAAGGATTCCCTACCTTTGTTCAGGTTCTTTCCTTGGCCTGGAATGCCCTCTCTTATGTAACCCAATCGTGATTCTATGCATCTTTCTTAGGACTTCCTCAAGTTCACCTTACCAGGAAGTAGTGTTTCCGCATCTCTCTTTGGAATCATCTAAGCTCTGTTTTTATGAGTACATCATGTAATTTACTTGCATCCAAATCTCATTCAGCAAAATATTTTTGATCCTTGACCAGATGTCTGGATCTCCAGACCCCTAAACTGGAAGCTCCTTGAGGACAGAAACTCTCCTATCTATCCCCATTCCTTGCAACGTTAAGCACAATGCCTGAGAGAGAGAGAGTTACCCAATGTTATTCCTGGGAATGAATAATAGGCTTGCTCCCCTAACGGGCTGCTTAAGAGACTTTGAAATATCCAGCTGAATAGGCGGGGAACATTAAGTCAGAGAACATCAGAACAAACTCTTGCTTTAAATGATTTGCCTTTTCCCCCCTGACAGCAGCTCTTATTAAAATAACATTAGCTAAAAATATTTCTATGCCAAAAGTAATTATGATAATGTTTCTCTGCATTTATATAGTTCATTTTGTTCTAAAAATTCATAGTACACAGACCTCAGCTTAGGAGAAAAGAAAAGCACTGAACTGGACTTGAACTTCTCATTCCATCACAGGGCAGCTTTTTTGTCTCCTACCATATCCCTAAGCCCATTAACACTGCTGCTGTCTAAGTCCAGGTTCAAACATTGTTTGACAGCCTCACAGAAACTACTTGGGCATGGATTCAAAAGATAAATTTCAGTTAGTTCTCCACAAAGGATTAAATGTTGTTGTCCCTCACTGGATGCTCTCATCTTTAACAGGTGATTAAGATCCTAATGGGCTCATACAGTTTTGTTTTTGTTTTTTTTTGTATTAAAAAATTGCTTTACAATGTTGTGTTAGTTTCTGCTGTGAAACAAAGTGAATCAGCTATATGTATACATATATCCCCATATCCCTTCCCTCTTGTGTCTCGCTCCAACCCTCCCTATCCCACCCCTCTAGGTGGTCACAAAGCACCAAGCTGATCTCCCAGTGAGATGTAGCTGCTTCCCACTAGCTATCTATTTTATATTTGGTAGTGTATATGTGTCCATGCCACTCTCTCGCTTTGTCCCAGTTTACCCTTCCCCCTCCCCGTATCCTCAAGTCCATTCTGTAGTAGGTCTGCATCTTTATTCCCATCTTGCCCCTAGGTTCTTCATGACCATTTTGTTTTTAGATTCCATATATATGTGTTAGCATACAGTATTTGTTTTTCTCTTTCTGACTTATTTCACTCTGTATGACAGACTCTAGGTCCATCCACCTTACTACAAATAACTCAATGTCGTTTCTTTTTATAGCTGAGTAATATTCTATTGTATATATGTGCCACATCTTCTTTGTCCATTCATCTGTCGACAGACACTTAGGTTGCTTCCATGTCCTGGCTATTGTAAATAGTGCTGCAATGTACATTGTGATACATGCTTCTTTTTGAATTATGGTTTTCTCAGGCTATATGCCCAGTAATGGGATTGCTGGGTCATATGGTAGTTCTGTTTTTAGTTTTTTAAGGACCCTCCATACTGTTCTGCATAGTGGCTGTATCAATTTACATTCCCACCAACAGTGCAAGAGGGTTCCCTTTTCTCCACACCCTCTCCAGCATTTATTGTTTGTAGATTTTTTGATGATGGCCATTCTGACTGGTGTGAGATGATACCTCATTGTAGTTTTGATTTGCATTTCTCCAATGATTAGTGATGTTGAGCATCCTTTCATGTGTTTGTTGGCAATCTGTATATCTTCTTTGGAGAAATGTCTATTTAGGTCTTCTGCCCATTTTTGGATTGGGTTGTTTGTTTTTTTGCTATTGAGCTGCATGGGATGCTTGTAAATTTTGGATGTTAATCCTTTGTCAGTTGCTTCCTTTGCAAATATTTTCCCCCATTCTGAGGGTTGTCTTTTCGTCTTGTTTATGGTTTCCTTTGCTGTGCAAAAACTTTTAAGTTTCATTAGGTCCCATTTATTTTTATTTTCATTTCTCTAGAAAGTGGGTCAAAAAGGATCATGCTGTGATTTATGTCATAGAGTGTTCTGCCTATGCTTTTCTCTAAGAGTTTTATAGTGTCTGGCCTTACATTTAAGTCTTTAATCCATTTTATTTTTGTGTATGGTGTTAGGGAGTGTTCTAATTTCATTCTTTCACATGTAGCTGTCCAGTTTTCCCAGCACCACTTATTGAAGAGGCTGTCTTTTCTCCATTACATTCTTGCCTCCTTTATGAAAGATAAGGTGACCATATATGCGTGGGTTTATGTCTGGGCTTTCTATCCTGTTCCATTGATCTATATTTCTGTTTTTGTGCCAGTACCATACTGTCTTGCTTATTGTAGCTTTGTAATATAGTCTGAAGTCAGGGAGCCTGATTCCTCCAGCTCCGTTTTTCTTTCTCAAGATTGCTTTGGCTAATTGGGGACTTCTGTGTTACCATACAAATTGTGAAATTTTTTGTTCTAGTTCTGTAAAAAATGCCATTGGTAGTTTGGTAGGGATTGCATTGAGTCTGTAGATTGCTTTGGGGAGTATAGTCATTTTCACAATGTTGATTCTTCCAATCCAAGAACATGATATATCTCTCCATCTGTTTGTATCAGCTTTAATTTCTTTCATCAGTGTCTGATAGTTTTCTGCATACAGGTCTTTTGTCTCCTTAGGTAGGTTTATTCCTAGGTATTTTATTCTTTTTTTTGCAATGGTAAATGGGAGTGTTTCCTTAGTTAGTGTATAGGAATGTAAGAGATTTCTGTGCATGAATTTTGTATCCTGCAATTCTACCAAATTCATAGATTAGCTCTGGTAGTTTTCTGGTGGCATCTTTAGGATTCTCTATGTATAGTATCATGTCATCTGCAAACAGTTACAGTTTTACTTCTTCTTTTCTGAATTGGATTCCTTTTATTTCTTTTTCTTCTCTAGTTGGTGTGGCTAAAACTTCCAAAACTATGTTAAGTAATAGTGGTGAGAGTGGGCAGCCTTGTCTTGTTCTTGATTTTAGAGGAAATGGTTTCAGTTTTTCACTGTTGAGAATGATGTTGGCTCTGGGTTTGTCGTATATGGCCTTTATTATGTTGAGGTAGGTTCCCTCTATGTCTACTTTCTGGAGACTTTTTATCTTATATGGGTGTTGAATTTGTCAAAAGCTTTTTCTGCATCTATTGAGATGATCATATGGTTTTTATCTTTTGATTTGTTAATATGGTGTATCACATTGATTGATTTGCATATATTGAAGAATCCTAGCATTCCTAGGATAAACCCCACTTGATCATGTTGTATGATCCTTTTAATGTGCTGTTGGATTCTGTTTGCTAGTATTTTGGTGAGGATTTCTGCATTTATGTTCATCAGTGATATTGGCCTGTAGTTTTCTTTTTTTGTGACACCTTTGTCTGGTTTTGCTATCAGGGTGTGGTGGCCTCGTAGAATGAGTTTGGGAGAGTTCCTCCCTCTGCAATATTTTGGAAGAGTTTGAGAAGGATAGGTGTTAGCTCTTCTCTAAATGTTTGATAGAATTTGCCTGTGAAGCCATCTGGTCCTGGGCTTTTGTTTGTTGGAAGATTTTTAATCACAGTTTGAATTTCAGTGCTTGTGATTGGTCTGTTTATATTTTCTATTTCTTCCTGGTTCATTCTTGGAAGGTTGTGCTTTTCTAAGAATATGTCCATTTTTTCCAGGTTGTCCATTTCATTAGCCTATAGTTACTTGTAGTAATCTCTCATGATCCTTTGTATTTCTGCAGTGTCAGTTGTTACTTCTTTTTCATTTCTAATTCTGTTGATTTGAGTCTTCTCCGTTTTTTTCTTGATGAGTCTGGGTAACGGTTTATCAATTTTGTTTATCTTCTCAAAGAACTAGTTTTAAGTTTTATTGATCTCTGCTATCATTTCCTGCATTTCTTTTTCATTTATTTTTGATCTGATCTTTATGATTTCTTTCCTTCTGCTAACTTTGGGGGTTTTTGTTCTTCTTTCTCTAATTGGTTTAGGTGTAAGGTCAGGTTGTTTATTTGAGATTTTTCTGGTTTCTTGCAGTAGGATTGTATCACTATAAACTTCCCTCTTAGAACTGCTTTAGCTGCATCCCATAAGTTTTGGATTGTCGTGTTTTCATTGTCTTTTGTTTCTATGTATTTTCTGATTTCCTCTTTGATTTCACCAGTGATCTCTTGGTTATTTAGTAGTGTATTGTTTAGCCTCCATGTGTTTGTATTTTTTACACTTTTTATCCTGTAATTGATATCTCGTCTCATAGCATTGTGGTCGGAAAAGTTACTTGATATAATTTCAGTTTTCTTAAATTTACCAAGGCTTGATTTGTGACCCACGATATGATCTATCCTGGAGAATGTTCCATGAGCACTTGAGAAGAAAGTGTATTCAGTTGTTTTTGGATGGAATGTCCTATAAATATCAATTCCGTCTTGTTTAATGTGTCATTTAAAGCTTGTGTTTCTTTACTTATTTTCATTTTGGATGATCTCTCCATTGGTTAAAGTGGGTTGTGAAAGTCCCCTACTATTATTGTGTTACTGTTGATTTCCCTTTTATGGCTGTTAACATTTGCCTTATGTATTGAGGTGCTCCTATGTTGCGTGCATACATATTTACAATTGTTATATCTTCTTCTTGGATTGATCCCTTGATCATTATGTAGTGTCCTCCTTTGTCTCTTGTAATAGTCTTTATGTTAAAGTCTATTTTGTCTGATATGAGAATTGCTACTCCAGCTTTCTTTTGATTTCCATTAGCATGGAATATCTTTTTCCATCCCCTCACTTTCAGTCTTTATGCATCCGTAGGTCTGAAGTGGGTTTCTTGTAGACAGCATATATATGGGTCTTGTTTTTGCATCCATTCAGCCAGTCTGTGTCTTTTGGTTGGAGAATTTAATCCATTTACATTTAAGGTAATTATCGATATGCATGTTCCTATTACCATTTTCTTAATTGTTTTGGGTTTGTTTTTGTAGGTCTTTTCCTTCTCATGTGTTTCCTGTGTAGAGAAATTCCATTAGCATTTGTTGTAAAGCTGGTTTGGTGATCCTGAATTCTTTTGCTTGTCTGTATAGGTTTTAATTTCTCTGTTGAATCTGAATGAGATCCTTGCTGGGTAGAGTAATCTTGGTTGTAGGTTTTTCCCTTTCATCACTTTAAATATGTCCTGCCACGCCCTTCTGGCTTGCAGAGTTTCTGCTGAGAGATCAGCTGTTAACCTTATGGGGATTCTCTTGTATGTTATTTTTTGCTTTTCCCTTGCTTCTTTTAACTTTTTTTCTTTGTATTTAGTTTTTGATAGTTTGATTGATATGTGTCTTGGTATGTTTCTCCTTGGATTTATCCTGTACAGGTCTCTCTCTGCTTCCCAGACTTGATTGACTATTTCCTTTCCCATGTTAGGGAAGTTTTCAAGTATAATCTCTTCAAATATTTTCCCAGACCCTTTCTTTTTCTCTTCTCCTTCTGGGACCCCTGTAATTCGAATGTTGGTGCATTTAATATTGTCCCTGAGGTATCTGAGACTGTTCTCAATTCTTTTCATTCTTTTTTCTTTATTCTGCTCTACAGTAGTTATTTCCATTATTTTATCTTCCAGGTCACTTATCCGTTCTTCTGCCTCAGTTATTCTGTTATTGATTCCTTCTAGAGAATTTTTAATTACATTTATTTTGTTGTTCATCATTGTTTGTTTGCTCTTTAGTTCTTCTAGGTCCTTGTTAAACGTTTCTTATATATTCTCTGTTCTATTTCCAAGAATTTGGATCACTTTACTATCATTGCTCTGAATTCTTTTTTCTGGTAGACTGCCTATTTCCTCTTCATTTGTTTGGTCTGGTGGGTTTTTACCTTGCTCCTTCATCTGCTGCATATTTCTCTGTCTTCTTGTTTTGTTTAACTTACTGTGTTTGGGGTCTCCTTTCCCAGGCTGCAGGTTCATAGTGTCTGTTGTTTTTGGTGTCTGCCCCCAGTGGGTGAGGTTGGTTCAGTGGTTTGTGTTGGCTTCTTGGTGGAGAGGACTGGTGCCTATGTTCTGGTGGGGCTGGATCTTGTCTTTCTGGTGGGCAGGGCTGCGTCTGGTGGTGTGTTTTGGGGTGTCTGTGAGCTTAGTATGATTTTAGGCAGCCTCTCTGCTAATGGGTGGGGTTTGTTCCTGTCTTGCTAGTTGTTTGGCATGGGGCATCCAGCACTGGAGTTTGCTGGCTGTTGGGTGGAGCTGCGTCTTAGCGTTGAGACAGAGTTCTCTGGGAGAACTCTCGCCAATTGATATTTTGTGTGGCCAGGAGGTCTCTGGTGGTGCAATGTCCTGAACTCACCTCTCCCATTTCAGCAGCTCAGACCTGACACCAGACTGGAGTGCAAGACCGTGTCAGCCACATGGCTTAGAAGGAAAGGGAGAAAAAAGGAAAGAAAGAAAAAAAATTATTAAAATAGATAAAATAATAGTAATAATAATAAAAAAAGAAGAGAGCAACCAAACCAATAAACAAATCCACCAATGATAACAAGTTGTAAACAGTAAACTAATATAAACATAAAAATCAGGAACAAATCAGTTTCAGACAGCAAACCCCAAGTCTACAGTTGCTCCCAAATTCCACTGCCTCAAGTTTGGGATGATTCGTTGTCTATTCAGGTATTCCACAGATGCAAGGTACATCAAGTTGATTGTGGGGATTTAATCCACTGCTCCTGAGGCAACTGGGAGAAATTTCCCTTTCTCTTCTTTTTCGCACAGCTCCTGGGGTTCAGATTTGGTTTTGACCCCACCTCTGTGTGTAGGTCGCCCTCAGGCATCTGTTCCCGCCCAGACAGGATGGGGTTAAAGCAGCGGCTGATTAAGGGGCTCTTGCTTATTCAGGCCAGGAGGATGGAGGGGTACAGTAGTTATAACTGGAACACAGGGCGAGCCTGCGGTGGCCGAGGCCGGCGTGACGTTCCAACAGCCTGAGGCTCACCATGTGTTCTCCTGGGGAAGTTGTCCCTGGATCATGGGGCCCTGACAGTGGCGGGCTGCACAGGCTGCCATGGGGGAGTGTGGATAGTGACCTGTGCTTGCACACATGATTCTTGGTGGCTGCAGCAGCAGCATTAGCATTTCATGCCCGTCTCTGGGGTCCGAGCTGATAACTGTGGCTCACGCCTGTCTCTGGAGCTCATTTAGGCAGTGCTCTGACTTCTGTGGGAAGTCCCCTCTCCTCATGCACCCCAAAACAATGGTCTCTTACCTCTTCGGCAAACTTTTTCCTGGACTCCCTCCCGGCTAGCTGTGGCACACTAGCCCCCTTCAGGCTGTGTTCACGCAGCCAACCCCAGTCCTCTCCCTGGGATCTACCAAAGCCCGAGCCTCAGCTTCCAGCCCCCACCTGCCACAGTGGGTGAGCAGACAAGCCTAGCGGGCTGGTGAGTGCTGGTCGGCACTGATCCTCTGTGTGGGAATCTCTCTGCTTTGCCCTCTGCACCTGTGTTGCTGCGCTCTCCTCCGTGGCTCCGAAGCTCCCCCCCCCGCCCACCCCCCATCTCCGCCAGTGAAGGGGCTTCCTAGTGTGTGGAAACTTTTCCTCCTTCACAGCTCCCGTCCCTATTCTTTTGTCTCTGTTTTTTCTTTTTTCTTTTGCCTTACGCAAGTACATGGGGAGTTTCTTGCCTTTTGGGAAATCTGAGGTCTTCTGCTGGCTTTCAGTGGGTATTCTGTAGGAGTTGTTCCACATGTAGATGTATTTGTGGGGAGGAAGGTGATCTCCACGTCTTACTCCTCCACCATCTTGAAGGTCCCCCTCATACAGTTTTTCAGTCCCTTCCAACCAATTATGATACTGAAGAAAAAGCCAAAAAGAAAAAAAGGGAAAGAAGAGAAAAATGGGAAGCAGGAGGAGAATGCTTGCAGGAATTCTGCAAGCCTTTCTCAAGGTGAAAGGGTCTATTTGTTAGGATGCTTGTCAGGGAGCTCTCACACTTTTCACCTTAGGTGCATTGTACCCAGGAGGACTCTCCATCTTCCTTCCCATCAATCTTGTTTGCCTGTTTTCAGACACCAGCAGGATGTGTAGTGCACACTGATGCACACCCTCATGCACACATTGTTGTCTTTCACAACTGTGAAATAATAAAGAATATATCTGGTCTCTGTCCGTAGTTCCCAGAACAGAGCTTCAAAAACCCTTAGAATTTCCAGAATGATGGGAGTATCTTCGTTATGCTAATGGTGACTCAAAGTGACCTTTCAGGATGATTTCAGGATGGGAGTTGGTCACCAGAAAGACCAGCCACCTGATTAAAGGATCGGAACTCTGGGACAACCGTACCTCCACGAGGAGGGAGAGCTAAAAATTGAGTTCAACCACAAAGTCAATGATTTAATTAATTGTGACTACATAATGAAACCCCAGTAAAATCTCTGGACACTGAAGCTCAGTGGAGTTTCCTGATTGGTGAACACTCTGATGTGTTGGGAGGGTGACATGCCCTGATTCCATGGGGAGAGGACATAGAAAGTAACAATGCAGATTCCAATTCTAATGTAAGGGTTTTTTTCCACACCAAGCAATTCTGCTACACCAGCTGTGTGTCCTTCAGCTCAACTCAGTTCTGACTCATCTATCCAAAGATAACATCAGATTCCACAGGTTAAGTATTCAGTCCCACAAGACTTCCCTCCACTTCCTATGCCAATTGAAAGCAAATCCAGATTGTTACAGGTGCTTCTGACCAACTGACTATAAAGCACAGGATCCCATGACTCCCTCCTCCAGTTTGATTAATTTGCTAGAGCAGCTCACAGAACTCAGGAAAACATTTAATTTACTAGATCACCAGTTTCTTAAAAAATAATATAACTTGGGAGCAGCCAGATGGAAGAGTTACATAGGGCAAGGTATGTGGGAAGGGACACAGAGCTTCTATGCCCTCTCTAAGAACACCACTCTCCCCAAATCTCCACATGTTCACCAATCCAGAAGATCTCCAAACCTCATCCTTTTTGTTTTATGGTGATTTTATTACATTGTCAAGCTTGATGAAATTATTGACCTTTGGTGATTGCTTCAACCTCCAGCCCCTCTCCCCTCCCCAGAGGTTGGGCCGGGACTGAAAGTTCCTACCACCTTATCACATGGTTGGGTCTCCGGGCAACCAGCCCCCATCCTTAGGTCCTTTCCAAAAGTCACCTCATTAATATAACAAAAGCCACCTTTATTGCTCTCATCACAGGAATTCCAATGGTTTTAGGAGCTCTGTGTCAGAAGCAGGATGAAGACCAAATATATATTTCTCATTATAAATCACAACATCACAAAAGGTCTGTGTCCTGGATGCTCCCAGACCTTACCCTATGTGTATCCTTTATAATAAAACTGTAATAGTAAGTATAGTGCTTTTAATAAGTGCCGTGAGTCATTCTCGGAAAATATCAAACCTGAGGTGGTTGTAAGAACCCTTGAGTTTATAGCCAGTTGGTCAGAAGTGCTAGTGGCCTGGGAGCTCCACTTGTGGTTGGCATCTGAAGTGAGGACAGTCTTATGGAGGACAGAGCTCTCGACTTGAGCTCTGGTGATTGAGTGTCACCAACCTCTTGAGTGATTGGTGTCAGAAGTGGGCTGTGACACTTCACTTGGGGTTGAAAGGGCACAGTGATACAGATAGATGAGGCTAACTTCTTCCTCAAGCCCCCTCTCATCTCTGCAGCCAAGGACAGGGCTGCTGCCACAGCGTTCTTAGAGGAACGATGCCCAGGGGCTCATGCCCATTCATTCAGCGATGCACAGCCCAGAATAGCTAGGAGTCGAATGAAATCAGGATAAAGTCCTGCTTGCTGTAAATCACACTGTCCGTAAATCATCAGACAATTCTTGGAGAGCCTCTCTCCTGCTCATTTTGTTGTAAATACAGATTCTGGAGACCCAAACATGAAACGCTGAATAGTAATGAGGGAACAGAGAAATGAGCAGAAATTAGCATTTTAAACAAGCTTTTGAGTTGATTCTTATATGCCCTAAAATTTGAAAAACTTCTCTGTGTATCTGAGAGTCTCAACAAGGCTGCCAGGTAAAAATAGTCCCCTTACTTCCTCACGATACTGAGCCCTTGGACCATGTGATAGTTTTTTTTTTTCTCTCTCTCTTTGGTCTGGAGCTTGGTTTTTAAATTAGAAATATTAGCAAAGGAAACTTACTTTCAATTGTCCAAAATAACAAAACATTTATCTGACTATAGGACAGTTTTCTATTCAACAGCAGCCTATGTTTAGTGAAGTTTGGGGCTTTGGGTTGAGTCTGTCTTGGGTGTTTCAGGTTGTAAGTATCCTTGCACACACAGAGTTGGGCTGAGGAGCCAAATGGGTAACAATTTAAGCTGCAACCTCAAAGAACCATAAGATGTATACTTCAAAGAACCTTAAGTCACAAGGTAGAATACATGCATATCTGTATAGCTTCAGTTTAAAGCTTTGATTTTTCAAAATTTCATATTCAGGGAAAGAGTGGTGTGGAAATGAAGTGACTAGTCATTTATGAAAAATATTTTAAAACTGCAAAATTTGATGGGGGTGGGGGGGTACTGGAAAAGAATATCAGGAAAGGGAAGAGATAAGAAGAAGCTGGAAGAATAGGACAAGAAAAAGGAGAGTAAATTCTGGCATTTTCACAGATGTGTCCAGGGCTAGCCTGGGTATGGGGCATAGATCCAGATGACTTGGTAAAAGTAGATGAGAAGAAAGGGTCTAAGAGAGAAGATTACGAGAAGAACTACTAAAGTAAACAATCACATGGACACCCCGGCCCTGCAGGACTCCTCAATAAGGAGGGAAAGGTCAACAGTTCAGCTCAACGTGAGGTTAGGAGCTGGGGGATCTATCTTAGAGATTCAGGTCCACAACGTGCTTAAGGAGAGAAATAGGCGACCCAAAATGCTCTATATTTGATTTAAAAAAGCACTCACTTTTGTAAAGGTCATATTTTAGTTTGGTTAAGGTAAACATGGGATCTAAAACAAAGCCCGTTCAGAGTTTTTAATTTAAAAACTATTAAATTGAGCAAAATAATTATGATTACAAAGTTACACAACAGAATATGTGTGCCCGATATCCTGACTTACAGTACTGTCCTTGTAAAATGTCTATGATTTTTATAGAATATATATAGAGAGAAATATAGAGAGAGAGGGAATATATATATGTTTAGCATTCTAAGTAGTGTTGCTTAATGTAGAGATACTGAGCAGGTGATGTGATGCAGAACCCCAGGATGACACATACTGCCTTCTGAAACTTTCTGGTATAGCTCCAAGTGGCTTTTCCACAGTTCTTCCTACACCGGACAACTTTACAAATACTGTAATAATTAGAGAGGCTGATGTTATTCGTTTGAGATTGGACAAAATAAAGCTTTCTACCAAAGATATGAAAGATGATGTTTAACATAATTTAGGTATTTGGAAGGAGGGGACTCTAGAGCAAAACCAAATTGTTAAAGAAGATAAAGCTAGTATCTAAAATATTTGTAACACCTATATCTGTTCTCTTATTCCTAATTATCAGTACTGTTGGGCTGACACACCTATGTTGATCCCAGTTCTACCCAGAGTTTCCCATCGCCAATATCCCCACACCATGCTAACTCACTGTAATTATATATACCACTGTCTCCAGGGCATAAGAAAAACACCAATGTGGAGGAAAGAGCATGAGCTTAGAATAAATCAAATCTCAAAATATGAGAGTTGCTATAGTCTTGAAACCAAAAATCTGAGAAAGGCAATATTCAAAAGGAAATTTACAAGCCAATTTCATTCCATGAACAGAGATGCAAAAATCCTAAGGAAAACATTGGCAGGTTATATTTATCCCAAGAATGCAAGGTCATTTACCATTCAAAAGCCAATTAATAATAATATGATATAAAATAATAATTAAATATTATTACTAATATCAGGTTAGAGCAGAAAAATCATATGACCTTCAATAGGTACAACGTATTGGATAAATCCAACATCTGTTAGTAACAAGACAATGAAATACAGCATCCTTGCCAGTGTAGCAGATGCTGTTGGTGCCCATGTTCCCTTGCACTCCCTTCAGCACACTCAGCCAGACTTCCACCTGCCAGCATCTGCCTAAGAGCCTTTTCTTGCCTTGTAGCCCATAAGGCAGGCCAGAAGCGCCAGAGAATCAGCCCCGTACTCCCTCCCTGGCAGCCCTCAACCAAGGGCTCCCAGCTCTCTCATCTCTCCCTTTGAAAAGCTCAAAGGAGTATGCTTTACACTGACTCCCAGAAGTAACTGGCTTTATAAAGCATCTTGTATTGGTTTCCTTCTCTTCCTTAATTCATTAAGCACTCTGTTTATGGTGTTTCCTGAGATCACCTCCCAAATAGATGATTGCATTTAAATCGTTTTTTTCAGTCTCTTTCTGTGGCAAACAAACTAAGACAGCAAGCTAGAGCTGGAATGATATTTTAACTTGATAAACAAAACAAGACAAAAAAGAACAAAAAACACCCTGAAAAAGAAAACGGAAAACAAAAAACAAAGCACGCATCCAACTCAATGGAGAAATGTTGACCTTATCCCCTGTACCACCCAAAGCGAGTTAAATGGAACCTTGTATTACACCTTCAGCTCAGCATCTTATGAAAGGTCCTAGTTAAGTGCAGCAAGGCAAAAGAAAGTAAAAGGTATAAGAATTGTAATAAATTGAAAGGAAGAAAACCTGTCATTATTTGAAGATAACACGGTTGTGGAAAAAAGGAAATTATTTGAATTGTTGAAAGGTCAGTATATAAAAAAATCGATTGTAACGGCAGTGCTCAGAAAAAAAAAAGTCCACAGTGATAGTGTATCCAAAAAAGAACACAGGAGCCAACTGAAAGAGCTCCCAATGGCCAAAGATGAAACAATTTTAGCAACAATATAAAGTAGTGCCAGATTATAGCACAAAGTTTAAATTAAATATTCATGAGTCCATGCTGAGATAAATAAATGATTTGAATAAATAAATGTGGGAGAAGAGACAGTCTCATGTGCAGAAGAATTCCAATTAATTTGTGTAGATATCTGGCCATCAAGAAGGTGGACCATGACTCACTCCCCACTCCTTAGGCAGGTGCTGGGAGTAGTAACTTCTTTCTAAATGTTACACTATGGTAAGGGGGTGCTAGAGAAAAACTCTAGCACAGAGTTTCACAGTGGTGAAATCTGACAAGCACTACCTCAGTCAGGCCACCAAGGTCAGCTTCCGTACTATGTATTCTTAAATTGAAGTACAGTTAACTTACAATATTATATTAGTTTCAGGTGTATAGCATAGTGATTCAATATTTTTATAGATTACATACCCACACTATGTACCCTTGATAAAATGGAACAAAAATGACATATCACTTCTGTGGTCTTCCTCCCAAAAACCCATAATCCTGAGAAAAATAACAGAAAAATCCCAATAAAGGGCTCTACAAAATACCTAACCAGTGCTCTTCAAAATTGTCCAGGTCATCAAATCAAGCAAACTCTTAAAAACTCTCAGAGCCAATTGGAGCCTAAGGAGAGGTAATACCTAAATGTAATGTGATGTCCTGTTGAGATCCTGGAACAAAGGACATTAGGTTAAAAAAACAAAACAAAACTAAGGAGATTTGAATAAAGCATGTACTTAGTTAACAGTAGTGTGTCAATATAGGTTCAATATATACAACAAATGCATTATACTAATATAAGAATTTAATAATAGGGGAAACTGGGTGCAATATTTATGGAAACTTTTTGTACTATCTTCTAAATTTTTCTGTAAATCTAAAACTCTTCTAAAAAATTACGCTTATTTTAAAAAGGATTAAAAAATCAGTTGCAATTTGATACATGCTCAAAAACATTTATAAAAGGTAATTATTAAAAGATAGCTTTCATATTGGCTTCAAATAAAAAGAAAGTAAAGTACCAAGGAATTAATCAAGCAATTCATGTACAAAATTTGTATGGAGAAAATTATATTGAAGAAAATGTTTTCAAAGACTTAAATAAATAGAAACTACATCACAGACACAGTCTGAAAATTAATAAGAAAAAGACAATATCCTAAGGATGTAAATTCTCACCAAATTGCTCTAGTGATGTGATTCAACTCTAGTCAAAATACCAACAGACTTTGGGGAATTTAACAAGCTTATTTTAAAATTTATGGGGAAGATCAAAGGTACAAGAATAGTGAGACATTGCTTAAAAAGTGCAAAGTAATTGGATTTCCCTTACCTGATATCAAGTATTACCATAAACTGAAAAAATTAAGACAATATAGTACTGTCACAAAAATGGACAAATTGGAAAAGCAGAAGAGAGAACCCAGAGACACATCCACACGTATGGAAACTAGGTTTATAATGCCTTAAGCAAATATCAGCTCTAGCTGGGTTAACTATTAAGTGCAAAAGGCAAAACTATAAAACTTTGAGCAAAATCTTTTCATTGCTTTGAATTAAGGCAGATTGCCTTTGTGTACAAAGAATAAAAGGAAAGATTGATGAATATGAATATATTAAAATTAAGAAGTTCCATTCATCAAAAGTTCACATAAATAAGTGAAATCACTTTGTAGGCTGAAAGAAGTTATTTGCAATGGATTACATTTGTAATATTTAATGTCCAAAAGGTATAAAGAGACCCACAAACTGATAAGAAAAAGGCAAATTACCCAATAGAAAAAGAGGGCAAAAATAAAAAATGGATAGGTACTTCACAGGAAAAAAAAGCGCATAAAATACATAAAAATATGCTCAACCTTATCAATAATGAAAGAAATTCAAATGAAAACCACAATAAGGTACCCTTTCAAACCAATCATATTAGTAAAACCTAAGTGTAACAATATGTTGGTGAGGATGTAGGGGAAGGGAAATAATTTTGCAGTGTTATTCAGAATAAGTTGCAGTAGAAACTGCTCCATCATTTTGGGAAAACAATATGGTATTATCTCACCGACCAAAAATGTGTAAAGCTTATGATTTTGTGACCCTCTCAGATAATACCGTGAGAGATGTGTATCACATGTTCTTGCCAGCACTCTTTGTAATAGAGAAAGGAAGGAAGGAAGGGAGGGAGGGAGGGAGGGAGGAAGGAAGGAAGAGAGGAAGGGAGGGGAAAACACACACAAATATTCACCAAGAGTAGAAAGGATATTTATCCCGCCCCCTCCCCTTTCCCCTTTGGTAACCATAAGATTGTTTTCTATGTCTGTGAGTCTGTTTCTGTTTTGTAAATAAGTTGATTTGTATCATTTTTTAAGATAACACACATAAGTGATATCATATAATATTTGTCTTTCTCTGTCTGACTTCACTTAGTATGATAATCTCTAGGTCCATCCATGTTGCTTAAAATGGCATTATTTCATTCTTTTTTATAGCTGAGTAATATTCTATTGTAAATCAACTGTAGTTAAATTTTAAAAAGTAGAATGGATAAACAAAACATGGCAGAGTTTTAATATGGGATTTTATACAACAGTGAAAAGAAATTACATTCAGTGTTATAGATGAACCTCAGGAACAGTGTCAAGCAAAGAGAGCAGGTAAGATAAAAACACGTACAGTTTGATTCAGTTGACTTAAAGGTCAAAAACATGTATATAAATAATGAATTATGACTATTAACAAATATGAAACCATAAAAAAACCCTCTGAGATAGAAAGGAAAGGACGGGATGAGACGGCACTCAGGGAAGTTTAAAGTTTAAGGTAATGCATTATTTATAAATTTGGGTCATGAATATTCGGGTGCTAACTTACATGGTTGTTCTGTATTCCTTACAGATATATCTAAAATATTCCTTTGTATTTAAACACGTCTAAAAATTTTTTAAAGAAATTTAAACATAGATGGCACAGCTCAAACTTCAGAGCCATAGGTCCTTGGGCTCTATTTCCAAATGTCTCATTCACTAGCTGAAACTCTGAGCAGTTCACTTAACCAGTCTAAGCCTCAGATCTTCATCCTTAAATATAGCAATAATAAACATCGTCACTTTACAGCACAACTTTTGTGGAAAGGACATAAAATCAGAATATGAAATCACCTTGCATAGTGCCTACTGCCTACTAGACATTCAATAGACGGTAGGTTGTGTTAACTGAAAAAAACAAGTGCACAACATGAGAGTTGTGAATTAAGTTTTATTTGGGGCAAAATGAGGACTATAGCCCGGGAGACAGCCCATCAGATAGCTCTGAGGAACTGCTCAAGAGATTGGGGGGGAGGTCAGTATATACGTGATTTATAGGAAGGGGGTCCATGCAGTCAAGCCCACATTTTGGCAGAAGGTTGCTGCTAGTCACAAGGAGCAGATGTCTCTGTTAATGATTCCGTTAATGTGCTTTTCTAGATACGAGGAGATGCAAGAAATTGGGCTCATAAAATCTTCTCCTGAAAATATCTAACTATCTGAAGGCCTGTTCTGCTGGTTTTTCCCAGAGCACAGAGTGCCTCATTCTTGATCTCCGCCCTGGACTCCTTTCAGGGTGTGTTGAAGGTCAGCGACTTCAGTGGCCAGTGACTTCATTCTTGGAGAACCAGATGGTGAGTGACAATTTTTACTTGGCAGTTGTCTTCTTTGCTTACCCATTCGTTCATTCATTTTTAATTCATTTAAGTATTAAAGAATGAAAATCAAGTTAATCAACTAGTGATGGTCACTTAATTTAGAAAGATAAACCACCGTCTTCCCCTCAGGTAAATAGTGTAGTTTATTCAGGTTCTGGAGACAGTACCTCTAATACTCCTATCTCATTAACAACTTTAGTAGGAAAGTAGGGTCAGGGATTAGGAAGAGAGATTTGGTGCCTAGTCCTTTTTGGTAAAACTAAAGCTACCCCTAAATACACCTTGGAAAAAACCATCACAGCAACATGGAAAAAACAGACGCTTTGCCATCACCCACACTTGGGCTCACTCCCCAGCTCAGCCTGTTGCTTAAATATAACCCTGGGCAAGTGATTAAAATAGCTCCATGCTTAATTTCTTCATGTAAAATATGGGGATAATATTTCTTTCATTGCAGGTTTGTGGTAAGAAGTGGAGGCAATGTATGCACAGTGACCAGTGGCGTACTCGACACATAGGAGCTCAGCAAGGGTGGGTGTTGGTGGTTCTTCTCCCCATACAGTGATACAGTTAGTAGATTTTTAAATAACTTATAAACATTTCATTATCCTATAGTATATAAATCTTGTATATGTGTTTTAAATTATAGTGTAGAAGCACAGTAGTGTGTAGTGGGGTGATTAGAAACACAGACACTGGTGTCAGATGGCCCAAGCTTAAATTTTGACTCTACCAATTACTAGCTATGTGACTTTGGGGAAGATCCTTAAATTCTCTGTGTTTCTTCATCAATCAAGTAGAAATAAATAAATGAGATAATTCATATGAAATGCTTAGCACCTATATACATCGTTCAATAAATGTTACTTATATTATTATTAATAATACTGCCATTAGTAACATTATTTGGTTGCTTTTAAGAAATTCCCCTTCTGTGAAACTGCAAAAAGTACTGCTGGGTGTTGATTTTATTTTTATTTTAATTAAAGTGAATTCATGATCCTTTTTAGTTTGCAGACCTTCTTAACACCTTTGTCCAAGAAGAAACCCTTAAAGCAATCACCAAAACCAGAGTTTCAGAAGTCTGACCTATAAAAACAAGCGAAGAATTTAAGGACCTTGGGTCCTACTGGGACTTGATTTTGGTTCCATCATGGGCAAATTTCTTCTTTCCAATGCTTTAATTTGCACATCAGTATGTGGAAATAATTCCTTTGCCTCATTTCTCCTATAGGAATTCTAAGGAGTCTTTTTCCCTTCGTCTTGGTTGAAACAAGGTTACAGAGTGACTGCATGTTCAGAACTTTGTGATAAAGGGTCAGACCATGTCAGTCTGTGACCACCAAAAGCTGCTTGGTAACAAAAGTAGAAGACCCCTGGTCACCTTAAATAATCTACTTCACAAATAACCTTAGGATAGGACCAGGCTGTTGCTCAAACTCTGTGTGAATGCACCATCACCTCAATGCAAATTGGTTTCTAAGATTACCATATTTAGTTCCCAGAAACTTTTCTCTGAAGCACAACTATGCAATTTATTTCAAAAAGTTGTCTTTTAAACAAAAACAAGAAAGAAAAAGCCCAAACTCTCTTAAACTAATCTTAACCAGCAATTCAGGATTGTGAAATTGCCGTTCAGACACCCATAACCTCCAGCAGAGGAGACAGAGAGAACTCCAGGAGGTCCCATTTTGACTACCCGGGAGCACCAGGGGATGTTCTGTTGCTATGACTACGGAGGCCAGAACTCAGCCCGCTGCCCCGGGGACCAAAGTTCACCATTCTCCCTTCATGCGTGCCTTTTCCTAACAGCCTGCACAAAGACCAGTGGCCACCGTTGCTACTTCTAAGCATCTGTCTATTTCCACCCCACATTTGAACAAATAACTTTGTTTTCCTTTCTCCTTTATTATTTTGTTCTTTTTTCTTTTCTTTTCAGCTATGTAGAGAGTTGAGATTTTTTTTCTCCTTTTCTCACACAATTCCTCCTCCACAGATAACAAAGTCCAAATCCCTAGCTGCTCTAATTATTAGCATATTCCTGGAGAAAATTGCTACAGTCTACATTAAAGGACTCCCTGCAGAAATTTACACAGTAGGTATCCAATTTCTCTTTAAATAAAAGGCACTCAGAACAGTGAGGGGTTTAAAACAAGAGAAGAAATGGGGAACAAACAGAGCTTTCAGGAACAGCAGGGAGATTTGCAGTGGTCAAGAGCAGAGTCAGGCTGAATTATTTGGATAATTAGTCTTAGTTAGCAAATTGGGGAAAACTACAATGCCACCATAAGATATTATAATGTGTCCACAGACTGGCGGTACTAAGGATCAGGTCTGACCCAGTTCCAAAAGGTTTGGCTTTCCATTCTGAATATTCTATAGTAGAAAATAGACTCTAATCCTGTGAGCTCTCTTCAAAATGTTTCCAAAGCTTATTAACATATGCATTTAGTCCAGGTGATCCTGATATCATTGTGACCCTCTCAGCATAAGAGGAGACTCTTTAAGGACCTCTCTGATGGTCAGGAAACTTTCAAGATGAAAGCAAGGAAACCAAATGGGAATGGAAGATGTAATTGTGATATTCCTTCCTCAACATGATGGAAAACATGAAAGCTGGTTTACTTTTTTATGTTCCAGAAACCCTCTCAAGGAACTTAACAGGCATCAATAAAAGGAACTTAAATCTAAATTTATATTAAAAAAAACCAACGACGGTCTTGAAGAAAGCCCCTACCCTTGATATTCATCTGGGAAAGGCCATTCCTTATTTTCTGGATATCTAAGCACCTGTGTAAAAGTCCCTTGTGAAGGACAGTGGAATGCATTCCATGGATGGTTCCAAAGAACAATTCTGAGTTGACAGAATGTTGCTGCTTCTTCAAGAAATATACACAGAGGCCTGAGGTGAAGAGGACGGTAGAAAAGAAAAATTAATAAGGCTAATTCTAAGGATCAGGGTAGTTCAGTTTTCTGAGAAGCAAATTCATTCTTTTCAAAGGGATTTAAAAGTTTTTTCATTGTATATGCAATGCCAGACTTGCCATGTTTCACGCATACACGTGTATCCTTGTGTGCATGTACATAGCAATGACCTTGGGGAGGAAGCAACACGGACTCATTATTGTCACCTGAAAGTCGGCCTCAGAGCTATCTCAGGGCTTTGCTGCTTTGAAACTGTTACTACCACTTAATTATAATAGGAAAAAGTATGTAAAGCATGGGGACCCAGTAGAAAGGTGTGCAGCGTGTTCTTTCAGTGTTACATGGAGGCACTGTTTAAAAGGCACACCCAAGGGTCACTCATTCTAGGGAAATATACTTGGTTTGACTCATTGTTTATTATTGAATAAAAATTTAATAAAATGTATGCTAACTTACAGATTTTGGTCCAGTAGAAATGCAAATAACTTCTGTCAGTTAGAAAAGATAACTCCTATGTAGGGGACATCAGTCATTTAATTTATCATTCTGTTCTATCATTGCTTCAAAATGCCTGTAAAAATCCAAATCCTCAAAATGCTCTTTGAACCAGCCTTTACCTCATTACCGGTTTCCTTGTTAATGAATAAGTTGAATAAAGTCCTTGAAATAGGTCTATATTATATTTATATTAGAGTCATACTTCTAAAGTTTTGGAAGTTATGCTTTGAATTTTAAAAGCCACTGATGTCCTGAATCCCAGTCATAGCAAGGTGAGGACAAACCAGGTAAATTCCTGAATTTACAAGTATTCAAATACCTGTAAATTCTAAAAATACCTGTGGCTAAAAATACCTGTGGTGATCTTGTTGGATAGACTTCTCTTTTTTTTCTCCCTTTAAAAAAAATGTACACTTTCATGAATCATTTTTCTGCCTCATTCAAAAAGAGAAATGTCACGTCCTGGGCCTACTTGCTTCTCTCACCCAAAGACACCAACAAAACTGAAGTAAAGAACATTTGGGCTTATTAAAGGAAGAGATGGAGGAATTGATCTTGGTGGGATAAGCAGTCTGTTAATATAAAATTCTCTGAATCCCAGAACAAAGCCAAATTCTAAAAATATAAAATAGCCATAGCAATCAAAAGTAAATTGGAAAAAAAAGAGTAAGTTAGTTGGTCCATCATTCTAATTGGAAAGGCTGGTTTGTGTGTGTGTGTGTGTGTGTGTGTGTGTGTGTGTGTGTGTGTGTTCTTCTGGATACCTAAAGGACATTAGAGGTAGAATGTGCTGATCAGAAAAATGTCAAAGAGAACAGGAAGATGACAGGCTATTCTTAGAGTCTTTTCTGAGGGCAGCTCTGTTTGAATGTCTGAGAATGTTAAGGTAAATGCAACAGTCATTTGAGAGGAAGGATACCTAAGTATGGTTGGCATGTGACTTCTCTGGCTGTCAAAATCTGACAATGTTAGCAAGCACTTTCCTCTCCAACAAAACGACACAGAGAAGAAAACTAAACATTTTAACTGACAATGAATATTTTTTTTCTGTGTGGAACTCATTTCAGCTATGACCAAAAATCTAAACAACCATTTTCCTGGTTCCTAACAATAGTGAGATATTATCTCATAGAAGAACATTTTGGGGGGTCATCAATGAAGATTTTTTGGTAGCTCTTGCCTCTGATGGCCCATTAGGATTATTTACGGGACTTAAAAATAAAAACCCTCATTACTTAAGCCTCACTGCAGACTCTTCACAGACTCTTCCCAGGTAGGGACTGCCTAAACTTCTCTACTGTTTAACTTTCTTGGGCAATTCTTATACACAACTAGGATTTAAAAATCTCTGAATTAACTGCTAAGCTATTAAATGGCCATTCAAATTTATATTTGTTGAATTAGTTTACTTTTTAAATTAAGATATAATTTGTAAACTTGGGAAATAAATTTATCCTATTGTTTATCAATGTGCCCCTTATCATGTACCCTCTCCCTCAGCAGAGAAATATGGCAGTAACATCTTTTTAAAGCAGAGAAATGCCTTTGTGACACATACAGTGGTGAGGGGATTTCCTTCGCCTTTTCCAAAAATAATGAGTTTTCTGGCTGGGCAACTGGATTGGGCACTCTGCAAGTGACCTCTGAAGCACTGAGTGATCATTCAGGAAGAGAGTGTGAGATTTTCACTGAGATGATATCTTCCAGGAGGGCTTGCACATTTCTTCATCCCTAGTGTCTAGAAAAGTTCCTGGCATTTAAAAGATGGCTAATTAATGCTGGTCAAATAGATGAACATGTGAATAAATAAGTGATGAATTTGAATGAACTACTATATATTCTCTGCTAATTTGTCACATTCTTTTCCATTATAGGTTATTACAAGATAGTGAATATAGTTCCCTGTACTATATACTATACAGTAGGTCCTTGTTTATCTATTTTATATACAGTAGTTTGTATCTGTTAATCCCAAACTCCTAATTTATCCTTCTCCCATCCCCCCCTTCCCCTTTGGTAACCATAAGTTTGTTTTCTATGTCTGTGGGTCTATTTCTGTTTTGTATATAAGTTCATTTGTGTCATTTTTTTAGATTCCATATATAAGTGATATCATACGGTATTTGTTTTTCTCGGACTTACTTCACTTAATATGATAATCTCTAGGTCCATCCATGTTGCTGCAAATGGCATTATTTCATTCCTTTTTATGGCTGAGTAATATTCCATTGTATATATGTACCACATTTTCTTTATCCATTAAACTGTTAATGGCCATTTAAGTTGCTTCCATGTCTTGGCTATTCTACATAGTGCTCCTATGAACATTGGGGTGCATGTATCTTTTCAAATTATGGTTTTCTCTGGATATTTGACCAGGAGTGGGATTGCAGGATCATATGGTAGTTCTATTTTTAATTTTTTAAGGAACCTCCATACTATTCTCCATAGTGGCTGCACCAATTTACATTCCCACCAATAGTGTAGGAGGATTCCCTTTTCTCTGAACCCTCTCCAGCATTTATTTAATGTGAATGCGTTGTTATTCTGATTCTTTCACTTCATTAGACTGTCTCGTCTCTGGGCTCAGACCAAATGTTTTTCACTCAGTAAGGAAGAGAAAGGCTAGTATTTTCCTGAGAAATGAGATATTATATCCTCAAACTCATCCCTCAGGTTGCCCTACATTCCAAAGTCTATTTACCCATTTCCACATTATGTTGTTGTTGTTTATCCTACGTTCCTAGTGATTCTGCAAAGACGAGAAGAACTCTGAAGGAAATTGAGTTGACTCTAAATAGGAAAAAAATGTTAAGTTCCCACTGTGGTGCACCTTATAAATCCAAGCGAGGAAGGAAACACAGGGCACATAATTAATGACTAGAAGGCTCTCGTCATTCGGGAGACTGGAGATTCTAGACTAGAGAAATGAGACTGAGATTCTAGAATTCATTAGCAATTAGAGGAGGAAAAAATCCTCACGGCCCGCAGGTTAGAAGTGAATTAGGAGAAGTGCCTGGGGACTTTAAGGTACTTTCAGACTCTTTGTTGCAACTATAAAAGTCTCCATGTCAGCAAGCTCTGGGGAAACAGAACAAATTCTCGAGGTTGCTTAGAACAGGCAAGCTCTGTGCCTCTGGCACTCAGGGCTCCTCTGCCCTTGCCAGTATCAGGTGCCTTGGGACTTTTGTCCATTCGCTCTCAAAGAATACTTTTTCTTGGGTAAAATAGATACAGTTGGCTGGAACAGTAAAAACACAAAATTCAATTTTAGATGAGCAAGCAGATAACAGTGAACAAAGGGAGAAGGGATGGAAGAACGCAAAGGTAAACATTCTTTTGGGTCAAAAGAGAGTCTTCAAAGGATTCAGAAACTTCTACACTTGAGTGACCTGGTGTTTCCTGCCACTGAAATCTACAAGTACCATTGCTTCCTTCTCTACAAACTTTCTCTGATTTTGTGCAACAGGCTATTAGCATGGGTGTTTCATTTGAGATTCTTTGGTGAAAATATCAGGTATCAAAGTGAATTGTGAGACAGGCCACACGGTAGAACTGGAAAATTGTGGATGGCAGAGGACAGCTCCATGATTGCAGTTCTTTACCAACATGCAGGTATAGCAAGGGTTAGCAGAAGAGAGGCTTTGGGAGAAGGGTATTTGGAGACAGATGGTGGTTTATTGTTACCCACTTAACCTCCGTCTAGAGGGCTAGGAAGGTCCCTCCCCTACACTTCAATCAGTGGAGAAGGTCTTTGACCCAAACCTCTCAGAGAGCTTGGTATGAGTCTTCACAGTCAGAAGCCTGGCTACTGCCAGGAAGATCTAAAAGGCTAGTCCTGGCTCTTGTCCCAGCCCTCCATTCCAGCTCTAGTGGAAAAGAGCAGCTGGTGAGTGTGAGAGGAGGTGAGTGAGAAAGAGAGAAAATTCTATCCTTACCTCCCTGTCCTGGCTACAGACTTTCTGCCTGAAACAGATCCTAGGTGGGGGAGGAGGGTAGAAGTCCTATCTTTGGATGGGTTGAATTGCCATTTTTCCGTGGGAATGAAAAGCCTAATTTCCAAAACAACCAAAATAAGCTTTTGCACTGAGTGACCCTGTAATTTGACAATGTGAATGTCAGACTTCGTATTTTCTGAGCAACACCAAAAATGTATGGCATTACACGCCTCTGTGGGAGGCTAAATTCAAATGGATATTGAAGGACTAATTAAACTTACTTTGTGATTTCATCCTCTGAGTAAGGTTTGCTCAATGTGTGTTTCTAAATACTTGTCCTGCCTAAGAATCTGAGCTGTTTATGGAGGTGGATTCTGGGGATAGGGGTTGGGGGTGAAATCAGGCAAAGACAAATTCAAGATAGCTTAAGGTCTAATATGATAATCTTTACAAGTTTGAGCTGTGTCCTGGATTTATAGACAGTTCTATTATTAAGTAACCTGAGGCCCCCCCCCAGGATTTCTAAGGAATACTATTATGATAAAAACTCAAAGTTCAATTGATCTAGTTCTCACCACCCATATAATATCAAAACTCCTACAAAAATCCCTCACATCTAGAATTTCTGAGAACCCCATTTTTTTGGCTCTGCCCTTCTTGGTTGACTTTGGTTGCTCAAGAAGCCATCTGAGTTCGGCTTCTCAGAGATGGTATTGCCATGGTCCTCCAAAATGCCACAGCCCCTGCACCTGGTAATCCTGAGTATTCAGTGAGGCTAGAAAATACGTATGTCTGGGGGAGAACAGGGAGATGAACTGGGGAAGCAAGTAGAAGTTAATCCTAAAAGACTTAAGACGTTAAATTTTTTCAACTGTCTCTTGAAAAGATGGAAATGACACACTGGCTACACAGAAATGTGTACTGGAGTAGAAAGAGAAAGGATTTCAGCCCTGTCTGAGGATAGATCCCCTTATATTCAAGTTCTCCAAAATAAAGGATTGTTTCCAAAGCAAAAAGTTTAAATCTGGAATTCTCTGAGTCTCCTTTCCAGAGTAGACGTGCCTTGGAGGTCATCTAGTTCAGTCCTTTCACCCATCAGGAAACTGAAATCCAATAAGATGAAGTGGCCAATTCAAAGTCTAGTTAGTGGCAGGAGAGAAACCGAATCCTTGTTTCTTTAATGTCCGGTCCGGTGTTGGCCGTTCCACAACATTATATTTCTTCTCAAGTTTAGAAATCACAAGAAGATAAATTTTGGCCCAAACATTTCTCCTAGAGCAGGTTAGAATTTTAATATACCAGTAAAAAATAAAGAGTTTCATTTAAAATTAAGAACTAGAGGACATGTATATCAAATAAGAAAGGAAATAAATTCAGACACATGCATTTGCCTAGACAAGGCAATTGTTGCATGGCGGAGATATTGAATAATCTCCTCCAAACTGAGAAGGAACTTTAAGACTGAAAAAGGAAGCAGGCAACTCCATAAAGTGCAATTATGAAGTTTATTGTGGGGAACTTACATACAGGCAGGATAGGGCAGACAACACTCCGGAGGCATTTGCAGCTGCGCTCTGCACTGCCTAAAAGGCTACAGAGGTATTTAAAGGGGCCAAAGCTAAAAACAGAATCTGACTACCAGGTAAGAAGCATATCTGCACTGAAGGAAACAGAGTTTTCTTCCCTTAGGGGTCCATTAACCATATGTGTCAGCAAAAGGCATTCTTTCAGTTTTCATATCAGATGAAGGCAAGGATAAAAGTTGATCGGAAACTTATCTGGCTTGGGCACATTCCTTGTGAGTAGGCTAAAGCTCAGTCGTGCAGAGAGGAGAGGGGGTAGGACATCTTGCGGGGGGGATGGCTAAGATGGAGCTGGCAAAACGGAGTCAGTGTGGTTCAGCCACACAGCAGGTTTAAGTAGGCTATTCATTATGGAGACTTGGACTGACCCAGGTAGTAGCTTTAACAAAGGGAAAATTGATCCAGAAACAGAAAGCTGAGAATTATAAAGTCAAAATTAACTCACTGTATTCCAAAATCCCTTTCTGTAATAATGTTCTGAAAATTATAGCTATTTTGTGGCTGATAGAGCTGTAAAACGTATTGAAACCCCATATCCTTCTAGAAGAACAAATCCAACCATGGCAGTATTAGCAGGAATCTGGGGTTGGCAGAATACTGTTCCCACCCACTCCTCAAATGTTTACATCCTAATCTGAGGCATGTGTGAATATGTTACCTTATGTGGAAAAAGGGACTTTACAGACGAGATTAAAGTTAAGGGCTTTAGTGAAAGGGTGGGCGTAGAAAAAAATCTTCCCACCCGTAAAGGGAGAAGCAAAAAAGAAAAAAGAAATCTGCTTTAGCCTTGGCTCTTTGTGGAAAATAACTATAAAAACAGGCAGCATCCCCTTGATAATTCATAACCATAAGCCAAATTAGTTTCAGAGAAATATGAGAATAAAAAGTTGCAGCAACATGGATGGACCTAGAGACTGTCTACTGAGTGAAGTAAGTCAGACAGAGAAAGACAAATACCATATGATATCGCTTATATGTGGAATCTAAAAAAATGGTACAAATGAACTTATTTACAAAACAGAAATAGTCACAGATGTAAAAAACAAAATTACGGTTACCAGGAGGAAAAGAGGGGGAGGGATAAATTGGGAGACTGGGATTGACATATACACACTACTATATATAAAATAGATAACTAATAAGGACCTACTGTATAGCACAGGGAACTCTACTCAATACTCTGTAATGACCTATATGGGAAAAGAATCTAAAAAAGAGTGGATATATGTATATGTATAACTGATTCACTTTGCTGTACAGCAGAAATTAACACAACATTGTAAATCAACTATACTCCAATAAAAATTTTTTTAAAAAGTTGCAGTGGGCTGTAGAGTGAGTGGACAAAGTGGAAACCACCAAGTGCAGTCTTCACTCTCAGGCATCCTCTATGCTGCAGCCCCCGTCTGTGTTCCTCTGTTTCTGATTTGCTCTCCAACATGTATGGATCTCTACTGTAATCCAAGATAATTCACTTAAAACTTAACAGATCATTGATTAAAATGTTCTCTAAGCTCTGAAATCTTCCTTTTCTATAATTTCTTCCTGTTGGTCTGAATTTTGCCTTCTGGAGCTAAGGCCACTAAGGTAAACCCTCTTCCGTAGTTAATTCTAAACACTTGGAGGCTGTGATTATATCATTTCTAGGTAAACATCTCTGATTCCTTGGCTGTATCCTCCTGCTTATGAAAGTGGAGGTTCAAATAGGCTTCAGTCAAAAACTTGTGAATAGCTTTTAAAAAGCAAATGATGGCGAGAATATGGTTTCGTACATCGAGCGCTACATTTATTTCTTTGCCAAAAATGGGAAATGTCACTTTTTATGTAATAATCGGTGTATTTCTAAAGGTTGAAAAATCCTCAAAAACAAAATCTGGATGTTTCTTTCCTCTTTCCACCCAGGAAATCCAGCGGGGTTTGGTGCATCTGGATGGAACACCCGATTTAGGAGCATATGCAGACTTCCTGCAATTCAGGAACAGGAGGCATTTTTCATTTTTGTTTTTTCTGTTATTTATTTTCTTCACCTTAGGTTTCTGAAAACCAGAAACAGATGGACTAATCCGGGCTCCTCAGAGCAGACGGCGTATCAAGCTCCCTACATTGAGGAACGGGGCTCTTCTATGGAGAGCTGCAGCCATGGAATAATTTACTCCATCTCTGCCTCAGAAAGAACACTCAAACAGCTTTAAACCATTAGCCTTTCCACTGGCCTCATTATCAACAACTGTTGGAGAGATACGTCCTTGTCTGATCCTTGGGAGTGCAAACATCACCCAACTGCCAGACATGGGATATCATGGTAAGAAGCAAAGTCCACAAACATATATGTAAAAATGGACAGGAGAGGTAAAATGGATGGGCTTGATAAATGGATGTCTTGGCCTCAGCCATTTGGGGGAAAATTAGAAATGAAGGAAAATGTTGGCTGGAAGGACACTATGTAGTAGGATAAAACTTATTTTAACACATTCTTGTCTCTCTACTGCTCCATCTTTACGTTCCTAATTATGCTATTTCTTTCCCTCCCATAATCGCCCAATTAAAACAAAGGTGATTTTACACAAAGGAATCATGGTTAATAAATAAAATCCTATTACTTCCCCCTTACATGATACCATCGTTGAAGAAGAATTTGACGAAACAAACCAGTTTGCTGATGGGTGTGGAGAGGTGGTTGTCAAAGGCATTTAAAGGCTCTGCTGTCACTCTACAGCATAGGTAGCATCCTGTTTATTCAATTTAGCAGAGATGATGTCAGTGTCCTCTCTTTTATAAGATAAAATAAGGCACAGAGAAATGAATGGTGTATCTAAAAACTGGACAGATACAGAGTAGGATTATAGAATTTTTAGACTCTGGGTCCCCAGGTCCAAGCTTGGACAAATATCTACTGGCTGTTACCAACAAGAGATATATGTTCAATTGTGAATAACAAGAATCAAACACAAAACAATAACAAAAAGCAGCTTAAACAAACGAGGGGTTTTATTTTTCCCACAAAAATCAGGTGGGTGTTTGCTAGCAAGTACCAGATCAACAAATCATAACAGTTAGGTCTGAGGTCCCTGAAATTCTCCTGACCTTTTCCTCACGGTCACTTTATGGTTGCACAGTGGCTGCTCCAAACTTGTGTCGGGTTCCAGGGATGAAGAAAGGAAGCGTGAGGATCGAGAGGACACTCTCAGCTGCGACTGCCCCTTCAGGCTTTCTTGGAAGTCACATCCAGTGTTTCTGCTTACATCCCTTGAGCCAGAACTGTGTCCCTTGCCATCTCTAGTTTCCATGGAGGCTGAGAAATTAATTTTGTAAAAATCGGGCTCATTAACGGCCCCGTCCCCCAAATTGTGGGCATAGTGGGTACATGGAATCGATTCCATGCTTGCTCTGATCTCCTGTTAGAGGAAAATCTGGGCATCAGAAAGAATGTAACAGGCAATGGGACCACTGGTAAGATAGAGCTGTTCACAATAAAAGTGGTGATTCATGTAATCTGAGCCAAACTTTGGTAAACGTTATGGGATTCTTAGGTCTATAATGCCATGTTTTTGGTTATTTCTTCCCAGGAGCAAGATTAAACATATGTTTTAATAAGGAATATTTTTCTCATATAAAACTAGACTGTGCTTTCTTGGTTAACAAAACAAAAAAGAAGAAGGAGAAGAAAGAGGAGGAGGAGGAGAGGAGGAGAGGAAGCTGAAGATGGAGGGGGAGGAGGAGGAGAAGAAGGTAAAGGAGACTTTGCTGAGGTGTGCTAATGTTTCAGGACCCGCTGGGGTGATTTGGGTACCTACTACAACTCTAGCTGGTGGAGAGCCTACTTCCCCACAGCGAGTTCCAGAGCCCGTTCTTTATCATCTGAAACTGGTAAAATCTGGGCAGAGGAGACCTTCCAGGAGCATCCAGCCGGAGCCGGTGGTGCCTGACTTTGAAGATACTTTGAAGATACATTGGATGGTGGAGCTTGGCAGACGAAGCTTCGAGAGGAGGTGCTATGAACACCGAGGAGACAAGGTAAAACTGGGGGAAGGCGAAGTTGTCTTAGGATGGTTTATTCACCAATAGACCTGAAGCAGTGGGTATCATGAAAGTGACTTATTAAGAAGTATTCCTAGGAAAAATGGATGGGGGGGATGGAGAAAGGGACCAGGAAGAGAAGGAGGCAACGCAAGGGAGAAATATCAACCAAAGTCCCACATGAAGCATGGCTCAACCCTGCAGGGACACTCTGGGGACAGAGGAGGTCATACCTCAAGATTGTCCTGATCAGGCCCTGGGGAACCCAGAAGGGTTATTGATGAATGGCTGCCCTCTGGGGAACACACATTCTCAGGCATTTTGCCTCCCTAGATGGGCGAGTGGGTTTTGACAGTCAACAAAAAGATGCAGATGTTACTGTCTTTGGGGAGTGAAAGCACACAGAGAATCTGTGTGCACAAAAAAGTAAAGGCTGAGGCAGTAAAGCTTCCTTCCCATTTGCTTACTGAGTAAAGTATTAAGGTCTATGCCTTCCACACAATGTAGCTCTATGAAAGATGATCCCTCTCCTAAGTTAAAGAATTAGGTACATTTTAATTTCTTCTGAAAATCTTGGTGGAGGAGGCCAGGACTTTATGATAGAAGGACCTGAAGACTTCCACCCAGGAAAGCGACCATGGGTTATTATATGTCACCACTGCTTTCTGTAGCTACAGAGTGGCAGCTGTTGAGAGGGAGTTCCTGCACCCAAGTCTGTAAGCCCAAATGTCTTGATTTCCATGCCACCCCGTCCGTTAGCAAGGGACAGACTCTAGCAGGACAAAAACGTTGATACATCTGGTTGTAATTAAATGCATTGCTGAGACCAGGTTTACATTTATTCCCGGTAGGTTTGTCTTTTTTTTTTTCTTCTCCTTCCACACTGTTCCGCTCCTTCGTCAGATCTTCTTTTTACCAAAGACATGTGGTGATGCTGTCTCAAAGCGGTTTCTCTAATCAGGTTAGAAGGGTGGATACAAGAGTAGATAAAAGTAATACAAAAATTGAGCTAGGGAATCTTTGCTGGAAGGATTCAGGAAATGTCTTTCTTATGCCTTAAAGCAGCTTCCCATCCTTTGTCACCTGCACCTGAGAATTGAAAGCTCGGTGCCTTAGTAGGCACTGAACACAGAGGGAGATGGTGGTCACCATTGCCACCCTGGGATTCTGTACCAATGGACCTGTGTCCTGCAGCGTCGGGTGTATCCCATACACTCTGGGATCAGTAACAAAAATACCAAGTACACTATACAGATTTGCAGCAGCTATGATTCATTTCTTCCATAAGATTCCATTTCTGAGCTGAAATTTGTAGCAGAGCCCTTTAGGCAACTATGACAGAAGAGCCAGGAACCGTCTATTGATACTAAGACTGAACAGTTTTGGTTAATTTATTTCAATAACCAACAATATGAAAATGAGAGAGAGAGTAGAATCCCCTGTTGGAGGATAAAACATAACTGTTTCATGATGCCTTACACAATGGTTATCCTGATGGGAAGAACATAGCACAGATAGCAGTGGCACTGACAGAGCTCTAGCCCTTCTGATTCATCAGTAGAGTGTATGTCACAATGGTCACCAAATGATAAGGGCTTTTCAAACTTAGAAATAAAACTTCTTAAAATTCTTGTGCCCATCTTTGCACATGAACCTTCATTATGTAAGGTAAACAGGGGTTGAGAAACATATTTATATTAATAACATTTTACCTGTATATAATTCACCTAGGTGAGATTGAGCTTCTCTCTTTTTTATTAAACATCTTTATTGGAGTATAATTGCTTTACAATGGTGTGTTAGTTTCTGCTGTATAACAAAGTGAATCAGCTATACATATACATATATCCCCATATCTCCTCCCTTTTGCGTCTGCCTCCCACTCTCCCTATCCCACTCCTCTAGGTGGTCTCCAAGCACCGAGCTGATCTCCCCATGTGATGCAGCTGCTTCCCACTAGCTTCTCTTTTTGATTGGATAGTTCTTCCCCTATTTTTTTTTTTTAATTGGGGTTTTTGTTTTTTTTTTTTTTAACTTTTGGGTTTGATTGATTGATTGATTGATTGATTGATTTATGGCTGTGTTGGGTCTTCGTTTCTGTGCAAGGGCTTTCTCTAGTTGTGGCAAGTGGGGGCCACTCTTCATCGCAGTGCGCAGGCCTCTCATTATCGCGGCCTCTCTTGTTGCGGAGCACAGGCTCCAGACGCGCAGGCTCAGTAATTGTGGCTCATGGGCCCAGTTGCTCCGCGGCATGTGGGATCTTCCCAGACCAGGGCTCGAACCCGTGTCCCCTGCATTGGTAGGCAGATTCTCAACCACTGCGCCACCAGGGAAGCCCAGTTCTTCCCCTATTTTGATCTTGATGAAAATAGGGCAACTCTCAACACACTGTTGAACTAATTAAAAATATAGTGACTACAAACAAGCCTAATTACTTCTAGCATCCATTCTCTGATGAGGCGAGGGAGCAAAACATGGGGGCAACCAGAGTTCTTTGAGGAAGTGATAGCTTACATGCAAAAGGTGCTTTAATGGTGGTGTTATTCATTTTGGACCTAAATTTGGGAAAAGCAATATAAAAAAGAGTTGTCAGAAAATCATTATTACTTCCAGAAATGGTCATATGTTGTAGATACCTGCAGATAAGAAATTCTTATCTAAAGATAAGAAGTGATCATTGTGTTGTTTAATTTATTAATCAGAGAGATAATATTTTATAAATCTAGAATAAATTACCCTATCAATTATAAGGAACTTTAGCTTTTTTGGAAATGAGAAAATTTTATTTTAAAAATTATCCACAAATCGTTTTGGTCTTGAGTTTAGCAGTTTCTTATCAGTTTAAACATTCCCTTACCTTAAGATGCAGAATCCCATTCCTAGAGAAATAAGAATATATGTCCACCAGAAGATTTGCAGCTTTATTTAAAATAGCCCCACAATGTAAACAATCTAAATGCCCATCAACAGGTGAATGGATATTGACTGAGTTGTATTTCCATTAAATGGAATACTACTCAGTCACATAAAATACACTGGTACACTCAAGAAGGTAAATGAATCTGGAAACCCTTCTGCTGTGTAACAGAAACCAGACACAAAAGACTATATATTATATAAATCCAAGGGTATAAATTTCTAAAGAAGACCAATCAAACCTATAGATATAGGTTATTAGCCAATTAGCAGTTACTGAGAACCTTACTGAGAATCTTTGGGGAAGATGAAAATAGGCCACTTTTGATTGTGGTTGTGGTTACACGAGTGTATACATTGATCAAAACTCATCAAACTATGCACTTCAAATTTGTCCCTTTTTAAAATACGATTATACTTCAATAAAGTTGATTTAAAAAATCCTGAGGGGCTTCCCTGGTGGCGCAGTGGTTGAGAATCTGCCTGCCAATGCAGGGGACACGGGTTCGAGCCCTGGTCTGGGAAGATCCCACATGCCGCGGAGCAATTAGGCCCGTGAGCCACAATTACTGAGCCTGCGCGTCTGGAGCCTGTGCTCCGCAACAAGAGAAGCCGCGATAGTGAGAGGGCCGCGCACCGCGATGAAGAGTGGCCCCCGCTTGCCACAACTAGAGAAAGCCCTTGCACAGAAACGAAGACCCATCACAGCCATAAATAAACAAATAAATAAAATTTAAAAAAAAAAAAAGAAAAAAATTGCCTTTAAAAAAAAAAAAAAAATCCTGAGCCTGATAAAGTTCATCAGAAAGACACACACACGTTTAGGTTGGTTCCATGTCCTGGCTATTGTAAATAGAGCTGCAATGAACATTGTGGTACATGACTCTTTTTGAGTTATGGTTTTCTCAGGGTATATGTCCAGTAGTGGGATTGCTGGGTCGTATGGTAGTTCTATTTTTAGTTTTTTAAGGAACCTAAGTGCCCATCGACAGATGAATGGATAAAGAAGATGTGGCACATATATACAATGGAATATTACTCAGCCATAAAAAGAAATGAAATTGAGTTATTTGTAGTGAGGTGGGTGGACCTAGACTCTGTCATACAGAATGAAGTTAGTCAGAAAGAGAAAAACAAATACCGTATGCTAACACATATATATATGGAATCTAAAAAAACAAAACAAAACATGGTACTGATGAACCTAGTTGCAGGGCAGGAATAAAGAGACAGACGTAGAAAATGGACTTGAGGACATGGGGTGGGAGGGTGAAGCTGGGGCAAAGTGAGAGTAGCATCGACATACATGCACTAATGAATGTAAAATAGTTGTCTGGTGGGAAGCAGCAGCATAGCACAGGGAGATCGGCTCGGTGCTTTGCGATGACCTAGAGGGGTGGGATAGGGAGGGTGGGAGGGAGACTCAAGAGGGAGGGGATATGGGGATATATGTATGCACATGGCTTATTCACTTTGTTGTGCAACAGAAACTAACACAATATTGTGAAATAATTATACTCCAATAAAGATCTATTTTAAAAAAAAAGACACAGGCATAAACAAAACCCAAAAAAATTTTTTTTAAAAGCTAAAATAAAAAAATTAGAAAGACACATGCACAATATAGGATATGCTAGGAGGTGGTTCCTCTGAGCAGATCACACAAAATGTAAATGAGAAATTTTACTACCTAGTGTTAATATCAGGCTGATGACACCAAGATTAATTTTCAATTGGTTTATCATGTATAAATTTTCTTTGTTTAATAACGTCAGTAGGCCTTTACACAAATACATATTTAGGTGACAAACTGAAAGCCTTTAACTTTAGCTTCAGTATGTATTAACCTAATCAGAGAATGGCTCTACCACGTTAAACTCACCATCTTAATTGGAGCTTTACAAAGGTCAAATTTGTTGTATATAGATAGGATATTTCATCAGAGAGGTGACATTTAAATTTTTACTCCATGCAAGTAGAGGAAACGATCCCAGATGATTTGCAGCACCATCTGAAGTTCACAGTAAACAGTCTTTAAAAAGACATTAATTATTATAAATTCACTTAGTTAAATATATATGAGTACATTCTCATAACCTTAAATAGTGTGTGGAGACAATGATACTCTATCTAACCCCCTTGGAAATTTAAGATACACAAAATACATGTAAATTTAATATTTGTAATCTAATCTTATGCAAGTATTAAGTTTATATTTTATACCTCATCATGATAAAAGTTGAGAAGACACATTGCTAAATCTGAAACCCAAATTATCAAACCCATTTTTTTTATCAAGGGATTTACGTTGATTAATATGCACATTACATAAACTAATACCTTATAATAAATCTGCTTTTATTTACCATGTATCAGATGTGTATCAGAATCTTTTATTAGCACATTTTTATGACTCTTTGTTGCTAGCTAATGTCATTTGCATTTCTGTGTTTCTTATCTAGCAATCTGCCATTGCCAGCACAGCTTGACTTTTCCTGAGCTGGTAGAAAAGTTTTTCTTAAAAAGCCAACACAGTTAAAGCGTTAAAAGTTTGATTTCTTCCTTCTCTCTTTGAAATTCAGGATATTCTATTTGGTTAATCTTCTCCAGAGTTAGATAAAGGAATATCAGAGCTATGCTTCAAAGATATTTCAAATTACACATCCAAAGAATCTTAGACAAAAGTTGAGAAAATTTTGGTGTGTCCTTTCTTTACAGGAAACAAGCCCTTTTGCCTGGGTTTGAGCCCCAAGTAGGGATGCTTGTCTGGGAACCAAGTTACTGAGGTTGGTATTTTGGAGTTTATCTTCGGAAGGTATTACTCCTGATACTTTTAGAAGGAAAAGCAAGAAAAGGCCAGACTTTATGGAAGCCCTTTGGCTTCTTAGGAAGTTAGGAGCTCATTAATGAGAGGTCTGCAGGCCCCAGATAGGCCGTGTCAAGTCCATCTGTGTCCCCATCCCATCACTCCTTCAGGTGCATCTACACACCTGAAATAAAAGCCACGCCAGCCCTCTGCTCTCCAAGGTATCCGAACTGTTTCAGTTTCTTTAAATATTTGCGTATGTTTTCTCCCTTTTAATGGTAGATATGTGTGTTTGTCTTGGATATTCACGTAGTGTGGAAATTGGACAGATTCCCATGATCAAGGAAGGTCCAAGCATGCCCCCTAAAATAATCTGACTGCAGATGGGAAGGGGCTGTAATTATAAACAGATCATTCATTGTCATTTTCTTCCCTCTGTTGGGAGGCTTTCTTACTTACAGACACACAAACAGAAAACTGACAGCATCATAAAATCCAGCCATTATGCAAAAGCCAATATAATGGGGATTGTATGCAAGCTGCCCCTTCAGGGAAAATCAACACAGACAAGCAAGCTGAGGACTCTTTCTATGATGCTCCACGCCCCCTCCCCCCCCCCCCCAAAGAAAAAGATCAGTAAAGCCTCATTTGGCACAGGGCAGTTTTTTCAACCACCAGGTTGGGACTGGCCTGTGGTTTTCTAAAAGAGCTGCTCCCTCGACCCTGTTGTGAGAAGCAGAGGAAGGCCTGAGTCAATGGAAATTTCACGAAATCCTGCAGACACACAACCAGAATCAATCTCTTAGCACTTAACACTGGTGGAAAGAGACCAGATGGCCATTAATTAATGACAAGTAATTTAGATCGGTCATGAACCAGAAATAAACCAGACAACCACACAGTTGTGAACCAGAAATAATCCAGAAACAGACTCAGCAAGATTGTGCCATGACTGTACATGGCAACTCATCCTCAGAGCCAATAAAAGTGGACCCCTGACAAAGATGCTTGTGAAGTCCATTTACTGAGTACCACATTTTCCTGACTCCAGTAGCTGAATCCTCATGGAAGGAAAATTGTTAACACCAGTCAAAACCAAAACCCTAAGACAATCTTGGTTACTGAGTAAGGTCCCCCACTCCCACCCCACAATAAAGCATAATACAAGGCAGTACTTGTGCTGTCAGAACACCCAGGCTCCCAGAATGAAGATAGAGAGCTACATCTATTGTTGAAATCTTTTTAACAAATTAAAAACTAGGGTCTTCCTGTTGTTCATGGCATATCCAAGAAACAGGGCTTTTAGATACACTGCTATTCTGCCTTCGATATAACCAACTGAGAGGCCTTAGTAACTGCTTCGTAGCTTAGTAACTGCCGGTTACTATGCTACAGGTTCCTTCCCCTGTCAATCCATCTCAGAGTGTAGGATTTTCAGAAATGGAAATCTCTTCCAGCCATGCTAAGGGGCAGGCTCTTTGTCCACGGGGTTAGGCCGCTAAAGACAATATGTCAGTTTCACTTTTTTTCATGAGTGTTTTATTCGAGAATTTTTGTTACACTGCTATCGGTAAAATGTATTTAAAATACTCTTAAAATTGGTAATAAAAAATTGTTATGTCTATAAATTTTCCCACAAATCAAAGATAGTGTATTTTTTTTTCAAAAAAAAGAATTACAAAAACAAGAGAATTACAGCCATAATTCCCTCTTTCTCCTTCTTTTTCTATCTGCATTCCTCTTACGATGTGCTCCTGGAAGGGAGGGTATGCTGAGGGGAGGGGCAGGTGAGTGCATTCTCCTAGAGCTAGTGAGAGTTATCCTGAGTCATATGGAACATTTATTAACATTTCATGGTTTCTTTAGGTTTAAAACCGCCTGGTTCCTGGTTGATCAACTGTGCTGAAAGGGTTAACGTGCAGGGAAAGCAAAGTTAACAAGGGACAGGCCATAAATGGCTCCAGCTGTGTATAATTAACTGTAATACTGCAGAGTAAATGACTTTTATTGGCAACCATGTCATAACTTCATTAAAAGTCATATTTACAGCCCTATCATATGAAATGAGTCCTCCTGTATTCTGGAATTTAATGAGCGTTCATTTTCACCTTGTTCAATTATCTTCCACTGCTCCCTCCTTTGCCCCCTCCCAACTCTTCCTCTCCCTGGTGTGGGAAGCATGAAGCCAAAAGACAATAGGAATGTAATTAGCACCTGGCAGAGGGCCTCTCTTCCAGGGAGCATTTCCCCAACCACAATAAAACTGTTTCTCCTTGTTTTCCCTTATAAATAGGTAACTTCCTTACACAAAAACATTGTCACAGTCATAAAAACATCAACTTGATTTGATGGAAAGCTTTGGAAGATTAGGCCTCTGCAAAGCAGTCATGTCTGAAGCCATCAGGAACAAAGTCCAAATGCGCACAGTGAATCGTGATCACAGAGCAGAAAAGTGAAGCTAACAGTTGGTGTAACCGAATGCAGGTTCAGGCGCTTGCTGCTCAACAGCCAATAAATCAAGGGGCAAACTTCGGCAGAGAGGAGAGTTGCTTTATTCAGAAAAGCCAGCAATCTGGGGAGAAGGTGGGCTTATGTCCAGAGACCAACTCCGAAGATTCTGCTCAGCCATGACGATTTTTAAAGGGAAAAAGGGGAAGCAATCTCAGTTAATTATTAAGGCAGGAGGTCAGATTCTTCATTGTTTTTCCATTGCGTGCAGGCCTGATGACTTCTCGCAATCTTCCTTGGGATGCTGTCTCACCCGCGTGGTCAGCCTGAACCGGCAAGGTCCACCTGCAAATTTACGAAGGGGAAACTAAGGGTAGAGAGTCAGTCAGTCCTTAACTACATAATTCTTCATTCTTATTCCTTCTAATCCAGGAAAGGAATCAACAGTTTAGGTAAGGTGTTGTGTATATTTAGAAAAGCAGAAATCAGCAGCTAAGTTAAATGTTGCCTAATGATCTCATCTTTATGAGTAAGGTCTAAGGAAAGCAGTGATGAACAAACGGAAAAGGGGCAAAGGAGCTGCTTATGTTGGTTTTGAATCAAACCTTTCCCATGATAACTCCCATTGTCTGAAAGTAACTATCTCACATAGGAGTAGAATATCTAATTAAATTTCTCTTTCTTCAACCCTGCCCCCTACTTGCCTTCCCTTCTCTTTATTTTCTCCACTCAAGTTCCAAAGGAAATATCTTGCCCAATCCATTGAGTGATCCAGGAACTTAATCTCATGATCTCCTGCTCAGGTTTCATTCCATCTCACATGTCTCCTTAGAGTTTCTGGATGTTGAGTGTGGAAGCACCATATTGAGTGGGTTTTCTTGTTGAAGTTCCAGTTGATGTTCCATGTGGTTCAAAGTGAAAATACAAGGGCCTTGTGCATATTAGGGAGAGCATGCTCTGGGGACCCAGGCAGAATTGTATTTTTGGGGGTGGGGGGAGACATTTTTATTTTCTTATTTTTCCCAGCTTTATTGAGTATAGTCAACACATAACATTGTGTGTAATTTTAAAGTGTACAACATGTCACTTTGATGCAGTTATAAGTTGCAAAATCATTACCACCTTAGTATTGGCTACCACCTCCATCTCATATCCTAGTTACCATTTCTTTTTGGTGGTGAGAACATTTATGATCTTCTCTCTTAGCAACACTCAAGTATATGATACAGTATTATTAGCTATAATCACCACGCTGTACATTAGATCCCCAGACTTGTTCATCTTAAAATTGGGAATCTGTACCCTTTGGCAGCATGTCCCCCTTTTGCTCACCCCAACCCCTGGTAACCACCACTCTACTCTCTGTTTCTCTGAGTTTCTTCTTTTTAGATTCCATGCATAACTGATATCATACAGTATTTGTCTTTTTCCTTCTGACTTATTTCACTAAGCATATGCCCTCAAGGTCCATCCAAGTTGTTGCAAATGGCTGGATTTCCTTCGTTCTCATGGCTGAATAATATTAGAATTATATATATATTTCTATTTCTATATTTCTGTATCTCACATCTTCTTTATCCATTCATCCATGGATGGACACTTAGGTTGTTTCCATACCTTAGCTATTGTGAATAATAGGCACACCTATATTTTAATCCATACCACCCACCAGCTACATGACATTGGAAATTCCGGCTCAACCTTCCTGAAGATCATTTTCAGATAAGTAGGATCAATGACCATCTTTTTAATGGGGCTTATTAGTATTAAATACAATAATACATCTAACATTGTGTCTAAAAGAGAAGGTATTCAATCAATATTTTTTCCATCCTTCCTCCTCCATATCCCATCCCTTCCTTTCTCTTTGCAAGTTTATAATTTCCCCATATTTTAGCTAAGATGGAATGTTTGGCATTAATGTTTGGGGCTCCAGATGAACTGAAGGCAACTGTTGACAAAGGATGCATATTGATTGGCAAGCCAGAATCTGTAAAATAGACCCGTCTACCATAAAAGGATGCCATGAAAGATAACTGACCCCAAACTCAGTTGGGAAGGCTGTGAGAAAAATGATAGCCATGGCAGGCCTTGAACGTGGGGTCATCTCCCCTCACAACACCCCTGTGGTCTAACAGCCTGAGCAGGGGTGATTGAGAGGGGGGTAGTGCCCAAGAACCATTCAAGCACAGCTGGCACTTACATTTGTGAATGTAAAATGCCCTTGGAAGCTGGCATCGTTTGAAACATAATGCCAGCCTGCCAGGGGATTCATTCCATTGCCAAGCACACCATCATTAGCAGATTACACTGCACGCATGTGCTGCCCGTTCTCAGCTCCACTGCTTTATCTGATTTTAGGCTGACCCTTTATAATTAGCACTTTGGGCTGGCAGTATTGTTTAGGAACACTGTTTCCATCATTCATTTTGGGGATTTAATAAAGCTTAGAAACACCGTGAGCAAGAGAAACATCTAATGCAATTTTCTTAAGATTCCTTACTGGGTTGTAAAATCTTTTAACTGGGTTGTAACCAGCATTTAAACATTTTTTAATGGAATAGAATAGAGTAGAATAGAACAGAAAATAAAGTACACTAATAAGGCAAAGTATAGGTTCATACAAATCTATGTATATAATACATATGCGTGTGTGCTTGTGCGTGTGTGTGTGTAATGCTGTAAGATATGGTCCAGACTTTGAAAATCACTGACATAGTGGTCAGCAGACATACCCAAGTCTTGGGGCAAGTTGCCTTGTCCAACTGTGTTCTGGCCTTATTTAAGTCTGCTCTTCAAAATGCTATTTACCTTCATCTTCCTTATCAGCAAAATGAGCCCAGCAGCGCAAAAAAAGAAATCAAATTTCAGGAAAAGAGATACCACAGGGGGAGGGAGGTCTATTTTAAATGAATCAAGGAAATTTTTGTCTCGTTGCTCACGTGGGCTCCTACAGTTCATCAGCCCCAAACCCTTTCCATGTAAAGTAGCAATCATTTGACTTAACAAATCCAATAAAAATCTCAAATACACAAATTTGCATTTAGATGCAGTGAGCTACAGTGTGTCTCTAGCAAGATAATTAAGCATGAACGTGCAGGGTGGCATTTAATTGCTCTTTACCAAGTGTTCCTGGGTAGCTCATTCCAAATGTTTTGAAATGAGGGGCCTCAGAAGAGGTCCACAGTGAACATCACCGGATGTGTTCTGGCTCAATGTCTAGTTCAAGTAAAGGGAGGAGAAGAGGGCAATTCTGAGGAAAAGGGAAGATTTTAGGGATGTTCCCAGGGTACCTCCTGAGAGGCGTGATTGCTTTGTTGGTCCCTGGTCTGGACTTGCACCTTGTTAAATATTGTGCTCTTTTCCCAGTATCTTTGATCTAAGGTATCTTGTTCTTTGACTTCTCCTGCCCCCAATTCCAAAGACTGAATTTTAGTTGTGAGGCAATTACATACATTGTGCACACTCTATTTAAAAACAAACTCTGGGAAAAGGAAAGGGAAGATGCAGGAGAGCAATGAGTGATGGCAGATCCCTATTGAACACTAGATTTTCATGCACCCAACCTGCCACACTGTTGAAGCAAGCAATTAGATCTCACACAAAAACCATAGGATGCCCTTGCACATGTGCAGACAGATGGTTGGCTGGCAGACGCATCTGCTCTGATTTCAGGCAGGGCAGGGGATGGCCGGAGAGAATGCCCTTTAGAATCTGGGACTGTTTTTGGAGCCCTTCAATGTTTTACACTGTGGAGTGGTCACCTCCCTCAAACTTCTTAGGCATGTCTTTTCTCCTCTTTCTTAACTTACTGACTTTCAAGGGTCAACTTCTTGGGGGAAAAAAAGGGAAGAAAACATATATAATTTTTTCTTTTTACAGAGTTTTTTTTTTTCAAGAGGGGTAAAAAGAATAGGGAAAAGAAAATGGCAGAGGAATCAAAGGAAGCAGGGGGAGGAAAAAAAAAGTAAACAAGATCCCCAAATAGAAACCCTGTTTAAATTGTGTCCCACTACTTTCTCCTTCCTGCTCTGTAATATAACTTATTTTGCCACTTATGGAAAATTCAGGAGAACGGCCAGTTATTTGGATGTGAGAAGCACAGTAATTATACAACATATGATCGCTGTTACAGCTGACACATCTTTTCTTCCCTCTTCTAAGAACAGAGAGAAATAATAAAATAGGAAGGTCTTGCTTTGCTCCTTGACCAGACTCTACACAGTCAGTCACTAGGTTATTGGGGCCAAATTCCCTGCTCCATCCCTCCCCGTGGCTTCACCCTATAATCATAATCTATTAGTTCATGAGGCTTGCTGTTTCCTGACTTCTCCAAAAGATCTAACTAAAGTGGACAGCTGTCTGTTTTCCATAACCAAGTCAATTGCCTCTGACATGTTCATTAATTTTAATAAGTTAGTTCAAAATATTAGTGCACTGTCAGTGTTGATTAGGGAGGGTGAGTTGGTCCAGTCCAGGAAGTCCAGGAAGCATCTACTTACATGTGACAAGTGCTGTGTAGTAGCTGCAAGTGTGTGGATAGAATACTTGGCTAGAATCCCAGCTCTGTGAGTAAGGCTGTGTGATTTTGTGCAAGTTTACTCTCCATTTACTTTATTTTCTACCCTGAATAGAAGAAGAAAATGATACCTATCTCATAGGGCTGTTGTGAAGATTAAATGAGTTCATTCATGTAGCATATCTAGAATTGCACAGAACACATCTTTAAGACTTTGCTTTTGTATGATGAGGAGGAGGTGGAAGTGGAAGCAAAACTTTACCTAAAAAAGACAGAGACAGTACAAACAGTATAAAACATAAAGCATACAGAGACCGTTAGACTCCCAGCCTGAGAACACTATTCATTTGCAAACTCAGTTTTTCTTGGAAAAGGAAGAATGACTCAGAGGGTGAAGCCAAGAGCCAGGAAGAACAATGTGATAATTTTATGTGTCAATTTTACTGGGCCATGGTGTCTAACTTAGGGTCAAACACCAGTCTAGGTGTTGTTGTGAAGGTATTTTTCTAGATGTGATTAACATGCAAGTCAATAGACTGAGTGATGTAGATTACCCTCCATAATGTGGTTGGGTCTCATCCAATCAGTTGACAATCTTAGGAGAGAAGAGCGAGTTCTTCCAAAAAAAAGAAAAAAAAAGTGGAATCTGCCTTCAGACTCCCTTTGGGCTTGAGCTGCAATATCAACTCTTCCCTGGGTCTCCAGCATGCTGACCTGTCCTTCAGGTTGCAGATTTGATAGCTCCTACAGTTGCGTGAATCAATTCCTTAAAATAAATCTTTCTCTATAGATAGATAGATAGATGCATATACATACACACACCATCTATCTATCTATCTATCTATCTATCTATCTATCTATCTATCTATCATCTGTCTATCTATCCCCATGCTATTGGTTCTGTTTCTCTGAAGAACCCTAAGATAACTCCCAAGGAATAGGACAGAGCCCTAATCAGGGAACCAGCAGCACATACACAGCTGAATTTCAGATTTGCTATGGAACAGTGACTTCTGTGTGCCTTCCATTTATCTGATTTTGAACAAGGCTATCTATTATATCTATTATCTTATGCCTGTCCCACTATGGTTCGTTTGTTGGGCATGTCAAAGGTAACTCGTCTCTTGTGCTCACCAATCTCCAGAAGGAGACAAACCATATTTGAAGAACCACACCTGAGGAAATTCATCTGCACCTGGACCCAGTTTGGATGATCAGATCCTAGACTTTGAGTTGCTGCTGCAGTTGGATGAGACTTTGGGAATCTTGGGAGAGGGAATGAGTATATTTTTCATGTGGCGGAATATAAATAATTTATAGTCAAAGTATTGGTTTTGGCTATTTTTTTAGAAGGCCACAAATACTTTGACACTCTTTCACTTGAGAGTTGAGCATCTCTTTCTTCTCACCAGGAGTCTTGTCAGGCTGTGACTGCTTGGACCACTAGAATATTGCAGGAGTGATGCAATCTGACTGCCAAGACTGGGACACAAAAGGAAATGCAGTTTCTGTCTAGTTTGCTTGGAAAATGCACAGTTGGAACCCTGAACTGCAAGGAAACAAGTCCAACCATCCTGAGGTCACCATGCTGAGGGGAAGCCAAGTTCTGTTGATAGGACAGACTTCAATTTGTCATCCTAGCCCTTAGGATATCCCAGACAAGATGTGTGAATAAAGAAGGCTTCAGGTGATTCCAGCCACAGAGTCATCTCCAGCCATCAGATATTCCTTGCTAAATTCCCAGATGCCGTGGGGCAGAGATAAGTCACTGACAATGTTGAACTTTACTGAGCCCTGAGTTCCCAGAAAGCAGTGATGGTTGAGAAATGCTCCCACCCTTGTTATGCCAGGAAACAACTAACTGGAAAGGACCACCCTGCCCTCACGTTTTCCAAGATAAGACCCTCTCCATCCTTCCTCATGACTCCCATATGATTCATGAATGACTCCCCTGTTTACCTGCCTCTGTAAAGCCCCAGATCCCCCTTTCCTTTCTTTGTGATTCTTCTCATTAATGAACATTCTCTCTGTTGCAAAAGCCAGAATAAAATCATATCTTTAATTGTCAGGTGCATTTTGACTTTCACGCCATCTGCACTGAGCCCCTTCCAAATGCTTGACCCCCAGAATCTGGGAGCATAACAGAATAGTTATTGTTTTAAGTTTTGGAGTGGTTTTTTTCTCCAACAAAAATGACCCAAAGAGAGCTTGTAGCCATCTCTCTGTTTGCTTCAAAGTTAAAAATTTTACCAAGTTAAAAATGGAAGCTAGTCTTCTACTTATGTTACCACATGCACTTAGGGATGTTTTTAATCTGCAGGATTATGACTTTATTCAGTCTAGGAAAGATTTTGTCTATCATATTTTAAATTATTTCTTCTGTTTGATTTGTCCTGTTTCTTGGAAACATCAATTATCTCTATGTTAGATCATAATTCTTTCTCTTCCATATATATCATCAGGATTTCATTTTTATCTCTTTTCCAATAAGTTCTGAAATATTTTCAAGTTTGCTCTCCATAACACTAATTTAATTTCTGTTAGATTCAAATATGCTCTTTAATGCTGACATTAAATCTGTGATTATAGTTTTAGATTTAAAAAAAATTCTTTTTATTTTACTTGTTAAAAATTGTGTGCTTATCACCAAGCCTCCTTTTCATATCAAATATTAATCTGTTTTACTATTTTATCTCTAATCTTGTATTATATAAACCCTATATTTCTTTGAAATTTTTAAGAGTACAAAGTGATATATTTTAAAATTTGTCTTCTGTACTGTCTTAAAATATATATGTATATATACGTATTCTTTATCTATACTTTGATATGTGATATACTTTGAGTGCTTTGTTTTCCATTTTTCTATGCTGTAGGTTTTTTTACTGATTTCATTTTGATTTTTTCCCCCCAATTTCCAAATCACGGAGCAAGAAAACATATATCTAGCCCTGGAGTGGTTTACTCATTGTATCTCTGTTTGCTCTTAGAATTCTCTTCTCAGATCTAAAGCTGTAGATTTTAAAGATACATGCATTCTTAACCATGCTTCTGGTGTTTTGTTGTCTCTTATTTAAGGTAAGTTTGCAGGCATAAGGCAGGATCATCTAATCTCAGTACATAATATTTTACCACGTGGAGTGGAGTTTATTTCTGGATAATTCTGAGTTCAATCTGCTTTTACTTCAGATTGTTTTGCCTTTTATTTTAATTGGCAGAAAGAGCAAATAACAAACTATAACTCACAACATATACCCTTCTGGGGCTTTTCCTAGTTCTGTATTTTGTGTGAAAAGGACAATTCAGTAAGTCCAAGACTGATCTGAATCTACTCCCCAGTTTACCCATCACCAAGGATTGCTGTTTTCATGAGAATTTTTATATTGTAATGGCTTCAGGAAAGGATTTCTAAGCCCAACCTGTGAGATGCAGACCTCTGTTGTTCATTCATAGCTTGGCTATTGACCTTACCAGGTGAGCTGGTCATTTTGCACATTTATCTTCACATTTCACAACATAGATGTAGGCTATGCCTACAGCTTGATAGTTTTGTCATCCATTTTATTATTTAGTAATGTGAGAGTTCATGGCATAAAATATGCAAAGTGGTTTGGGAGCCTTTACATAGAGGCAAAAGGAAAATTGCTGGTTATTTGTTACTGTTTTTTAAGGAAAGTCATCTAGGATTATCCTCCTGCAGGCTTCTGATTAATGCCCATCTCAGCAGCATTTTCCCAGTGGGCTTGTAAATGTTAAGTTACTTCCCTGAACGTCAAAACCTTCAGTCAATGCAGCGCAAAAGTAGAAGCACAGAATTCGTCATCATTTGATCCCATGTAAAGGGTAATGTTTACTTGATGCCAAAGAAAGTTCCATTTTTACTCCCATAGTCCCCCCATAACCACAGCTGTTTGCAGCTTGAGTGCTCTTCCGCTGACATTTATGCTGCTTACACAGAGAGCAATAAGGAAAGAAAAGGGAAAAAAAGCAAAGAGCTTGACCTCTACAAGTTTTAGCTTGGATTCCAAACAAGTGTCATGTTATCTAGTGCCACGCTTTTCAGGATGTGGACCCTGGGCCAGCAGCATCAGGATTACCTTAAAGCTTGTTAGAAATGCAAAATCCTGGCCCCCACCCCAGTCATCCTGAAGCAGAATCTGCATTTTTAATACAATCCTCAGGTGGTTCACGTTTGAAGAGTGAGAAGCGCTGTTTCTTTTAATGTTCTGCCTGAGCAGTTCCAGAGAAAAACTCTGAATTCTTTGAGTTTGCCCAGCTGCTCTGTCCACACATGACTGTGGGCTGGGTAGGTAAGTGTTCAACCTCCCAGATGTCTTTCCATTCTTGCTTTTATAAGGATTCTAGTTAATCGTTATTGGTTATTGCTAGAGAAACAGTGATTAGCTCCCAGGTCTCAATGACCAGACTTGCATAAGTGGTAATAAGTTTACATTCTAGAGAAAGGATCCGACAGCACCGATAAGAGCGTTAATATCCTATCAGGACTGTAATACCAAGTAAATGGAAGTTTTGTTTCATCAACTCAGTGAATAAATGTAGGGTCCTGCTAAATTCTCTTATTCTAACCAGGTTTACTTGCTGAAGGAATTGTTGACTAAAAAAAAATGCACAACCTAAAAGTTGAGAATTAAGTTTTATTTGGCAGACAAAACTGAGGACTTAAGCCCAGGATGCAGCCTCTCAGATAGTTCTAAGGGACTGCTCTAAAGAAGAAAGGGAGGAGCCAGGATATATGGCAGTTTTTGCAACGAAGAGCAGGTGGTTGGATCTTCAAAAGATTACTGTTGTGTTTTCTTTTTTAACATCTTTATTGGAGTATAATTGCTTTACAATGGTGTCTTAGTTTCTGCTTTATAACAAAGTGAATCGGCTATACTCTTCCCTCTTGCGTTTTCCTCCCTCCCACCCTCCCTATCCCACCCCTCTAGGTGGTCACAAAGCACCGAGCTGATCTCCCTGTGCTATGCAGCTGCTTCCCACTAGCTATCATTTGGTAGTGTATATTTGGAATCCAAAAGATTACTGTTAACTAAAGAAAACCAGACATCTCAAGTTAATGAATTTAGCGCTTTTCTATGTATGGGAAGATGCAACAATCTGGGCTCACTGAAACTATTCCTTTGATTTGCACCTTAGCTCTCTGGGGCCAGTATCCTGTGCTTTCTCATCCTGAGTCTCCTCAGGGTGCATCGTTGGGGGTGGCTGATGGCTTGATGTCTGGCATCCTGTTTCCATCCTGAGCTCCCTCAGGGTTCGCTGTCACTGGGGAGGCTGTGATGTGACGGCTTAATGGCTACAACATCTTTTGTTTACTGATATGGCAGGCGGCATTTTTTCATTGACAGAATACAACCCAGAACTTCAGATTATGTACATAGACAAGGCAGCTTCCCCAAACTCTAACCCAGATGCGTCGCAGGCTGCTAGCAAGGGAAGTGGATGCTCCCTGGATACCTGTCTCTAGGAGGAAGTTGTCGGCGGGGTTTTACTGAATTGGCCTGGTGTGTGAAGTATGGGGAGCTCCTCACTGGGGTCTGCTTCCTGAGAAAAACATCAGGTCACTCCATGGGCTGTGTTAAAAACATAAAAAAATAGAAAAGTCACAGATTTGCAAAACAGATTTATCAAAAGCTATTTTTTTCCTTATTAAAACATAACAATAACAACGCCTGGTGTATTTCACTCACAGCACTGAACACAAGATTTGATTTATATTAAAAAAATCTATTCAACCTCAACTCTTATGAATATACCTATTATGTTGCCTGACACATACCTACTTCAAATCTTCATTCACTCATTAAAGCCTTCAATCATTATGCCCTCTGTGTCAGACATTGTTTTAGAAGCTGTTTGCTTGCTTCGTTTCTTGGATTCTGTTCTATTTTCTGCCCTCCATGCTCATTCACCCAAGGCCATTGGGTGGAAATCGGTCCTTCCAAACTGATTCCACTCTGTTGCCTCCCTCACTTAAGCCTGCCCTCAACTGTCTGGTTGCCAAAGGAATGTAAAAGTCAGTGGAATAACAAGGTTTCCACATTTTGGCTGACTTTTCAGATAAGTCATTTGAGAGGAAAAGCCCGGTGATTTCTTTCTATGAAAGTCAGCTTTGTTTCCTGCCCCTGGCTAAACTCCACACTGAGTAATTTCAACTGCTAGAGGTTAATTTTCCTGTAATAGCCTCATTGTGATGGAGGGTTTTGGAAATTACAAAAATTAGATGCACTACTAATTGGCTTGTCTGGTTTTTGGAGCTGTTCCCTGGGTTATTACAGAGGCAGAGGAAGCCAGATTAGATTCCCATACCAACACTTACCAAGAAGACATTTAGATGCGAGGAAAGAAAATTGTTCCAAAAAGAATCACATACGTGTATTATTTTCTTTCTTTTAATTGGCTGGGTAAAGTTACAAGAGAGATTCATTCCCTTCACACTGGGGCAGTGTGTCAACAAATATTTCTGGGCACTTGCTGTGCCCCCTTGTGAGCTGAGCCAGCAGGAAATATAAAAAGTATATGCCACTCCTAATCTGAAGGGGCTTAGTTTGGAGAGGAGAAAATATCAAATCATGTAGCCATATAGTGAGGTTTCAAATCTGCTCAAAGAACACCTTGGATGTACAAAGAAAATGATCTTGATATTTTCTCTAATTCATCTGAGTTTTGTGACAAACCCCAATGGGTAGTGGAGGCAATATTATCCAGTATTACCGGATAATAATACTGCAAGCTATTCTGATCTAAAGAGTCCCCCTCCAGCTTACGCTTTTGTTTTCTACAAAGTTCCCCTCTTCAGTGTCGCTGGTGTAAGTAATAGTGGTGTGGATAACTCAGTCTCTTCGGGCAATTGCTTTTATATTTCACTCCCCCTCCACTACTGCCAAATGGTATTCAGATATAAGAGAGGGGCTTAGTGCATTTGTATGGAACTTTGGGTAAGAAGAGGAGTCCTCAGATCTACCTGGCTTCCTCTGGGTCAACCCTGATCCCCAGAAGGTGTGGCCAGGTGGTTCTGCCTTCTGGTCTAGTCCCAAAGAAGGCTAAGTTGTTTCATCAGGCCTTCAGAGTGAGGTGGGGACTTCACCACTGCCCTCTGTCTTAACGTCTTAGCCCAGCACCGTCCCTTTTCCTGAACCAAGTCTTTTTCAATCCACCATCGCTCTCAACCTCTCTGCAACCCCTCTCAGAAGACACAGGGCTTTCTACATGGCTTGTTTGCCATGCCGAGTCCATAGGGAGCCCCGAACATGGTTTCACGACCAGCTAGTACTCAAATGTCTGCTATCCCCCATACCACTGTCCCTACATTATATAGGTCGTGGCTCTGAGCTAAAGGCTTTTATTTTCGTATGGCCATGGAAAACCCCAAGATACGGGCAAGGATGAGTCACTCTTGTTTTCCCCATATTTTATAGATGTTGTTAAAGTTTCTCTTGCTACTGGTTGAGTTTAGACAGGAACAAGGTCATTGGTGTCTTCCTTTTGTTTCTCCCCATCACTTCTCTGGTTGAAAGGGAAAAACTCAGAATTCCAACTTTCTCTAAGTCAGATCCTTCTTCTACTTAGGGAAATAAGCCTCACACCCGTACCATTGATGGCCAAAGGGCTTGTCCCCTCTGTACGATGAAAAGCACCCTGTGGTTGGATCCTTTAGGTTTGGTTCATGGTTTATTCAATGGGAGGTCATCTATTCACATAAACTGAATATCAGACCTCCAGCTTGCTGCAAAACCCAATCTAGATATCAGAAGTTGAATACAAAATCTTTCTCTCTGTATGGTGAAGAGGTTAAGAGCACACGGTCTGAAGCAACACCCCTGAATTTGGATCTTCACTTTGTCACTTACTAGATTTGTGCCATTGGGTAAGTTATGTAATGTCTCTGTGCCTCAGTTTCTTCATCAGTAAAACAAAATAGAACAATATTACCTATATCACAGGGTTGTTGTGCAGATTATGTGAATTTGCATATGTTAAGTGCTTGGAAAAGTGACTGGCACGTAGTAATCCGTACAAAAATGTTGACTATCATGTGAATTTCTCTTGGAACAATTCTAACGGATATTTTTCTGGAAAGAGAGAAAGACAATGAGTGTGTTGGGAGGACAGGAAATTGGTGGGGAGGTCAATATTATTAAATGTGGGAGATAATTGCAAAAATATATTTATAAAATATGACCTCCCTTATACTTGCATGAAACAGTTAAAGGATAATACAAGGCAACGTATAATTAAGCACTAAATTTTATTCTGCATATTGCATGCACTGCCAGTATTCAGATAAAGGAGAGATGAGATGAATTTTAGTGGCAGTCTTCAGGGGAGTTTTTATCGAGTTCTAGGAAATGAAAGGGTGGATGGGATTTGGGTGAATAGATAGGGCGTGCAGAGCCTGAAAGATATAAATGGAAGGATTTTTATCTTTATAGGCAATATGTGAAACCAAGTGGGCTTTGTTATTGTCTTTGGTGAATTCCTGATTTTATTCCTTAGAAATGATTCAAAGGGATAAAAGGGAATGGATTAACCACTTCTCCTTGCATGGCAGGGAGACTGAGTCGAGTCTCTAAAGACTTGAGTATGTGACAGCTGAGAGGCTACCTGGGTGGTGGGTTGAGGGTTACCTGTGATAGTTCTCCTGTAAATCTGATTCTGTGAAGTTGAGGGTTTTTACAGGACTTTTCTTCCATTTTTGAAAGGAATAGTACGAGGGGTCTGGTGTGCTCTGAACAGCTCCAGAGTCCACCCGTCTGTGAAGGTGAAGTTTTCTTTTTCCCTTGCTCTGTTGCCTCATCTTTACCTTTCTCCAGAACCAGATGCTGACCCTGAAGACTTTCTATTTTGCCCTTAAGCTTCCCTCAGTCTTCTCTTTGTCCTACAGCAGACTCAAGTCCAGAATGAATTTTAAGTGATTTTCTAGGAAGAAACAAATTACAGTAAGAATACTGTGTAACCCCTTCTTGACCTTAAACCCTCTCAAACCATCAGGAATGGGTCCTTGTTGCATCAAGGCTAGGACTAAATGTTACTCCTTGAAAAAAAAAAAAAAAAAAACAGTTAATATCCTTTCTAAGATTAATCCAAGGCCCCTGGACAACTGTTGTGGCTTCCTATATTGGTGTTTTGGAGATGCAAAAAAAAAAAAAAGAAAAACAGAGGCAATTGGGGAGTGGATTATAATATGATCACCTTGGATACAATTGTTTCTTCTATTTATAGCCATGTTAAAAATTTGTGCAAGACCTTGAGTGATTCTCTTACCATTACGGCAGAGCCTAAAAATCAAGGGCACAACCCTCTACCTAGAATTCCAACAATTGCACTGGGCTGTGTAGAGCATTAGGCATGATAATCTGTGTTTGGGTGTAAATGAGTATTACTATTTATACACTTGTATCCCTAAAAATCCTCTCTAAATATTTTATTTTTAAGAGGAGGGAAAAAATCCATGGCATAATGAAGTTTATCAGCAGGAATTCTAATCTCATTTTAGAATTCTATAGAATCTGTCATTGAAAATGACAGAGTCCCCTAAATCCCAGCAAGTGTCCTGAGAACTGCCAGAGGAGCACTGGTTATTAGACAGATTTTAATTTGTTCAAATCCATTAACAAAAATCTCTAATGAAAAAAAATCAATAGATGGCTGTGACATTAACCAAGAAAATCTAATGTGGAACCATTAAATTTCTTTCTATTCAATTAACTTGAATACAACATGATGGACTCAACAGATACTTTAATTAGATGCATATGAAAAGAAATTTTGCAAAATTAAACACAATCTCTCTTTGCAACTGATATGAGGTAACTGCAGTAAAAGATTTGTTCAAATCCCTCATGACTGGTAATTTCCTTGAGAGGGACATGAATTCTTAGACAACATACTTACAAATCAATCCTTCCCCAAGAGGCTGTCCTTTGTCAAGAAATAGTACACTGTGCTGCCTGCTTCCTTCTTAATTCCTTTTTTCTGGGTTAGATATTCTCGTGGAAAGCATAAAAGGTAAGTTTCAAGGGACCGTGCACAAAACTCGCTCTTCCAGGCTCCTCACAGTAAAAGTGGCCCAAAATAAATGGCTCTAATTTACAGGGTGAACATGTGTCCAAGATTGTCCTGGACAGTCTCAATTTATGTCTGTTGCTGTGGCATCATTATTAATCACCCTTCTTTTTGCTCTGAATAGTGTCTTGGTCAGACAATAAATTATACAGTCATCCTACTAATTTATCAACCATTCCCTCACCCTGTTTCATACTATTAAGCTAGCCTTTTCAAACTTTTGGTAGAAATACAGGATTTCCCTTCTCATAAGAGGTTAAAATTTGGGAAATTGAAGAGTACCCATTATTGCCTGTGCAAGAAGCATGCAAATAGACATTTGTCCCCTCCTTCATTTGGTCATCTTCTTTTTCTTCCCTGGACTCCCACCTCTCACTTTACCTCCAACGCTTCTACATTCAGGATGAGTGTCAGAATCTTGTGAGATAAACTTAACATAATTCCCACTACAGAGGTTCTCAAGTCCAAAATGGTTCTGTCCTTTTTCATTTAAAGGATTATCCTCCTCATCTAAACTAATTTATTATTGCCACATATTACATATGCTTGATAGAGGAAGCTATATATAACACCTTGCAAAGCCATTATGGTAGCCAAACTCCAAGCTGGCTCTCAGTCATCCCTGCTTCCTGACATTTACACCCTTATTGTACCAGGATTGGGTTTTGCCACCAGTAAATTATGGTTGCCATTCTAAGATTAGGTACTAAATGATTGTGGTTTCCATTTTGTGTGTCCTATTGCATACCTGGTCTCCCTCTCTTTTTCAGATTACTTACTCTGGGGGAAGACAAGTTGTAAACAACCCTAGGAAGAGGCCCACCTGGCAAGGAGCCGAAGTCTCTGGTCAACCACAAACAGGTGAGTGAGCTTGGAAGTGGATTATCCAGCTACAGTTGAGCCTATAGTCTTGGCCAACAGCTTAACTAGAATTAAGTGAGAAACCCTGAGCCTTGACAACCCAGATTCCTAACCCTCAGGAATTGCGTGAGGTAACAAATATCTGTTGTTTTAATGTGTAAGATATTGGGGTAATTTTTTTATGCAGCAATACCTAACCAATACATTTAAAATTCCTGCCTGCTGGGGGAATGTATTCAGATAAGATTAATACAGCAGTCAAAAAAGTCAGTACCAGGAGCTATGAAATAAATGGAGATAATGAGTGTAATGCGTCTATCTATTCATTCAACAAACATTTATTGATCTCCTACAATCGGTATTATATTAGACTCTGTACTAGGACATCAGTACTAGGACTGAGGACGTGCTCAGGACATCAGAATGAGCTGAGGATATAGAGATAAGCCCTTGCTTTCATGAAGTTTAGAGTCCAGTAGAATCTGGGAAAAACAGTTAGGAAAATTACTAATCAGTTTCTGAGTCCATGCCTATTTTGAAGGACAAGTATGTGAAAGTGGATGTGAGGCCATAAAGTCAAGTATAAGGTGAGCATTCAAAGCTCGGTTGCTACCACTTAGTGTATGCATACAAGTACACACCACCCTAAAATCAAATAACTTACTGGCACAACAGGAAAATCAGACCCTAGTTAATAAATTTAGAAATAGTATTCCCCCAGTTTGGAGAGCAACTGAAATAAAACTGATGTTAATCACTAAGAGAAACTTGAATATTAATATACTATAGAATGATAGGTTTTAGTTGAGCAGTAAACACATGGTGATAAATTTTGTCTGGTGTTCACTTACATGTGGGCTTAACCCAGAATAAGAAGGGTGAGGGGGGTGTCTCTGAAGGAAACTAGCCCTGAGATTTTGGTATAGCTTCTTAATTTGGTAATAAAAATGGGAGCCGTGGCTATTTCATCTTAAATTCTAAGTCCATCACTGACTTCTTCAATGGTCTGAAAGAAGCAGTTTACTGCCTCATATTTCTATTAGAGTACATTAAATGGAGATAATAATGCTTAGATAGCTACATCAGGAAGATTTCAAAAATAAATCACACAGGGTTGGATAAGACTTACACAAGAGAGAGTTATTACCCAAGTAAGAATTTGTCTTTGCATTTCCTGTGCTGTGTCATCATAGTTTTAAGGAAATTCTTGGCTGTGACTGTGTGATCCACATTCAGTGAGTTGCATTCCTCCCATCCCCACTTTCAGAGTCAGGTTGATTTTCTTGTAAGGTAGGACAGTGCTTCCTGCAGTACCATGGTTGCCCTTCTTCTGCATACTAACAAAGAAACAGTGCCGACAAATCCAAAGTAATCACCATTCTTTTCAACTTCCCTTCTCTCCCCAAAGCTTACACTAATAATAATAACCATTTTAAAGCTTTCTCATGGGAAACTTGGGCATGACTGGAAAGGAAATCAATTGTTCTTAGGACAATTATTATTGTCAGAATTAATCACCGCTATTTGCAATTACTGTACTATACAATTATCACTAATATTTATGCCACTTTGACTGCTGTTAGAGACTGCATTGCCTTAGCTGCTATTACCCCAGAACAGAGAGGCCGAGTGGAAAAATTAATGAAACCAGAGGATGGAGATGACAGGTTGAGGGGATCCGATTCTCCTACTGTCAGGCCAAGATGTATTAAACAGCCACTGCCTGCTCATGTCACAACAGCGACCCACTCAGAGCTGGAAGTTTTCCTTTGAAAGAAAAGAACCCAAGTGGGTTTGAGAGGATACAAATTAGAATTATTCTCAGCCTTAAAAATCTATCTTCTCCTGAAGAATATGATTCTTTGTCATGCACAAAAACAACCTGCCACTCCCTATTTTGCAACACGGCAGTGGGACTCTCCAGGGTGACTCCTTGTCTGGGCTGGTGAGAGATATTTGGCCACCATACTGGAGCAGAATATTTCAGATTTTAGGCATTCAATTTCACTAAGCAATATAAAAAGGGCCAGTCTTTATTTTTCTCATCTATTTACCCAATGTTAATTTATGATTTAAACATGTTTAACATTCTTTATGCTTTTATTTTTTTTGAATAACTTCAGACTTACAAAAATTTTGAAGAAATTGCATAAAAATATCCGTATCACCTTCACTCAGATTCCTCCAAATCACAGTGCAATTACCCAAATCAGGAAATTAACATTGAAACAATAGTATGATCTAACCTACAAACCATCAAATTTTACCAATTTTTCATTAATGTCCTTGGTTTCCAGTCCAGGATCTAATCCAGAATTCCACATTGTATGCAGTTGTCCTTAGTCTACCTTAATCTGGAAGAATCCTCAGTTTTGTTTTGTTTTTTTACCTTTAATTCTCTGATGTTTTTGAAAAGTAGTCTGATTATTTGTGAAATGTCTCCTAATTTGGTTTTCCTGAGATTTCCTCAGGATTAAGCTCAGGTTATGCATTTTGGGGGCAGAAATATCACAGAAATGAAGTTGTGGCCTTCTTCGCACAGCCTATCAGGAGGCACGTGATATTACTGGGGAAGTCTTTCCTTTTTTAACTAAACTTTTTATTTTGAGATAACTGTAAATTCACATGCAATTGAAAAAATAATACAAATAATCTCTATAGACCCTTTGCCTGGTTTCTTCCAATGTGAACATCTTCCAAAATCATAGTGCAGTATCACCAGTAGGATATTGACACTCACACGCTCAAGATACAGAACATTTCCGTCAACACAGGGATCCTTCATTTTGCCCTTTTAGAGCCACACACACTTCCCTCCTCCCTCACCTTCTTCTTAACCCTTGGCAGCCACTATCATATTCTCCATTTTCATGACTTTGTCATTTCAAGAATGTTTTATAAATGGAATGTAAACTTTCGGGACTGGCTTTTTTCCATTCAGCATAATTCTCTGGGGATTCATCCAGATAGCTGTGTATGTTAATAATTCATTCCATTTTATTGCTGAGTAGTATTTCATAGTATGGATGTATCACAGTTTTACTATTCACTTGTTGAAGGACACTTGGGTTACTTCATATGGGGGATATTAAAAATAAAGCTGTCGTAAACATTTCTGTACAGCTTTTCATGGGAACATAAGTTTTCATTTCTCTGGGATGAATGCTCAGTAGTGCAACTGCTGGGTCATTATTATAGTTGCATGTTTAGGTTTTTAAGAAATTGCCAAACTGTTTCCTAAAGCGACTGTACCATTTACATTCTGACCTGCAAAGTATGAGTGATCCAGTTTTCTTGCATACTCAACAGCATTTAGTATTGTCACTATTTTTATTTTAGCCATTCTAATAAGTATGTAGTGACATCTTATTGTGGTTTTAAGGTGGATTTGGCTCATGTCTAGTAATGTTTAGCATCTTTTCTTATGCTTGTTTGCCATGAATATATCCTCTTTGGTGAAATGTCTGCTCATGTCTTTTGCCCATGTTCTAATAAGATCGTTTGCTTGTTTTTCTGTTGTGTTTTGGGAGTTCTTTACATATTCTAGATACCAGTCCATTGCTGGATATGTGGTGTGTAAATGTGTTATCCCAGACTGTAGCTTGTATTTTCATCCTCTTAAGGCTATTTACAGAGAAAAAAGGTTTTAAATTTTGATGCAGCCCAATTATCAATTTTTCCTTTTACGGATCATGCTTTTCAGGTCAAATCTAAGAATTCTTTGCTTAGCCTTAGATCCTGAAGATTCTATCATATTTTCCCCCCAGATTTTAGCGTTTTATGTTTTTCATTCAAGTCCATAATCTATTCTGGGTTCATCTTTGTCTACAGTGTGAGACTTAGATGAGATTTCTTTTCTGTTTTTTTTTTTGGTCCAGGAATGCCCACTTTCTCCTGCACCATTTGTTGAAAAGGCTATATTTCCTCCATTGAATTATTTTTACACCTTTGTCAAAAATGAGCTAGGCATTTTTGGCTAGGGATATTTCTGAGTGCTCCATTTCATTCCATTATGCTGTGTGTCTCCCCCCTTCACCAAGATCCATAGTCCTAATTACTGTATTTACTGAATACAGTTAAGTAATGATTCAGCAAGATTAAGACTGAATCTTCCCTCTTTATTCTTTTTCAGATAGTTTTATCTATTCTAGTTCCTTTGACTATCCATGTGAATTCTAGAATAATCTTGTTTATGTCTACTGAGCATTTTGCTGCCATTTTGATAGGAGTTATGGTAAACTTGTATATTTATCTGGGGAGAACTGACATCTTTACTATGTTAAGTCTTCCAATCCATGAACACAGGAGGTCTCTACATATTTAGATCTTTTATTTCTTTCATCAGCATCTCCTAGTTTTCAGCACACAAGTTCTGTACTTATTTTGTGAAGTTCATATCTATTTTCTTAGCTTTTTGAGCTTACAAATGGTACTACTGTGTTTTTAATTTTGGTACTCACACTTTCATTACTAGCATATGGACACACAATTGATTTGATTTTTGTATGTTTATTGTTTACCCTGTGACCTTGCAAGACTCATTTATTAATTCTAGGAGGTTTGTTTGTTTGTTTTGTAGATTCTTTGGGACTTATATGTACACAATTATGTCACTTGCAAATAGGGACAGTTTTATTTCTTCTTTTCCTATCCATATACATTTTATTATCTATTCTTACCTTAATGCACTGGCCAGAACTTCCAGCAGTATGTTGAATAACAGTGTAAGTCCTTGCCTTGTTCCTAATCTTAGGGGGAAAGCATTCAGACTTTCACTAGCTATAATGTTAGTAGTAGTTTCTTTGAAAATATTCTTTATCAAGTTCAAGAAATTACCTTCTATTCTTATTTTCTGAGAGGTTTTTAATTATGAAAGGGTGTTAAATTTTGTTAAATAATTTTGCTGCATTGATTTACGTGATCATGTGATTTTTCTTTTTTAACCTGTTAATATGGTACATTACATTGATTGATTTTCAAATATTGAACCGGCCTCGCATCATTTAAATAAACTCTGATTGTATTTTATATATTATTAGTGTATCACTGCACCTTAACTGTGACGTATAAAATACTTCCCAGTTTCCCAGCAATCTTTTCACTTTATTTATGGTGTTTTTTTAAACCATGCTTTTTAATCATTGTGTCATCAAATTTGTAATATTTCCTTTCCTTTCATTTTCTGAAATTTTTTAATTTTTAAAAAAATTTTTGGCTGCACTGGGTCTTTGTTGCTGCGGGCTTTCTCTAGTTGCAGCGAGCGGGGACTACTCTTTGGTGCGGTGCGCGGGCTTCTCATTGCGGTGGCTTCTCTTGTTGTAGAGCACAGCCTGTAGGCGCGCAGGCTTCAGTAGTTGTGGCTCACAGGCTCTAGAGCACAGGCTCAGTAGTTGTGGCACACAGGCTTAGTTTCTCTGCGGCATGTGGGATCTTCCCAGACCAGGGATCGAACCCGTGTCCCCTGCATTGGCAGGCAGATCCTTAACCACTGCACCACCAGGGAAATCCCTATTTTCTTTTATTAACATTGAATTTTAAGCCATATAAGTGGCTTAAAAAAGAAAGCCTTTCCCTACACTGAGGTTAAAGGAGAATTTATTTATGTTTTCTGTTAGTACTTACTGGTCTTAGTTTTTACATTTAGATCTCTGACCCATTTAAAGTTTATTCTCATGTATGGTATGAGGAATAGATCTAGTTTTTACCTTTTTTCCAAATAGCTACCCAGTTGGCCCAGCACTATTTATTAAAAAGTTTATTGTTTCCCACAGTGAGTGGAGCATCTACATTTGTCACGCATATCAAATTTCCACATGGACTAAGGTCTATTTTTGGAAAGTCTACTCCACTGGTCTATTTGTCTGCTCATACCCTGCACACTGTCAAATATCCATTTGCCAACACTCTGTGTCTCACTTCCTTGCTTGCTGCCATGATATATGGCAGCTTGCTGGGAAGGACATGAGTCTGTGGGCCTGTCCTGCTTCACTTCCACTGGCATGTGATTTTGTCTCCTCAATGTTCAAAAGCTCAGCTCTAACATTTGTGAGTTAGAGAGGATAACAACATACTGAAGGATGTTGTGAGGATTAACTGAATAGTACATGTTAAACTTCACTGTTAGCTATGATGTTTATTCATATTCACAGTGTATCAGTGTATGATGGTGTTTAAGAGGCCAGGTCCTTAGCTAGGCAGAGATGGCTTCCACTCTTTTATTGAGTATGTGACCTTGAGAAAGGTAACAAACTTTCTGAGTCTTAGATCCCTCATTCTGAAATGGAGGTAATAATTGTAGCTATATCATTGGATTGTAAGGATTTATTATAATAATGTATGCAAAGCACATAACACAATGTCTGATACATAATTAGTGTTTGATTAATATTAGATTTTTACCTTTATTGATCTACAGATATCTATGACAACTTTTGGAGTGAGGTAGTATTCCGTTTCCAGAGTTTTAAAAATGTGTGCAGAGGCCACTCTGTGTACACGTCACACTCAAAGAAGCATACGCTTTGGTGAAACTCAGCTTAGTTGGTAATGTTTCATTTTAAAACATATAAATAAATAATATGCTTTCTAAAGATGACTTTTAAAAATGTGTTTGTTGGGACTCTCCTGGGCCTCCGCGCTCCCAACGCAGGGGGCCCGGGTTTGATCCCTGGTCAGGGAACTAGATCCCGCATGCCGCAATGAATGGCAACAAAAGTCCTGTGTGCCGCAGCTAAAACCCTGTGCAGCCAAATAAATAAATAAATATATATATTTTTTAATGTGTTTGTTTGGCATCTTATAGACCCAGTGTTGCCCAGACCACATGTGTTTTACGACCTTCTCTCCGGGTCTAGAACACCTGTCAAACAGCTAAACACAGCTGTGGTAGCCAGCCCTTCACAGACTGCATCCTCGGGGAGACACGGCATGCCTTTAATTTTAAAAATCTCTCTGCACTGGGTCATCAGTGCATTTTCATATTTTGGATCAGAGAGCCAGGCCCCAGTCTTTCTAGAGGTAATTTATAGAAGAAGCTCTTTATGGGAGATGATTTGTGCTTTTTGCCACTTTCAAATGGCTCTTTTCTGCAGAGGGTTAATTTTAAGGGAAATAAAACAAACGCAGCTCAAATGTTTCTATTTTATAATGAGACTTTTCAGCTCAATGCAAACCTTGTTGTTACTGATTTTTCCACAAAGATATTAATTTATCACTGGCTTGATTCTGTGTGGAGAATTCTCAATTATAATATTTCTCCTTTACCTACTGGAGAATTTCGAGATTAGATGACACATGTATTTCCTGTCCCTCCTTCATTTCTCCTAGCCCTATTTCCCCCAGCCTTCTGCTTGGCTGACCATAAGAAATGTTTTGGAGTCTTTTCTTTTGACCTCATGAAACTTATTCTTTATTAATACTCCCTGGCATCCAGCAACTTCAAGGTGATGGAGTACAGGAATGATATTAATTATTTAGAATTGAATAACTAACCAGAACAGAACAAGCCACTTCCCTTCACCTTTTCACTTTCTCGGCAGCAAGGGGGAATCGCCCGAGCCTAGCAAAATGGGGCAAGGGCACGGACTGGAAAGGCAGAGATGGATCAACAAATCAGAGCAAGGAAGTCAGCTGGGTTTTCTGATCCCTGTTTTCCACCCAAAGAAAATGAAAGAACTGTTCTTAACACTACACATGAATAACAAGGGATCATAAAGGTGATCTAGTTCTGAGCTTTCTTATTCAGATGAGAAAACTGAGGCTCAAAGAGGTGAAATAATTGGTCCAAGGTCACACAGAGACCTGATGGATGGTTCCAGGCTTTTTTGCAGGACAAAATAGAGTCATTTTGGAGAGGCAATTTAAAGGAAGTATCACATGTTTTGCAACTAAGATTTTTCACGTAGATTTATCTTGGTAGAGTCTTCAAGTTTGACACTTAACTCATACCAGAGAGAAGAAAATGTGTGAAGCCACTTACAAACATTTCTGCAAGATTCTCCTTAAGACTGCAATGGTTTTCCTCTTTACTCCTAGGCATGTGTGACACAATTAACCTGCCTCCTGGATCTACAGGACCCCTCAAGCCCACACTGTATCCCAATTTGTCCTCTCCTGCACTTGATTAATGATACATATGTCCATACCAATCTGCTGGACTTTTTCTTATACTGATTTAAACAATTTATACTTTATTCCCCTCTGAAACTCACCAACTAGATTAAAGTGCCTTACCAATAGGGACTACATGTTTTAATAAAAAAGTTCCTGCTTTGTTGTTCATGCCATAATGGATGCTCGATAAGTTAATCCATTGATAACTGCTTATTTGCATGAATGTTTATGGCTACTCTGCCTCTCATCCTGAATTACACTGGATGTAGAAAAACAGCCCCCTTGTCCAAGGAACCTTCAGTTCTAGAAACCAGTGAACTCCATCATGGATTTATAAGGGTCCTCCTGAGAAGCCTTGCATCCCCTCTAGTATTAATTAATTATTTCTAGATTTAAAAAATTCTTCTGCATTTCCATTTGTGCCTTTCCATCTCAAGGCACTTACAAGCTTGTGGGTTAAGCTGTAACTGCTATTCTATCATCAATTTCTGAAATTTTTCATATCCTATTAGAGAAGGCAGATAATGCAAGGGCAACTGAGTTGTAGAACAAGTTCATGCCAAGGGACGATTTGTATTCTGATAGTGTAGGAAATCCTATAATGCATTAAAGTGTTTCCAATAAGGCTTAATGAATGCATCACAGTTAAAAATAATTCAGTCTGTCCTGATGATTGATTTGAAACAAGAGATTGAGACTGACAGCTAAGTCCCTTTTCTCTGCCTCCCAAACATTTTCCATGCAATAAAGATTAATTCCTTTTATTGTGTTGAAATAATAATAGAGTCATAAAACATAACAGAACAAGAGAAAGTTAACAAAGTATGTGTTTGATTAATTGCTTTAGTAGGTGATAGGTGCTGACTGAAGTGTTTTTTATTTCTCAATATTCATCTTTCAATGTTTCAACATGTAATGCAAAAAATGTATATTTACCAACCCCCAACTCTATGAACAAAAACTGAGGCACAAAATGCATGTGTCAGAAGTAGTCAAAGCATGAAAAGCCTAATATCTGTTTCGAATCTTTAGGTTATGGCAGGCTGATTGGGTTGACTTGTCAGCCAGGACAGGAGGATAATTGATCAGATAATGCAACCTGGCATTTAAGGCGTTTGTACTCTCTCTTCTCAAGTGATGTCTGGCTTCTCTGTTTCAAAACAGAAGGTCCAAATTGCTCAGAGAAAATACAGGAACCATTCTCAGTGGCATCTGCCCCTGCGCTGTCTTAACCCTGGTCTCAACCTAGATGGGCTTTGTCGTGGGATCCTGTGAGGAACTCCTGGGTAAGAAGATGAGACAGACATTCAAGTATTGGCCACTGAGTTGTATTCAGCTGGTGGAGGCCGCATCAGTCAGAGTTCAAGACTTTCAGAACCTTTTCTCTTTTTCTGTTCTATGTGGTAATCCTAAACTATACGACTTTTCCTATCTATCTGAATTTATTTGCTCTTTATTCGTTTATCTTTCTCATTTGTCTACCACGTGATAGAACCTGGAGTACAGCAATTAACATGACACACATGTTTGCCGTCCTCAGAGAATGTATAGCCTATTTAGAGAAAAAGACACTCAACACGTCATTTCCATAAACTGTAATGGGTGTTGGGATAGCTGAAAGTACAGGGCACGGTAGAAACATGTATCAGAGATGTGTAGGGGTAATCCGCTCCAGCAGGTTAAGGAAGACAGATCATCTGTAGCTGGAGATGTTTAAGCTAAAATCCAAACATTTAGAAGGAGTTAGCAAGGCAACGTGGTATCATCTGATGGTGGGTGGATGGTGTGGCAGTCATCTTCTACTTCTTCCTTGCTCCGAAAAACTAACATTGAGAGTTCTCATTTTAGTAATTCGGAAGTAGCTTGTATGAAACAAACCCTCCCACAGAAAGCAGTTGCAAGCTCTGGAAAAATATATATAAAACAGCTATGTAAAGTCACTGAAGAGAAGCCAAAAGTAGGAAGAAACTTGAGAAGATTCACTCTTCAAAGAAGGAAATCTCACTGGGCAAGGTCCATGATTTTTCGGATTGTCCCCTGAGAGCACATAGTGCTGGGCAGTTAGAAATCAAGCAGAAAACCTCAGTCTCAGAGGTGGCTGGAAATCAGAGAGGGGAAGTCCCTCATGTAATCCTGTGAGCTACAGAGAGGCTGCTCCGATTCTGCTTGTAGTATTACCTCGAAAACTCAGGTGACCCCTGCGCTGCACGTGTCCTGGGAAGATGACAGATGTCCAGAAGAAAGCAAAAGATTTTCAGCTGCAAAACCTAAGTAAGAGATTTAAGCTGCTCCTAATGCAGGAGATACAATGTTTAGAGTTTGCGTCCTATCACTTTGAGGAGTCTCAGAGAGACATGCTTTAGTTGGAAGTTTAAAGCTTTTTGGAGGTCTGTTACTCTGAAGATTAAGTCTAGGGCTGGTCACAGCTTTCTCTGTCCTGCCTTTGGAGGAGATGAGATATTCTTTGTATGTTTCCAACAAGGCCCTCTGATTTTCACTCCTAGTTTTTAATTGGCTATTAATTGCCCTCAGATTTTTATTACCTTTTTTTCCAGAGCTCAATTTAACCACCTAGTTCTATTGTTCTTATAGTTACTATTTCATATTTCTCAAAGCGCTGATAAATTATACCAACTAGTGCATTCTTTTCCATTCATATACCAACCCAATTCACCACTGGTGAAAGGTCAAGCATTTGCATCACTGGTTTTTGTAGGGACTATTTGGGATCCACTGACCATCACTAACAGGATCTTCCTTGCTACCCTGGCAGCAAGTGACCCAGCTCAAAAATGCCATCTCATTGGTTGCTGTTCCTGATCACCTGGATACCAACTATTGCCATTTAGAAGTATATTCTCAGATAGAGTTCAGCATGCAGGATGTTTGGGAATGCCCTTGGGGTCATACCTGTAAAAGAAAGGGAGCAGAAGCCAGATTAGATAGACTAAGAAGTTGAAATATAATGCCTGGAGCCAACCGAGAACTCTGGAAAAAAAATCTCTTCAGTATCATTTCCCACTGGGACAAGATGGCCTGACCTTTAGATAGTGAACACAATACACCTTCCCGGAGAAGATCTGTAACTTGTGCAATGTGGTTCTCTGCACTGAGCCAAGCCCTAAAGAAGCTGACAGCTAAAGGCTGTCTGCTAACAGCTCTCTCAAAAACTGGGTCAGCAGGTGCTTTCATTGAAGGGGACTTGGGTGGTTTATCAGAGTATTGATCACCACCTACAACCACCATCTTGGGCTCTTAGATGATAAACTTAAAGGTAACAGGCAACACTCCAAAATGGCAGAATGGAAGGATAGAAAGAGGCTGTTTCTTTGAACCCTGGAAACATCTAGATTAGGAATTCTTGCTAGGATATTATACATATCTCATTGTTGTAGCCATTGTTAGCTGGATTTTCAGTTGCTGAAAACTGAAAACAGATGGGGGAGGGAGAGAAGGGTGGGCTGCGTGTTGCAGGCAGAGGAAACGTCTCATGAAACAGCCCAGATGCCAGAGAATAAGTATCTTTTGAATAACTGAAACAAGTCTAGTACAGGTGAAGTATACATTGTACAGGATAGAGAAGAAAGAAAGAAAGTTCTAGAAGTAAGCAGGGGTGAAACCATGGAGAGCCTCTCAAACTTCCTTATGCAGTTGATTTTATCCCAAGGGCAAGAGAAAGCGATCGTAAGGTTTTCAGTAGGAAAGTGATATAATAAGGTTGCGCTTTTGAAAGATCTCTCCAGCTCCGCTAAGGAGCTTAGCTTGGAGAGGCCAAGACAAGACACAGGGAGACCTTTTGGGAAGTAATTGCTGTAATCCTGATGAAAGGGGGCTTGGAGCAGAGTAGTAGCATTTGGATGGAAAACAGTGAACAGAATAAGAGATATTTAGAGGTCAGAACCAATTGCACCAATTCAATGAGGAAATAACTTGAAACTGGGGATGATTCCCCATGTCCTGGCTTGGGCAGCAAATCCTTGGGCATACCTGGAGTTGTAGCCCAGAGGCATGGTATAGGCACTGGGCTCTGGATCCAGGCTCTGTGTTTCCTTCCTGACTTTGGTACTTCCTAGCTGGGTGCCTTTTACCAATTTTCACCATTCTGTACTTCTGTTTTCATATCTGTAAACTGTGGTTAAGTATCTACCTTAGAAGCTTGTATGAAGAGTAAATGAATTAATACAGGTGAAATGCTTGTCATAGTAACTTCTCAATAAATACAAGTTCTCATTATTATTAGGGACCTCACTCTGGTTTTCCTATTCCTGCTTCTTGTTTGCTTTTTCAACCTTGTCAGTTTTGGTGCTTCATGCCCAATGCAGTAATCTGCTCTGACTGTCACTTGCTTCTTCCATGACTTGCTTTGGCATTTTTGATGCCCTGGCCAGGCCCCATTCCTTCTCTCACACATAACAGTGGAGGAGCAAGTAATATTAAAGGAAAACAACCTCTTGATGAAAGCTATTTAAAGTTGTATGTATCGAAAGTACTGTGTCCTCAGATGGAACAGGCTGATCCAATGGCTGAACACTCTGGCGTCTGGGACCAATGACATCAACCTCCCATTCCTTAGGCAATGGTGGAACTCCAAACCGCATCCTAAGATTCCGCATTTATGCATCCTCATTCTTCTCTGAACTGTTAAATTTTATCCGACCCTCATCTAAGATACCCACTCCTAGAGCAATAGTTAATGGCTACATTCCACTAAAATCTTGATTTAAAAGTCAATCATGTCCCATCCTCCCAGCACACTCACTCTGGTTCTCCCACTCCAGTGATTTTGTGCTCTCAGTGAGGTCTTCTGAGCCTCACCGAGAGGATCGTGTTTTTACTTTCCATCACTCTCTTTATCTTCTTCCCTTCCTTCCATACCCAGTCTAGAATTTATAGTAAACACCTTAACTCTCTAATCCTCCCCTGCACCCTGCATATTTCTCTCCATTCTACTTGCCCCGCAAAACTCCATCCTCATTTAAATCCAAGCATGTGCCTATTCCATACTTGCACATGGTCCACTGAATTTTGTCAAAGGGAAAAAAAATAATGACAGAACCATGGTGACTGGACTTACTTCAAATTTCTGACTACAGTTCTGAAACAGGGACTCACCATCAATACCATTGCCTCACTTTCCTGATTAAATTCATTCTCCACACTCTCAGATAATTATTTTGTGCATTCTTCTCCCCAAGTCTCCCCCTCCCTCTCCACATACCTCATACTCTCAGCTGATAATCTCACCTTGGACTTGATAGGGAATTCATACCAAAGTAGATGAGAGTTATCGCACCTTCTCACCATTTCCACTGGAGATGCTGTCAATGAAAAGAGTGCACTTACTAATATTTTAGACAATTGATTTCACCTCAGCTCTGGTTTTTATCCCCAGGATGTCTTATCAAGGGCTTCATTCCTAAAATCACCCTCTTCTCTTCTTCATCAATTTCTCCCCCTTTATTGGATTCTAACAAAGTCCCAAACCTACCCTGACTGCATTTCTCCACAGTGCATTAGCAACCTAGTTGCTCAGTCCAAAAGTCTGGATTCCTTTCTTTTCATCATCTGCAACATGTAATTCATCAGTGAGTCCCACGTGCCCTAAGGTGAACTTCAAAATACGTTCTGAATCTGACTTCATTTCCCCACCTCCAATGTTATGGTCCTAATTCATGCCTGTTATCTCTGGCATGAACGACTGCCACAGTCCCCTTTCAGGTCCTCCTGCCTTTGTCCCTGCCTCCTGCAGTCCATTTGCTATGACATCCTCAGGTTCGTCTTAAGAATAACTCAGATCGTATCTCTCCAGTGCTACTAACCCTTGAATAGCCTCCAATTATACAAACACAACAATGACAGAAAAACCTTTGCATTATGGTCCATGAACTTACTCTTGTTCAGTTCTCCAGTCCTGTCTGTCTCCATTACTCCTTTAACTCATCAGCTGCACTAACCTTCTTTCTGTTTCGCTCATATGGCATCCCGAGGACTTTGCATTTGTTCTTTCCTTTGCTCATTATTCCGGTCTCAAATCTAATATCACCTGCTCAAAGAGGCCTCTCCCAGTAAACCTAGCTAAAAACCACTCACCCACTCCCATTCTCTACCTCATTATTGTTCTTGCATTCTGTCTTCTGCATATAACTTCTTGATTCTCAACATTCTCTTATTTATATTATCTCCCTCCACCCCCATCACAGACATAGTGCAGATACCTGCCTAAGTTCCTTAAAGCGGGATCTCTCTCTCTCTCCCTCTCCGTCCCTGTATCTCCCTCACTGCTGCGTTGCTAGCAACTAATGAATATTTGACACTTATCGCTTGTGATCAATAGACGTTTGTTGATTGACTGAATGACGACTGATTGATATTGAAGCCTTACTATTAAAAACCTGTACTACTGAGACCTTGTGTCCATACTTGAGAAATTAGGAAGAGGGATAAAATCAAATGTGTTTCTTTGGTAGAGGAACAAATCAACTCTCTGTATTCAAGCAGATAGAATAAACAAGCTCCACAGAGGAAATACAAGATAGATGGAAGCCACACAGACACAGAACAGTATATTTGAGATTTTATTCTATATATCATTCTATCCTATCCTGCTTTTTCACTTAATGTCATAAGTGCTTTCTCACATCATTAAAATTCTTTGTAAACATAATATTCAACTGTTGAATAATACTCAATTTTCTATAGAGGGACCATAATTAATTGAACTATTGTTCATTGACATTTACTTTAGTTTTTTTCTTTTATAAATAAACATGCTTATGCATCAGTCTTTTTCAACATTTCTGATTCTTTCCTTAGTAAGAACTCCTAGAAGGGGAAAAAGTACTTAAAAAGATAAATATATTAAACGTTACCAAGACGTATTACTAAATAACTTCCTAAGATATTTGTGTAATTTACATTCACATAGTCTATAAAAGTAACCATTTCATAGCACCCTCTGACATTAATAACATTTATTTTACTGTTTGCTCACTTACAGGCAAAAAAGGTTAATCTCACTTTTTATTTGCATTTCTGTGATTACTAGGGAGTCATAAATATTTCAGATATTTCCATTATCTCTTTTGTATTTTGTACATTTGTATATTATATTTTCTCTTCTTTTTCTGAGTGATAGTCTCAATTTTTGTGAAGTTTTTCTGTATTAAGTGTATAATCATTTATCTACTATATTTGCTTCAAATATTTATCATATCTGCATATTTTAGAAGAATGTTTGACCTAATGTCAGCAATATTAGAGGCTCTGAAGGCAAAGGTAAATCTAAGGTACAGTAGAAAAGTGTCTTCCTCTGGAGGGTAGAATGTGCTAGAAATTGGTCCAGGCAGGATAACTAAGGATTTGCCTGACTAGAGTTCAAGTGGGACATAAAGCATTTAGGATTTTACAGGACCAAGAGGAAGTAACATTCAGTAAAGCAAACTTCCCAGACTGAGTACTAATTTTCCTACAAAAACAAGGTCTGTCATGGCTGAGAGACCAGGCACAGAGAGTAAAGCAGTAGTAATTTGTCTTTTCTAAGTTAAGGATTAGAGCATCTTTGATATCTTAGACACTTTCTTTTCCAACCTATAGCCTTTAACCTCACACATCTCTCCTCTGAGGCCATAATATTAAGGAAATTTTAAAAGTTTTTTTTAATCTAATACCCACAGAGCAGTCGGGGGGTGGGGGGAGGGCAGATGCTAAAGAGAACAGAATTGAATTCCAAGACTTCTGTGAAGCTGGGGAGGTAAGAAAATATCCCCAAAGAGCATTTTGGTTGTGGGAGAGAAAAGGGAGACTGCTCAAGAGACAAAATTAGCAATGAGACAGCAGGTACAAGGAGCCGACCCAACCATGGACCAGTGTAGAACTCGCCTTCCCTGGGGGGTTGAATAAGTATGTTAACAGCCAAAGGAAAGTCTTCAAGACCCAAATACCCGGCCTGAGAAGAATCTATATTTTTCTTATGAAATCATGCTTTTTCGCACTTACGCAGCTTCTCGGTGACCTTAGCCAGCTGTGCACAGCGGGAACTGGCACCGACGCGGGCACTTGTGCCTAATGGGTGTGCCACGCTTCCCCACTTGAGTTAAGTGCTTGAAGTGGCACCGACTGAGAACGTCCCTATTAACACCGTGACCATGCTACTAAACTGTTTCCCCCTAAGTTGATCTGAAATTCACTACATTAAACCTATTAAACAATTTCCTGAAACATACTGCCACAACAGTGTCTTTCTTTTTCACCTGCACGTACAGAGTCAATTGTCATTCAGCAATGGGAGGGAAAAAATAGCCTTTCTTATCTCTCATTTCTTAAATTTATTTAGAGTTCCCTCAGGCTTTTCAGTGTTACCCAAAAGAAGCTGCATTGCTCTTAGTAATGCGGTTCTTCAGATATCAGGGAAATTGGCTTTAGGTTGCAATGCATGAAAACGCAAAAAGGAAAAGCTTACTTTGGTTATCCCCAAATTAAAGCAGTTCATAAAAAGGAATTTTTTTTTTTTTCTTTTTGGTTTGTGTGAACAATTTCCTGTTCTCAAAGTCTTTTTTTAAAAAGATCTTAAATTTTGGAGCTATTTGTTTTCCTGGATCCCTGCATCATTCCTCCTCCTGAGTAAAATGCCCCAATCCCTTTTTCTTGCCCATCCCAAACTCAGCCATCTCAACTCCCATCCTGCACATTTTCAGCATCAAAACAGAACTCTTCAATGGCCACTGTACTCTCCCTCAGTATCACAGGAGGCATCTGAGTGTCATTTATTCACCCATTCATTTATCATCTTATTCAACAAACTAATTAGAATCTGTTGAAAGCCAGATGCTAGGAAAATACAAAGGTTCATTCATTCTCTCACACTGTCCTAGGGATGGACCCCACCTAATTTTTCTGTTCCTAATTTTCTTTTTAATTTTATGTAATTTTTAAAGAATCTAACAATTTCATCTGGATTTCAAATTCATTACTTATGATTATTCATAATATATTTTAAAAATCTGTATACTTATGTCCTCTTTTTAAATTTCTATCCTGTAGCTACTTCCACCTTTTCATTCTCCATTTTGTTTATTTGCATATTCTCTTTCTGTGGTTTTGTTTGTTTGTTTATTTGTTTGTTTTTGTCAGCCCTGGCAGACGTTTGTTTTAACAATCTTTTGGAAGAATCAGCTTTCCATTTGTTAATCTTCTTTAGTGTTCATATATTGTCTAAATTTCATTGAGTCTTCTCTTATTTTTATTATTTTCTTGTTTCTTACTTCTTGTCCCTTTGGGTTTGATTTTTTTCTCCCTAACTTCCTGAATTGAGTGCTACCTTCCACCTTTCTTCTTTCTTGATAAATGTGTGTAAAACTCTACATTTCCCTTTAAGCACTGCTTTAGCTCTGTTGCACAAATTTGTCTTTTAACCCATTAATTATCATTTATTCTGAGTACTTCCTAGTTTTCTTTAATATTTCCTTTTTTAACCTGAGAAATAACTCAGTAATTATTTAGTTTCCAAACATATTGGATTTTACAAAAATAATACTTTTTTGTATCATAGTCATTCTTTGAAATTTATTGAGACTTCCTCTGTGCCAATATGGGACCATTTTTTTTTGGGGGGGGGGTCAATGTTTGTGTGTGCTTAAAAAATATTATCTCTCTTCATTGAGTGTGGATTATTATTTATTAATATTCTTTTAGTCTTCAAAATCTCTGCTTTTCCTTCCTGTTTAATCTCCTAATTTCTAAATGAGGTGTAAAATTCTTAGTAACTTATCTCTTTCTCTTAACATTCCATCCAGTTAATGCTTGATATACATAAAGGCTATATTGTTAGGTGTATACTGTATATATAGCTGTTGTATGATACCTTGTATAAGAATGTAGTGTCCGGGCTTCCCTGGTGGCACAGTGGTTGAGAATCTGCCTGCTAATGCAGGGGACACGGGTTCGAGCCCTGGTCTGGGAAGATCCCACATGCCGCGGAGCAACTAAGCCCGTGAGCCACAGCTACTGAGCCTGCGCGTCTGCAGCCTGTGCTCCACAACAGGAGAGGCCGCGATGGTGAGAGGCCTGCGCACCGCGATGAAGAGTGGCCCCCACTTGCCACAACTAGAGAAAGCCCTCGCACAGAAACGAAGACCCAACACAGCCATAAATAAATAAAAATAAATAAATAAATAAAATTTAAAAAAAAAAAAAAAAAAAAAAAAAAAAGAATGTAGTGTCCTTCTTTTAACATTATGTTACTTTTGTCTTGAAGACTGTTTAATCAGATCCTATGAAAACAACCCTCAATTTTCTTCGGTTCATTTTTGTTTGAGATATCACTTTATATCCCTTTCTTTTTAACCATTTTCCTCTTATTTTAAGCATGTCTCCTGTTAGCATAGTTTTTGCTTTGTTTTTAATTAAATCTCAGTCTTTGCTTTTTAATTGATATGTCTAGTCCATTTATAATTATTCTAATTATTTTTATACTAGAATTTTGTTCCATCATATAATTTCCTATTTTCCATTAACTCCTTTTTTTTTCATTGTTTTCTCCTGGGTCAAGTGAAAAAATGAATCCAGGCTTAAGTCAGAAGAGTCTTTACTTGAAAAGACTATTACAATAAGGGGAGAAGGACAATTGCAATAGAGAGAATTCTCAGATCATGAGGTCTGCTAGCATCTTAAGGGTTAGGCAGAAAGGAATTTTCTTTTATAGGGAACAGTAAACAAGCCTACAAAGAACCAGGCGTGGAGGAGTGGGATGAACAGTTGAGCAGGAACCATCTTGATCAGCAGATACTTAGGAGGGGCCATTAAGAAGGACTGCAGCCACACTGCGATCCTAGAATGGAGATTTTTCATTTGCCCTGTGTACTTTGTACAACAAAAACTGTGTCCTTATATTAATTAGGTGATTTTTAAAACATTCTTTTCCTTGCTAAGAACATATCCATTGGTATATTGATTATGGTTTGAAAAACAATTATCTACATTTCAAACTGATTTATATCCAAAGTTATTCAGTTTCCCTTATTCTACTCTCTTTCTCAAAGTCACAGTCTTCAAACTGAGGAAAATTAAATTGCGCATAGTTTATCCAAACCCATGATTCTTTCAGAGGAATTCTTTTTTTTTAACTTTTTATTATTTACGTATTTATTTATTTATTTTTGGCCGTGCCACATGGCATGCAGGATCTTAGTTCCCCAACCAGGAACAGAACCTGTGCCCCCTGACCTGTGCCCCCTGCATTGGAAGCTCAGAGTCTTAACTACTGGACCGCCAGAGAATTCCCCAGAGGAGCTCTTAAAGTCAGTAGTGTAACAGCCTGTCTGTTGTCATCTGGATAAGGTGATTTCAATGGGCTTATCCAGCCCTGCCCAAGCTTTCAGTATCTCTTATTTCTTCACCAGTCTCCTGGTATGCACCCTGCAGGCAAAATCACCTGTCTACAGAGCAAGTCAAAGAACATCCCCGCCTTACTTATAAACCAATGCATCTCCTATAGGTACTTTCAGACGTGGCTCCAAACTACTTAGTCTACCTCAGTAACTATTACTGCCCTCTCCCGTCGCGACTTACTGCACCAAATACCTTTCTATTCCTCAGACATGCCCTACCTCTTGGTCTTTATACATGCTCTGGCTCTTCTCTGTTCCCTACCCATGTGAAACAATAAAAAAGTACATAGATGTTGGATAAATCATGACGGAATTCAAATCCCAGCTCTGCCAATTACAAGTTATATAATTGCTCGCAAATTACTCAGCGTAAATGACCTTTAATTTCATCTATAAAATGAAAATAAAATACTTAATTGGATGTCTGAGAAGATCAAATCAATTAATAGACATAAATCATTTATTATGATAACCCTAATAAGTACTCAATCAATATTTGTTTAATCAATTCACACCATAGCAAGTAATAATTCCAGGTATTTACTTCATCAACATCTACCTGTTTGCTCTTATTCCAAGCAATACAATCTATCAATCAGTAATTTACCACACTATCATGTTGCATTATTGAGCTTTCCAAGCACACGACTTACATCAGCATTATATGTATACATATATATATATAAATTTTATCCCTTCATAATTTTTAGGAGAGTGTTAATAAAATGTAGGTAATCAGTATCTAAGTGTTTCTATAATTATCTGTATCTGCACTGCTCACTGCATTCTATTTCCCAGCCTCCATCCTCTATGATTTTAGTTCTGGACATCATTTCAGATAAACTATTTTGTCCACTAAATACATCCATGGAAGTCATAAAACAAGGTTTTAAATTGTACCATTTTAAATGTTCATCTTGTAGAGAAGAAGGGAAACACATTTTGATAAAATTTTACTCTGGGACTGTGCGTCTTGGTGAGCAGCTAACCCACTTCACACTGTTACCACATACAGCCATTTATCCATTCTGCAAGTAATTGCTGGCCTTGGGAATAGAGTGATTGACAAGGAAATCTTGGTTACTAGACCTCTTTTGGTTCACAGTCTGGCATTGAAGGTACACATTGAACAACTAATTACAGCAAAGTATGGTAAGTGTTGGGAGAAAGTGTGTCCCAGGTCAGTGGGAACAGAGAGCAGAAGCATCCACCTGAAAAACAGCATTTGGGATTTAAGCCCCAGTAGCTATTTCCCGAGAAACTCTTCCAGGAAACCTGTTTATTGCAGTTAAGCAGTTCCAAATCCTGCAAAAGGAAAGATGATTTTTTAAACATCCCTTAATCACTTAAAACATCATCTCAACCATCTAGTTCTCCCTGGAGCTCCTGGTAATTATAGCACATTTTCTCCCTCAGTTGTCAATGAAAAAATCCTGTTGTAGGTCATCACTGCCCTATTGTTAGACCAGGATTTTTTTTTAAACAAATCAGCCAAAACAAAAGACCTGCTGCAGCTTAGGTACTGGAGAAGGTACATTCTGCCTGGTGCAAGCTGTTGTCAGCAGAGAGCGAAATCCACACGAAAAAAGCAGCCTGTCTTGGAAGGCAGCAACACCACTGTGATAGACGCGGTTAAAGCAGAAACCGATAGTCATTGTTGAGGGACGCGAGGGAATGGACTTATCCACAGGGCGGGAAGTTGAAAGGATGATCGGTCCCTAATGACCACAGTCTTCCAGATTCGGATATAAATTTATATATATTAAATAGTTAACACATTAAATATTATATATATGTATATATATATAATGTGTGTAATGGGAGTTATGGGAATCCAAAGGAACAAAAGACTTTCATTTAAAGGTAATAGAGAAAGCTTTATGGACAAGGCAGTATTTGACCTGTATGAAAAGTTATGAAAACATTTCAGTGATGTCAGAAAGGAAGATACAGAACATGTTTAGATCTTCCTGAGCCATTCTAGCTCGAGCAGAGACTATTGCGGGTTTTTTGACTGAGATAAGCATAGAAAGAAAAATGCAATTGTAAAGGCACCCAAGTAAGGGGCAAGACTCTCAGATTCTGAATTGTGTTCCTTCAAAAGAATCTGATTCACATTCTATCCTCATTCTTTCCAGAGGATATTCCTTTGGTCTGGAAATAACAAATATTTATTTTGGAACTGAAACTATTTCTATGTTGAAATGACTTCTTAGAGGGATTGAGGACTTAAAATCTTCCCTGAAATCAATTTCAAACACATGAGCAGTGAGCAGGTGTCTCCCTCATATATATGTCTTCATGTGTTTTCATTCATCATTAGAGAAGACCTGATGTAGAATACTGTCCACAGTCCCTTTAGCATCCTGGATGGAGCAGAATCAAAGTGGCTTATGACCAGAAGGGACAGATATCCTCTCATTTGAACCTACCTGTCAGTAAAATTGTTGGCATGATTCTGGATACAGTGCTGAGCTCAGAGGACATCACAGATTTCTACTCTTATTGCTTTCCTGGAAGCAGATACCAACTATAGCTACCAGTTATTACTGGTACTTTACCAGCAATGTCAGCAGCCCTGCCTGACAAACATTTTTTTTAAATGGGGATATATTTTCTAGAATATCTAAGATCTGCAGTGTTGTTTTACCAAACTGAAGCCAATATGGCTAAAAGAGACCTGTGAGAATTTAAAGAGTAAAATTATCCATGTACAAACACATGGTATCTCATACAATAATCTTTCAATAGCATGTCTTAAAACAGCTATAAAAAATAAGTTGGGGCTTCCCTGGTGGCGCAGTGGTTGAGAATCTGCCTGCCAATGCAGGGGACACGGGTTCAAACCCTGGTCTGGGAGGATCCCACATGCCGCGGAGCAACTAGGCCCGTGAGCCACGATTATTGAGCCTGCGCATCTGGAGCCTGTGCTCCGCAACAAGAGAGGCCACGATAGTGAGAGGTCCGCGCACCGCGATGAAGAGTGGCCCCCGCTTGCCGCGACTAGGAAAGCCCTCGCACAGAAACGAAGACCCAACACAGCCATAAATAAATAAATAAATAAATAAATAAATAAAATGACGTCTCTGCTTAGACTGACTAAATACCCTGAAAGGAAACACAAAATCAATGTTAGCTGAAAATTAAAAAAAAATAATAATAATAAGTTGAATTTGCTGATAATATATTAGTTACTGAAAACCCAAAGGTGGAACCCAGAGTATAACTGCCCTGCGGTACTGAAATGATGAGCAAGAGAGAGCTGAGTAATCCAGAGATTGGGACTCCTCCAAATGGCAGATGCAGTCTTGCTTCTTAATGCTTTGGACTGGATGATAAATGTAATTCATTTAACTTGCCCAAAATATTTATTGAAGCATTGTCTTACACACTGAGAATATGGCTGCAAAACAAAAACAGAAACAAAAAACACAACAACAGAAATGTCTCTGCCCGCATGGGACTTACATTCCAGTGCGAAGATGGTGACAGTAAATAAAACAGGCCAATAAAGAGTAGGTCGGGGGAACTCCCTGGCAGTCCAGTGGTTAGGACTCCACGCTTTCACTCCCGAAGGTGTGGGTTCAATCCCTGGTTAGGAACTAAGATCCCCCAAACCGCGAGGCGGGGCCAAAAAAAAAAAAAAAAAAAAGAATAAGTCAGATGGTGATCAAAGCTATGGAGAAACAGAAAGCCAAGAGTAAGGATAAGGATACAGAGGCGGCAGGGGGAGTGGGAACTGTCATTTCACGTCAGGTTGTCAGTCCAGGCATTACTGATTTAATGGCACGTGAGCTGAAAGCTGAGCAATGAAGCCAAATTACAGTTGATCCTTGAACAACACAGGGGTGCCAATGCCCATGCAGTCAAAAATCCTCATGTAATGTTGCAGTTGGCCCTCCATATCCACGGTTCTGCATGAGTGGACTCATGCAATTCAAATCCATGTTGTTCAAAGGCCAGTCATGTTATCTGTAAGGAGAGAATGCCTGGCGGAGGACACAGCACCGTCGAACATCTCAAGGTGAGAATGTGTTTGGTGTGTTCAAGAAGCATCAAGGAGACTAGTGTGGCCAGAATAGAATGACCAGGGAGGAGAAGTGAAGATGGTGAGATGAGTAAGGTTGCAGGCGAGCCAGCTCACCTGGGCCCCTACAGTCATTGTCAAGTTTGGCTTTTATGCTGAGTGAGATGGGGGTACATCACAGAGTTTAGAGTGAGGAAAGGACGTGGTCCTGCCTGAGTTCTGAACAGACAACTGTGCCTGTTGCATTGAGAATAGACTGCGGGTGAGGATTGGGTATTGGGAAGGGCAGAAGCAGGGGGACCCATAAGGAAGCCATTGCAGTAACACAGTGGAAGATGATGGTTTCAGGTAGGGAATAAAGAGGAAATGGTGAGCGTTAGCCAGATTCTGTATATATTTGATGGCAAGGATTTGCTCTATATTGCATGTAAGTTATGATGGAAGAGGAGTCAAGGATGATTCTGCCTTAAGGATGAAGTTGCCACCAGCTGAGATAAAGAAGACTGGGAGAGGAGCATCTTTGGAGAAAGGGAAATCACAGACTTTGACTGGAGGCATGTCAAGTGTGAAGTGCCTACTCAGCATCAAACTATATGTGTTATAGGTAGCCAAGAGGAAAGAAGCACTAAAAATTGGAAGTAGAGTTCATGGCCAGAGATGTAACTTTGCACATCAGCAAGAGGATGGCATTTAAAGCTCTGAGACCAGATAAGTCGTCAAAGGGATGGTGTAGGAAAAAAAGGGAAGTGTGTCCAGGAGAAAAGGAAGAACTCATCAAGTTGAGAAAGAAGCCCCCAGAGTATTTATGATCACAGTAGAACCTGTGCAGAGTCTTTCTGTTTTTAGAATATATTTGTCATTCCCAGTAGACGCTTCTGATGCCAGTTACTCCTGGATGATTCATTCACTCAGTATAGATTCTTACGCACCTACTGTGTACAATGCTTTTTATTCCTCCACCAGAGCGTTCCTCCACCAACACAGAATGCGCATATCCTTTAAGACTGTTGGACAAAGATGGGATAATGAGCATAGGCAAAGGTTCACTCTTATCACAGTTGAGTCTTTTCATGGCTCAATCTTTGTACTAGCTTAGTGTTCAGTAGTTAGTTTGTTGGGGGAAAAAATGACCAAACTTCAGAAAGTGAAGCACAAAGCCCAAATAATGGGATAAGGAGGAAGGCATAGATGAGTTAATGAAGACGAGTCTAGAAAAACCAAGACCCTGTCTCCCCTTTCCTTCAGCAATGTGCCACAGTAGGCTGATTTTCTTTAGGCTCTGGAAACGTTAATTCAATAAATTACTTCTATTCATTATTGTAATTATAAATTCATGACCTGTAATTTTAAAGTCATCTTTTTTCCCACCCTCTGCTCCGGTGACATCTGAGTGCTATTGATTGTAAATGTCAAATTAAGTTTCTAGGCATATTTTCCTTGTGTTGGGATCAATACATAACTTGAAGAGGTCCTTTGATAGGACATTGAAAGTTATTCCTCACCCATGTGACATTTTGGCTGTTTTCCTCCCTGAATATTTTAGTTAGATTGGCAGCTTTCACTTCCTGGATGTTTACAGGGAAATATGGTCCTTCTTTGTAAACCTGAACTTCCAAACTAACAAAAAAGATATGGGATCTTGAATCACATGCGTATTAATTTAATTTTGAGTAAACCCAATACATGCAAATCCAAATATATAAAAGCTGATTAAGGTGCCCCAACTGTGTTAATTATTTATTGATTTTTTTTTTACAAAAGTATTCTTAGTTTTCCAATTTTCAATAATTTAATATAGAATCCCTTCAGTCATTTGAAAATGCTTTACTTACAGGTTTGCGAGGACTCAGATTTTACATAGAGAAGTCTTTCCAGTGAGTCATAAAGTTTAAGGAATTAAGAAAACTGTATTTGCTTAAAACATGACTTTCATATTTTAATCACTTATTCATTCATTTATTTACTCATTCAATCATTTACCTGTAAATTGGTGCAACCACTGTGGAAAACAGTATGTAGTTTCCTCAAAAAATTAAATATAGAACTATCCTATGATTTGGCCATCCTGCTTCTAGGTATGTATCCAAAGAAAATAAAATCACTATCTTGAAGAGATATTTGCACCCCCATGTTCTCTTCAACATTATTCACAGTAGCCAATATGGAAACAATCTAAGTATCCACTGGTAGATTAGTGAGTGTGTGTATGTCTCTCTGTGTGTGTGTGTGTGTGTGTGTGTGTGTGTGTATATATATATATATATTTATATTTACGGAAAAACTCAAACGAACTTTTTGGCCAACTCCATACATATATATATATATATATATATATATATATATATATATATATACACATATACATACATACATATATATATATATATATATATGCAATGGGATATTATTCAGCTTTCAAAAAAGGAAGAAAATCCTTCCATTTGTGACAACATGGACGAACCTGGAGGACATTATGCTGAGTGAAATAAGCCAGACACAGAAACGCAAATATTGTATGGTTTCACTTATATGTCAAATTTTAAAAAGCCAAATTCATAGTAATAGAGAGTAGAATAGTGGTTATCAGTGGCTAGGGTACAGCAGAAAAGGGGATAATTTAAAAGAAAGAAAGGAAGCAGAATGGTGGTTGCTAGGCGGTCGCTAGGTAGCTCTGGTTCCCTCCATAGGCATTTTTGGGTACCGTGGTGCGTCCTTGCTCTCACTGACACTTGGGGAGTGATACATAATGAACCCAGGGGCCAATGCAACTAACATGATGGAAGCCATTGAAGATAACAATTGGTACTGCTTGAAGAAAAAAAAAAGGAAGATACCACCTTTATTGTCATATGGCTCCTCATCTTCTCTTCCCATCCACCAGAATCTTCTCCCTTCTCTCATTCCATAGCATTTTGGGTTTGCTCCTCCCAATGAGTCAGTGGACATGTGGGGTATATTTGACCCAATGCCTGTCAAAAATATGTGTGGAGGAAAAATAAATGGGTTCTAATAAGCAGCCCTGGCTTGTGTTCTCATCAAAAAACAAAGATACAAAAATCATGCTTAGTATGCCTTTCACTAAAGTGGGACATTGCAGTTTTTAAAGACTTCAGATAATTTCAAATTAAATTCTCACAGCAGTCTTTTGAGGTAGAAAGATGCAGAATAGTGTAACAAAAAGAAAATGGAACTGGATTCAAAAGAGATCAAGGGTATATCCTAGCTGACTGCATATCAGGTGTGGGGCCTTAAGCCCTACACGTACAAATGCTTTTACATCTCATTTTCTTCATCTATAAAACAGGGATTCAATTTTTTATCATCTGTAAAATAGGGATTAAAAGGATCTTTCCCTTGTAGAGTAAGAATTAAATAAGAAACCTCTAAGCCCCATAAAAATGTTGACTGTATATTCACTCAAAAATAGTTATGGAGCATCTACCGTGTGCCAAGCACTATTCTCGGCCCAGAGGTACAACAGTTAATGATAAAGTCAAAATCCCTGTGCTCTTGTTTTTTTTTCATATCTGTATGTAGGTGTGTATGGAGGTAAATAAGCAAAATGTACCGTACATAGTATGTCAGACGTGTAAGTATGGAGAAAAATAAATCAAGGAATGCGGAGGGAAAGAGCATGGAAGGAAGAGGAGCTGCAGTTTTTTTGTTTTTGAATTTTATTTTACTTGTTTTTTTTATACAGCTGGTTCTTATTAGTTATCCATTTTATACATATTAATGTATGTATGTCAATCCCAATCTCCCAATTCATCACAGTTTTAAATTGGGCAATTTCAGCCTGCAAGGCCTTGTGGACAGTTATCAGACCTACAGCTCTAACTCTGAAAGGGGCAGATATGGGAGCAGAGGAGTTACATGGTGGGACATGTGGATTAATTCACTTTCCCCCATTTTGCTGGTCAAAGAACTGAATCTTGGGGAAGTTGAGAAATGTCCGAAGATTATGTGTTTGATTCAACCCAGGACAGAAATAAAAAAACTTCCAACCTCTTATTGAGAAGAGATGAACAAGGTAAGATCTGCTCACTGTGTGTGTGAATTCAAGTCAGGCAGGAAGTAGGTATAACACTGCTTCGGCAACCAAGACCCTTCAGAATGCATATGCCGACGCCATGTGGGAGCCCATCTATGAGAATGACACTCCAGTGAGAAGAAAACAGCCAAAGGGTTGGCTCTGCCCTCATCCAGTTGAATCACACCACCACGTACCTCTCAAACTAGCCACTAACAGCATCTTACTCTCCTGCACAATTCTGTATTATGGAAACGGCCAGCTATTTCTAGGTACTTAAAGCCTAGTTTCAAATAGTGGTAACTATAGTTCCTAACACCCTACATGTAAGCAAGGCATTTCTAAAGCGGCCATCAAAAATACATATTCATTTAGTTATCGAGAATGTAAAAGCAATCCCTTCCTCCTGCCTGTGGGAAGCATCATTTTTCCAACTGCAATTTGTTCATAGAAGAGCAACATTTGTGCCAAGAACTCAAGTGAAACAAATGTCCTTGATGGGAAGTGTCCACACTAATTTGGAGCTGTAAAATAAGAATTTGAAATTCACCTTTCTGTGATTTGGCATTTGCAACTTCTATATAATTTAACTCATGTTGAGCTACATGAAAGGGCTCAGCAGATAGCACTGCATGGTAAAATACCAGGCTGATGCTCAGAAATTTCCACCGTACCTTTTCAAAGGTGCTTATTTCTGGAGTGTGCTGTTAGGCATCCTATCATCCTTCTTTCTTGGAAATGTCACCCTTGTTCTATCAAAGGCTCCTGTCTGCGTGTCTGACTAGCTTTGCAAATGTCTGACAGAAAATTGTCAGCGGAAGCTATAAAGGGAGAAGCCTTTTGTCTCTAAGTGGAGAAGATGGTGATTTTTGGACAACACAGATTGACTGAACAAATGCTAGGAGAGTTCACCAGCTCTTTGAAAAGGCATGAAGATAATGCCAGAGGGTTGAACATTTTCCCAGTCCTACTGCCTTTGTGTACTTCTCTTAACACTACCTCTATCCAGCAACTCCAGACAAGCTCTCTAGAACTTCCCAGGACTCTGACAGCTTGTGTTCAAGATTTCCTAGTACTATAATAGACAAAAGAGACCCCCGCGAATGAGGTAGATTTCCAGCACAAATAGACTGATCTTTAACACAGAAAACAATCTGGAATTTATTTTACAACCTTCAAAGAGAAGGCCTTAAGTTGGCAAATCCAACAGTCAGGATGGAAAAATCAAAAGCCCCTCTGTGTTCCCAATGCCTTTCTTATGAATTCCTGTTGAACCTCTGAGCAGTGCCATAGGAGTGAAGGCTGCCAGCCTTCCAGGGGTCTCAGCAGTACAGAATCTCAGTCATGGGAGCAAGTGTCCTGTAGCATCGACCTACTTGTTCTAGGCTTCAGACACCTACGACCTCCCTGCTGAGTGGTTGCACATTCCACCAATGCCACCCTGTTCTAGCCTTCCTCATGGGAGAAAGGAAATACCCAACTCCAGCTCACTCTAACCAAACTGTCCCACACAAGGCAGGAGAACAAAAACCTCAGCAACACTTGTGAAGTTCACAGTCTGGAGGCACAGACTCGCTTAAAGACTGAGACCTAATCATAGGATTCCAGAATGCTCCCTCTCCCCCGTACCTCACTACCACACTATTTACAGCAGTTCGTTTACCTGGCAAATCATATCCAGCACTCAAAAAAAAAAAAAAAAAAATTACAAGGCATCCCAAAAGGCAAAAACCACAACTTGAAGAGAGCAGAACAAACATTAGAACCAGACACGGAAGAGACGCTGGAATCATCAGGCCAGGAATTTAAAACAACTACGATTACTATGCTGAGGGCTCTAATGGATAAAGTAGACAGCGTAGAAGAACAGATGAGCAATGTAAGCAGAGAGACAGCAATCCTAAGAAAAAACTTTTGCTGGGTATCTTTTTTACTTTCCAGAGCCATGGAATCTAAAAAGGAGATGAACCAGCTTTGAGCAATGTTCTCCTTTCCGAATGTGGCACAATCCAGTTCTTCACTGCACAGCAGAAGATTGACAGCCATTCATTCATTCAACAGATATTATGGAGCATTTGCAATATGCTCTGCTTTGTGTTTAGAAGCTGGAGATACAAGGAGAAATATGATCCTGCTCAGGAAAGTCTCATAGTGTAACGAGGGCTATTGGACTGCAGCATTTATACATATCAAAACGAGTTGATGTCAAAATGTCATGGTTCCAGGGTCAGGAGTGATATTGGGATCAAATTCCCAGGGGAGGTGATGTTTGAGCAAGATTTTATCAAGTAGGATTTTATCAATGAGGGAAGTTTGCCTCTGTCTGTCTTGGGGTAGCAGCATCTCTGTGCTGGAGAAGAGGAGAGAAAGAGGGCAGTCCTGGGGGACATTCCAAGCCAAAGACGAGCAGGTGAAAAGATGAAATAGTTGGAGCGAGGACTGAAATTCCATTGCGATGCTAGAGCACAAGACAGAAGAGAAACACTTGCTGGGACTGAGAGCAGTGTCTCTATTTCTACAAACCAGCAAGATGATCTGAATTCAAGCGTGTGGCATGATTTTCCTGAGAGTCAGAAGTAACTTTCGGCCTCAACCTTCACCCATCTCCTCCGAGATCTCCGAAAACACTCAGGAACAATATGCAAATGTGGCATTTCCAATTAAGTATAAAGAGCACTGTCCTGGTTCTCAGGGAATGGGACTCCCATCAGAATCCATCCATTAAACGGGTATTGCTCTGTTGCATATGGCTAAGGATGAGTCATTTTCTTGGTACTCTCCATCCTCACCATTAAGCATATAATGAGACAGAGAGAGAGAGGCATAGAATTTTCTCTGTGTTATCAATGCTTCAATACATAAGTAGAACAAAACAGTCAATTTAAATATGTAGTTTTCCTCTCTACCTGTCTAAGAAAAGTGATTGTTTCTAGAAACTGACACCAGCTCTGACATACACAAAATAAGAGCTTGCTTGACCTATTATGTGTGAATCCAACTGTAATCCTCTGGTTTTGTCTGGAAAGCTAAGTCAGATATTACAAGGGACCTTTAGATTGCAAACAGAGTCAGAAATGAGTACAACACAAACATATTAAGGGCAGGCAATTAAATGCAAACAAACGCTATTGCAGGTTTCTCCTAAGGAAATATAATTAGATTGCCAAGTAGACTGCTTTTGGATTATTTGGATTAAGTGTTGCATTCTTGAAAGCTGAGTGACTTTCTGGCATTTCATTCCCTTGGAAACCATGAGCTTCCACTGTTACAAGCTACGCAGATCCTCTCATATGCTTTGCACATTTTTCGACTGTGTTTCTAAGACTGGGAATCACAGCACTTGAAAAAGGACATCGACAAGAATGAAGAGCAAGGATTAAGGTCAGAGGGTTCTGGCTGATTGGGGAAAACTTGGGCAAGTAGCATCATTATTGCAACCTCAAAACACAGAGAGCCTCACAGACCAAAGAACATGAACACTCATTCTTTTTTTTTTTTTAACGTCTTTATTGGAGTATAATTGCTTTACAATGGTGTTAGTTTCTGCTGTATAACAAAGTGAATCAGCTATACATATACATATATCCCCATATCTCCTCCCTCTTGTGTGAACACTCATTCTTGCTTGTAAAGTGACTTTGAGTACTTAATAAGCTGTACAACCACACTAAACAGCCTCTGCAATAGTTAACTCAAGACCTTTTCCTTAGCTCTCATTTTTGCCCACTTTCCGGCCCATGAGACCTTGGGAAATAACCTTTATTTACCATGTTTTTAGCTTCATACCGAGTTGAAAGTCACCTCCCGAGTGGAAACACTCCCGAGATTTCACCTGTGTCTTATTAATAAAGTTTTCCATTTACAGAAAGAAAATCAAGCATCTAAATAAGGAACCACACTGCATCCATAATAAAAGATAAAAAAGAAGAAAGCAAGGAAGATGCCGGTGGCAGAGATTTATTAGAAAAGCAAAAAATGAGTGGCCATTGACTTCCTGGCTGAACTAGCCAGATCCCCCGGAGAGCTGGAGCCTCAATTACAACACAAACCTGATGGAGTCAAGAGTCACCTGTCAAATACATGGGCATACAGCTATCAACTGGGTGCAGACATCCTGACTTAACTGCTCTGATTTAAGCTGGAAGTGTTCTTTTAAAATTCTGAGTCTTGCGGGACTGATTGTTGTAGCTGGCATGCCCTGGGAGAGAAAGCAATCTGTCTTCTTAACAAGGTTGGTCCTTAGCAAAATGATGACATGGGGAAGTTGAGATTGTATTCCTATCCACTTCTCTCATAAGTTGGCCACCAGGCTCAGGCATCCATTGATCTTTTTTTAAGGGCCCAGGGAAGTGTGTCCAACACAGACTGGACTGATAAGATTTGAACTGACTGGTTCACGTCCTGAACATCCAACACCGACTCCCTCTTCTGCATTGTTTCTCCAAGCCTGTGTTCACTACGTGAACTTAATGAATTGGTTTAATGGAATCACATTAATTTCTTTTAATGTGAATGTGTAAACCCTGGTGGTATATTGGCACTTTTATTACATGCTTTCTGGAGGCTTTCCTTAATCTCCACATGGGATTTTCAGAATTGCAGCAAAACAATCAGTCTGATGCAGGAAATATTTGTAGTAAAGGAGTGTTGTTTTGTTGCCCATCTTTGATCACCAGATTGGGGTGTTGGGAGCTGTCTGAAGATGGTTTCGAACTGTACCAGTCAAGGGGACAGCCTGAGGTAGCTTTATACCAGGGGGCAGCAAACTCTGGCTGTAAACAAAGTGGTCGTAAATATTTTAGGCTTTGCAGGCTGCATCGTCTCTGTTGTAAGTACCCAACTCTGCCACTGTAGTGGGAAGGCACTATCAGCAGTACATAATACGTGGAAGTGGCTGTATTCCAGGAAAATATTTTTTACAAAAATAAGCAGTGTTCCATATTGACCCCACAGTCTATCGTCTGCTGATCTCCGTTTTATACTAATCAAAGGAAGACACCAGTTACCCATCTGCCCCAGATTCAACATCCAGACGCTTGGGAGGAAATAACAAAATTATTCTTTTTGAAGCAAGAGACTGTTTGTCTCAAGTGATATTTTGCACGAGATTTAGAAGAAGGCAGCCTTGGAGAAACAACTACTTCTTTACACTCTCAAGGTTGGTGCGGGGCACCAGGTGCAGGGTGCGGTCCATGAATGTTGCTGCTGATCTGCTGGCTCACCTTGTTGGTTTGTGACGGTGGCTGAGCCCCCAGCTTCTCTAGCACCTGCCAGACCTCCTCCTTCAGTTGTTCCGAATCCTGGCCAGGTTTATGTGCAGCTCTGTGGAGAAGGACACCAGCTCCTTCTGCAGCAGTTCACTTGCATCAGTGACCCGGAGGTGGTGAGAGGCCGATGCAGGTGTCACTTTGTCCTCAGAGGATGCAGCTTGCCTTGTGAGTAGGTCCTGTTCATCCCGCTCTCCCCACTTTGCATTATCTCTCCTTCCCAGCTGTCAACCCTGCTGACTTCAGGCCCAGCTGCAAATGTAGAAATAACTGCCTTACATGGACTCTTTAATGAGCTCCCTCAACTGCATCAGGGCAAACTCTTAGAATCAACTGCCTACTTCATATCAGTCCCAGTGATTCTGTTTTTCTCATCAACTCCTAATTGATGTGTCATCCCAACCTAAGAGATTTCCCATTCAGAGAAAGGAAACCCAAGGGTTAACAATGGAAAGTACTATGTTTTTAAATATCATAATAATAGTGATACTCATTTCTACTTTGTGAAGGTCACACAATTCCATTCAACCCTGAGATTCTGTAAATGCTGAACTCTATAATGATGTTGACCTGTTTGTTCACATATGGTGTGGACTCTGATTTTATTTTCTTCTCTTCTGGGACCAATGATACACATTAGTGAGGTGGCTAGTGGGAGCCCTGTGTAGCAGCCTCTTGCCCCAAAACTAAGCAAAGCCATCTGGCCCTTAGAGGAATTGAACCCACATCGTTGACCTCAATTAGCACCAGACTTTAACCAACTGCAGAAATAAAAGCTGTAATTAATCCAATTGTCCTCTCTCGAGTTATTCCCAATTGCAATATTCTGTTCTTATTGACCTTCTGAAACCCAAATGTTCACATTCTTGAGCAAGCAACATTGAAGACATAATATAAGAGCACCATCACAATTACAGCTTTAAGGGTTGCAAGAGATCGTATTTTCTAATGCCTCATCGTAGCTCTATCCCCTCCAAATCCATGCCACATTACATAAGGAAAGGACTTCTCAAAGACATGAAGTCACACACCCATTTAGTGAATGGGAATTCATGTCCATGACCTCTCTTTCCAGCCCTCCTTCCCTTGCTCTGTGCTCCTGCTTGGCTCCTTGGAGAAGGAAAACATCTTTTCAGTTACATTTTGCTCATGTTCAATGAGTTAATATTTTGGATTTGATGATAATTTTCAATATAGGATATTTTCAAGTCTCATTCATTTGAGTCATTGGACCAGTTGCATTTTTTTCTATACTTTCTGCTGTTCTTAATTTCAACTTTGATAACATTTAGAAGATGGAGGGAAGTGTCTTATTGTAAGTAATAATCCTTTCAACTACCTACTCACTCCTGCTGGTTATAGCGGTTTGTCTCCTAGACTCGGGGCATTGACTCTAAATGGTTCTCAACAAGTATCCCACACATATGCTTCTTAATGGATCAGCTCATTTGTGTTTGTTTCTACTCTCCTATAGGCCAGCTCCGATAAGAGCTACATCTTAATGGATAAAGGTCACAGGAGAAAGATTGTTTGTTGTTTCTAAAGTTTCTTTTTCCATTTTAGCTCCTGTAACGTCTCTATTAAAACCAGCAGTGTTTTTAGTTGAAAACCTTTGTGGGATCCATTTATAGATATAGACAGATGAGTGCCAGTCTGAAGAGTGTGTGGAATGATGTGGTTGATGTGTCAACTGCTGGGGTTTTATAAATGGGTTTTTCATAGTGTGGTTGGCTGAAAATCGCCCCCAAAGATATCAGGTCCTAATTCTTGGAACCTGTAAATGTTACCTTATTGGAGAGAAGAGTCTTTCCAGCTGCAATGAAGTTAAGGATCTCGAAAGTGGGAGAGCACCTTGGCTTAACTGTGTGGACCCTAAATGCAATCACAAGTGTCCTTATAAGAGAGAGGCAGAGGAAGACTAGACACACAGAAGGGAAGACACTGTGAAGATGGAAACAGAGATTGGAGTGATGCAGCCACAACCAAGAAGTGCTGGCAGCCACCAGAAACTGGAGGAAGTATAGAATAGGTTCTCCTCTAGAGGCTCTGGGGAGAGCAGAGCCCTGCCAACATCCCGATTCTGGTCCAGTGATGCTGATTTCAGACTTCTGGCCTCCAGAACTGTGAGACAGTAAATGTCTGTTGTTTTAAACCACCAAGTTTGTGATGATTTGTTACAGCAGCCTCAGGAAACTAATACACAAAGTTTGGCATAAGTTAGTAATTTTCTGTAGGATTGATCACGCAGAGCTGATGGGCAGCTCCTCCTAACCTGGAACACCAAAATCCCAACTGAGAAGATCTTCTTTGTCTCGTGTGGACACTGGTCCCCTTAGGAAAACCAGCATACAGCCATGCTTCCCGTTACCACATACCTGAATCCCAACAAAGAGAGTTCTGATGTTAATTTCTTCATCAGATACTCAAGATAGAGGGTCTCAAATCTCCCTGGCCCCAGGGTCTTTGCCCAGTAAAACTCTTCAATGCCAAACATTATTCTTAAGGTGTGATAGTTATCATGGATTTCTGGCACAAAGATGACAGAATAATGTATTTTTGCCCTCTCTTCTCAGAACTAGTCCCCAAGCCAAAAGGGTAAGAATAGAAATTCAACACTTGCTATAAACTAGTTGATTTCTGTGTATTAAGAAGGGCAGGAAGTATCCCATGGACGTGTGGGAAGACGTTTAGACACTGGTAGCTGCAGAGCTCAGTTTTCCGAAGTAGGTGCCATATGCCATATGTTCAGTAGGTGCCCGGAGTAGGGATGTTGAGCAAACTCAACAATCCCATTCTGGGAAAAAATAGGCCTAAAAGTAGAAGCTTCCGTCTTTCATTGTTATTTCATTTCCCCACTGGGGAAAGTGAGGAAGGTGGACTACACAAACAAGCCAGGTTTGCAGCAGGCTGTTTGCAGGTAAGCCAGAGTAGAGACGATAAAATATGAATTTGGAGCAATACTGCAGCTGCTGGTCTCTGTTGGGTGGGAGAAGAAAGGTAAACACTTCACAGATAAAAGCCTGTCACTAAGGATGTCTCTTGAAATCAAGGAAAATCGCTGCTGTCCCAGAGTAGGGACCAAACTCCTCCACGCCTGACATAGTTAAGCTGGGAAGAAAAACACACCTCCTTCAAACATAAGATAATTAAGAAAATGATTCCAACACACAATTAATCAAGGCAAATCTATACTATATAGTGAAGTATTGTTTAAAAACAAAAAAGAAATTAAAAAATTATAAAATAAAATATGACAAAGTAGAAACTAAAAAGTTTGTAAAGTTGTCAAAAGTAAGAAAAAGATAAGTGTCAGATAGCATTCTCTTAAAAGAGCTTCCACAGAGTAGATTAAAACCATTAAAACCAATAGCCATTAAATGATTAATAATTAACCAAAAAAAGTGATGAAACAATCACCTTTTAAAAACAAAGACCTGCTGAAAGCAGAAATGTCAGTGTTCAGGATATTTTAGGCAAAGAACATTGGGAGAAGAAAAGTGAGCTGGTGGAACTAAGGAAAGAAGTGGGAGGAAAAATATAACTGTGACGGAGATGAAGTTCTCTTTGTAAGTTGGAGAAGAGACGCTAAACTAAAATGCAACAAACTAATGGTGGACAGAATTGAGCAATATGAGCAAATGGCAATGAGAAGAACTGAAAAGGATTAGAGAAAAAAAATGACACAACAAGGTATATCGAATTGAAACTTATCAAACTTTATAATTTGATAACAGAGATGGACCTTCTCTCTAATTGCATAATATGGTTACCTATGAAACCTCAAAGAAAACCACAATAATTTCTCCCAATTAGACTAAAGGCAACATTCTTTGATAAGAATATTATAAAACTAAACATTAATAATAAATGTGAACATTAAAAAAACCTTCCAACTAGAAGTTGTAATAATTCCTCTGAAGTAAAGTTTGAGTCAAATTGGCGATCACAAGTGAAATTTCAGAATACCTAAAAATAATGATGATGAAAATGCTGTATAGCAGAACATCCTTTACATTATACAGTCTTCCAGGGGAAGATCAGAAGAGAAAAAAAAAAAAAGGATTAGAAGAAAAGTAAAAGAGGAAGAAACACTTATACCAACTCAATTTTATGAGTCCAGTATTACCATGATATCAAAAATCAAACACAGGTCCCTAAAAGAAAATCACAGAAAAGATTTCTCCTGAGCTTAACACACAAATATTCAACAAACTATTAGCAAGCCTAATCCAACAATGTCAAAAACAACTAAACATTATGACTAAGTGGGATTTATTCCAGGTATGCAAGGCTGGTTCAACATTAGAAAATCAATCAATGTAAAGATTGACTTCATCTAAAGAAATCCACTAAAGAAGAAAAATCATATGATCATATCAATTGACATAGTAAAAGCATTTGAAAAAAAACAACACTCACCCATGAGAAAATCTCAGCAAGTCAGGAAGAGGAGAACTACCTCAAATTGATAAAGAGCATCTACAAAAACCCTGCAGCTAGTGTTATACTAAATGTGAAACACTGAAGGCCTTCTCCCTGAGATCAGGAACAAGGCAAGATGTCTGCCCTTACCACTATTATTCAACATAGTACTAGAAGTTTTACTTGCTACTTTAAGGCAAGAAAAATAAATAAAAGGCATGCAGATTGGAAAGAAAGAGAGAAAACTGTCCCTATTGCCAGATGACATTATCGTCTATGTAGAAAACCCAAAACTCTTAGAAATAATAGAGTCAGCCATGTCACAGCATACAATATCAACATACAATAATCATATCTATGTACTGACAATTTACATGTGGAAACCAAAGTTAAAATCATAATACCATTTATAATCATGCCAAAGAAAGTCAAATCACTTAGGTATATAATGAGCAAAACAGGTACAGGATCTGTATACTGGAAGTTATAAAATTCTGATGAATGAAATCAAAGAAGAATTTTTAAAACATAGAGAGACATATCATTTTCATGGTTTGGAAGATTCAATAAAGGAAATTCACCCAAATCGATCTATAGGTTTAATATGATTCCTATCAAAATCCCAGTAATGCTTTTTTGTAGACATTGACAAGCTTATTCTAAAATTTCTATAGAAAAAAAATATAGACTAGGAGAAAATATTTGCAAACCACATAGCTGATAAAGAACAAGTATCTAAAACAACCAATCCAATCAGAAAATGGACAAAAGATACGAAGAGACATTTCACCTAAAAGGATATACAGACGACAAATAAGCAAGTGAAAAGATGTTCAACACCATTATCCATGTAAATAAATGTAAATTAAAATAATATTAAATGTAAATTAATAAAAATTAAAACCACAAGATATCCCTACACACTTACAAGATAGCTAAATTTTTTTTTAAATACTGATAATACCAAATGCCGATAAGAATGCATAGAAACTGAATCACTCACACATTGCTAATGGAAGTGTAAAATACTATAGTCACTTTGGAAAACAGTTTAGCAGTATCTTAAAATACTAAACATGCAACTATCCTAAGACCCAGCAATTGCACTTCTGGGTATTTCCTGCAGAGAAATGAAGACATGTTCACACAAAAACCTGGCCAGGTGGAACCAGTAAGAGGGATCCTGCCCAACAAGTGGCCTGGACTGGGAAGCCTCTGTGCCCTGGTGGGCAAATAATTCACTGGACAGGTTGTCTTTAAGCAAATTCCTGGAAAGAATTTAAATGCTCATATGTATAGGTTCCTGTTAAAAATGGACTACTGTATAATGGTTGAAATGATTGAGATGGTTTCATATATCCTAATAAGTTCTACTCCAACATAATATATAAAATCCATTTATATATTATACTACATATGTGTTAATTCATACAACATATATAAATCATATATTTGTATGTATATTACACAGATATAAGTATACATACATATACATGCATGTATATATGTCTGTATCAGTACATATTTTTTTAAAACAGTTCAGGAAGAAGGTATACAACATTTTAAATGAATTCTTCTATTTTTACAATAGTTTAAGTTGGATTTTCTTTTACTTCTCATTGAACGTATTCTAATGATATACTCTGTATACTAAATACTTTAGAATAACTGAGGGACCACATTGCTCTCTCTGTCTCCATATCTAGAGGTACTATACATGCTTGTCCCTAGTATAACAGCATAATCTAAGGAACGGAAGCACATGGCTTAACCTTAATTCACCCCATTAAATGGACTCTGGAGCTAGGTTTTGACCAATAACATCAAATCCACTTCCTCTCCTAAATATAAGACCAAGAGATTGTTTCACATACTTTATTTTAACATCTCTTCTTGAAACTCCGGAAGCTATATAAAAGGGCTATCTCTAAATTATACTGTGTTTTTTATAAACCATAAAGTTTTGCATCTTTACATCAATGTGTGGCCAGCATACAATTAGAATTTTTAAGTGGGAAGAAACTTTACCTAATCTACCATCCCCTATTTTTTACACTAGGGAGGTAAAATGACTTACCCAGATAATAAACTAGAGAGAGGAAGCTCTAGACTCCTAAATTCAAGTTTAATATACTTTCCATTATACCATATGGCCAAATATCTAATAAAAAAGTGCTAACGTGCTTTCAAAAGATAAATGTGGATTCCAAGTCCATGAAATGTTGATACTCAATCACTCTTGTAAGAGGTCCAGACAGCAATGTATGTGCAGAATCTCCACTCTGACCTGTAAAAACAGAAGGTGGGGGTTGTACAAACCAACAAGCAACATCCATATAGACATTGTTTAATGGACGAGAACAAATAGCCCATGTTCTCATAAAAGAGCTTTTTGTGATGGCTCCAGAGTATGCTCATAAATGTAATTTACTCTCTGGCTGTCAAGGCCTCCTAACTAATTGTCCCCCAGTCCCGTGATTGTCTTGAATACACAGTGTTGACTGGCTTAAAATACCAGGTGACGCAATTGAACAGCAACATAGAATGCATATTTTTCAGAACAGTCTTGTAAATCTGAGTAGTACATCATTTCCATCAAAAAGATAAAACAGCCCAGAGATGTGTCAGACTCAGAAATAAACCCTTGCAACCAGCCATGAGAAAAGAATAACAGAAATCCAGAAATTCACAGCCAAAATAACCAGATGTTGTATCCTCCAGATTCTGTGGCTTCATTACAAGTAAAGTTCCCTGCAATTTTCCAAATCATGTGCCTGTGTACACCGCTGCCATACAGATAGCCTGGAGATAGAATGGGTTTGAATTCTAGCTCCATCACTGTGACCTTGGACGTGTTACCTAGCCTCTTTGGCAGAGTAGAGTTAATAAGAATTTCTACTCTAGGTAGTTAGTTTATTTGTGATCTAGCACTCACCTAGTCTGTCTGTAATCAACAGGTGCTCAATAAATGAATGTCAATCAGACATCAGGCACTCTGCTCTGCTTGGGGCCACATGGAGATGAGTCAGAAATGGTCTTGGTCTTGCCATGGAATGGAGGAGAAAAAAGACAAGGTGAGTACAATTAAAGAGTCACAGGGTAAGTTCTTCAAGGATTCAGAGTGGAGTTAAGTCATATTCAATCAAAGAGAACTGGAAATTTCTTCATGAAGAATGAATGATTTGAGATGAAACTTATAAGATGGACAAAATTTTGAAAATATGGAAATGGGGACATAGCAACTTTTTTGAGCACATTGCAAAATCCAATTTGGTTGAAATAAATAGTAGAGGAATGGTGAGAGATCATGATATAAAAGCAAGACTAGGATTGCATCAAATTGCCATTGTGAGGAATTTTGACTCCATTCTGTATGCAGTAAACCACAACTTAATGTTTTGAGCAAAGTAGTCATGTGATTGCAACTTGTCTTTAAGAATATTAATTTAACCATGGCGTATGCACATATGAATTGGAAAGAATAAACTGGTAGTAGTAATAAGGATGCTGCTGGGAATACGATTATACTAATTTCCTGAAGACAACAGGCAAAGTGCCTGCCCTCATGGAGCTGACATTTTGGTGGAGGAGATAGATAAAATTTAAATAAACAAATAAATTAATAATTATACTGTCAGGTCATGATAAATAAAGCAGGTTAGAGAATGGAATGTGATGAAGGTTGACATAATATATAATGGTGACTAGGGACAAATACTGTGAGGAGGTGGATTTTAAACAAAGACTAAAATAAAGTGAAAGTCAGTCTTTCAGGCAGAGAAAAAAATTTACATTGTTGGAAAAAGAGCAGGACAGCCAGAGTGGCCAGAATGGAGTGAGTGGCACAGGAAGAAGTAGGAGATGAAGTGTGAGAGGAAACAGAAGTTCAAGTCCTGTGAGGCTTTCTGAGATTTTTATCCTGAAAAATCAATGGGGGTGTTTGGATTTCTACCACACTCTAGAATTCTTTGATTTTATTGTTTTCTCTCTCACTTTCTGAGCCAATGGGAGCAAGGTAGACATTAGCACAACTGTCTCTGGCATTCCATGTTTTACTCTCCAGTGGATAATTTGGACTTTTTCTAGTGTTCTTTTACTTGTTTATTTAGCCCACTGATACTCTGAAGTGAAATGCCATCATGCATAGGTGGCATTATCCCCAGTGGGAGTTAACATTTACATTGTCAGTCATCTAAGGAAGAGAGATGTCCTTGGGTATGAAGTGAACCTTGGAGGCTGGCTTGTGGCAGGTGAGGAAGTATCTGTATTTCTCTGGACTGCTACCTTGGGTCTGGATTTCAAGGAGTCTAGTTCAATGGTTCCCAAATTCCAGTTACAACAGAATCACCCAGAACACTTTAAAAAGTAAAGATTCTCAGGTCCCATGCCTGATCTACTGAATCAGAATGGGTGGAGAAAAAAAGGAAATGGGCACGGGAAAAAAATTATTTTAAAGATATTCTGAGCAGCCAGGTATGCCGGAGTCACTTTCTAGGTGGCACTCAGGATACTGTTACCACCCTCCCCCTAAAACTCCACCCTCACTCCTTCATGCTAGAGAAAAGGGACCTCAGGCATCCCATGAGGCTTATGATCTTAAGCAAGTTTAGTTGGTGTTATTTGGGGCATTAGTTTCCATTTTGTTACCTGTCTTTGGATAAACTTGTTTTTATTGTTACAACCTGTCTTTTGCTGCTCTATGAAGAAATCAAGGAAGAATTCTGAACTTGTTTGAGCTCACTATGGTATCAGTTCTTGTTTGTAAGAAAGCAAGAAGGAATAAGGTTAATAGAAGGAAACAAGTCAAATCTTTGAGGTTCAGGGCGTCCACCATGTAAAAATCCTTTCTCCACTGCCAGCCTTGAAAAGTCATGGTCTGAGCTTATGCAGGAAGCCTCAGATTTCCAACTGAGGAAAGCCAATAATCGGAATATATAAGTAATCCAGCATCAGAAAAGTCACAGCTACTTTAGCCATTCATTGCTCTGCCCAATGCCAGCACTGTACAAAGCAGTGACCAAATGCTCTTCAGACCCCTGCATGGGCTATTGAATCATCTCTCTGCTTAAGGGTATTTTTCCTGCATTATATTATATTGCATTATGTTATGTTATGTTTTATGTTATGTTATGTTTTATGTTACGTTATGTGTTATGTTATCTGTGTTATGTTATACTATATTAATTTCTCCTGGGTAAAATATTTTCCCTTTCAGTTCACTTAGAACTGATGGCCACGTGGAGGTAGTTGGTTGGTGAAGAGAAGAGGAAGCTGAGGGAACTGTCATATTAGAGACAGTGTCTCTGGTCTCTGAGGTCACCACATCCCTCATTACAATGGCCTTTGGTAAAGTCTGCAATCAGCCAAATCTGCATGATGACTCTCAGGTATAAACCTGACCACCACCACTATCAACATCATCAATCCAGGTGAATATGACACACATATAGAAAGATAACCATATAAAGTAGCACAGGCCATGTGAAATGTAATGAAACAGACAATAAGTGTGATATAGAACATAAAGGCTCACTGACGCACTCATAAAAGACTTAATAGCGGGGGTGAATCTTGGGACTTGAAGAATAGAATGAAAAGAGGTGTTGAAAAGTGGGAATGGGCTGAATTCTAATAGGGATTGTATGCAAACTTGCTTTAGGAAGCTAAATCTGGCCTTGATACTAAGCATAGATTTGAGGAGGTGATACTGAGTAAAAGAAAATCAACTAGGAAGGTCTCACAAGGAAGATGGTGAGAAACTGGATGATTCAAAATTTTCATTATTGTAATATTTCCTAATGCCTAAATGAAAAACTAAGATAATCAACTGAAAAGCTATTAGAATCAGTATTTAGTAAATTAAAATCTAATAAATACATGAAAAAAAATCTTCCTTAGCTATCTACAAAGCCAATTAGAAAGTATGGAAAATTGACCCTATTCATACAACTTACATAAATGAGCAAGTAAATATTTAATAAATCTAGCAATAATTATAATAATTGCTCTCATTTATTGAACAGTTATTCCTATGTCAGGCACTATGTTAAGTGCTTTTACATATATTACCTCATTTAATACTCAATACTCTACTGTAAAATAGCTACTATTAGTAATCCCATTAAGAAAATTTATACTTGAGCAGATGCAAACTATTATATATAGGATGGATAAATAACAAGGTCCTACTGTATAGCACAGGAAACTATATTCAATATCCTGTGATAAACCATAATAGAAAACAATATAAAAAAGAATGTATATATGTATAACTGAATCACTTTGCCGTACAGCAGAAATTAATCACAACATTGTAAATCAACTGTACTTCAATAAAATTAAAAAAAAAAAGAAAACTTACACTTTAGAAGGTTAGATGATGTGCTTAATTTTACCTTACTAGTAAGTAATGTGCAGAAATATAAAAATAAAACTTTACTGAGTAGCCTAAAATAAAGTCTGAGTAAACTGAGTAATACACTTCTGGATGGGAAGATTCAATATCATAAGATACCGGTTTTCCCAATATACATGTACATGTTAAATTATGAAGTTTATTAAAAAGAATAAATAGGAAAGTCTAACTCTAAAAGTTGGCAGAGGGTAAAAATGATACAAGTCTCAGTCTTGAATATTTTGATGTATAATATAAGCCATCAAAAGCTGTGAAAATGGGGGCTTCCCTGGTGGCGCAGTGGTTGAGAATCTGCCTGCCAATGCAGGGGACACGGGTTCGAGCCCTGGTCTGGGAAGATCCCACATGCCGCGGAGCAATTAGGCCCGTGAGCCACAATTACTGAGCCTGCGCGTCTGGAGCCTGTGCTCCGCAACAAGAGAGGCCGCGATAGTGAGAGGCCCGCGCACCGCGATGAAGAGTGGCCCCCGCTTGCCGCAACTGGAGAAAGCCCTCGCACAGAAACGAAGACCCAACACAGCCATAAATAAATAAATAAATAAATAAATAAAATTAAAAAAAAAAAAAAAGCTGTGAAAATGTATTGAAAAACTTAGGAAAATATTTATCATACATATTAATGTGAAACATCAAGATGCAATGTTTTCTATGAGGCATCATTTCTTACAGGACCGTCTGTTTACAGCACTGCCTCATTCTCAGCCTTCTGTCCATGGCTTCCACAGCTGATCCAAAGAGATCATATCTTCCAGCTCATGGAGGATGGTCTTATGAATCATATTTTTCTATTTCCTGGATTAAATAATTTTCATAGGTGGGATGCCCCACAGAGTCTTAAGACTGGTTGTAAATTTTCTGGATTCAAAGTATTTTCCCATAAGCTTTATTGCAAAAGTGTGTGTCCAAGATGCTTATTCAGGATTGAGGAGAGCTCTCTCTAGACTGTGTTTGTCAGCAGGCCTCGTGGAGTGGCTTGACCCGGCCCTGAAGACTGACCATCCCCTCGCTTATGGTCACACAACTAGATTACATTCCCCAGACTGCCTTGTTAGGTGTGGTCATGTGGCCAAGTTCTAGCAAGGGAAATGTGAACAGAAGTAATGTCTGCTATTGGACGCCTGGTCCATCAAAGACTCCCTGCTCTGTCCCGCTCCTCTGGGTTGATGTACACATGCATGGAGGCCACTTGCTGAAGATGGAAGGGAGCTGGGTTTCTAAACAGCTGCTACGAAGAGAGTTGCCCACGGATTGGGAACACATGCTTTGGACCTGAAGCAAGTGAGAAATGACCTTCTATGTGTTAAACCACTGAGGTTTAGAGCAGGTAGCACTGCCCTGATATAGCTCTGTAGTAGAAGACAGAGACTATACGTTCACGTATCAAAGCAGCAATCTGCCACAGTAGCAGATAGAGAAATTCTCCCAATTAGATGGTCATTTAAGGGTCAAGGAAGAGCCCGTTCAGCTTGTTCGCCAGCACAGATTGCTAGAGAATCAGTTCCTAGCTCCCAGTGATCAGGTGACTAACGTTCTTGTGGACCATGTAGGCTAGTTTCTACTTCGGTTTCTGAAGGAAAGCAGCAAGCCCAGTTTCCTGTAATGAGGGAACAGGATGGTTGACAGCTGAACAGAAAGGACACAGTCAAGTGGACCATAACACCTGTAAGCAGTGGTCAAGGTGACGCCCCGCCTCTTGGATGCATGTTTTGCCCCTGCTATGGAGTTGCCTTTGGGCCCGGATTTTTCTGTTTCTCACTGAATGCAGGCCAGGAGTCTTTTGGCAGCGCCACGTGTGTGACTGGTACCAAATTAGAATGTTTGGGTCATAGAATTTTCTAGGTTTTTCTGTATGGGGTGTTTCTAAAATTACTGCAGTGGAGGCACTGCAGTAAGTGCTTTGCCTGCCTCATCACTTTCAATACTTGAAACTATCCTGTAACCAGTCCTATTATTGTAAACACATCCTACTACTGTACCTATCTTACAATGGAGGATATATTAAGCTCATTACTGGTGGCCAGCTTCTCAACTAGGGAGAAAAATAACATAATTAGGGAAGGAAAGAAAGAAAGAAAAGCTAGTATTCTCTTGGTCGGGCTGGAAAATATCCCAGTGAACAAGAGACAGGGAGATACAGAAGGGGACGGGAGTTATAGCATTGATGAAGGAGACTTGCCTTCTATCAAAGGAAAGATTGCTTTATATTGTCACTGTTATTGATTTTTAATCTTTAATGTGGTTTGCTGGCCCATTTCCCTGGTTATGAGGAATCCACTTATGCATGGGGAGAACGGCCCTTTTTTTGTTTACCGAGGGGAAAAGTCAGCTTTTCTCAACCGATCCAAAAGCCTATAATTCATTTTATGCCGTGTGGATAATGGATGGACATACTAAACAGAACAGATGGCATGTGTACCCTTGGACGTGAGTGGAATTCCCTTTTCAGGTATACAGCTGGAGGACAAATTACAATGCCCGGCTACTAGCTTATATCTTATGACTCCAAGATATTCTCTCCACGGGCACAACAGGATTGATGTGAGCCGCCATCACCCAGCTTCATGCTTCTTTAATGTGTGGAAGAGATGAAATACACGAGTAGGTATAGTCCCCAGCCTGCACCAGGGCTCCTCCTGTCTCCAGCCCACCCCACGGTTTACTTGTTGGAATTATGACTCCTCAAACTCAGTGTTCTACAAGCCCCTTCTACTTCCTGTCTTTCTATTTTGTAATAAATATACTATAGGGGGTAGCCTGAAAGTTTTCTGTTGTTGCAGACCTTGGGTCTCTTGTTCAAAACGTGGAGGAGGAACAAGATGCTGCCTTAAAGTTCTTCAGGAAAGAACGTTTGCTCTACTTCATGTGTGTATCAGCCCCTGTCACCAACCATAAGTCTCTTTTTGTCAGCATAAACCTTCCGAATGTTGGGAAATTGCATACAGTTACAGTAGTTGATTTGGTGTATGTGCCTGCACGTGTGTTTGTGTGTGTGTGTGTTTTTCTCTCTCCAAATTTTCATAAGAATTTCAAGGGAATTGAGAATGGCAAAATCACCATCTTAAACAAGAAACTTAACACTTCATTTTGAAAGAGGGCTTAAAATGTGTGATATTTTTCAACATAAATTATATTAGTGAATTCAAGACCCTTGTGATATTCTCTGTTTGATGTTTTTGCCCTTTGGCCTGAAGCTCTTAAAGCCTATTTAAATAAGGAAATGGTCCACTATTACTCAAGTACATGTTTCTCTTGGCCCAAATAATCTGGCCTCCTATTGAAAACACTGTGAAAATCCCCAGACAGACACCACTAGGAAATGGATAACTTCACATTCAATGATGGGAAGCATTTTCCTGAAAGACTCAGGAGCTCCCTTTCAGAGATGGAGTGAATCAAGGTTAATTTACATTTCTGAACCTATTGTCTGCATTGTTATATGCTGACACAATTGAGTTTCTAAGAGACAACCAAAATAATATAATAAAGCACAAATGTAATGCTATTAAAAGCCAGGAATGGCCATGATTAATTACCACCAAAGCTGGAGGTAAGAGGGGAGGGCTCCAGGAATCAGTTTAATTAATCACTCGGTTTAGAATTTTAAAAATTCCCTTAAGCTTGGTAAGAAAGGATTGGTGGAGAATAAAGGGTGTTTGCTGTTCAGGAAATTGACAACCAGAATTTTCTCCACACAGAAGTGGTCTCTTCTCAGAACTGCCATAAAGCAGTTTGGCTTCATCTCCCTGGCGCTCTATCATTTTTCTACTTTGTGTCAAGCTCCTCTATGGCCATGCCTTAGTTCTCCCATTCTAAATCAGTCCCTTCAGTCTTTTATTAGAAATCAAGTCTTAGTCATCTTTGTTTCACCTTCATCTCCAATCTACTCATCCAGACTTTCCTCCTACCACAAGCCCAGGCAGACTTGACAAATGAATGAATAAATGTTAGCAACTAGTTATGTTGGTCATCCTCCTCTCATCCTCATATTCTCCTTTTACAAAAGAAAGGGCTTCTGGCAGCCATAGTGGGCTAAGAAATAGTTAATACTAGAAAATGGACTGAAGGGTGTCCTTTGGTTTATGCTTCTGGGTCTGATTTATATCAAGATTTAGTTCTGTCTGGTCTGAGTGTATTGAACTGAGAGTTGATACAACTCTCACTGGAGAATAACAATCATCATTGCCAACACATGCTTGTGTTTAGTAGCATCTGTGCCAAGCACTTTGTATGCATTTACTGATTCTTCATAGTAATCCAATAAAATCCACTGCTAATTTTACACCTGAGAAGACTGAATTGTAGAGAGGTTACATAACTTATTTAAGATCACACAGCTAAGTAACACATCTAGGAGTAAAATCCATGTCTGTCTGGCTCAAAGCTTCAACTTTTAACCACAATTCTCCTTTCTTTAGAAGCTTTTTTTGTGTGACATCAGAACCCAGCTGCCTTACCATGGTAGAAGAAGAAGAGCAGTAATGTCGCATTCTGTGAAGATTCATTTAAAGCAAAGTTTCTCAACCTTAGCAAAATTAGCATTTTGGGCTGCATAATGCTTTGTTGTGGGGTCTGTCTTGTGCATTTCAGAACATTTTGCAGTTTTCTAGCCTCATCTACTAGGACACCAGTAGTACTCCTGCAGGTCCCTCCCACCTCCATTTTTGGCGACCAAAAATGTTTCCAGACATTGCCAAATCACCCCTGCTGAGAATCACTTGATTTAAAGTAAAAGAAATCCTCCTCGTTAGGATAGCATGTCTCAATAACAACTCAAGTAAAATACTAAATAGAAAGATACTGCAAGAGAAGGAACTTAGATGAAAACATTTAATCTCAGCTGAGTGGCCATTAGGGCACAATTTCCTGAGATGTTTACTTTAACATTCATGGCTTTCCAAGAAATGTGTATCAGAACCTTGGACAGCGGTTAGGGCCGCTGAGGCACTAACATAAATCTTCCCTTAAGAGATAACTGGAGGAGGAGCTTCAAGATGGCGGAAGAGTAAGACGCGGAGATCACCTTCCTCCCCACAGATACATCAGAAATACATCTACACGTGGAACAACTCCTACAGAACACCCACTGAACGCTGGCAGAAGACCTCACACCTCCGAAAAGGCAAGAAACTCCCCACGTACCCGGATAGGGCAAAAGAAAAAAGAAAAAAACGAGAGAAAAGAATAGGGACGGGCCCTGCACCAGTGGGAGGGAGCCGTGAAGGAGGAAAGGTTTCCACACACTAGGAAGCCCCTTCGTGGGCAGAGACTGCAGGTGGCGGAGGGGGAAGCTTCGGAGCCACGGAGGAGAGCACAGCCACAGGGGTGCGGAGGGCAAAGTAGAGAGGTTCCCGCACAGAGGCTCGGCGCCGACCAGCACTCACCAGCCCGAGAGGCTTGTCTGCTCAGCCGCCGGGGCGGGCGGGGCTGGGAGCTGAGGCTCGAGCTTCTGTCAGATCGCAGGGAGAGGACTGGGGGTGGCGGCGTGAACACAGCCTGAAGGGGCTAGTGCGCCACAGCTAGCCGGGAGGGAGTCCGGGAAAAGGTCTGCAGCTGCCGAAGAGGCAAGAGAATTTTTCTTGCCTCTTTGTTTCCTGGTGTGCAAGGAGAGGGGCTTCAGAGCGCTGCTTAAAGGAGCTCCAGAGACGGGCGTGAGCCACGGCTATCAGCGCGGATGCCAGAGACGGGCATGAGATGCTAAGGCTGCTGCTGTCGCCACCAAGAAGCCTGTGTGCAAGCACAGGTCACTCTCCACACCGCCCCTCCTGGGAGCCTGTGCAGCCCGCCACAGCCAGGCTCCTGTGATCCGGGGACAACTTCCCCGGGAGAACGCATGGCGCACATCTGGCTGGTGCAACGTCACGCTGGCCTCTGCCGCTGCAGGCTTGCCCTGCATCCTGTATCCCTCCCTCCACCCGGCCTGAGTGAGTCAGAGCCCCTGAATCAGCTGCTCCTTTAACCCCGTCCTGTGTGAGCGAAGAACAGACGCCCTCAGGCAACCTACACGCAGAGGCGGGTCCAAATCCAAAGCTGAACCCCGGGAGCTGTACGAACAAAGAAGAGAAAGGGAAATTTCTCCCAGCAGCCTCAGAAGCAGCGGATTAAAGCTCCACAAACAACTTGATGTACCTGCATCTGTAGAATACCTGAATAGACAACGAATCATCCCAAATTCAGGAGGTGGACTTTGGGAGCAACAATATATATATTGTTTTCCCTTTTTCTCTTTTTGTCAGTGTGTATGTGTATGCTTCTGTGTGTGATTTTGTCTGTATAGCTTTGCTTTTATCATTTGTCCTAGGGTTCTGTCTGTCTTTTTTTTAATAATTACTTAAAAATAATTTTTTCTTAATAATTATTTTTTATTTTAATAACTTTATTTTATGTTATTTTACTTTATTTTATTTTATCTTCTTTTTTCTTTCTTTCTTTCTATTTTTTCTCCCTTTTATTCTGAGCCTTGTGGATGACAGACTCTTGGTGCTCCAGCAAGGCGTCAGGGCTGTGCCTCTGAGGTGGGAGAGCCAGGTTCAGGACACTGGTCCACAAGAGACCTCCCAGCTCCATGTAATATCAAACAGCGAAAATCTCCCAGAGATCTCCATCTCAACGCTAAGACCCAGCTTCACTCAACGACCAGCAAGCTACAGTGCTGGACACCCTATGCCAAAAAACTAGCAAGACAGGAACACAACCCGATCCATTAGCACAGAGGCTGCCTAAAATCATAATAAGTCCACAGACACCCCAAAACACACCGCCAGACATGGACCTACCCACCAGAAAGACAAGATCCAGACTCATTGACCAGAACACAGGCACTAGACCCCTCCACCAGGAAGCCTACACAACCCACTGAACCAACCTTAGCCACTGGGGATAAACACCAAAAACAGCAGAAACTATGAACCTGCAGCCCGCACAAAGGAGACCCCAAACACAGTAAGTTAAGCAAAGTGAGAAGACAGAGAAACACACAGCATATGAAGGAGCAAGGCAGAAACCCACCAGACCTAACAAATGAAGAGGAAATAGGCAGTCTACCTGAAAAAGAATTCAGAATAATGATAGTAAAGATGATCCAAAGTCTTGGAAATAGAATGGAGAAAATAAAAGAAACGTTTAACAATGACCTAGAAGAACTAAAGAGCAAACAAACAGTGATGAACAACACAATAAATGAAATTAAAAATTCTCTAGAAGTGGTCAATAGCAGAATAACTGAGGCAGAAGAACGGATACGTGACCTGGAAGATAAAATAGTGGAAACAACTACTGAAGAGCAGAATAAAGAAAAAAGAATGAAAAGAATTGAGGACAGTCTCAGAGACCTCTGGGACAACATTAAACGCACCAACATTCGAATTATAGGGGTCCCAGAAGAAGAAGAGAAAAAGAAAGGGACTGAGAAAATATTTGAAGAGATTATAGTTGAAAACTTCCCTAATATGGGAAAGGAAATAGTTAATCAACTCCAGGAAGCACAGAGAGTCCCATACAGGATAAATCCAAGGAGAAGAAACACGCCAAGACACGTATTAATCAAACTATCAAAAATTAAATTCAAAGAACAAATATTAAAAGCAGCAAGGGAAAAACAACAAATAACACATAAGGGAATCCCCATAAGGTTAACAGCTGATCTTTCAGCAGAAACTCTGCAAGCCAGAAGGGAGTGGCAGGACATACTTAAAGTGATGAAGGAGAAAAAACTACAACCAAGATTACTCTACCCAGCAAGGATCTCATTCAGATTTGATGGAGAAATAAAAACCTTTACAGACAAGCAAAAGCTAAGAGAATTCAGCACCACCAAACCAGCTTTACAACAAATGCTGAAGGAACTTCTCTAGGCAGGAAACACAAGAGAAGGAAAAGACCTACAATAATAAACCCAGAACAATTAAGAAAATGGTAATAGGAACATACATATCAATAATTATCTTAAATATAAATGGATTAAATGCTCCAACCAAAAGACACAGACTGGCTGAATGGATACAAAAACAAGACCCATATATATGCTGTCTACAAGAGACCCACTTCAGACCTAGGGACACATACAGACTGAAAGTGAGGGGATGGAACTGGAGTAGCAATTCTCATATCAGACAAAATAGACTTTAAAACAAAGACTATTACAAGAGACAAAGAAGGACACTACATAATGATCAAGGGATCAATCCAAGAAGAAGATATAACAATTGTAAATATTTATGCAGCCAACATAGGAGCACCTCAATACATAAGGCAAATACTAACAGCCATAAAAGGGGAAATCGACAGTAACACAATCATAGTAGGGGACTTTAACACCCCACTATCACCAGTGGACAGATCATCCAAAATGAAAATAAATAAGGAAACACAAGCTTTAAATGATACATTAAACTAGATGGACTTAATTGATATTTATAGGACATTGCATCCAAAAACAACAGAATACACATTCTTCACAAGTGCTCATGGAACATTCTCCAGGATAAATCATATCTTGGGTCACAAATAAAGCCTTTGTAAATTTAAGAAAATTGAAATTGTATCAAGTATCTTTTCCAACCACAACGCTATACGACTAGATATCAATTACAGGAAAAAATCTGTAAGAAATACAAACACATGGAGGCTAAACGACACACTACTTAATAACCAAGATATCACTGAAGAAATCAAAGAGGAACTCAAAAAATACCTAGTAACAAATGACAGTGAAAATGCAACAACCCAAAACCTATGGGATGCAGCAAAAGCAGTTCTAAGAGGGAAGTTTATAGCAATACAATCCTACCTTAAGAAACAAGAAACATCTCAAGTAAACAACCTAACCTTACACCTAAAGCAATTAGAGAAAGAAGAACAAAAAACCCCCAAAGTTAGCAGAAGGAAAGAAATCATAAAGATCAGATCACAAATAAATGAAAAAGAAATGAAGGAAACAATAGCAAACATCAATAAAACTAAAAGCTGGTTCTTGGAGAAGATAAACAAAATTGATAAACCATTAGCCAGAGTCATCAAGAAAAAATGGGAAAGACTCAAATCATTAGAATTAGAAATGAAAAAGGAGAAGTAACAACTGACACTGCAGAAATACAAAGGATCATGAGAGATTACTACAAGCAACTATATGCCAATAAAATGGACAACCTGGAAGAAACAGACAAATTCTTAGAAATGCACAACCTTCCGAGACTGAACCAGGAAGAAATAGAAAATATGAACAGACCAGTCACAAGCACTGAACTTGAAACTGTGATTAAAAATCTTCCAACAAACAAAAGCCCAGGACCAGATGGCTTCACAGGCGAATTCTATCAAACATTTAGAGAAGAGCTAACACCTATCCTTCTCAAACTCTTCCAAAATATATCAGAGGGAGGAACACTCCCAAACTCATTCTACGAGGCCACTATCACTCTGATACCAAAACCAGACAAAGATGTCACAAAGAAGGAAAACTACAGGCCAATATCACTGATGAACATAGATGCAAAAATCCTCAACAAAATACTAGCAAACAGAATCCAACAGCACATTAAAAGGATCATACACCATGATCAAGTGGGGTTTATCCCAGGAATGCAAGGATTCTTCAATATATGCAAATCAATCAACGTGATACACCATATTAACAGATTGAAAGAGAAAAACCATATGATCATCTCAATAGATGCAGAGAAAGCTTTTGACAAAATTCAACACCCATTTATGATAAAAACCCTCCAGAAAGTAGGCATAGAGGGAACTTTCCTCAACATAATAAAAGCCATATATGACAAACCCACAGCCAACATCGTTGTCAATGGTGAAAAACTGAAACCATTTCCACTAAGATCAGGAACAAGACAAGGTTGCCCACTCTCACCACTATTATTCAACATAGTTTTGGAAGTGTTAGCCACATCAATCAGAGAAGAAAAAGAAATAAAAGGAATCCAAATTGGAAAAGAAGAAGTAAAGCTGTCACTGTTTGCAGATGACGTGATACTATACATAGAGAATCCTAAAGATGCTACCAGAAAACTATTAGAGCTAATCAATGAATTTGGTAAAGTAGCAGGATACAAAATTAATGCACAGAAATGTCTTGCATTCCTATACACTAATGATGAAAAATCTGAAAGGGAAATTAAGAAAACACTCCCATTTATCATTACAACAAAAAGAATAAAATATCTAGGAATAAACCTACCTAAGGAGACAAAAGACCTGTATGCAGAAAATTATAAGACTCATGAAAGTAATTAAAGATGATACAAATAGATGGAGAGATATACCATGTTCTTGGATTGGAAGAATCAACATTGGAAGAATCAATGACCTAAATAGACATTTCTCCAAAGAAGATATACAGATTGCCAACTAACACATGAAAGAATGCTCAACATCATTAATCATTAGAGAAATGCAAATCAAAACTACAATGAGATATCATCTCACACCAGTCAGAATGGCCATCATCAAAAAATCTAGAAACAATAAATGCTGGAGAGGGTGTGGAGAAAAGGGAACCCTCTTGCACTGTTGGTGGGAATGTAAATTGATATAGCCAGTATGGAGGTTCCTTAAAAAACTAAAAATAGAACTACCTTATGACCCAGCAATCCCACTACTGGGCATATACCCTGAGAAAACCATAATTCAAAAAGAGTCATGTACCAAAATGTTCATTGCAGCTCAATTTGCAATAGCCAGGACATGGAAGCAACCTAAGTGTCCACCAACAGATGAATGGATAAAGAAGATGTGGCACATATATACAATGGAATATTACTCAGCCATAAAAAGGAACAAAACTGAGTTATTTGTAGTAAGGTGGGTGGACCTAGAGTTTGTCATACAGAGTGAAGTAAGTCAGAAAGAGAAAAACAAATACTGTATGCTAACACATATATATGGAATCTAAAAAAAAAAAAAAAGGTCAGAAGAACCTAGGGGCAAGACGGGAATAAAGATGCAGACCTACTAGAGAATGAACTTGAGGATACGGGGAGGGGGAAGAGTAAGATGGGACAAAGTGAGAGAGTGGCATGGACATATATACACTACCAAACGTAAAATAGCTAGCTAGTGGGAAGCAGCTGCATAGCACAGGGAAATCAGCTTGGTGCTTTGTGACCACCTAGAGGGGTGGGATAGGGAGGGTGTGAGGGAGACACAAGAGGGAGGAGTTATGGGGATATATGTATATGTGTAGCTGATTCACTTTGTTATAAAGCAGAAACTAACACACCATTGTAAAGCAATTATACTCTTAATTATACTAATAAAGATGTTAGAAAAAAAAAGATAACTGAGGACCAGAAGCATTCCTAGGACATTTAGTACATGTGAAGCCAACTTCCAAGATTTTCACCCTAACAAAATCCAGTTAAAATGGTCATTGAGAGGGCTTTTTCAGGCGAATAGCCATAAAGGAGCACTTTGAGAGGAAATATGTGGAAAAGTAGGGACGCCACCCTAAATTTGCCATGGTAACAGGGCCCGGTGTTTTTTTTTTTTTTTTTATAATTTTTTTTTTTTTTAAATTAATTAATTTATTTATTTTTGTCTGTATTGGGTCTTCGGTTCGTGCGAGGGCTTTCTCCAGTTGCGGCAAGCGGGGGCCACTCTTCATCGCGGTGCGGGGACCGCTCTTCATCGCGGTGCGCGGGCCTTTCTCCATCGCGGCCCCTCCCGTTGCGGGGCACAGGCTCCAGACGCGCAGGCTCAGCAATTGTGGCTCACGGGCCCAGCCACTCCGTGGCATGTGGGATCTTCCCAGACCAGGGCTCGAACCCGTGTCCCCTGCATTAGCAGGCAGATTCTCAACCACTGCGCCACCAGGGAAGCCCAGGGCCCGGTGTTTTAATGCATTGCTCACATGTGAATTTCAGGTTTGTTTGTTTTTTTAAATTAGTAACAGGGCAGCTCCCTTCCAAACCTCCCATCTGCCATCACTACAGGAATGGAGGCATAGTTCTTGGTTTGGATAATTCTGCTACAGTTCTCAATAGAAGATTACAGATAATTAACTTCTAAACAAAAGATGAATTAACTGAATTCACTGAGGGACCTTTGCATTTCTAAAAGGGACAAAAGCTGAAAAGTCAAGAATTTTTAAACGTTCTAATGGTAGAAACAGAGGCAGTGACTTTGGAATTCTTAGCTTTGAGTTGGATGTGGTGAAGGCACTCTTCTGATTAGCTCCTCATATTTTACCTTGTGCCCATCACCTTGGTCTTCCTGCTCACTAGAAAAAATTCCATGATAAAAAATGGCAATCTTAAGCTGACTCAAGTTTTGATCAACAAGTACAAGGGGACCCTGAAAAGTACTAGTTGTATGGCTTGCTGTGAAGAGTAAGCATAAGGAAAGGCAGCTCTCGTTATGATAAGTACTTGGTCACATTTTTGAAGAATGTTGATTTTGAAAACTACTGTTGTAATGAGAACATTTTGGAAATTATGTGGGAAAAATCCTAGCTTCTCCCCTTACCTGTTCTGTGACTTGGGACATGCCATTCAATTTCTTTGAACCTCAGTTCTTTCCTCTGTAAGATGAAGATAACAGTATCTACACCGAAGAGTTGCTAAAGGGTAACGTGATTTATTTTCTCCTTTTTCCTTCTGGGATTTTCTGTGTTTGGCGGGAACGGTATAAGCTATTTAAGGACATCATATATACTATTATTCCTGTACAAGGTGATTTTTGTCCCTTTCTGTGTATTCAGGGCTGCATTCATTCACCCAGTAGTTTGATTTTTCTCTGCTGCCAGACAGCAGTTAGAAACAGAAAGAGGTCCTGAATACTCCATCCACTTTGAGAAGCTCTTTCATACACTCTGTGCTGCACAAATATCTATTATTTTCTATTATTTATGCTGCTGTCATTTCGATAAGACCTCACATAGCTTATATTTTGTTAAAACAGGGACACCATTCAGATTTCATCTGCTGACACGCTTTGGCATCCTTGGAGAGGCTGGGAGGCAATGTGCCAAGCCGTCCACACAAGGCTCAGCAGTTCCTTCGCCTTCATCATTCTCCCATTTCCTGCCCTGGCCTCGTTCTCTGGATTGGTAAGATTCTTTAGAAATGCCTGCAAGGGGCCACCTTGGAAAACCAGGTAAGGGAACTGAGTATAGGGCTCCAGGCTCTCCATACCCACTTAAATCAGAGCAGCTTAGAGTTAATCTATTTTTAATATATTAGAATTATTCATGAGATTTTTTAGAAAACAGTTGTATTACTAAAAAGACACTTGAACACACTTGAAGTGGTGCCTTTGGGGCTTTACGTGGAAACCTCCAATCCCTCCCTAGACTGGATGCACTCGTGGTTTTGTTTAAAACCAATGATTTAAATAGCTACAAAAATGTGAAGAATGTTCAGGGAGGAGAATTAAAGTGGTCAAAACTTGGAAGGGTCCGGAACCAGAAAACTTGTGAAAACCAACAACTGCTTTCTGTCTTTTTCTTCACAACAACACTCAAAAAAATTTTTTTGTTTGTTTCTCACTATCTTCACTTCCTCCCCTGCCATTCACAATTTAATCCAGTCTTACTTACTTCCATCCTCATCACTCCATTAAAACCAAAGCCCTCCTTGTAATTAAATGAAGTGAACATTTTTCAGTCCTTATCTCTCTTGACATCTCAGCAGCATCTGATACCACGTCCTTCTTCTTGAATCCGTGTTGATCCATTAGACTCCACGGTCTCAGACGCTTCTGGTTGTTCTCCCCCTCACCCATCTTCCTGGAGGATTCCTTGTTTTCCTTCCATCCCATCAATGTTGTTCTAGGTTCTCTTGTCTCACGGTTCTGTCTTCTTCAGTAAACTCATTCACTCCTATGATTCAATTATATCCAAGTGCTAATGACTTTTTTTTTAACATCTTTATTGGAGGACAATTGCTTTACAATGGTGTGTTCGTTTCTGCTTTATAACAAAGTGAATCAGCTACACATATACATGTTTCTTCCCACCTTGAGTGGTAGACTCACAAATCCTCATTGGTACTGCGCACCGGCACCTCAGTTTCAAAATGTCCGAAGTCTAGTTTATCATCTTCCCCGTCACCTAGTCTTACATTTTTTTGCGTAGGCATCACTGCCACGCTCTGCATAGTTGCCCAAGCCAGTTCCTGGTCGTCATTCTTGACTCCAGGATCCTCAGCTTTGCCTCCCTCTCCTCCTCCCTCAGGTTTAATCGGTCATGGGGGCACCATGTTGATTGCCAAGTGCTTCTCGTATCTTTCTGCTTCCCTTCTTCTCCACTTCAAGTTCTCAGTTTCACTTGCCCTCACCTATCATCAAAACAGCAGAAGTGACCGCCTAGCTGGTCTCCCAGCATTTAGTTGTGCCTTCTACTCATTTCTCATACTTCAGGCACATTGATCTTTCTAGAACACAAATTTAATTAGATCTATGCTTTAACATTTTTTTAATTGTTTCTTATATTTCTTTGGTATACTCAAACTGTTTTAACATGAAGTATAAGACAGTGTATAAGATTACTCCAGCTTAGCTTTAAAGCCTCATCTCTTGGTATTCTGTCAAAATGGGAATTACACATGTTCCTTGTTCTATGGCCTTTCCATGTGTTGCTCTTGCCTTTAGCTGTAATGGTCTTCTTCTAGTTCTTTACTTAACTAACCCTGACTTAGTCTTCAAATCTCAGTGTACACATTACTTCCTGCAAGAAGTATTTACTATTTCCCCAAGCCTTGGTGAATTTCCTGCCCATGTTCTCCCATAGCCGTCCTTCCTTTTTGTATATGAGCATGTATCCCATTGTATTGCCATTGTCTGTTTAGCTTTTCTATCCCCCACCTAGACTCTAAGCTTAAAGAAGACAGAAACCTGTTATATCCCTAGCATTTAGCACATTTAGTGTGCTTGGCATTTAGTGAAGAATCCCCCATTAATGAACAAATGAATGTCCTCTAGAGAATAAAGGGGAAGGTGTCTTAGATTAGGTTCTCAAGATAGTTGGCATTTGAGGTGTATGAAAAGAAGGCACTAACAACAGGCAAACAGTGGGGAATTTGGTTCCAGCATGAAAGGGATCATTTAACATCATTTGGAATATGAGCCCTGTAAGCCATATAAGACAAGTTATGCATAATTTAAGGAGTTCTGGAATTGACCACATAGATGCAAAATCAGGCTAGATTTTTTAGACTGGATGTCTGGGACTGATATGGGAGAATACATGTTAAAAAGGGTAAACCTGAAAAGTAACAGAGACTCCCAAATATAAGCCCATTTGGTGGGGAACAGTGCTCAATCAGTAACTACTCAACAGATATCTTCCATAAGCAAGAGCTAGGCTAGGTCCTGAGGATTCAGAAACAAGTAAGCCATATTTCTTGATTTAACGAATTCACAACATTGAGAGAAAAACCACTACAAAAAACAATAAGGACTCACTGCACTGAACTGGCAAGCACAAAAGCAGGAGTGAAGAGAATATTGTAACTGCATACAGAAGGGAACCACTAACTCTACTTTTCAGAGAGACTTTCCAGAAGAGATGACAATTGAATTAAGCCACGAAGAACAGATGAGTAGGATTTAATCTGACAGAGAAGAGAGGAAGGGGAACTTTAGGAAATTCTGCACAGAAAAAGCAGCAATCCTGGGGCAAGAATTGTTAGGAAAAGGCTGGCATATTCAGGAATGGCAAGCAGACTCATGAAACCAATCATGAAGTTCATGGAGGGTAGTGCAGGGTGACAAGGAGGAAAGGCCAGTAAAACTTTTACACCCATATTAAGTGACTAAAAGCATTGAGTTGACACCAAGTGTTTTTTAAGGAAATTAGTGACATAATCAGGTATAATTTTAAGAAAATCTCTCCAATTGATTGGAAAACAGAGATACTAAAAGAAGTAGTGTTTAGATGAGGGCTAAGGCAACTCCAGGGGTCTTTGGGCACCTTCAGATGTAAATGGCTTACTCTTAGAGATGAAGGCCTGTGTGTGGCAGGGGAGGAAGTGGCTGTGTATGTGGCAGGTGGGTATGTTGAAGGAGAGTGTCTGAGGTACAACCTCTACTTCTCCAAACCCTGGATTTTCTTACCAGTGGTGCCTTAGCAATCTTATTCTTTCACACAGGTTGAGAAGGTCAAATTTCTGAATTAATTACATGAGGTGAAGGACAACTTAGAGAAAAGATAATGAAGTATATCACAGGAAATAAAACAAGGTATTTCTTAATCTTTAAAATGATTTCTTGCTAAGTAAATCCATCTGCCAGGTTTCATCTTGTCTCTTCAGAGTACTTTTCTAGGTGCTAGGGCAGTATTTTCCCTCAGCATATTATATATGAAATATCAAAATCCCAGGTATGTTCAGAATGCTAAGATCAATGCATTTGCTAAAATATCAATACAACAAGAGCAGCTGGCTTTTTCTGTTCCCTGGGGGGGAAAAAAAAAGTCTTCCTTAATATTCCTGGCAGATCTGTCATCTCTTCCTCAAGCCAAGTGACAAGTGAGTTATACAATGGGGCTTCAAAAGGTTCTAACCATATTGTACAGCAGATGCTTTGAAACTATTATTCAGAGAGTCTTTCCAGGACCCCTATTGCCCTCTGATTCCCTTGAAGTGATTTATGACCTACTCTCTCTTTGCATCAGTTACATTATGACTACATTAGTCCAAAAGATGCATTAACCTTACCTCTACTTCAATTTCTCTGAATCCTCATCCCCCCACACACACGTACCTCACATCTCACCACCATATATACACATTATGCTCTTTCATATATTGTCTAAAGCAGGGTTATTTTCATAAATGTATTAGTACCAAAACAGCCTGTTTGATATATACTGAACTTTTACCTAATTCACTAGTCCTGGTCCTTTCTGCTTTTGTGCCGCCATAAATCCTCCAGCACCTTTCATTTTGGATAATGATCTTTCTTCTCATTTCTATTTCATCTTATTTCCCAATCAATCTCAGCTTAAAATTAACCTGGGTTAGCACTTCACACAATGCTCACCTTATATGAAATTCTATAGGTCGTCCTTCGATCCACATTTTAGAGGTACTCAATAGTGTTCATTCTAATGCTACTTTCAATGAAATCTTATCTTTGACATATTGAGACTACAAAATACTTTGAATACAAAATACTTTGCATTTATAGATCTTGTTGAATTCATGACTGTTACCTACACAGCAGCAAATCATGAAAATTAGGGTTGGAAAAGTCTTATTAGGACTGAGAGTCCATCCCCAGAGGCTGTGTAAGAATGTTACTTATAATTCAAAATTTATTAAGCCCCCAAAATGCACTAGGCTCTTTATAGAACAAAAAGCTGGACAAAGTCAGAGCGTAAGTTATTTATAATAAGGCACCATCACCTTGTTCATTTTTCTCTTTAAAGGACTCCAGAAATGGGACTTTGAATGTTTTCCACAAACAACAATTCTATGGCTTGATAAATTTTTCTGATGAGAAGTTTATTCCTGGTATCTAAGAGAAGCTTAATTCACCTTATGCCAGTTAATAGTCAGGAGTAAAATAAACCTACCCATGAACCTAGAACATGAACCCTGGGAGTAACTTCTTTTAGAGTTTCTCTCAATTTCTTTTCCTATCTTGAAGCAGGACAGAGGAAAACCAATTCACGACAAATATTTGTTTACATATTTTATAATAATTGAATAGCTGAATAATGCTTCCGTGCTCTTTCTTTTCTCCCTCTTTTGATAAAAATACATTTGTAAATATACCTGTCACTTAATACAGTACATTACACAGTATTTGACACATGATCAGCATTCAATAAATTTTTTTAAGTGTATATATAAGACAGTTTTTTCAATAACATGATTGCGGTATGTATGACTTATCTTTGTATTGTTAGACTGAGAATATGAGAGAAATATACTAGTACTTTGAGTATTCACCGTGCTTTATAAAATCCACTGGTTCAAATACACAGTTCCTTAGTGAATCTCTAAGATATACAGATTCCCAAGACATAGAGTATAAGTTAACCAACACTCAAACCAGGAATTTTTTTTTTTTTGCCAGTTATGTATTTATAGAAAGATAATCCCCTGGCTTTAAATAGATATGTACATACAAATATGAACAAACTTAAAAAAATACAAACCCTTGGCTCATAAGGGGGCTGCCGGGAGCCCCTCTATCCTTCCCCCTCACCGGAGGGCAGAAGGCGTGAATCTGTTTTATAAAAATTATTAGTTTTGGCCATCCCTGCAGCAACAAGCATGAAGCTGGGTGATTACTCACGAGGTGAGAGTTCCCACTCTCTGAACTCTATGTATATCCTATAATTAGGGTTACATGCTTTCTTGTTCTGTCTTTTTACTAGTATATTGGGGCAAAGGAGGGGGCTCCCTCCCGAAATGGGTCAAGAAATAATACAGACACGTTTAAAAAGAGGGGGGAAGTGTCATCTGCTGTAGAAGCAAAAGACAAGACAAAGGGATACAGACCCCAGGGAAATACCCAGTTCCCACACTACTATGGGAGATATGGTCCAGCCCAGGTCCAGGCCCTTAGGTTCTTTGTTTTATTCACCCTCTATTTCTTTGGTATTGTCAGAAGACAAGACTCAGTTCCTGGGTGCTGGTGGAGGAGGGACAGTGGTTCCAGGGCTTCCTACAAGTACTGAGTGAACAATTTGAGCTTAAAATTTTACCTTTTTTAAATATTTAAAAATAAATCAAACTCCATCCTGTGCTCTACACAGCCCTCTTGACTCCCTGACATTGATTTGAGGAAAGAGAGGGGGTGTCAACGTTGGAAGGGCGTCCTCACTTTCTTCCACCGCTTCGGTTTGGTTTCTGCCTTGCGTACTGTGCTGTTGGGCTTGGAGGCTGCAGTGGTTCCAGGGCCCAGCTGAGGAGCTGCAAAGAAGTTCCCTTTGGACATCTGGCCTGGGGGTACTTGAAAGACCTGGCTCAAGAAATCCTGAAGGTCAGCAGGAGGGGCATCTGTGGTAGCTCTCTGCCGCCCACTGGTGCCTGGCCTCCGTGAACCAAATGAGATGTGATAGGGGGCTCTGCGGGTATCTGGGGAGATTCCCACACGCTGGCATCCAGCCCACTCTGTGATGTCATACACCTTTCTCTCCATCAGCGCAAAGTAGGTGATCTTGAGGCCCAACATGCTTGACTCGGCCCAAAAGTCTCCTTCCTCAGCAGGATGCAGCCTGTTACACTCAGCACAGTAGCTGGCACTCCTAGGTTCCCGGTCCATTTCAAACCTCCTGTGCTTTCCCTGGCATCGGCCACACATCATAGTATTCATTGCTTCTTTGAGGTCCTCCTGCAGCTTGGACAGAAACTCATTCACTGACCGGCTCAGCTCATTCTCTGTCATTCGCTTCATCTCATATTCCTTCCACCTTTCAGGGTTTCTAACAATGTCCCAAGCTGCCCGCAGAACCTGGAAGGCCTCCTCAGGCCGGGGATGATTATTTTTGTCAGGATGAACCATCACTGCCAGCTGCCTATAGGCCTTCTTCAGTTCAACATCCGATGCTGTGGCTTCAACCCCCAACACATGAAAAGGGCTTAGCGCATCCTCAGGAACCCCAGCCATGGTCAACAGGCGAGCCACTTCATCCTCAGGCTGGCAGTAGCAACCACTAGCTACAGGTGCATTCCCCGCCTATTGGTCCTCTGCTCGACCCAAGGCAACTCCAGCCAACCCCACTGAACTATTCTTACCAGCTGCTGCCACGGCCTGCTGTCTCTCAGCAGAATCAGGCACCGCTGCCAGGTGGGAGAAGCCAGCCAAGAGAAGAGCCAGGAGGCTTTACCCCTCCGGCCTAACCGGTCACTCAGTCCCACCAGAAACCGCCAGCCCAACTGTAGACAGCCCAATAAAAGGGCCAGAGCCAGGAAAAGCAAAGCACCCAGTAGCCTGAAACGGGTGAAGAGCCCTGCCCCATAGCAAAACCCTTGGCTCGGAAATCGGGACATCACCTGGGCCCCGCCCCCCAGCCGCCCGGCCCAGACTCCCACCCAGACCCAAAAAAAGGTCCAGATCGCTGCCTTTCAGCTGCCTGCGTGCATGGATGAGATGGCCACGAGTTTCCACGTACTGCCCCACTAATACCAGCAGTTCCGTCAGCCACCGGCAGCCTGCCCGTCCACGCTGACGCAGTTCCTCTCCCCCCCACACTCCCAGTCCTCTGCGCTTATCTGCCCGACTCCGTTTCCGACCCAGCCGATGTCGACCAGGGGATCTGGGATCTCTGCGTCCACCCTCCCGAGTTCCCTCCTCGGCTGGAACGCGGTGCTGTCATCTCCGGGGTGCAGGTTTCTTTCCACTGGGCACACGTGAAGAACCACTGGGAAACTTAAGAGGTCCCCCCTCATCATATTCCTCTTCCAACTCTGCATCTTCCCCCAAAGCTGGAGAGGTACAATGGTGGCAAAAGTTGCTAGAAGAGCTGTCTCCTCCCTCAGAACAAGGCCCTTCAGGGATTCCAGGGGTTCCCTGGAAGTTACAAGCAGATGGAATGGAAAGAAAAGAAGGCTTCCCATCCTCCTGGTAGCCAGGCTCATTCTCTCTGGGGAGTTCCTGGTCCACTCCTGACTCTTCTGAAGATGCCTCACTCTCATCAGGGTCCTCTCCGTCCCTAGGGGGTCCTGGGCCCCTTGGAGGGCCGTGGCTTGGATCTGACCAGTGGGCTGGATTTGGGGGCTGTGTGTACTTAGGACTAGAGTGCTCTGTGAGGCAGCGGGTACCATTAGGAGCAGGCCCAGCTGAGTCCCTGAGTCCTGAGAATGAAAGTATGTCAGGGTCCACGGAGGGTCCTAAAGTCCTGAGGGAGGCACCACCACTCTGGTGGGCTCCACACAGCCCTCCTCCTCCGGGTGCTTCCGGGCCATGACCCCAGGGCTTCCTGAGGATTTTCCGTCACAGCCATCACGGTAAGTTCCGATGCCGAAGAGCGGCGGTAACTCCTCCCCCTCGAGCAGGTGGGCCGAGGGCCAGGGGGAGCTAGAGAGCAGCTCCTCCGGCTCCGCCTCCCGCCCACTCCACACCCGGAGTTTTGATTCCCATTCATTTTGACTGAAATATACCAATGTCTACTGGGTGAGGAGAGGTGGTGGGAATTATCAAGTAAACTAGTCTTGTCTCTTTTTTTTTTCTTTCACTGAGTTGATTGAACTGAGAAGTTATTGGTCTCAGACACAGACTTATTATTTAAATAAACAAGGAGATGCTATAGAAACTGTATAGCCAGTTGATGAACTGAATATATTATTGCATCTCATGACTATTTCAGTGCCAAGATCCATGTATTCAGTGCAAATACCTCGGGCTGCAATTTATAATCCATTCTCTCATCTTGGCTCCAGCAATAGAGTGATGATTATATTGTACTTAACTCCAAGATATTTTTAAAATCTCATGGTATTTGCCATATAATAAATGAGACACCGATCCTCAATTCTCCTGCCAAAGGGAAAATGGACACTGCTTACAATCTATCACACCCTTTCTCATATCTCCCTTACTACATCCTCACCCTAACCTAGCAGGCGACACATGGAGATGTATCATTAAAGTATTTGCCTGAAAACCAAAATATTTATCCTAAAGCAAATCTAATATTCTTAAATCTGTAGCCACAGGAGGTGAAGAAACGAAGTGTGAAAGTATTTGCATTTGAAAGTACAAAGACCTTCACTATTTAGATTAAATGATAGGCAATTGCAATAAAGCTTCGATGTGTTAGAAGCCTTGTTAGGAATGTACGTATGGGAGAAACCTGTAACAGCTCTGGTCTGCTAGTCACAGGCGTGTGCTCTTAGATCTGCTACGAACTAACCGTGTGACTTCAGAAACAACACACGTGCCTATGCTTAGTTTCAGTTCATTTGCTTGTAAAATAAAAAGATTGAACTAGATTATTCCCAGGGTCTTTGCTGCTAAGAAATCCCATGTATTTTTATTTTTATGCTTTAAAAATATTTTACAGATCTTAATATGAAACAGGATATGATTTGATTCTTGATATCATAACTATATACAATAAAAATCTGATATGACATTAAACATCCATAAGGTAAATATGAGGAATGCCATTCCTTACTGAGCATTGGCATTTAATCCTTTTTCACACCCCTGTAAGGACTGCATCGGTGTGCTACTTTACAGATGAGGAAACTGAAGCTGAAAGCAAATAAAGAATTTACTGTGTCACACCGTCTACTAAGAGGTGGAGCTGGGGTTAGAAGCCAGGTCTAACTGTAAAGCCTGTGCTTTACATCACACCAGGATGAATCAAGCAACAAATTAGAGTCTGGTCCTGTATTTCCAATTTCCACTTTTCTATTCCAGGAACCACTGGAACATAATAATGATACCTAATGTACATGAGTCTTTCCACTGTACTAAACGCTGTTCAAAGCACTTTTGTGTGTTATTTAAATTTACAACAATCCTAAAGGGAAACAGGAGGACAAATGGACAGAGAGGTCAAAGTCACAGATGTAAGTATGAGAGTTAAGATTTGAATCCCTATGTCTAATGTTAGAGCTTTACACAAGACAACTCTGGGTTTTAAATGGAAGTTCTTTCTTAAGCAAGTAGAGAAAATGCTTACAAAGCTGGGTTACTGCATTGTTATTTGAAAGAAAACCACTTCTTGGTGTCAGTCTTATTGTGGATCTAACTTTCAGGTATATCCAAAAGTAGCGTATTTTGCCAAATCACTACTCTCATGCCTTAGGTGCTCAAAAACATTTCCATCTGTTACGGCTGCGCATCTCCCTGCTTTGCCCCCTATTTTGACTTCAGTATTTATGTCTAACCTGTTCCCTTTCCGTATGTAGCCTGTGATGGGCTCCAGAAAACTCTAATAGGTTTTTGTTTGTTTGTTTGTTTTTGGCCGTGCCACGTGGCTTGCAGGATCTTAGTTCCCTGACCAGCCAGCCGACCAGGGATCGAACCCGCGCCCCCTGCAGTGGAAGTGCGGGGTCCCAGCCACTGGACCGCCAGAGAAGCCCCTCTAATAGGTTTGTGCGGACCATCTCAATAGTGAAGATAGCTTCAGTATTTTCAACAGTTGCGTATTTAGTAAGTGATACGTAATTTTACATGTGTAAAATGAATCATACTTTAATGCATTTTAAAGTACAGGAACCAAGAAGTAAGTGTATATATATAAAGAAGAGACTCTTTTTGTTTGCTTTTCATATGTATCTGCACTGGGTTCTCAATTTTTTTCACATATCAAGTTGTTGTAAAGGTTGCCATGGCAGAAAAATTTAATGTTTGGGAAAGACCATTTCTTAGGTTTGCTTTTTAAGAAAAAGAGTCATTTCAAGCCCTGTTGACATGTCACTCTTCGGTAAGACTTTCATTTATACTAAACATGCCTGACGTATCATCTTCATGGTCTTCTGTGACCTGGAAATGCTAAATTGTTCATTTCCGCAGAAGGGTTATGCTTCTGGCTGTGACACAGTGAATAAATCCATCATACTTCTGTCAGAAAGTAGTATCCCAATTTAGATTTCTTAACCCAAACAGTCTTACTGTGTCCACAGATAAAAACTGACATGAAAGAAAACCAGTTATTGACTGAATTCATCAAAGGTTTCCTTTCACCATCTTCAACCAACCAGCTCATGAAATGTACCCACTTTGCCGGGCCAGATTATATATGTCAGGATAGTCTGAAAGGTCATTTGGCCCCTGAGAATATTTTCACCTTACACAGTGAAAAGTCAAGTGGCATTTACCCCTATTACCTCCTTAATGTAATAAATATTGGCCACTGATCTTGATTATTTAGCCTCCGAAATGATACAACCGTAACCCTAACCCTAATACCTCCGCAGCTCCACAGAACTGCTCGTTTCAGCTGCAATGCTCACACTCACTTTTCTCTTTCAAACCTTTGCATAAACATCACTTTCTCTGTGAGGCTTGATCTGATCAGATCATTTAAACCTATCCCTGTACTCTCTATCTCTTCCCAATTCATTCTTCTCAACAGCGCTATTACATCTGATGTTCCATATATTTTTCTTGTTTTTAGTGCTCCCTACGTGAATATATGAATTCCATAAGGGCAGAGAGTTTTGACTCTTTTGCTCACTGCCATTTCCCTAGTTCCTAGCACAGTGCCTGGCCCATAGTAGGTGCTCAGTAAGGATTTATTGAACAAGCGAGGGAATGATATCCCCCCAAATAAAGGCTTGTAACATTTTTGGTATATCCTGTAATGGCCCAGATTTATATCTAAATATATCTTCTTATCAGGGATAGTCTATGAAGGGATTATTTTCTTTTCAAAACAATAACAAATATGTTCATTGGAACATTTGGCATCTTTTTTCAAAGATCTCAAAAGTCCAGAAACCTGGGAGTTGCACAGTTTGTGTCCTACTCTTGATTCACCATTGTCTCCAGCTGACTTTGTTCAAATCACTTAGATGTCAACTGCTCAAGAAAGTAAAATCTAGGCTAGAGGCTGCCATTCATAAAATAAATGATATTACATGTGAATAAATACAGGCTTACATTTAAAAAAAATCACTTAGATCTCAGAACCTCAGTTTTATGGGAATGTAAATTAAAGGACATAAGCTAAATGATGCCAGTTTTGTTCCACACTCTGAAATTCTATGATTCTTAGGATATTTTCTTCCATCTACTCAATGTTTTCAGCATTTCCTGTGTATAGAACATGTACTGGTTGATAAATAGACAAAATACAAAACCTAAGTGCTTACTCAATAGATATAGAAAATAAGGAATCAGGCAGATCTATTGATATTATCCAGGTTTTTATATGTAAATTTATGTGAAAGTTATTCAAAAAGTCAAATGCTTCCTTGCCATCACCTCCAACATTGACACTTCTGAACCTGTGAATTACACCCTACATAAGCACGGCTCCACAATTCTTTTTTTATCTAGATTACAAAACCACTGAACTGTCTTTTCATCTCACATGCTCTACTGAACATACTATGCAATTTTTCAACACCATAATTTGATCTGAGAACATCTGCAAAAAATCTGTAACACATTTTTTCCACTTCTCAGCACTTGACTTCTGAGCCTCTCCATATCAGGCATTCTTGCACAGTCTCTGTGACATTTTATTGAGCAAACCACCAGAAACACTTCTGTAGAGCTCCAATAGGACCAGAAAATGAATCTGATTAATGACATCGTTAACGGAATTCTTAATTACCTGCTCAAACTATGGATCAATCTGTTCTTTTAGAAATAAGAATCTTATGGCATTTCCCCCACTGTTATTCCTTATTTGAAATTCTTCTTATATATAATCAAGATTATCCCATGCATCTATTTATTTCCCCAAATAATCTAAGTTTCTGGAAAGAACTGCAAGTCTTTCCCTGTGGTTGGTGTTTGAAAAAGTGAGGAAGTTTAACTAAACGTTCAAATTTTACCTCAGTCATGCACACATAAAACCTGATGTGCGCTTTCTCTTGTTGTATTTGTTTATTCTATGCCTATTAGTCTTCCAGGTCTCATTTCCTCTTTTCCCCAGAAATTCAGCAAGAAATGCCACCATGTCCTTTGATTCCCGCCCCCCTCATTTTCCTCCCTCCTTTATTACTTGCATCCTAATATTCATTTATTTCCATCTTATTTTCTTATGGATTTCTAGCTATCTGCAACTTTCCTCTATTCTTTCTATTTATCCTTGGAGGATTTTATTTTTTATTTTCTGGTTCTGACAGTCTGGGTGGCTTGAACAACAGAAACTTATTTTCTCTCAATCCTGGAGGCTAGAAATTCAAGACCAAGGTGTCAACAGGGTTGGTTTCTTCTGAGGCCTCTTCACTTGGCTGTAGATGGGCGCCTTCTCTCTGTATCTTCAGAAGGTCTTCCCATTTTGTGAATCTGTGTCCTAATCTTTTATTCTTATAAGGATACCAGCTATATTGGATTAGGGCCCATCCACACGGCCTCATTTTACCTTAATCATCACTTTAAGTGCCCTTTCTCCAAATACAGTGACATTCTAAGGCACTAGGGGTTGAGATTCAACATATAAATTTTGGGAGAAACAATTCAGCCTATAACCGGTTCCCTCCTTTTTCTTTCCCTTTGGTTATTCAGCTACTATTTTTCTGTGCTTTCCTATTTTATTTTTTATAATTTGTATTTTTACTCTGGTCTCTATTCTTTAGACCTATCCCCTTTTCATGCCTCACGGACAATCTTATTCCCATTAACCTCCAAGGCCACTCACTGCCTAGAATCCCAGCAATAACAAACCTTTGTAACTTTTGGTTTTGAGACTAAAGAAAGGAGTTAGAAGATAAGACATGAAAGTGATGTATGCCTACTCCACCCTGAACCAAATGCTGGGAGGTCTTTTCCAGCCAGCCTACTGCCACAGCCAAGAACGAAAAGGGAGGCAAAAGGCCAGGCTGCCAGATTTTATCTTTGTGTTTGTTTCCATGAAGGACTAGAAAGATATTATCAATTTTGTTCACTTCAGACTTGCTGCTGACTCTTCACACTTAATAACTGAGCAGAAATACATCTGCTCTTTCATTGCCACTGTCTTTGCAGAAGGAAATGCTATGATCTTACCTCATGAAGTACTGCTCAGTGATTGTGTAGCTGCAGAACTCCGGAGAAGCTCTCCTTGCTTTTCTTACTCAGAGGAATGGGGAGACCAACATTCAGTCCCTGATTAACCGCTTCCTCTTTCAGTGTCCACCTCCATTCTCTTGCCCCAAGTGTTTGTTGAATCTGAGTCTTCATTCTTTCTCCCAGTCGAGAGTACAAGAGAGAGGCTACTACTCTTGGGACGTATCCTGCTGTGTTCAGTCAGTCCTGAGTTTCCCAGCAGGCAGAGAAGACATATGCTTAGGGCACTCTGCAAAGCAGGAGCAGCAAAATGATGTTTGAAAGAGTCTTAGGTTTAATAATGATTTTTCCTAAGAAAACCATAAAATGAGAAATCTTTGGGGGGAAATTAGATCTTTATTGGACTTTCTTACTTTTATTTTACATCTTGGTATTATTATTTTGTAATTTTTAATTACATATCTGGGAAGAATGGGTGCAACACAAGCTGCTCAGTGCCATTCTTTCTAATTGTCTTGGCCCAGCTTGTTTTCTATTTAAAGTGCAGTCAGAAATGATTAATTCTTCATTTTAAGAAGCTTGAGTACAAAGTGTTTTAAGTGCTCTTGACTGGAGTTAGTTTTCAAAGGCATTGAGTTTGAGTCATTGATAAAAGGAATGATTCAGAATAGTCACTGTTTCTGGGCTTGTAGCATTTTTATTTCATTGTGAATTGTACAAATATTTTTTCAAACTCCCTTAAATTCATACCTATTGATGTCTTGAGGTATTTAGTTCATGGGAACCAATCCAAAATAAATTCTTAGGATGCTTCCCCAAGGATTAAAGCTATAGAGTGACAGCTCAGTCCTTGGCCTGACCCCATCTGGAGGCTTCGGCTCCATGTAGACTCTAGGACATATCCTCCTCCCATCAGGGAGAATTTAAAGAACTCTAGGTTCAGAGTAAAGGAACCATCAAATTAGCCTCTTTGCCCTTCTTGGTCTCAAGGTCCAGTAACTGAGTTCCAGTACTGGTAAACTTTCAACTTCCCAGACCCTCTGGGATTGTAGCCTTTCTCCCACTCTTACCAAAAAAACTTGCTTTCAACTCTTGAATTACAGTGTCTCTTCACTAACAGAAGCTCATTCAATTTAAAGACAACACTGGGAAGGACTTACAGCACATATTAGCTCTGTTTTTTCTAAGTATCTTCTACTAGTTCTACTAGTGAGGAAATTAAAGCTCAGTGATTTGCCCCAAATCCCACATCTTGAAGCGAAATCTTCTGATTTGGCATGTATTGTTCTAATCTCAGCTCTACTTTTTCTCCCAAACAGACCCCTATACCCTATAGACAGTGTGCTTCCTGTTTTCCACAAATAATTTGACACCCAATTAAAGTAGAAAATTTCTAATGGGATTTAGACACCCAGTGATTATTCAAAGCAAAAATTAGAAAGAAGAGTCAAAGCATCTCGTCCGGATGTTGGAGCAGCTAAATGCCCTCAGAATCCAATACAGACTCCAGGCTTCCTTGTGGAGAAGAGGAAGCTAGTACTGGCACCTACTTGCCACCTCTTGCCCCACTCTTGCCCTTATTACATCACTTACAAAAGCACAAGGTTGAAAGTCTAATGCCGATTCTTGTCCACGCAAACTGAAGGTGCCTTTGGTTTAACTTCCCTTGCGTAGCAATTTCTAATACTATTTTTGTGTTGAACACTACAAAGAACAGAAAGTAAAGTAAATACTAGAATAATTTAAGAGTCAATGTTGCATTTACTAGGATTCTGCTTTTAGTTTATCTAAATATTTTCCGCCCAAATGAACTTTAAATGACTTGTATACAGTGTACATCCCCATCTCTACAAGAACCACTTGAATACTGTTGTAATTAATATGCACAGTCACAGAAATGTGTCCCATGAATATAAATACACTCTCCACATAGTGTACCTACATTTATACTTATTCTCTAAAATAAGCATCAACTGACATAGCCGGAGTGATGTGTACAATCGGTAGCAGAATACTGAGCATGCAAAATGTGCTAAAAAGGAGGCATACGTGGTAGGGCCAGTGTTGCGTATGTAGCAACACGAGTGCCGGGAGTCCTCTGTAGTAAAGTCCACTGGATGGGGCGCATCTTGCTGTGTGAAAAGCTTGCAATGTGTGAACACTGACGTATAACAATTGTAGGAGCAAATGATTTAAATGAGTCTCTACTAAAACCTCCAGAGGTCTATAACTGATTTTTAGTTTTAGTTTTACATCAGAGCAAAGCAAGAACAATTGAAAGAACTTCTTAAGGTAGAACTTCCTTTTTGCTGCTGGATGTGTCACTTGCTGGGAAAAGGGCTAAATGGTCAGAGCGCCAGCATGCTAGCTTTCCCAGCAGGCAAGGAGGAAGAAGGAGGGTTTATGAGTGGCCTCGGGTCCGGTCTTCTGTAGGATAATACCTGTGACAAGTGGGGAGGGGGCTGGTGCCCATCCTCACAGTGTGGTCGGAAATAGGAACAGGAAACGTGGGGCATTTTCCTCAATTAGTTTTATTTTACAGATGTGCAATTTGAGATCCCAAAAAGCAGTGTAACTGACTTAGGATCGCACAATTAGTGAATGGCAAATCCAGGGCCATATCTGGACTTCAGAATCCTCTGCATCTACGTGTTTGGTGTTTGGAGACAAGGTAGGAGATGAAGATATTCAACTGAAATTCAATACATGAGGCTACAGAGTAATTCACATCCGAAAAGTCTTTACCGTCACACTGACCTCCAAAAAATGAGGTAGAAAGTGAGCACTGATATCCAAGGGACCAATTACCATTAAGAAACCTGTTCTTTCCATCTGCTCCAAGAGCTGTTCGCACCCAGCTTCACATACTCTCAGGCCTTCAATCAATGGTAACAGGCCACTCATCTGTTAACAGTCATAAGGCAGGGGCAGAATTTCTGGGTCTGGAAGGATCTGAGAGGCCATCTATCCCATCACAGAAGTCTTCCCTGCAATATTACTAAGAGGTGAGGATGATTTCGCCTCTATTCTAGAACTTGCAGTGGCAGAAGCTAGCTATATTCTGAAACAGTGCGATCCATCGAATTGTGCTATTTATATGGAAATTGGAGATTAGGGCTACAAAGTATGGTCGCATCTGCATCTTGAGTTCTGCGGGACAATGTCTTGTGAGCAAAGAGAGTACTAACCCAACGCCCTCCCCCAGGCTGTTCCATTATACTCAGGTCTCAATGATGGGGACCATTTCTTATTTTTCTTTGTGTCCTTGATATTTAGAATGAATAATGAGTGCCTTGTTGTATCTATGTCCAAATCAGGGCTGTCTCAAACAGTCTTTCACTTCACTTGTGCCCTGCAAGTGACAGTGTCTACATGGACGAAGGGGGGTTCCTTGTACAGTAGCACCTCTGTCTCCCAAACCAGATAGCAGTGGCGCTGTCAGCAGTAGCAGGAGAAAAGCGGGGGAAGTTCAGCTTTTGCCAAAGTACACAGACACTGTGTAGGCCAGTGGTGGCCCTAGAGGCAATATGTATATGCTGCTAGACATCAAGAGAGAACTGAGAAGAAAAAGCTGTAAGAAAAGAATACTAACCAAGGTCCTGAAGCCCAGAAGTGGTTTCTCCAGTGTGGGAAGTATTGACATATTAACCGATCCTTTGGTCTTACACCACCAGTGAACTTCTGCCCTCAACAAAAGCAAAAGGTTTCTGGACCCTTTTAAGGATGAAAGGAAGAGTCAGTTTGGACAACCCCAAAGGTGAAAGTGAAGACTGCATTGCTAAAGGCACACTATTCTGAGGGGATTGCGAGCAATGTAGCAACATACCAGACTCCTTAAGTGTCTAGCTCCAACCTAACTTCCCAGCCTCATTTCCTACAATTTAGACCCCTCCCTTGCCTTACTCACCACTCCCCTTCATCAAACTGATGCCATCTGTGTTCCAGACACACTCTGCTTCTCACCGTTGCACAAACAACAGGCTCTTTTTCATTCCTCTGTGTTAAGCTATTCCCTCCTATTAGTCTAGCTTCTTCCCTGGAATTGACGTGGCATGTTCCCATCCACAATCCTGACCCAGCTCAGAGGTTATTGCCTGTGGGGACATGCCCTCCCCCAAGCTGTTCCATTATACTCAGGTCTCAATGATGGGACCATTTCTTATTTCTCTTTGTGTCCTTGATATTTAGAATGAATAATGAGTACCTTGTTGTATCTATCTCCAAATCAGGGCTGTCTCAGTCTTTAACTGGACTTTGCTTTTATGTGGCTATAATTTCCCTACACTATCTTACACTTGTTTTATTGGCATATTCTTGAAATTCCAAATCTTTAGAACTTCAGTTTCCTTATCTAAAATTGAAGCAAAGATGTAAATATATCATGGGTTCAGAGGTTTAAATGAGATCATGTATGTATAATATTTAGCAAAGTACCTGGTATATTAGCAGGGGCTAGATTATTATTGGTTTATATTCCATTCCCATGGTGCACATGCTTTTAAAAGACTGAACTTCTAAAATGAAATCAGGAAACCAATGACATTAAACTAGAAGGACAATAAGTGTAAAGTCAAAGAAAAACATGAATTTTGCTTTAAATTGTGACCCATATCTATCACAGCAAATATTTGTTTCTTTGACATTTTGGGGAACTCACTTCCAGTTCTCAAATTCCATGAATGCCTTTCAAAGACTCAGCACCATTAATTCTAACTAGAAGTGAGGCACGTAGTGTGTGGGTAGATAGCTGGTTTACTCTTGATCCGTTTTCTGCTGTAGCTTCTTACGTAAGCTAAATATCTGCCTTATAGAGGAAGCCTGCTCAGTGTAGAGTCTAAATATTTCATATCATATTTAAAATCCGTAATCATTGCTCTGGATTTAGTTGTCATTGGGATCAGACAATCATCATCTTCCACATAAAATTCACTTTATTATAATATTAGGTCATAGGTAATGATTTAAGCTTTTCCTTCATGAGGCTCACTCATCTCCATTCCTCAGAGACCCCATTTGCATCATGTTTTAAAATTCTATGTAGCTTAACTTAAAATCACTCTAAAGCTTATTAAAATGGGACCCTAAATACGTTTTCTAGTTCATGAAAACCAGTATCATTGCTAAATCCATATGATTCAAAGAATAAGTTTACACCGATCCAGATCTGTTGCCATTATTTGTCAGGCTGAGAGCTGTTGATTATTAATGGTAATTACTTGCGTAAGGAATCCCTCCCCGGGTTCTGAATTTTAAATCACAGCACCTCCAGGTTTGCTGGCAGAGGCTATTCCTCGAACCGAAGAAAGAAGGAGGGAACAGAAGCAACAGGTCTTTCCCCTGGGAGGCCTTTGGGGGGATGGATGAAATCACAGATAGTCTTTAACCAAATGCCAAGCCTACCTGACAGACTCCGCACAGCAACTCATAGGGTCCAGGAGCAAAAGCGATGCATCTTAAACATACTCCCAGCCATCGGTCTGTCGGTAACAAATTAGACTTGTCACTTTACCCAAGCAGATTCAGTGAAGACGTTACCAGTGTTAATGATCTGTGCTCGCCATGGGAAGAAGAAGCAGGAATCTGAGTCTGGTGGTGCCCAGGGACAGCTTTCAGTTTCTTTTCATTTCTCTTCTCTTGGCTGCATGGTAGCATCACAAGTGAGGCTTTTCCACCATCATCCTTCTCTCAAGTTTGAAAAATGTCAGATGGTATGAAAGTCTGTTATGTATTCTGCTCCTCTGTAGACAGGCCAGCACTTACCCACTGTTTACTCCTATGCCTGAGTTTGATTTAGGAAGGTCAGGGGAATTAACCTCTAGGAAGAGTGTGCCTGTAAATGAAGGGCTTGTTTTACAGGATGCCGGTTCTCCTAGGTTGTCCACGGACACGGAATGTTTTAAGAAGAGAGTGTTTTCAACAGGATCCACACTCCCCTGGACTTTGCTTCCGCTGAATCCCGTTTCTAAAGAAAAGAACTTGAAACTAAAGGACAAGCAGGATCCCAGTGTTACAGTGATGAACTGTCTACACAGAACATCTCCACCTTTAAGAAGGAAACTACTTTAATTCATCCCCAATAATTAAAGATGTTTCTCTAATGTATAGATGCAATGCCTTTGATAAGTACTCTTGGCTTTCCTCAAGCATTTTTTTTTAAACTTGCTCAGAAAAACAAATGACAGTAAAACAGGATGTCTCTCCACCCCAATCACAACCTTGTACATTGTAGTAGATACGTAATAGATCATGGAAATCAATCCGACTTAATCTGCTAAGCTCCAGCAATTATTTCAGTGACCCAACCAAAATTGGAAAAAAAAAATTAATGTTGATGGCTCAGGCTGAAAGTGGTTGAAAATTTTAATTTGCCAAATACCCACAGAGACAACTAAATATAAGACAGGTTAAATGTTGCATTATATTAAAGGACATAATGAGTTTCAAAGAGAAGACTCTCAGGCTGAGTATATTGAAACTGGGCTGTTTATCAACTAGAGTCTTCTGAGTTTATCAATAGCTTCACACTTGCCTTTGAAAATAAGCAGTCCCTCCCACAAATGGAAGGTCTGGACCCAGCACTCCGCAAATGAGTTTGTAGAAACCATAATCAAGGATGATTCAGGAGGGAAATCTATTTTATGTTCTCTATACTATGGAATGTTCATTAACTGTTATGAGTCTTTGGGTTGTGGGAAAAAAACAGATCCATGGGAAAAGAGCACGAATCAAAGGGACAAACACTGCTGTGCTCATTTTCCTGTAGACTTACAGAGTCAGGTTTGCTTTCAAGACCTGAGTTTGCAGGAGCCTGGTAGCTGGAAGAACACCAAGAATGAAGGGATAACAAAACCACAAAAGCCCAAACAGGCAGTTCCAAGGAAGGCTTTCAGAAGCAGCTCTAGCTAATTCTCACCCCTTCTTTAGTCCAAGCCAGCGCCTGCCCAGCACCAAGGCAGTGGAGCTGGGTGATCATCTCTCACTGTAGGCTAACACCTTCTCTGCTTTGATTTTCTGGGCTTTGAAGTGTTTTACTGCACACACACACACACAGCTGAATTTCTACAGGGCAAACTTCAGTTGTTGGGTTTTTTTCAGGAGTTTTTCCCTTTTTTTCCCCCTTTTTCTTCTTGCCCCTTTCTCATCTATATTTCTTCAGCATGCATTTTCCTTCTTAGAGCTGTCATTCCTAACTAGCCATTCTTAGTCAAGAGATAACTAAGTTCTGTGAGGCATCACCCACTGGGAACCTTGCCTCCGTGCAAGCGGGTCTGAATTGCAGGCTGGCTGCATTTTTGATGAGTCCCTGAACATAATGTACTATCAACCGGGGATGGAGGAAGCCAGTGGCATTAGGACTGAGAGGCTCAAGGAACATATTTTTCAGACATATTGGATTTTGCAGAGTCTGCATTGGATTTCGCCCCACAGGTAACCTACTTATTTTTTCCTTTAATTTCCAGGCCTTTGTGGATATAAGAGGGCCTGAAACCATAGGAGCAAGTGACAATGAAGCCTTTTAAAATTCAGCTTAAAACCCAAGATGCAAAGAAAAATCTAAATGGATGGCAATTCTGCAGAAGGGAGTGGCAGGACATATTTAAGTGATGAAAGGGAAAAACCTACAACCAAGATTACTCTACCCAGCGAGGATCTCATTCAACTTGACAGAGAAATTAAAACCTTTACAGACAAGCAAAAGCTAAGAGAATTCAGCACCACCAAACCAGCTTTACAACAAATGCTAAAGGAAATTCTCTAGGCAGGAAACACAAGAGAAGGAAAAGACCTACAATGACAAACCCAAAACAATTAAGAAAATGGTAATAGGAACATACATATTGATAATTACCTTAAATGTAAATGGATTAAATGCTCCCACCAAAAGACACAGACTGGCTGAATGGATACAAAAACAAGACCCGTATATATGCTGTCTACAAGAGACCACTTCAGACCTAGGGACACATACAGACAAAGTGAGGGGATGGAAAAAGATATTCCTTGCAACTAGAAATCAAAAGAAAGCTGGAGTAGCAATTCTCATATCAGACAAAATAGACTGTACAATAAAGACTATTACAAGAGACAAAGAAGGACACTACAAGATGATCAAGGTATCAATCCAAGAAGAAGATATAACAATTGTAAATATTTATGCACCCAACATAGGAGCACATCAATACATAAGGCAAATGCTAACAGCCAGAAAAGGGGAAATCGACAGTAACACAATCATAGTAGGGGACTTTAACACCCCACTATCACCAATGGACAGATCATCCAAAATGAAAATAAATAAGGAAACACAAGCTTTAAATGATACATTAAACAAGATGCACTTTATTTATAGGACATCCCATCCAAAAACAACAGAATACACTTTCTTCTCAAGTGCTCATGGAACATTCTCCAGGATAGGTCATATCTTGGGTCAGAAATCAAGCCTTGGTAAATTTAAGAAGATTGAAATCGTATCAAGTATCTTTTCTGACCACAACACTATGAGACTAGATATCAATTACAGGAAAAAAACTAAAAAATACAAACACTTGGAGGCTAAACAATATGCAACTGAATAACCAAGAAATCACTGAAGAAATCAAAGAGGAAATAAAAAAATACCTAGAAACAAATGACAATGAAAACACGATGGCCCAAAACCTATGGGATGCAACAAAAGCAGTTCTAAGAGGGAACTTTATATCACTAAAATCCTACCTCAAGAAACAAGAAAAATCTCAAATAAACAACCTAACCTTACACCTAAACCAATTAGAAAAAGAAGAACAAAACCCCAAAGTTAGCAGAAGGAAAGAAATCATAAATATCACATCAGAAATAAATGAAAAAGAAATGAAGGAAATGATAGCAAAGATCAATAAAACTAAAAGCTGGTTCTTTGAGAAGATAAACAAAATTGACAAACCATTAGCCAGACTCATCAAGAAAAAACGGGAGAAGACTCAAATCAACAGAATTAGAAATGAAAGAGGAGAAGTAACAACTGACACTGCAGAAATACAGAGGATCATGAGAGATTACTACAAGCAACTATATGCCAATAAAATGGACAACCTGGAAGAAACAGACAAATTCTTAGAAAAGCACAACCTTACAAGACTGAACAAGGAAGACATAGAAAATATAAACCGACCAACCACAAGCACTGAAATTGAAACTGTGATTAAAAATCTTCCAACAAACAAAAGCCCAGGACCAGATGGCTTCACAGGCAAATTCCATCAAACATTTAGAGAAGAGTTAACACCTATCCTTCTCAAACTCTTCCAAAATATATCAGAGGGAGGAACACTCCCAAACTCATTTTACAAGGCCACCATCACCCTGATACCAAAACCAGACAAAGGTGTCACAAAAAAAGAAAACTACAGGCCAATATCACTGATGAACATAGATGCAAAAAATCCTCAACAAAATACTAGCAAACAGAATCCAACAACACGTTAAAAGGATCATACACCATGATCAAGTGGGGTTTATCCCAGGGATGCAAGGATTCTTCAATATATGCAAATCAATCAATGTGACACACCATATTAACAAATTGAAGGATAAAAACCGTATGATCATCTCAATAGATGCAGAAATAGCTTTTGACAAAATTCAACACCCATTTATGATAAAAACTCTCCAGAAAGTAGGCATAGAGGGAACTTTCCTCAACATAATAAAGGCCATATATGACAAACCCACAGCAAACATCATTGTCAATGGTGAAAAACTGAAACCATTTCCACTAAGATCAGGAACAAGACAAGGTTGCCCACTCTCACCACTATTATTCAACATAGTTTTGGAAGGTTTAGCCACAGCAATTAGAGAAGAAAAAGAAATAAAAGGAATCCAAATCAGAAAAGAAGAAGTAAAACTGTCAGTTTGCAGATGACATGATACTATACATAGAGAATCCTAAAGATGTTACCAGAAAACTACTAGAGCTAATCTATGAATTTGGTAAAGTAGCAGGATACAAAATTAATGCACAGCAATCTCTTGCATTCCTATACACTAATGATGAAAAATATGAAAGAGAAATTAAGGAAACACTCCTATTCACCATTGCAACAAAAAGAATAAAATACCTAGGAATAAACCTACCTAAGGAGACAAAAGACCTGTATGCAGAAAACTATCAGACACTGATGAAAGAAATTAAAGATGATACAAAGAGATGGAGAGATATATCATGTTCTTGGATTGGAAGAATCAACATTGTGAAAATGACTTAGTAACCAAAGCAAACTACAGATTCAATGCAATCCCTATCAAACTACAATGGCATTTTTCACAGAACTAGAACAAAAAATTTCACAATTTATATGGAAACACAAAAGACCCCGAATAGCCAAAGCAATCTTGAGAAAGAACAGAGCTGGAGGAATCAGGCTCCCTGACTTCAGACTATATTACAAAGCTTCAGTAATCAAGACAGTATGGTACTGGCACAGATACAGAAATCTAGATCAACGAAACAGGATAGAAAGCCCAGAGATAAACCCACGCACTTATGGTCACCTTATCTTTGATAAAGGAGGCAAGAATATACAATGGAGAAAAGACAGCCTCTTCAGTAAGTGGTGCTGGGAAAACTGGACAGCTACATGTAAAAGAATGAAATTAGAACACTCCCTAGCACCATACACAAAAATAAAATTGAAATGGATTAAAGACCTAAATGTAAAGGCAGACACCATCAAACTCTTAGAGGAAAACATAGGCAGAACACTCTAAGATATTAATCACAGCAAGATCCTTTTTGACCCACCTCCTAGAGAAATGGAAATAAAACCAAAAATAAACAAATGGGATCTAATGAAACTTAAAAGCTTATGCACAGCAAAGGAAACCATAAACAAGATGAAAAGACAGCCCTCAGAATGGGAGAAAATATTTGCAAATGAAGCAACTGACAAAGGATTAATCTCCAAAATATACAAGCAGCTCATGCAGCTCAATATTAAAAAACAAACAACCCAGTCCAAAAATGGGCAGAAGACCTAAATAGACATTTCTCCAAAGAAGATATACAGATTGCCAACAAACACATGAAAGGATGCTCAACATCACTAATCATTAGAGAAATGCAAATCAAAACTACAATGAGGTATCACCTCACACCGGTCAGAATGGCCATCATCAAAAAATCTACAGACAATAAATGCTGGAGACGGTGTGGAGAAAAGGGAACCCTCTTGCACTGTTGGTGGGATTGTAAATTGATACAGCCACTATGGAGAACAGTATGGAGGTTCCTCAAAAAACTAAAAATAGAACTACCATATGACCCAGCAATCCCACTATTTGGCATATACCCTGAGAAAACCATAAATCAAAAAGAGTCATGTACCACAATGTTCATTGCAGCACTATTTACAGTAGCCAGGACATGGAAGCAACCTAAGTGTCCATCGACAGATGAATGGATAAAGAAGATGTGGCACATATATACAATGGAATATTACTCAGCCATAAAAAGAAATGAAATTGAGTTATTTGTAGTGAGGTGGAAGGACCTAGAGTTTGTCATACAGAGTGAAGTAAGTCAGAAAGAGAAAAACAAATACCATATGCTAACATATATATGGAATCTAAAAAGAAAAAATGCTTCTGTAGAACCTAGGCACAGGACAGGAATAAAGACGCAGATGTAGAGAATGGACTTGAGGACACAGGGAGGGGGAAGGGGAAGCTGGGACGAAGTGAGAGAGTGACATGGACAGATATACACTACCAAATGTAAAATAGATAGCTAGTGGGAAGCAGCTGCATAGCACAGGGAGATCAGCTCAGTGCTTTGTGACCACCTAGAGGGGTGGGATAGGGAGGGTGGGAGGGAGACGCAAGAGGGAGGGGATGTGGGCATATATGTATAAGTATAGCTGATTCACTTTTTTATACAACAGCAACTAACACAACAATGTAAAGCAATTATACTCCAATAAAGATGTTAAAAATAAATAAATATTCAATGGATGGCAATTCTGAATTTAGTGAAATATGATTTATTTCGAACATGTAGAACTGTGTTTAAAATCCAGCAGTAAGCAAAGGATAAACATGAAATAATGCATGTTGATGTATACATTTGTCAGTTTTTGCTGTGGCAGCAAGCAAACTCAGGATCTCAGCAGTTTATAACACAAACCTGTCTTTGTTACTCGTGGGTCTGTGGATTGGGTGTTGCTCTGCTGCGTCCAACAGGGCTTGGATGGGCTTGGTGCCACGTTTGGGTTCAGGTCTGCTCTGTTAGTCTTTATTCTGGGAACCAGGCTCAAGGAGCAGCCACTATTTGGGGTGTGCTGTTCTGGCGACCGAGTGCAGAAGTTCAAGAGGATGAGCAAAAACATAGAATTCCTCTTAAATCCTTCACCTGGAGCTGCCAAGCTGCCCACATTTCATTGTTCCATGCAAGTCAGATAACCAAGCCCAGAGTCAATGGAGCCTGGAAGGTGTGGTACAGTAAATATATATAGAGAGAGAGATATTGATATTTTGTCCTTGTCCCTGGTTGTTGGCACAGAGCTCCCCAAACTCTTGGATTTTACTGGGGGTTTTTGTATGCTAATGAAATGAATCACAGGGACGGAGGTCCTAGGTAGCTTTAGGATGGGGACTGGTCACCAGAAAAATCAGCCATGTGAATACAGAATGAGAACTTTCAGCCTGACCCCCGCTCCAGGGAGGGACAAGGGGATGGCAGTTGAGTTCAATCACAGATGTCTTAGGATTTAACCAAGTGTGCCCATGTGATGAAAGCCCCATAAGAATGCCTTGATGGGTTCAAGGAGCTTCCTGGTTGGTGGAACCATTGATGTGCTGGGATGGTGGTGTGCCTGGAGAGGGCACAGAAGTTCTGCACCTCCACCCTCCCACCCTGCCCTACCCATCTCTTCCGTTTGGCTGTTCTTGAATTGTATCCTTTATAATAAACCGGTTGCTTAAGTGAAGTGCTTTCCTGAGTTCTGTGAATCATTCTAGCAAATTATGGAACCTGAGCGAGCGGGCTGTTGGAACCCCTGAACTGGTAGTCAGCAGGCAGAAGTGTGGGTCACCGGGGCCGCCATTTGCAGCTGACATCTGAAGTGGGGCAGTCTTGTGGGACAGAGCCCTTAACCCATAGGGTCTGCACTGACTATGGTAATCAGTGTCAGAACTGAATTGTTGGACACCCACTCAGTGTGGAAGAATTGGAGACTTAAAATGACATATTTAGTGTTAGAAAAGGCCACACAGAAGGGTATTCCAATCAAGAGAAAGCAAGCCTAAGGAATGAATAAATACTTATTAACAAATAATACAATTGGCCACAAGGGACTTTGGATCAGGTTTAAATGCATTAAAAATATTTAGCACTATCGAGGATCCTCAAATCCCAATCCCCCAGTCTACTCCCCATCTAACAATATCATCTCCTTTTTTCATAAAAACATCAACATCACTCAGCATTAGCCAGAGGAGGTCCTCTGTTTCCAAGTAAACATTTCATGTAACTTGAAATAATAAAGAAGAATTATGGGGATATATTCTGTGTCCCTAGTGAGGCTTCGGGTACCTGAAAGAAGATTCTTCATCTTATGTATTCCCTGGGCTGATTTATACAAACTCTGGTGCGTAGTGCCAGGTACCTTTAGCTCACCGGCATCCTATACTTATCGGTGGCAGACCTTTCACTCCTACCTGTATAATTATAAAGGTATCTACTTAAGGAGTGTTTAAAAGAGTACCCTGAAGAATATCATGTACTTGTTTTCTCAAGCCCTATACACATCTCTGCTTGTCTCCCACTCAAGTTACAGAGGAAAAACAAAAGACAAAGAAATTTAAAACAACACAAGTTCAACACAGTCTTGGATGCTTCCTTTCCTTTGCTCCTTTTGATCCTCATGATAGTTCTGTAAAGTGGATGCCGTCACCTCCACATTGACCCCTCCCCCACAGTTGTCCAGATAGAAACTAAGACTCAGAGACATAAGGGATTTCCCCACAGTGACTCAACTAGCATGGAATAGAACCAACATTTGAACTTAGTCCTGTTCAACAGAAGCTTTTCTCTCTACTCAACATTGTTCCACAGAAAAGGTCCCAGGCTTGAACTCATCTCAAGAAAAGACCAAGGAAGTAATGCTGGCATGTACATCATGAAATCTATCAAATGCATTTGGAGAAGAAAGGGGTAAAGTAAGACTATGTTAACCTGAATAAAGGAAGCTGGTGCTAGATATCTCTGGCATACAATATTGTTCACACCTAAGGTTTCTTTGCTTCTTTTCCAGAGCCTTCTATGTACCTTACTATGCACTCTACAAGTATACAAATAACCCCCAGAAGTGGGCAAAAGATCTGAGCAGACAATTCACCGAAGAAGATAAACAGATGGCAAATAAGCACATGAAAAGACACCCAACATCACTAGTCATTAGGGAAATGCAAATTAAAACCACAAAGAGCTAGTACAGCACAATCCACTACACATATTAGAATGGCTGAAGTGAAAAAAGAACAGACAATAACAAGCATTGACAAGTATGTAGAGTCCACTGGAACTCTTATACACAGATGCAAAGTAAAATTCTATGACCAAAATTGTACGACCACTTTGTAAAACAGTTTGCAGTTTTTTAAAATGGTAAACAAACCATTTGACTCGAATATTTGACTACTAGATATTTACACAATAAAAATAAAAATACATGTATACAAAGAATGTTTATATCCAAATGTTCATAGCAACCTTATTTGTAACAGCTGAAACCTGGACAGCTCAAATACCCATCAACAGAATACTTGTTGTATATCCGTACAATGGAATACTACTCAGTGATAAAAATGAATGGACTCCACACAAAACAACGTGGATGAATCCCAGAATATTTATACTGAGTGAAATAAGCCAGACTCCCCCCTCATGTCTTCATTTCACAATGTGAGAGTTATATTAGAAAAACACAGTCTGTTCTGTGTGAAGTTAAATCGTTTCTACTAAAGAAGGCTTTTGATAATTCCTAATGAGCCACAGTAATTTAGCATTACTGAGCTCAAGAGTTTTCAGTTTTCTCCCCCCAGCCATCTTCCCTTTTCACCTACCCTGAATGCTGAATGGTACTCAAAAGTTTCTGAATATTTCACTGTTTCTTGGGGAACTGGAAGAGAAGCTAGACCAACTCTCAGGTTAAAGAGAATGCACATGCTTTGGCAGTTGGGTCAATTGCCCAGGTATTAAGGAAATAATTATTTTCTCTTCACTTCTTTATGCATGCACCATGGTGTTCTAATATCATTGCTAGGTAGTTCATCATCAGGGTGTAGAGATTCCTGTTGAGACCCCCAAACCCTGTAGGAAGTGGCCTTGGGAATGTAATAATTTAGCAGTTTCTCTTTAGGTTCAAGCCATGGGCAGGTAAAGATGTGTACTGAAAGCACTGGGCCAGGAAAGTCACCAGGAAGGTCCCTGTAAGCTGCATCTTAGGTGAGTATGTGCAAGTAACTGCATTTGAAAGTTCGATCAGGGCTGAATGGTGAACTAAAAGACAAGGAGGAAAGTAAAACTCTACAAAGATTAGGCTTGAAGAACACTAGTGCTTTCAACATCACCAAGATTTTTAACTACACTACCCTGGTAACTTTCATCTTCATTATTTAACCTCAAGATCTTTTGCTCTCAACTTTGTCCTGGCTACCTTATACATACTCTCTATATCACAGTGAAGGGACAAAGCGGGGAAAGGGTGAAATTCATGTCATTTTATCTTTGTCGGGTATGAATTTTACTGCTTTTTGCCACTTTCTTAGCGATGCTTTGTATGGAAGTTAAAAGAGAAGGTTGAATTCAGGTTGGATCAAATGGGATCCTTGTCCTCATATCTACAAATAATCAAACAAAATGCAACTTCAATCAAGGCAGGGAAACTATCTGGTTCACCATTGCATCCCCAGAACCTAGAACATGCTGACCAATTGACCACGCTGTACTTTAAAGAGAAACAGAGACAAAATTCTATTTTATATGCTGTGAAATAGTTATTCATCCACCTCTATTTCAGAAATAGGAGAAATAAGATATAGACTATAAGTGATTTTACAAAGAACAAAAAGCTAAAAAGTCACAGAGCCAATATTTTTATAAGGAAACCTTTTATTGGAGTATAACAAGCATACAAAAATGCCCACCCATCATTAAGTATCTAGCTGGATGAATTTCACAGATTGAATATATTTATGTGACTGTCACCCAAATCAAAAAAATTTAAAAAACACCTGCACCCCAGAAGCCTTTCTCAGCAAATACTTTTCCACCAACTAACCATTATTCTAACAACTAGTATCATAGATTACTTTTCCTTACTTTTGAACTTCATATAAATGAAATGATATAGTATTTTTTTAAGACCAGTTTCACTCATCATCACGTGTGTGAGATTCATACATGTTGTACATGCAAGTTTGTTCACTATGCTTGTTGTCTCATACTCTAAATATATCACCATTTATTTATCTGCCTTACTGCTGATGGACATTTAGATTTTTTGCAGTTTGAGGCTGTTACAAATAGTGCTACAAAATGTTCATGAACATGTGTTTATCTCCTGGGTATGTAACTAGGTGTGGAGATGTTGGGTCCTGGGATACACACATATACTCAGCTTTAGTAGGTATTGCCAAACAGATTCCTAAAATGATTGTTCCAATTTACACTTCTACCAGAAGTGTGTGAGAGTTCTAATTGTTTCACATTCTTGTTAACACTTAAAATGTTCATTTTAGCAATTATGGTGAGTCTGCTATGGTACTTCTTTGTAGTTTTAATTTGCATATTCATGATGACTCATGAAGTTGAGTACCTTTAGATATATTTATTGGCCATACGGATAACCCCTTTGTGAATTGCTTCTTCAAGACCATTGCCTATTTTTTTCTACTGAACTCTCTTATTGATTTGTCTAGCATCTTTATATATTCTGGATGTGAATCTTTTGATGAAATTATGTATTGCAAATATCTCTCTCCACCCTGTGACTTGCCTTTTTATTTTCAAACATATATTTGACAAGTAAAGGTCTTAATTTTAATAGGTTTTCTTCTATCAATCAATTATTTTATGATTAGTACTTTTTTGGTCCTATTTAAGAAATTTTTGCCTAGTCTATTATATATTTGTTTTCTCCTTCATTAATTTCTACTCCCACATTGATTGTTTCATTTTTTCTATTTTCTTTAGGTTTATTAAGCTATCTTTTTCCTAACATCTTGATTTTGAGTCTCAGATAATTAATTTTTAGCCTTTCTTTAAAAAAAAGTATACATATACTATGAATTACACTCTAAAGAACATCTTTAGTTCCATTCCACAAGTTTTGGTATGTTGTATTTTTATTGTCATCCACACAGCAGGATTTAAATCCAGAATTTCTAATTTTAATCCAGAATTCTTTCAACTGAAGTGTACTACTCTTTTATTTCTTTGTCATACATAAATGAATGGTTTTCAAACTTCTATGTGAAAGACTTAGATACCGAAAGGAATACAATTGCCATTTTTAGTTTGCATATTCTGGGCCAGTAAGTGGTCAAGCTTTTTCTTTATTTATATTTTTATATTTAACACTAACAATACCTTGGGGGTATGCACTGTTATCTCCTCTCTACAAATGGAGAAACATGTTCAAGGAGATTAAGGGGTTGCGTCCATCTGACTAACGTAGTGGAACCAGGATTTGAAGATATCCAAGATAAACTTCGCTGCCTCTAAGGTCTCTGTTCCTTTTCTTTCATGCTCTCCTACTCCATGCCCCTTCTACACACAGACCATGCATTTGAGTCATGGAATCTAAGAATTATAGCTAGAATGAGCAAAGTGCATCAGACCCTTGTATTTTGCAGGTAAGAAAACTACATTCCAGAGAAGCTGTATGGCTCATCCATCCAGATTTCTAGCACAGTGATTTTTCTGCCCTTCCAAATTGCTTCACAGTTCACCTTTCAGGAGAAGTCAACAGTGCCACACCATCAACGACACTTACATAAGCAGTCAGTTCACTTGGCTGCAAAACTTGAAAGGTAAATTTGTCAGTAGTAGTACAAAAACAATACAGAACCCTGATACTAGTCCCCATTACCCACTTAAAAATATTTTCATAACTTCTTTAAAAGTTTTCTTGCCTCTCACTGGTTGTCACTGAGGGGAGTTAACACGGAGAACAGAGAATGAGAGCTCCCAGGTTGTCAGCAAGAGTACTTCCTGGGCATGCTCCAAACTGTCATCTGGGTTGAAAATTGACTTTGGGGAACAGAGTTCCGGTGTGTGGATTCTATTAAGGCTGACTGATAAAACTCCATCTGCTAGTGTTTTGTTTGTTTGTGTGTGTGTGTGTGTGTGTGTGTTTTATCTCTTGGCCTCTGGCACTTTTAGTAGCTTACCCCCTTGCTCACCAGGGAATTCTACTAAGGTTACCCAGTGCTTTGATACGGGGTCCCTGTGGGCTGTGATAGGAAAAAGGAGATTGCACCTGCATGATTTAATTTCTCTTCACTATCCAGACTCCTTGCCAGAGAGAATCTCTGTCACATAGTCTAAAGGCAGAGATAAAGCCCATGAGAGAAACTATAAGCTGTAATACTCTATTCTGAGAAAAGACATCATTCCCATGAATGCCTTGTAGCTTTTGCTGAAAGACAAAAAATGTTACTGCTCTACAGTAAGGAGAAATGAGAACTCCTTTTCCCAAGGGAGAGAAAATACATCTCCATGTATGACAAGTAGTTAACATTCTGGATTGCATCTGCCTGGGCTCTTATCATGATGTAAATCTGTTTTCTATTCACTGGCTTGAATAGTAACAAAATCATACTGAAATGTGAATGAAGCACCAGCTACACATTTTATTACAACTTCCATGGTAATCTGACTGGGGGGGGAAAGTTTAGGAGAGAACAAAAGCAGAGAGCAGTTAATCAACTCTAGTATTTGTACCCTACATTGGAAAGCCAATCTGTTTATTAGTAACAAGCCAAATGCTTCTTGAAATGAATAATTTTTTAAAGCTTTGCCAACATTATACAATCGGAGTTTACGTAAAGTTCCTAAAGTGCTAACAAGTACTAACTTGTTGACAAGACTGTTTATCATCCCTTTTGGATGAAACATAAAATGAAATCTTGGCCACAAGGCTCATAAAAACTAACTTATGCCTGTTTTTCTTTTTCCCCCCTAGGAGTAGATGTACTAGTTGTGAGGTTCTGGATAAATCTACTTCAGATTTATTCTTCATATTAAACTGCTCAGAGACAGGACTCATATTTCTTATAAACCTAGTATAGCACATAAATTTAGGTGAGTTTGAAGGTGTGCACTGACAATAATGTATGTACTGGGGACTTTTAAGACTTACGAGATGATAACAAAACTCCTTCTTGAAGTGAACTCTAGCATTTCAAGTGGAAATGGGAGATTTTATTAATTATTTTTAATACTTCATATACATGATTTCCTCAGGTGTATGGCCTGTTAGAGAGCTGCTCATTTTTATCATGGGGCTAACCGCTTTTAAGAAGTGGAGATATATGTTTACTCACTGCTAGATTAGATGCTTACCAATCCTTACTTGGAAAAGGAAAATATTCGATACATGACAAAGCCTGAGAAGTGAGGTCACTGGATGGGAGAAATGAACATTCCTAATGTTTCTTCTAAGGACATATCAGAGTCAACATGTCCTAAGGAACTGTAATAAGACCTCTGTATACTGGTGAGGAATATAAGCAAATACTGCATATTTATTTAATATCGTGTGGCCAATAACAAAAATCATAATTTCAAGTATTATTCTCCTTAACATATTCAGTTTTTTAAAAAATGGGTGCTGAAAGGTATACCAAATAATGTAAGGAAGTGAGACTATATTGTTAGGAAAGTCAATACATTTACTGGAAAAATACACTTTTAAGTTGTTGGCATGAAAAAGGTCAATCCTGAGGGCACCTGAGTGACAGTGGCATCGGGCTGCATGAAACATAAGGAGGGATGAGGTTGTAACACAGGTAACGGAGAGAAGAGCAGAGAGAGAACAGAGGGAGAGATAGAGAAAGAACAGAGGGGGAGAGAGGGAGAAAGAGAGAACAGAGAGGGAGAGAGACACAGAAAACTGGGGCAAGGGCAGGAATAGTAGAGGACTTCAAATGACAGTCAGCCCTGCTATTGGAATTCGGGCAGCTTCACAGATATGAGTGATGGCAGGGTGGGATGCAGCTGACATTTGGACCATGTGTGTGCAGTATAACAACATTGTACAATTTTGTGGAGATCTCCCTCTCTCTATATATATAAATATATATATATGCACACACACTCATATATATATATTATGTAATCCCTTCACAAATATATATGAAGGGATTACATACATACATAAGGAAATTACATATATATGTTAAGGAATTATATCAAATATTGATATTTTTTGTCTCTCTGGGTGACAATGTTATATGAGATTTTCATTTCTATATTGATCCATTCTTTATTTTCCAAATTTTCTATAATAAATATTTATTATTTTAAAATATATAATTAACTATAATTTTCCTAACAAAGTCTAAAGTTATTGAGTATCTGTAGCTAACTTCTGAAAAGGTAAGAACTTGAACACACTTTAATTACATTTAAATCAAGTATCTCGCCTCCCTGCATCTTGCTAGGTGTCTAGAGACTGTATTGCTAATTTTTAATGAAAATAGTAATTTTTACCAGTTAACCAAATTTATGATTCTATTTTATTTATGTCACTGTCACTGTTATTTCTTGCATTCTTGCTTTTTTTCCTCAGCATTTCCTTTCCTTCATGCTGAAGTATTACTTTTAAAATATCTTTCAGAGAGAGATTATGAACGAATGGTTAACTTTCTTAATCTTTGTCTATTTGAAAATGTCTTCATTTTACCCCTTATTTTTTAAATGATAAGTCATAGTATATGGGTATAAAATTCTGAGTTGTCGATCATGTTTCCTTCAAACTATGAAGATACTACATTGTCTTCTGCCCTTTATTATACTGTTGAGAAAACTGTCAGTCTACTTTTTTTGTTTTTAGTTAGAAATCTGCCATTTCTGGTAGGAATTTTTTAAATTTCCACATTTAAAATATTTCAGATATATCACACATTCAGAAAGGTGCATTAAATATTTATACCTTGTTTAAGGAAGGTAAGCACCCATATAACTACTATCTCAGCCAACCCATAAAATATCACCAGCATCTTAGAAGCTAATGATGTGTCCGGTCCCAATCACAGTCTCTTCTCTTCTCTCGAGAAGTAACCAGTATCTTGACATTTAGGATTGTCATGTTTTGAGTTTTTTTTAAATTAGAGGAGTTTTACCAGGGGGTCTTATACCTCTAAACAGTATAGTATAGTTTTACCTATTTATGGAAAACATAATTAAATACCACAAATAGACCAAGACCCCCTCCATCTCCATTAAGAAGAGAGCCAATTCCCTCTCTTTTCATTCAGTTTTCTGGTAGCTTTTCAACAGGCCCTCTTTCCTTGGTGGTCTGCAGTTTCACTGCATTGTGTCTACAGATTATTTTTCTTCATCCTTCTCATCATACAGACTGCAATTTCAATCTGAAACTCATCTTATTTTAATATGGAAAATCCTTACCCATTATGTCTCCAAATATGGTTTCTTGGGAAGCTCCTCTATCCTTTTATTATTAAAATTCTTTTATATATATGTTGGTGTCTCAAAATTTGTGCCCCATGCCTCTTAAGTATGCATTATGTATTTTTGAAAATCTCTGTCTCTCCACATATTCTACATAATTCCCTTAGTACTACCTCTCAGTTTACTAGTTTTATGCCCGTGTTCAGTCTAGAGTTTAACTACTTTTTAAAAAAATATGTACTTCAGTAACTACATTTCTAATTTTTCTGCCTGTTCTTGTTTCATGCCTGTGTTTTTTTCTTTTCCGTTGATACTCACTATACACTTAACTCCTTGATTATGTGAACATTTATAGAAATTTCTCAGGATGTTTTATTTGTTTAATATCATCTAGAGAACATTTATGTTCTGGTTATTGACATTTTGTATTTTTTCTTAGCGTGAGTTGTTTATTTGTGTTTGGGATTGTGGTTTGCGGCTACATGTGGAGGGGAGAATATCTCCTTTTTACTCTTCACTTACGCCTACTCTCTAGTTGGCAGTCTCTGTCTTTACTCAGTTTCTTCCAAGCTCTCAGCTCAGAACTTAGTCTTATATTAGTGATCTTAAGATATCATAGATCTCATAACTGTGCCCATGGGTGGTTTGTCTCGAATTTGGTCTTAAGTCTACATCTATGACCTTTCATCCCCTCTCTAAAGATGCAGCCTCATGGAAGTCACAGATTCTGGTAACTGTCTGCAGTAGCTTTTTCCAGCTTCCTTTCACAAATGAGTTTGGGGAAAGGAACACCACTTCCCTAGTTCCTAGTTTCAATTGGTAATTTTGTGCTTTAACCATTACTTTTAAGTGTTTGGATTCCTAGAGACGCTTTTTTTTTTTAAAAAAAAAACACCTTTATTGGAGTATAATTGCTTTACAATGGTGTGTTAGTTTCTGCTTTATAACATAGTGAATCAGCTATACATATACATATATCCCCATATCTCTTCCCTCTTGAGTCTCCCTCCCACCCTCCCTATCCCACCCCTCTAGGTGGTCACAAAGCACCGAGCTGATCTCCCTGTGCTATGTGGCTGCTTCCCACTAGCTATCTATTTTACATTTGGTAGTGTATATATGTCATGCCACTCTCTCACTTCGTCCCAGCTAACCCTTCCCCCTCCCCATGTCCTCAAGTCCATTCTCTACGTCTGGAGACGCTTATTTCTGAAAATCATGTATTACTTTTATAAAATAATAATAATAATATGATTTTGTTTCAAACACTATTGAATGTGGGATGCATTGGCCAATGGTAGTGAAAGTCAATTTTAGGATAATCTAAGTACAGAAAGATGATCTCAGGACCTTGAGAACAATTTCAGAGAGGGAAGTGTCCACAGTTATCATGGGTTCAACTTCTTCATTTCAAAAGAGTGGGACTGAGACCTAGGGAAACTGTGAGTTGCTTCTCCAACATTTAGATCCCAAGCATGTGAGAAAGATGGGCAGAGTGAGATTTTATTCTTTATTCACCAAGGCAAAGTCTATGATAAGACTTCAAGATGAGCTCTTCTGCCTCGGAAATGCTGCCCAAGGGCCAAGGGAAATTGTCTGCACTACAGAAGGCAGAAACAAAGAAATCAAATTGTTCTAATCTACACCACCATACAAACTGCGAGGCTGGAGGAGCGAGGTCAATCAATATGTGTATTATCGCATTTAGTCCTGGCTGGAACACTATTACAGACAAGCCTTAATTCAGGTTGCTGCTCCTTCTACCTGCAAAAGTCTGCCAGGTCCTCTGTGTTGAATTCTTATTGGTAAGTCTTCCCCCCTGCTGGAAAGCGTCAGCATTCTGTGTATGGCCAAGGCTATTCACATTTATATATTGATTCCAGGATCCAAGTGAGAACCCTTTTCAAGTGACAAGGTCAAATTAACTTAAAATACACACACTGAGAGTATATAGTAACTGGAAAAAAATACGCAGAAGATCTTGCTAAACACTCTGGGTTTCTGATCCACTTCAATAAGGAAAAAGTTACTGATAGGAATAATAGAACTTTCCAAAAAATAAATTACTTAATAGATTTAGATTTCTTCTCCTCCAATCCAGTAAGTAAATGTAATATTAAAATCTTAATAATGCTTTCTGGGTTTTACATAACTTATTCTCACTAAGACTGTGGGAATTAGTTATTGTAATAGCTACTGTGGTCCCCACTCAGATCTCCTCGTCAGGACCCATCACCCACTCAGCAGCCACAGGGGACTATTCGCTCTGGCTGCGCATAGCTGCGCTCCCCTTGCGGCATTGCCCTTGACCTCAGCGAGCTTCCACACCTAAGATTTTGCTTCCTTCCAGAATGAGGCCTGTGGCCACCTCCAAAGAGCATCCATGCTATTGATCTGGCAAATGTATTATTTTTCCTCTTTATCAGAAAAGAGGTTCAGAAACAGATCTTGCTCACCTGGGACTGACTGACCACAGAATACATTTACACTGTAACCTGTCATCCCTTCCACCCTCCAAATGGCCCTGGTCTATCTGGCCTTTTCACAGAACATTACATTGGTCCATTCTATTGATATAATGTTAATTGATCAAAGAGGGACAAAAAATGGCAATGACATTGGGGGCCTTGGTAAGAATAGGCTTCAGAGGATGGAAGATAAACCCTATGAACACTAAGGGCTCCCCTATTAGTAATGTTATTAGGGATTTGGTGGTCTGGGTTGTGCTAGGATATTCTCTCCACAGTAGAAGAAACATTGTACCTGGTACCTTCTATCACTAAAAAGGAAACACAATCCCTGTTAGATATCTTCAGGTTCTGAAGCCAGCGTATTCCCACTTGGAAATACTGCTCTTAACCATGATGAGAACCTAGGAGACCCACTACGAGCCAGGCCTGGGTCAAGATTCCACATATTATGTGAACCCCATATATCCCACTCTAATGGGGGGCAGTATAACTTTGTATCCCAGAATATCAATGTCAGCATGGACCCAGTATCTAATAACAGTTCTTGAAAGGCCTATGTACTGTTTCTGTTTCCTCAGCATACATTTACCTGAGAAAATGGTGGTAGGTCCCTCCGGGGAAGATTGGGTAATCCCTATGGTGTGTTCTTGCCAGTGTTGAGAATCCGTCTTCATTTCGACCCACCTCTTCTCCATTCTCCATTAGATTCTGGGCCCAAGAACTGGCTCACATCTGGAAACTGAGCAAGGATGCTGACCATTCAGCATCATATGGGGTAGCTTTCCTCAGCCTCCTGATCATCTATTCTTGACTTATTTGTTGTACAACATAGGTATTGTTCTTGGTGGCTGCCTGTCTATCTTGCCCCCAAGAATCCCGTGGCCTAGTAACCATTTTCACAGCTCCCTACAGGCCAGGCCTCTCTGCTACTGCTCAGACCTTGACACTCGTGACAATAATTGTGCCCACTCGACTGCACTCTATTAAGTGCAGCCACCTGGACCCTACGACATCCGATCCTATTGTCCCACTGCTACCAAGGAGCCCAGTTGTGTAACATCTCCTGCTCTTCTTCCCTGGCCTGCAGAAGGCAGAGTACCACTCAGCTTTCCCATGATATTTTTGCCCAATTCTCCAGTGTATTCCTTCTTGCTTTGGGGACTGTAGTGTCTTTCAGACCCTCTAGAATGCGGTTGGCCTTCCTCCAACATGCTCATTTCTCTGGGCGTTTTGATCCCTCCTTCCACTGTGTGCTATGGAAGTTCTAGTATCTCAGTTTAACTTAGTGTGGGCCTTAGCTTCGTCCAAGCTTTCAGGAGCATCCTATCAGGATATTCGTGTCACCTCCTCTGGTCCTCACCAGGGCATTAACTACCACATGTCCATGTCTACAAATTCTTCATAAAATCAGATAACTCTTAAGTCTGCTCCTCTGATTTAGTACCTACTGTGCGTGTCAGTCCCACATGTACGCCCCGTGCTTTTGCCAACAAAATCCTTAGCTCCTTCAGTGTACAGGCCCTTTCCTCCCTTACAGTATCCACTTCCTGGGAAGATAGCTTATGACTTGATCCTAGTTATTCTACCTCAACCAATGAGGGCTATGAAGGGGCGTGAAGGGAGACTTTGAGGGGGAGGGGGTGTTGCCATGGAAGACAAAGGTCTCTGTACAGTCTTCAAACAAATGGGGAGCACTAGTCTTCAAGTGAGGGAAGTGATTCACTTCTGCAGTCTCAGAGCTTTCGAGGCAGCCTGAGGATTCAAGATTCTCTCTTTTTCTTATTGAAGTACAGCTGATTTACATATTATCTTAGTTCCTGGCATACAGGCACATTGCCGGTTGCTTCTCTTCCTGCCCAGTAATGCTTTTTCACTTCCTAAAAGGCATGAATTCCAGGTGTTACTTCCCAGTGAACCTTCAGCATTCAACTGCCCATCTCACAGATTGTCTCCAGGGATCCCAATCTAAAAAGTTATTATTATCTTTCTCATTTGTACAGTGAGGATTGCCAAAGTCCCAGGGGGTAGTTAGCAGAGCCAGACCACTTATCCAATTTTGTTAACATCAACTCAACTCATATCCTGGTCTACCACAACGCTAGCATTTGCCCCCCGCCCTGCATTCTAGCGCTGTACCTAAGGATAGGATTGAATTTCCCGTTGGCTTTTCTTTGGGCTGTGATGTTTTCTTTGGGCACCGAGAGAAGACATTACCTTGACAGATGGAGTAATATGCCCTTCGGAGTCAAATAACTAACTACTTAGCAGAACACTCAAGAAACCTTTCTGCAATGGCATGAGCCATTCCATATTGATGCATGAATTCACCATCTTTCTTAATACCTACTGGTATCCCACAGAGGTTGAACATCCAGTTTAAATCCTCAAAGGCTTTCCTAACTGTTCAGGTCCCATTTTTCGCTCTCCTTTAGCACAGTCATCAAGTTCTCAGTGGTAAGATAGAGAAAGTGCCAAGTGTCATTCTTTAGTAGATTCTTGGGGTGAATACTGTCTCATGTGCTCTTGCAGAAGCAGTATGGTATAGATGGGGAGAGGTTTCAGGTCATGTTCAAATTTTGACTCCACTCTTTATGAGCTATGACCTCTTAACAACTTGAGCATGTAGTAAGTTCTCTGTGTCTCGCTTACCTCGAACTGTCAAATGAAGTTAATAATAGCCACCTCATCACCCCATGGTCAATCCTGACATCATAAATAGTGGGATATCAAGCCCCTGACACGCCCCCTAAAGTGTTGTACTATGATGTATAACCTCCACTTATAAATAATTGTTGTCAGAAATAATTAACCTGTCCATCGATCCATGTGGTGATGTCCCGCTCTCCCAGGCCGGAGGAGGAATGGGCATTCATGGCCAACAGGGCCGCTCTTCGTCCTGTCCGCCGTGGAAGGCGGGGTGTGGCATCCGGCCGGACTCTCGGTCTCCCGCCCCTGCCTCACGGCGTGGAAGGGGCCGGGGTCCTCTGAGCAGCAGACACTCTCGCCTCTCAGCTCCTCTGCAAGTGCCTCGCGAGCGGCCCTCCCCGCGGTGGGGGGCGGGGCGGTGGGGGCGGGGCGGGCCCGGCGCCGCCTGCGCGCCCACGTTGGTGCGGGAGCGTGTCCGCCCTGGGCGGTGCCCCTGCGTCCTCCCGGTCGCCCCCTGTGGTGCGGGGGGCTGAGTGGTGCCTTCGTCCTCTCGGGTGCCCGCTGCGGTGAGCAGCTCCCTTGTGGGGACGAGACGGTAAGGGAGGCGCGCTTGTCGCCCTGGCGGGGGGGTGCCGCCTCGCCGCGTGCCGCGGGGACTAGCTTGGCCAGGCGCGCGCCGCGTGCCCCTCCTTCGTCGGTTTGCACGCGGGCGTGGGAGCGATGGCGGCGGCCCGGCGACGCGAAGGGGGCCGTCCGGCTTTCGGGACAACCTCCGACCCCGCCCCTCACCCCCCACCCCGGGGCAGACGGAGGAGCCTGAGGCGGCGCAAGCTTTGCCCGGCCCTGACCGTGAACGCGCACGTGGGCCCCACGCTTACGCAGGACGCCCCCCGCTCACGCCCGGCCGGGAACTGCTTTGGACAGTGTATTTTTTAATACCACACATTTTGAATATTATTGGGAACATTGTTTTTTTTTTTTTTAGATTTATTGATCGATTGATTGATTGCTATGTTGGGTCTTCGTTTCTGTGCGAGGGCTTTCTCTAGTTGTGGGGAGCGGGGGCCACTGTTCTTCGCGGTGCGCGGGCCTCTCACTGTCGCGGCCTCTCTTGTTGCGGAGCACAGGCTCCAGACGCGCAGGCTCAGTAGTTGTGGCTCACGGGCCCAGTTGCTCCGTGGCATGTGGGATCTTCCCAGACCAGGGCTCGAACCCGTGTCCCCTGCATTAGCAGGCAGACTCTCAACCACTGCGCCACCAGGGAAGCCCCGGGAACATTTTAATGTGAATTTGATATTAGATGCTATTAAGGAAATATTTCTGTATTTTGGTGCTATAGTGGTATTGTGAATGGTTATTTCAGGAACTATGCTTTTTTTTTTTTGAGATGCATCCTAAGGAATTTAGGGTCAAGTGTCATGATATCTGTAATTTGGTTTTAAAAACCTAGAACAAAATAGATAAAGGCAAAATGTTAACAAATTATTAAATCTAGGCGATAGGTACATGGATGTACACTACACTATGCTGTCTACTTTTTTACATGTTTAAATTTTTTCATTATAAAATTTTGAAATAAATCTTGCCATCTTAATGAGTATAAAATTATATGGAGGGAGAACAAATAGGGTACAGTGTAAAGTACATAGAAAGTGCTCAGTAAGTGCTCTACAGTATTCTCCTCCTACTGAGAATTCTCTGTTGTAGAGTGAGGACCCATGTGTTCCCTCAGAATAAGTGATGCGGTCCCTCTGAAATTAGTCTCACTTAGCACTCACCTATTAGGGTAATGAAGGGGAAATCAATGTTGTTTGTCAAACAAACACTATTAGCATGAGTACAGCATATGTTAATACTATTGCAGCTTGATGATAAATCATCAATAGGTGAAGTAGACGCCTACAATACCAAATCAGCTGCGACTTTCCTGCCATTTGATAGGCATCCATTAAGTGATTGATGCTGATTAAAGGATTGACAGGTCAGCAAATATCTTGATTTTCTGTGCTTCAGAGATGTTCCAGTCCATGAAGATATGATTTCAGGAGGTTAATATGCATTTAGCATATAAATAGCTTACAAAGAGGAAGTTGCATGTTTTCTTACCACCCCATTAGGCTATTTGATAATTTTACATTCTGCGAATTGCTTTCAAAATCTACGAGAGTATAGAAATTATTTGGAACAATTCTCTCATTTCAAAGATGAAGAAACTTAAGTTCAGGGAAATCTAAGGGCTGCCCAGACCAGAAAATAGGACCTTCAGTTTTCAGTTCTGTGTCGTGATATATAAAATGCATACCAAGGATGCTTTAAAACAAAACAAAACTTTGGATGGGACTTTAACATAATGTGGAAATTACTCTGTATTATATTCTCAAATAATTTTGGTTCCATCAAATACATATTAATTGTTTACCATTGTTGACAAGCGATCGGGATGCTACAGGAAATGAACTGTGTTTCTTGCCTTCAGCCAGCTCACAACCTAGTGAGGAAATGAAATGAACAACGGTAAACAAGTCAGCTGAGAGCTGTGGTGACATCAAATAGAGAGGAATGGATTATGCCAGAGTTGGCCACGCAAACAGAGTAGCTGTCATGGAGGAACTGGGTTTAATCCAGGTCGCAAAGACAATAAACATTTATTCCCTGGATGAAGTAAGAATGACAAGGGACAGTATGAGTAATGACACAAAAACGTAAAAGGGCTTGGTCCCTTCAGAGAAAAATGAAGCATGTGGTGCAGTTTGGTGTGTGCACTAGGAAGGTGGGGTATCAGGAGATGAAGTTACCTGGGAATGGTCCTCAACTCTGGCTTTGTATTAGAATCACCTGGCAACTTTCAAAAAATACTGATGTCCAGGCCCCACTTCCAAACCAAATGATACCTGGATACTTGAGGGCGGCTGCAGGCACGGGTATTTGAAGTTCCCCAGGTGATTCTTGTGTACGAGGTTGAATGCCAGTGAATTTAGGTGAGCTTGCTATGAAAGGAAAAGTTTTTAGGTCAGTAGTTATCTGGATCATGCTGATCTGATCCAAGATCAGATCCTGAATATTAAATGACTTTTTATTTCTGAGTAAGTAGTCTCAACATAAAGAGAGTAGCTTTGATGACTCAGGGACCTAACTTTTGCTGAAACTACTAGTTTCAGTTGTTAAAACACTTCCTAACTCTCCATAATAAAATAAAATCTCAGAATCAGGGTAAGAAACTCGAAACTTAAAAATTAAAAGATTCTATTTGCTCAAATTTAATTCCCACTCAGATAACTAGGGACACTAGTATCAAAGAAAGCCCAATGTAGGATAATTTAAACTTTCCTGGATTTGCCAGATTCTCATATTACAAACCCAACCCGGGAGTTCTCCAGTGTTGTTTTAATTCAATCATTTAACTTTCATTTATTTAAAAAGTATTTATTGTGTATCTGTGGTGTGCCAGGCACTGACCCAAGCTCTCCAGACACAGCTGTGAATAAGACACCCCAGCTGTGTGTCACAGAGCTCACATTCCATCAGAGGACTCCTTTCTTTCATTTCACTTCAGCACGTCTGATTCCACACTCTACTTCTTTGGACAACATAAGCGACTCAGAACGAATTTTGGATTTGATTAAAATATGTAATCATTTTTTCATCCCTCTTCCTACTGTCCGTCTTCTACTTTTCTTATTAATCTCTTAAAAACACCACTGTCACTACATGTCACTCCCAGTTCAAAGGTCTCCAGTAGATCCCCATGACTTGTGGCAGTGAATCTGTGGTCAGTTTTTAACCTCCTCTCCCATCCCAGCCCTTTTTTGAGGACCACTGTTATGTCAGCTTCTGTTATTGAGATGAATAGGGCACATTCCCCTGGTGTATCAGGTTGGAGAATAAAATACAAATCCCTTATGCTAACTTCAGCCACACCTGACCCCACAACTTGATCAACCTCTGATACAGGACCATTAGTGCACTTGGTGTTACGTACTTTCTGCATCCCTGCCTGGAGTCTCTTTCTTTGCTCTTTTTCTTCTACCGTAAAGGCCCCAGTGCTTTCAGCATCTTCCACTCTTCAGCAATTACATTTTCTGTTTTCTTCAAATATTTTTCATGTTATTATTTTCATCTCTATTTACTTCAACAGATGAATAGCCTCTTGAGGGATCAGGGCAGGATTTCATAAATATGTGCATTGTTGTCATAGCCCATGGAAGTGCTGGGCACACAGAGGCAGTATAGGATGAATACAAGAGCTTTGGGCTTAGAATCTGACAGACTGAAGAAGAGAAGGAAAAACTATATCGTTTTTAAAAATTGCAAATCTGAGTCTGTTAACTTGCCAACAAGGGAACATACAGCAGTGAAGAAATTCACTTAGTTGTTCATTGGGTAGAAAAAGAAATAAAGGGATTTTAAGTGCCTGAAAGTCAGAGTTAATGGTGGCTGTGTCAGATACTTGTTAACTGAAGGCTAGCATTGTAGATAGAACAGAATGAGTCCATGGATCCAGCACAACTGGTTGAAATAAGCCTCATTGTTCATTTTTATGGACAGTGCCTTCAGTTAGGTCTGTAGGGATCTAGAACACTGGGATCATTCAAAGTTCATATCTTCTATTTGCTTCAGCTGTTTAGAGTCGGGTATTATGACACACAACAGTGAATTTTGATATCTCCTTTGAATTTACTACCTTAAGTGGAAAATGTCCTCTGTGAACGTTTGTTTAAAACTTTTAAAATAGTTAGCATGTATACATTGTCTAGCATGTTGTACACACTTAATACAATTAATGTGACATTTTTATTAAATAATACTTATTAATTGATTAATTTTTAAATCAGTCCCAAAAGGCATGTCCTTAATTTTTATTATCTTTGGAAAGAATTTGGAGAATGAGGAGAGCTAAATATATTGATTTTAATAAGTATATTAAGGGGTTATACATAATTCATTTGTAGTTGGACAATGCAATCTGAATTAATTTTTCTTTAAATTTATTGATGTTGGATTTATGGCCCAAATGTGGTTTATCTTCTATGAAAATGGATTCTATCCTGATCATTGGTCATATTGAGTTTTTCTATATTCATGCTGATTTTCTGTCCAAGCATTTTACTAATTATTAAAAGAAGGGTGTTGACTTCTCCACGTATAATTATGTCTTCTATTTCTCTTTTCAGTTCTATCAGGTTTTCTTAAAATCGACTTAATTTTTTAGAGCAGTTTTCAGTTCACAGCAAAAGTGAGTAGAAGGTACAGAGATTCCCATATATTCCTTGTCCTGACACACGCACAGCCTCTCCCTTTATCAATATCCCCGACCAGAGGGGTACATTTTTTACAGTCGGCGAACTTGCATTGACACATCAGTATAATCCAAAGTCCATGGTTTACATATAATTACATATAACACAAAGGTTTTTAGTTGTACTTAGGAGGAATAGGGGAAATTGTCTAACTTATCTTCTCAGAAGCGGGAATCCCAATGCAATATTTAAAAAAATCAAAATGTATGCCAAAAATCCATGTAAACAAAACGTCAGAACTTTTAAATAAAGACAGGATCAGTATTACTGAATTTCCTCTTATTTCGAGCTCCAGTATGACCCTTCACAGCACTGTTATTGATATTCTTTATATTTAAAATTTAGGATTTACCTTCATATAGCAAACAAACAACCAGTGACTTAAATAAGAGAGAAGTTTCTTTCTTGCGTAGAGAAAGTCCTGAGTCAGCAGCTCTGGGCTGGGAGAGAGCTCCACGGCACTAGCAGGACTTTGGGCTCCTGACTTTTCATCCCACCACTTTCAGCCTATGCTTTTTTTTTTTTTTTTCTTCAAGGTCACCTTGTGATGTGCATCACTGTGTTGAGTGAGAAGAAGGAGAAATGACAGAAGAGCACAGAGGGGTCCTCTCTCAGCTGAGACAGCACTTTTCAAGGAGCCTTTCCACAATTCTACACATTTCCACATGCATCTTCTTGGTAAAGATTCATCCCTTTGCCATTTCTAGCTGGTAAAGAAGGTTGGGGGTAGAGTCTTTTATTCTGGGCTGCAGTGTGCTCAGCTGAAAATCAGAGTTCCCTATTTAAACAAGAGGAGACCAGATGTTGGGGGAAGGGAATTAGCAATCTCTAACAAACATATAATACCATGCTAGATCCCAAAGTATAAGGGAGGCTGACCCAATTCCTGTTTATTTCATAATGCCATAAATATTGGTAAATAGCGATAATTTTCTTTGGAGGAAAATGTAAAGTCAAATGCACTAAGTATAGGTTCAAGAATTCTAAGGTGCATGCATACTGAGAATAGCTGGAAAATATCAGCGCTAACAGTTTCGCTCACTATCTTCTTAGGGCTGATTTGGAGGTTCTACCTTATCATCCTGGTCAATATGAATGGGTGTGATTTTAGATCCAAGGGGTAGTTTGTCCCATTTACTGGGAAAATATATGTGTTTTTTTTGTCTTCATGTCAGGCCCATTGCTCTGAATATTAAAGAGGCAAGTTCTCGTCAGCTTCAACGATACCGTGGTTGATGTCAGTATGTTCTCACTTCCTGAGCTTAAATCCCCTTACTTTTCACTGCTGACAGCTGTCTAGCAGGGCTGTAAAGTTTTCCAGGGCAACTATTCAGTCCAGAGCAGCATATCTATTTGAGGAAGAAACTTACATTGTAACAATTTTGAACAAGGTTAATAGGTTTTTTGTTTTGTTTTGTTATTGGGCTCGGAGCTCCAAACCAGTGCTAAAAGGCAGGATTTTATTAAATCTTTAAGGGAAAACACAATAAAGCCATGGATCTGCAATAGGAAAAGTTTTGTTTGTTTAAAGGCCAAAATACATCAATCAATTCATCAATCACACACAAAAAATATGAAGCACACATGGAGTAAAATATACCATTTTAGTTTCATTGCTTATATTTACCTGATTTATAGATTTTGGTGGAACAGAGCATGTTAAAGACAAATTCAGAAAACATTTCAGTATACCTCAATTTGGGGGAACAAGGGCAGAAAAGAAAGAACTATTAAAAAGACTTGGTTAATCAGAAAACACTATTCAGATGCTAGGAATAGGATGCTAATGTCTCCTAAACATGAGTGATAAACACTTGGTACCATCTCTCAAAGAGATGAAGATAATCCCTTAAAGTTACACATTAGGAATGAGTCAGAGGCAGGGCTTGAACAGATCTACACCTTCTAACTACAGAAAAACATGCTGCTGTCCAGGTCGGGGGACACAGCAGGCATGAAAAATAGTGGGGCAAAGGGGCAGCCAGGCCCATGCTTGAGAAGAGCAGAGAGGCAGGAGGGGGCAGCCCAAGGGTCCCCCAGTGTCATTAGATCACTGACATGCGCTCTGCAGTCCGCTTGAGCTGAGGGTCTCAACACTTCTTTCACCTCTTACCACGGTTTTCTGAAATGTGATATTCCTGCATCACTGTTCATAGTTCTTCAGTTCTCTTCTACTCTTAAGCCACTGAAAGTGCCCACAGTGGTGAATTAGGAGGAACTTGTCCACAGGATTAAACGAAAATGGCCATATCCTCTTAACCCTGGAAGAAAATGGAATTAAGGTAAAGGGCGTTTCCTCCCCTAGGCTGGTGGCTTTGCACCCTGATTTATGGGCTGGTAGGAAAAAGCCATTCTGCACCCCGCTCCACTTTACACATACATCACATGCCTGCAGCGCACAGCCCCATGGAGGGGGCAACAACTGCCCGATTTGTCTTGGAAAGTTTCTGTCTCTCCCTCCTGTGACTGGCTCATCTCCGCTTGCCGATGCTGTCCGTGTGCGGGTCACCGGTACCAGGGCCCTCCTGAGATGGTGATGCAGGCTCCTGCACTCAGAATCCATCACGCTAATTTTCCCTTTATCTCTGTTCTATAATTTCCCAGAAAATAGTTGTGTAATTCATTGGTGACTTGCTAGGATTGAGTTGCTGCAATTAATTCTTATGAGAGATGTTAAATTTAACAAGAGAACCCAAGAAAGAAATCTCTTAGTCCACAGGTACTCGCTGGTGAATAAAATGTCATGGAGAAAATAGATAGGGCTGTTAGGATTTCAAGTCACTCTCTAGAGATTTCTGCCAGGATTAACCTGCTCCCCAGGGGAGAATCGGGAGCTCCCTGGCTACCAACAGCTCCCTGGTTGTCCTTCCCACTTGAAGGAAATGCATGGACCATGGTCATATTCTTTCCTCAGAAGCTCCACTGGACTCTCTAGTCACCTCAAAGCCCAGGGGCTGAGAATGGGAAAGAAGAAACTTATATAATTAGGAGAAATGTCTATAGCTGCAACTTCAGTCTCCTGGATTCCAGAAGATCTGTTCCGTGTTCCACGTTGTAATTCAAGACTGCATGAGTAGGAAGAAAATATATGTGGCATAGAAGAAGCGTCAAGTAAAGTTTAAAATAGTAAAGTAATATATATTCAGTCACAACACTGTAGATAATCCTGTTTAAGAAATGTTTCTTTCCTTTGTTTAATTTAGTCCATCAGATGTCTGTGGCATCATCATAAGATTTTAAACCAAAGAGATGAGTTCAGTATGTTAAAGGGGAAAAATTCTCTTCAGAAATGTTAGCAAAAATGGGTTGAAATGTTGAATATCATTCTCTCAGATAAATCTGACAGAATACAAATCTCTCTTAATAGGTCTTATCCTCTTTTAAAAAATGCACCGGGAAAAAAATGGTCTCTTCTCTTCACATGCTTTGAATGGATTTAATCCTCCTCATTTGTCTCCTGACTTTTAGCTGCAAAACTAAGGACATGGAAGACCAAGGTAGGAGCTTAGATTCCTGCATAAAATGGGATTTGGGATTTATTCAGGATGTAGCCCAATCCAGAAGAAATCATAACCCAGAACAGTTGCCAAACTAGAAGCCAGTTTTGAGTTTTCCTGTCACCTGATATTTTCTGACCTTGCATTTTGTTCAGACTCAGAATTCATTTGGACGTTAATCAAATTTGTAGAGTAATCAAGCTGGCAGCATCAACAAATGCAGTGTATATAGATTTTCTGTTCCTCAGAACATGGGCAGCCCCTACCAGGAGTTGATTCTTGTATTTTTTTGGTGGTGGGGTGGAGGGACTGAATTGAATGATTTCTTCTTTATTAAAGAAATAATACTCAGGACTTTGAGATCACACTGTCTTTGGTTGAGTTATAAGCTTTTATAATGCAGTATCCCTTAATGTTGACCAAATTAATAATTATGTTTACCTCTTCCTTAAGTTTCCTGAATCCTTTTTTCCTAGCTTTATTGAGATATAATTGACATAATGACATTGTGTGAGTTTAAGGTGTACAAGGTGATGATTTGATACATGTATATATTGCTAAATGCTTACCACGATAAGGTTAGTTAACAAGGTTAGTTCACGTAATTACCGTTTTCTTGTTGTTGTTTCTGCTGTTATGGTGAGAACATTAAAGCTCTAATTTCATAGCAACATTCAAGTATCCAATACAGTATCGTTAACTATGGTCACCACGCTGTACCCTGGAGCCCTGGATCTTATTCATCTTATAACTGAAAGTTTGCACCCTTTGACCAGTATCTCGCCATTTCCCCAACTCCTCAAGCCCTGGCAATCACCATTCCCATGGTGATATTTATTTATTTAGTTTTATTCCCGTGGTAATATTTTATTTTATTGTTTGGAAACTTTCTGTTTCTATGAGGTCAATGTTTTTAAGTTCCACATATAATTGAGATTATACACTTGGTAAGAGTTGGCAACCCCCATTCATGTCCAAAACAACAAACTCTTGGTTTAAAATACATACATTTTCCCAGAAAAAAGAAGAGAATTTGCTTTAAGATATTCTTCACTTAAAGTTTAAATCAGTAAATATTGAAAAGAACAAAATTCCTGAAACCTAAAATATAAAATATATTTTAACAAGCCAAGGATTCTACTGTATTGATCATATAAGTCACTGGAATAATCCAAACGTGATTCCTTTCTCAAATTAGAAACACTATTTCAGCAAGATAGTCAACGTTTGAGTCAATGTTTGGTAGAGACCTGTGCTTGCATGTGTGAGTGTTACTGAACCAGTATGATCCAATCACTTTAAAAATGTCTTATATTCCCAGAACTAGGCAGTTTGGGCTCGGTGAGGATTCATGAGGATTGCTCTGTCAATTAACAGTAGAAGAACGGAGAGAGTTTGATAACCTAAAGCTCAGAAAATCTTTAGGATTCACAATGGTGAGATATTTTAAGGTAGAAATCAATCACATGGATTTCAATTCTAGATTCCTAAGAACAGATGCAACAGAGGATGTCAGGTGTGGACTGATGAGCCCTCCTTCTCACGGGTTACACAGCGAAACAGGTTATTGAGAAGTAGGGGCTACCCTGAGACAGAGAGTTATGACGTTCTACAGTTCATAGGTATGTGTTCAACAACAGGCACTCTAAGTAACACGAAAAAGGCTGAAGATTTCTGAAGAAAACTTGGAATACTTCATGGCTAAGCTAAGTCTGTATGAAGATTACTAAGAGATGTCACAACAGAATCATTATAGCATCGTGCCTGTAATTAACAATACTGCATTATACACTGAAAAATTTGCCGAGAGGGTAGAGCTCATGTTAAATGTTCTTACCACAATTTTAAAAAACTGATAAGCTTATTTTAAAAAGAAATACAAAGAAATCTTAAACTTTATTCTGTAGTTTTAGTCCCGTGGTAATATTTATTTTATTTTATGATTTTGAAACTTTCTTGTGAATATTGTATTATGCTACAAATAGTCATTTCCATATTATATGTCATGATTTCAATGTATGGGAAAAGAGACACAAATCTGAAGTTCAAGAAATTAAGTTAAATCTTTTGTTATGTTAAACTTGAAATGAAAATTATATAAACTGAAGATTTTTTTAAAAAAATAATGCATCCATGAAAGGGCCGATGAACAGGAATATCCAAGTAGAACTGAGTACCCCTCGTATCCAAAGTTTGTTTTCTAAATACTGTTCTCCACTAAAGGGGACAGAGTTCTTTTCTTAAAATGGCTGCCTTCAGATCTGATAGGGAAAGTACAAGGTATTGGGACATCTTTTTGTACCAGAAAGCAAAGAGGCGTTCAAAGACCAATGGAGTTCTGTCAGAAGGACCCAGGACCCAGTTGAAAGGGCTTCTACTGACAAAACTTGAAACAATATGAGCAAAAATAATAATAATAAATGCATTTCATTGCAGCATGTTGAATATATACAATTTCAGTCCACTGAAACACACACACACACACACAGATAGCTAGGTAGATAGATATATAGATGTATATATATCTCATTGTGGATTGAAATTTGAATTTGAAATTGAAATTACACACATGTTAAAAAAAAAGCTTTCACTGGAGATGACAGTTACACCAACTTCTCACTTTAAAAGTAAATGAACATGAAAGAATTAATTAGGCATTTATACTTTTATTTTAGTGACTATGAAATGTCACCAAATGGCCCTAATTGATGAGGAAACACTATTTTATTATAAAAGAAAATCAGCTAATGATTATAGATGAAATGACAGGGAGAAAAACACCACCATTGAATAGCTCCAAATAGATACTCGAGTCAGGCAAGGATCATTGGTGAATGCTAAAATCATTAAGTGAAAAGTGGGTGTGCTGCAAATACTGCCACCCTGATTAATTCCCAGTTGTAAAGGGGAAAATGTACCTTTACAGTGGAGAAATCTGTTTGTCACTCTCATGAGTAATGAGTCAACTAGTCATTTTGTGCCTCCTGATATGACGCAATATAAAGTACTCAGCATCACCAATGAGTTATTTTGTTAAAATTGTGATAAAATATACAAAGCATAAAATTTATTGTTTTAACCATTTCTAAGCACACAGTTCAATGGCATTAAGTACATTCAACATTGTTGTGCAGCCATCACCACTACCCATCACTAGAACTTGCTTTCATCATCCCACACTGAAACTTGGTAGCCGCTAAACTTGACTTCCCATTCCTCCCTTCTCCAAGACCCTGGGAACAACCATACCACTCTCTGTCTTTAAGAATTTGACCATTCTAGAAACTTCATATGTGTGGAATCATACAATATTTGTTCTTTTGTGATTGGTTTATTTCACTTAGTATAACATCATCAAGATTTATTATCCATGTTATGGAGTGTCAGAATTTCCTTCTTTTTAAGGTTGAATAATATTCCTTTCTACATACATAAAAACATATTTTGTTTATCCACTCACTTATTGACAGGCATTTAAATGTGAGACTGCCCGTCATGCTCTTCTTTTTCCATATTGTTTTGGGTATTCAGGGTGCCTTAAGAATCCATATAAAATTTAGAATAGATTTTCTACATCTGCAAGAAACATCATTGGGATTTTTATAGGGATTGCATTGAGGCTGTAGGTTGCTTTGGGTAGTATTGGCATCTTAACAATACAGAGCCTTCCAATCCAGGAACACAGAATATTTTTCCATTTGTTTTCTTTCATTTCTTTCAGCAGTGTTCTGTAGTTTTTCAATGTACAAGTCTTTTAACTCCTTGGTTGAGTTTATTCTTAAGTATTTTATCCTTTGGGATGCTCTTGAGAATGTAATTGTTTTCTTAATTTCCTTTTTGGGTTGTTCATTGTCCACGTATAGAAATGCAGCTGATTTTGCATGTTGACTTTGTATTCTGCAACTTCACTGAATTAGCTTGTTAGTTCTAACAGGTTTTTAAAAAATCTTTAGTGTTTTCTACATGTAAGATCATGTTGTCTGTGAACTGAGATATTTTACCTTTTCCTTTCCAATTTGGATGACTTTTCTTTCTTTATTTTTCTTGCCCAATTTCTCTGGCTAGGACGTCCAGTCCTATGTTAAATAGGAGTGGCAAAAGTAGGGCTTTTTGTCTTATTCTTAATGCAAGAGGAAAAACTTTGAATCTTTCACCATTGAGCATGATGTTAGCTGTGTTTTTCATATATGAATTTTATTATTTTAAGGTAGCTTCCTTCAATTCCTAGTTAGTTGAGTGTTTTCATCATGAAAGTGTGTTGAATTTTTGCAAATGTTTTTTTGAAATAATAATTTTCTTTCTTTCTGTTATTGTGGTGTTTCACATCGATCAATATTTGTATGTTGAACCAACCATGCCTTCCAGGTATAAACCCTTGTTAATCATGGGCATATCTTTTTAACATGCTGTTGGATTCAGTTTGCTAGTATTTTGTTGGGAATATTTGGATCAATATTCATTAGCAATATTGGTATGTAGTTTTCTTTCCTTGTAGCGTCTTTGTCCCGCTTTGGAATCAGGGTCATTCTGGCCTCATAGAATGAATTAGGAAATGTTCCCTCCCCTTCAACTTTTTGGAAGAATTTGAGATTCTGTTAATTCTTTTCAAACGTTTGGTAAAATTCACTAGTGAAGCCATCTGGCCCGAAACTTGTTTGTTGTGTTTTTTTTTTTTTTAAATTACTGATGAAGTATCTTTATTTCTTATTGGACTTTTGAGATTTTCTAATTCTCGATGATTAGACTTAGCAAGTTGTATGCATCTAGGAATTTGTGCATTTCTTGCAGGTTATCAAATTTGTTGGCATGTAATTCTTCATAGTAGTCCCTTGTGACTATTTTTATTTCTAAAAAAGTCAGTATTAATGTAAAGTCAGTATTAATGTCCCCACTTTTATTTCTGATTTTATTTATTGGAGACTTTTCTCTTTTTTTGTTAAGTTAATCTAGCTAAAGAGTGTTAATTTTCTGATCTTTTTGAAGCAGAAACAAGGATCTTGGTTTCATTGATTTTCTCTATTGTCTTTCTATTGTCTATTTTATTTCTCTCTGCTCTAATATTTACTATGTTCTTCCTTCTAGCTTTGAGTTTAGTTTTTTCTTCTTTTTCTAGTTCTTTAAGGTATAAAGTTAGGCTGTTCATTTGTGACATTTGTTCTTTTTTAATATAAGCACTTAGAACTATAAATTTCTCTCAGCTGAAAATGTCTGATTTTAAAAATTTGTATATGGATTTTATGTTTTCTAATATTATACATATATCTATGTATGTGAGCTGTGTAGCATGTATATATGATACAAATATGGCAAAATGTTGACAATTGTTTGATTTAGGTGGTGAGATATGGAGGATGCTTGTACTGTTCTTCTTGCTTTTAAATATGTTTAATATTGTTAGAAATAAAATGCTTAGGGACTTCCCTGGCGGTCCAGTGGTTAGGACATCGCCTTCCAGTGCAGGGGGTGCAGGCTCCATCACTGGTCGGGGAGCCAAGATCCCACATGCCTCGCAGCCAAAAAAACAAAACATAAAACAGAAGCAATATTGCAACAAATTCAACAAAGACTTTAAAAATGTTCCACATCAAAAACAAAATCTTTAAAAAAAATGCTTAAAATTCAAGAGGTTATCTAAGTTGGGTGGAACAAGATTAAAGAGGATTTGGAAACCCCTCAGAAGAGCTTAGACTATGGTGGAAATAAACAGGGGGCTGAAGTAGCTAAACGAAGTTCATTGTGGTTCAAATGCTCCCTACTTCCAATAACCTCTCATTCACGTCTCTCTAGCATATGTGTGTTTGATGGTTATAAGCGGGGTGCTGATGTTTTTCTTTCCAGTAGATTATAAGGAGCTTGAATATAGCAACATAATACTCTTTGTAGCATCTACACATTCAGGTACTGCAATAATTTTAAGTCACCAAGAGACTCATGAAAACTGCAAGCGGGAGATGCTAGATTACCAAAAAAAAATGCTATACTCCTCCACTCTGACCTTTATCCATGCCTCTTTGCAATGTGACTTTACAGGACTTCCAGCAAGAGGCAGAACCTATTCCTCAGTCTTTGCATCTGGACTGTACTTGCTTTGACCACAGAACATGGCAGGAATGATGCTGTACCAGTTCTGGGCTTACTTCTCAAGAGGCCCTGCATGCCTCCTTCTCTCCCGGAACCCTCCCAGCCACCGTGTGAACTGACAGAGGCTGGCCTGCTGTGTATTAAAAGATAGTTTCTCTATTGTCCCCGATACCTCAGCTAAGAAGCAGCCAAGCCTCAGAAGCAGAGCCTGCTCACTGACCAGAAGCTGACCTCAGGTGCACTGAGGAACCAAACTGAGCACAGAAGTGCTGACGCACAGAGCTGGAAGCTAAATAAATGTTTGTTGTTTTAAGTTACTCTGTTTGGGCTGCTGTTTTGCGCAGAGAAAGATAAGTGATGCGAGGGAAGAAGGGGAGGAATAAGAAAAAGAAGAGAGAAGTAGGCAGGAAGGGAGAAGAGAGGACCTGAACATATGGATGACTTTCTTCATGAAGTCCTGGATCCTATATTTTATTTAATCAGGGTTGCTGCTGCATTGGTAGCATTCAGCAGAGTCACAAAAGTTATGTTGCATTCCTTCTATTTTATCAAACTTGAGATTTGAAATATTCATACAGATAAAAGAACACATTACAATTCAGGAGAAATTTCTTCATTTGCCATTAGTTCAGAGGCAGCATCTGGCTTCCAGCAATGGGTAGGTGCCTAGTCTCACTGAACAATTTTTCCTTCGATTAAGCCCACATACCAGAACATTATTGCTTTCCTGTGTCTATTAGGATACTGATGCTTTACTTTTTCAAGGCTGTTGATAGAAGTTTGAGTGAGGTGATTTTTTGTAAAGACATTGACCAGATTCCTGAATCCACAGGAACTCTGGATTCTAATCAGAAGTGTCTAATTTCTTTTTATCCTCTCCTCCATACACCTCCTCTGAGTATAACAAATATGTACATCAGGAAACACATGTGGGACATTATCCAGTGAAAACTACCGATAAAGACCTGAAAAATATTGATCAATATCAAAGTTGAGTTTATCAAAGTTTATAATTATCTATTATCTATTTGACCTACCATCGGAATGTCAGTGTTCTATCTTGATGCTCTGCAAAGACCTCAAAGAATCTCTATGGACAGAGGAGCTTAAAGAAAAAAGTAGAAGAGGTAAAATTAGAGAAATATCAAACCGAATAATCACTCAATTTCTTACCTCCCTGCTGAGGGTTTTGAAAATTTGCAAGAAGCTTGGGTAACTAAGAGGCAGAGGTGCTTGTGTTATCAGAGAATAGATTGGAGAAAACAGAGGAGACCTGGGACAGAGACATCTGAGCTGCTTTTGCTTCTGTAATTTTGGCTTCAGCCATCTTTCTTTTAGATCTTGATCTTTTCATTCAGTGGACTCCTCCAGCAGATCAAAAAGACATTACTAATGCCAATAAGTTTAATTTTATTTACAGTATTCCTGGACCTGTTAAGCAGTCATGTCAATGCACTTCCATGCCCCTCCCATCCCTCCCTCACTCCAGGGTAAGAAAGGCTGGAGGAGACCAATGGTTCCCAACACGTCTGTGCAATGGAATTGCGCTAGATGTTTTAAAACATATAGATGGACATCTCTGAGGGCAGGAGCCTGATCACCTAAATTCAGAAAACTCCCCCAGTTAATTTTCCTGCAGCCATCCAGGTGCTGGTTCATGACCAGATTTTTGGAAACCACTGAACAAGATGAAATTATGGCCAAGAGTCTATGATAAGGTATTTGTAGAGCTTTTGGTAGATTGATTTCTGTAGCATTAGTTTGGGCACTTAACGTGAATACACCACTTGAGTGAGGTTCTAAAGCAGAGAATACAAGCATAAATACCTACAGAATGAAGTGGGCAAATGGAAAGTATAAAAAACTGGAGACCGATGTCCCCTCTAAAAGTCATAGCCTATTTCTGCCATCTAGGAACGAGGGTGCATTTTTTTAAGACATCCAGAAATCCGGATATTTTAAAGTGAAATTCCTTGATTTAAAAAGGTTAAGAACTTATTTTTTAAAGCTTAGAACACTGCCTTTGGGCCTAACTTGATATTTCTCTGGGCTTGAACGTAACTACCCTATGAGCTACCTTAGGGTATCGGCAGATGCGATGTTGCCTTTGCAGGTGTCGACTCTACTAAAAGTTCTGAAGTATTCCAAGCATCAGAAGACTTTAAGGACAACAAGGAAATTACACCAGATTGAATGATGACTAATCTTTACAAAATAGAATTTTTTCACCTTGGTATGCATTAGTGAAATATGACCTCATCCTGAAGACAGACTGATGGGATTCTGAAACACCGCTCTCCCCACACGTAAATTCAAGCATGAGCACTTATTTCTTTCAGTGTCTGTTTGTGTGAGTTTATGTACATGGCGTGTTTGTTTTTGGCTGGAGGAAGTCATGTTATACAGAGGCATTGGGTGTAAAAAGGTAATGGAACAATGGCTCCCACTCTCAGTGTTTTCTGAGCTGCAGTTTTTCAGTTCTCATGGAGAATGGTGTTAAAAACCACAGGATAAAATCATTATTTCCTTGAGAGATCTTGTGAGGTTCTGAGCCCAGAAAGCACCCAGGTGAGAACGTCTACACAGAGTCAGGAAGATGGTCATTCTCTCTGTTGCTCTCCAGGTTATCACATGGGTCTAGCACTTGGAGGACTCAAAGACAATACAGCTTCATTTAGCATCTCAAGGATGTGGAAGCTCTTAGTAGGTTGGGTCAGGGATTCAGCATCTTATGAAGGATGGCACTGAAAGTGACAAATGACCTGTTTTGAGACATTTGGCAGCAGGCACCATCCACAAGGACACAGAGTTGACATAAGCCAACTCTTTCCTGCATATCAGTGAAACCATCAAGGGAATAACCAGAAAATTGATCCCTGCCCACTATATACCCGCCACCATCACCATCTGTGGCCCTACTGAATGCATTATTCACCCTAATGATATCTTTATTAAGGCTGACCTAGGCTAATCCGCTATTCAAGTCGTTAGGTTCTTTTCGGTGAATATTGGTTGCCTCTGGTGATTAGTGATGGTTGGAGCCATTTGTTTTCTCTGCAATGTTATTGCCAGATATTATGTTTTAAAGAAAACAAAAACCACACCTAAGTACCAATATCGATTAGTGAGCAGGCATCAAGACGTGAATAATGAGGTCTTGCAAGTCAGGTGAAGTCCCCACTCTCCATCCTTTCCACCCTGTTCTCTAGGCACTCCACGAGTCTCTTGAACTAAAGTCTCATCCAGCCACAACAAGTATTCTGATGGCAGAAACAGCTATGTTCCTAGTTTGATTAGAGCAAAGAATTCTCTCTCAAGTGGGGAACTCTGGAATGAGTGGAGTTCTAAACCTAGGATACTACTCAAAAAATATTAGCCTGCTGGGATTGTCAGAGTGTTAATCATGCAAGTGTAGATTTTTCTGTACGCATCTTTCTGCCTGACACATACTGACACTATTCATTTCTCCAATGACATAATTTAATATTCTTTACATTAATTAATAAACCCTCCAGTGCCAAATTAGACTGATATGTGTAAGGGGAGCTATACAATAAGGTTTCAGATTCTAACCAACCAGTTCTGATATATTCTGAAATGCAAGTTACCGAGCAGCTTACTTCACATGTTATGTGACCATTCCTGCACTCTAGATCAATGTTAATTTAGATATGCACACACACCTTACACTGCCAAACTGAAGCACTTCAAATAACTTTTGGAAAATAGAGTAATATTCCAAGGAACTCACTTTTCAGTGAATTCACTTTACAGTGAAAGAATCCAAGCCCTTGGGATTCACTGATCTTACCTTCCAATCCACCATCTAGAGACAGCTAGTTCTATAAGTCAGTAGAATGCCTTGTTAGGACCCAGTGTTAACTAGGGGAAAGCACCAAACAAGAGAGGGGTGTTGTACATAGAATTGGAATTCACTCCACACCAGCAACCAGAAAATGGGGCTCTTTCTCCCTGAAGGCACAAGTGTAAGATCCAAGGGGTCAAAGTGAAAGGATCCCCTCTTAGTTTTACACACATAATAACCATCGCACAAATTTCATCTTGTGCAGTAGCACAACATATTAATCAACACCCATGTTCTTGATCAATATTTCTATATCACAGACAGTTCTTTTTGTTTAGTCAACTGCTGGAAAAGCTCAGGGTAGCCAGGTGTGTTACAGCTTCAGATTCAGTGGGACCATTGCTGAGTCCTTTAGTGGAAGCAGTATTCTCCTGAAATATTGAAATATTGAAGCCATAGGAGCCCAGGGTCTGTCTTGATATTGGATAACAAAAGAGTGGTATGTAGCAGTAATAACACTTTCTTCCTGATTATAATTTGAATCTCCTTTCAGTATTTGGGGAATTTCTCGTATTATGAGTGGAAGAGACGCAGAGCCTACCTGTCGTTCTAGAAGCTCAGGTGCTCCCTTTCCAGGCCCCCTTTGTAGTTAGCACATGGGCACATGATCGCAAAGCCAATAACAAGCTCTCACTCTGGAACTTGAAGGCGAAACTGGTAAAGCAAAAAATCAGGACAGGAGGGAACTTCTCTGAAAGTAGATGTGGGATGCATCCAGTTTCCAAGAGCACCAACATCTGAAATGCCAACAGCAGCATTCAGTTGAAGGTCCTGACTCTTCTGGTGTTTAGAGCTCACATCAGTGTCCTGTTGCTGTGTAACACGTTACAGCCATCTTAGCACCTTAAAACAATGCAAATGTATTCTCTTTACAGTTCTGTAGGTCAGAAGTCTGGGTAGACTTGACTGATTTCTTTACTCTGGGTCTCATAAGAAAGAAATCAAGGTGGTGTCCTGCCTGAGCCCTGATCTGGAGGCTCAGAGGGAGAATCCATGTATGGGAATGGCTTTGCCATGCACTCTGCTGACCCTGCAGGTTTCCACGCAGACCAGGCAGGCAGAGGCTTGAACCACAGCTCATCTGAGCCTTGGCAGAATGCCTGTGATCCTCCCAGAGCAGGAGAGCGTGGGAGGATCGTAAGGAGCTTCTGTGAGGTCATCTCCCCCGGACCTGTTTCCCCATAAGACATTTCCTCATCACCTCCCAGGTTATGATGAGGTATGGGGCTTTCTTCCCTGTCCCTTGCGCCCATCAGAATAGATTTGTAGGATATAAAGCTGCTTAGCTGTAGCCTAGAATTGGCTCCTCAGCAACGAGATACTCCACAGTTTGCGTTAGAGTCGCCTGGCCCCTTTTGCTTAGTGTCATCCTTTCTGGTGTGTGGGACGAGGACCGTGGGCAGCCGGAGCCTTTGGCTAGTCTTCCATGTGCTGTTTATGTAAGTAAGAAACGGTCTGAATCCAAAAGTGGCTCACTGTATCTTTGCCAGTCGAAGCAGTCGGGTCTTGGTCTTGGCCTTGCCTTTTCTTGGGTGTGATTGATGATCCACTTCTAAGGCTCGTCAGGTTGTTAGCAGAATTCAGTTCCTTGTAGTAGTAGGTTGAGCTCCCCATGCTTTGGCCAGCTGTCATCCGGGACCCTCTCTCAGCTCCTTAAGGCCACATGCACTCCTCATCGTGTTGCTGCCTCCGATGGTGTAGAGTCTTACTTGTGCTTCCAGTCTCTGTAACTCTTCCCTGTGCCATATCTCTTCTGCCTCCAGTCAGAAAAGTTCTCTACTTCAGGGCTCATGTGATGAGATGGGACCCACCTGGATAAAATAAGGTAGTCTCTTTATCTTAGAGTCCATTACCTTAAATACATCTGCAAAGCCCCTTTTGCCACATAAAGTATTATATTTATAGGTTCTGGGGATTGGGATGTGGACATCCTTGGGGTTCCATTTTGCCGACCACAGTTGGCCATGATGTTGGTTTCCCAACAGACCAGATTTGTGGTGCTGTTTGGACTATTGCTTTGGCTGTGTGGTCCACCAGCTTACTTGTCCAGCATTCTCAGCTACTCAAGCTACTGGGAGTAGCTAATATTTTTATATAAATTTATTTTCTTTTTGTCAGAGTCATTTTCTGTTTCTTGCAACTAAAACTCAAACTGATAAAGATACACGTGATTTTCAGCACTGTTGACAAGTATTGGATGAAATTTCTTGGGACTTAAAAATCTTCTCCAAATTATTACAGCTCCTAGTCTGGCTTACAGATAACTTCTTTGCAACTCTTTGGTAGAAATAACAGCTTACACGTCCTTTTGTTTGTTGAGACAGTTTCACTTAAGACTTGCGGTATCCGTGTCTATAACTCTAGCTTATGAAATAATTCCTGTATTCATGATTGTCTATTAGAATAGAAAATGATTGAGAAAATACGTACCCAAAGACCAACACCTTGCTTCTCAATCCCAAGGAGAATCTTCCAACCTGCTCCCCCTCCCTCAGTCCTAGCCCCATCGTGACTGTGGTACCAACATCACCTGGAGTTGCAGAGAGCAGTCACTTCACATCATTTAGTTAATTTCTTGGGACTATAGCTGGAAATAAGTGCTCCCCTTCCTTTAGGAGAGCACCAACGATAATCCCACAATGCCCTGCTTCCCCGCTTATTTAAGCACCATGTGTACTCTCATCTCTTTACTGCTATCTCCACTCTCATCCTCTTCCTGTTTAGGACATCTTATCATCTGGTACGTTCCCCATACCTCCCTGCCCCTGCAAAGCCTCTGCTGTGAACCTTGGATCCCTTTTTCTGGAAACCATAAACCTTCCTCTAACTCTTGACCTTTACAGAAATCTGTCTCTCTCTAGAGAACTCCATTTCTCCCACATTTCCTGAGTCAGAGGCCTCTTATCTCCCTCTCATCCCTGACCCTGCAGGGCAGTGGGGCAGTGTGAGTGTTCTCCTTCCCACTGCCTCTTCCACACCACTCCTCCCTCCTTCCGCACTATCCCAGCCCCTCTGATACTCAGGCCATCAGCACAGACCAGAGGTGCCACCCCTCCTGACTGCTGTCCCCTACAGACATCTTGCTTTCTCATTCCTTCGCTGAGGAGGTGACTCTTGTGGCCTCTGCTCAGACGCCATCTTCTCAGAGGAGCTTTCTAGGACCACCCCATCAGAAGTCAATCGACTTCCTCCCCATTTCTTCTCTAACTTATCACCTTGTTCCTTCCCTTCATAGCATTTATATTGTAAAACTGTTTATTAATATATTTTTCATTCATTTAGTGTGTGGTTCTCTTGCTAGAATAAATCAGAGTTTTTGTCTACTTATTTCACAGTTGTATCCTCGATACCCAAAACAAAATCTGACACTTTAAGTAAAATTGCCTACCTGAAATTGGGTTAAAATAGCTATACACAAACTTCATAGTTATATGAAGTTCTACCTCGGTATTTTATCTAAGTAGCCAATTTTCCATACTATTCATAGAATAATAGGCTTCCTCCTCTCTCACCTGCAGTGTTTTCTCTATTACACATTACATGCTTACATAAGGTCTTATTTTATGATTTCCTACTCTGTCACTTAGATGCATATGCCTGATAGTTTCACCAAAGTCAATCCATTTTAATCACTGTGAATTGATAAATTTTGCAATAAATGAGAGGGGCAAGTTATTACTTTTTCCCTTTTAAGCTTTTCATAGAAAATCTTTTCCAGATGAACACTAGAGTTCAGATTTGGGGGCACCTTCAAGGTAGAATGAAATGGAACAAATCATGAAGGAAAAAAAATCCTAAATTTGTTTATTTAAAAATATGAACTCTGTACACTGGGAAACATCAGTAATGAACTTGGGGAAAGTATTTGCAGGATACGTAGCAGTATTTGGGTAGCGGTCAGACCGATGCTGTGAGTCCTCGTGACATCGGGTTGTAGCGCCCCCTCCAGTGCTCTGGAGGGAACAGCCTGCTGACAAGCTACCCAACTGCCACGACACATTCAGGAGAGGAAAGGGATGCTCCAGTCTGCCTTGCACTTGGAGAGCTTTAGGAACCAGTCTGAAAGAGAGAATGTGAATATTGAACACACTTAAATGTGTCTGCAGATCTGACAGATGGACTGGACAGAAAGGGGAAAATTGTGGAGTATGTCTGGAAGAAAGTGCCAGAACCTAGAGATCAGTGGGGAGACGGGTTCCAAGAGGAGTGTGAAGGTGGCCTGGCCACCGCCTGCCACAGCACCACCTTCGCACTTGGAGCACCTGTGCTGCCTGCGAAGGGGACACCAGCCTGCAAGATAATTGAGGAATCCGACTACCCTGGTGTGGAAAACTCTTCCAAAGAGCTGGGTAAGAACGTAGAGGAACCTGTCAGCTGGCCGGCCAGAGAGAACAGCCCCGATGTTGGCTCGGGAATATGGAGAAAAGCATCAGGCTGGGTGTCAAGGACTTGGAGACAGAAGGAGCAGCCATCACGGAAATGTATGGTTGTCTGATCTTTATGTGAGTTCCTCTCCTTCACTAACCAGGTTCCTAAAGAATAATGTGGACCCCAGAAGTGCTTGAGTAAAGGGGGAGGCTCTGAACATTAAGACTTGTGGAATTGCAGAAAAACTGTAATCACTGGTAGGTGAGACCAGGACATTTACGGATTACCAACAAAAGAGACAAAGAGTTAATAATATCATTAATATAAAAGATATTCCTGGACTTCCCTTGTGCTCCAGTGAGTAAGACTCCGCACTCCCAATGCAGGGGGCCCGGGTTTGATCCCTGGTTGGGGAACCAGATCCCACATGCATGCCACAACTAGGAAGTCCACCTGCCGCGACTGGAGGATCCCGCTTGCCGCAACTAAGGGTCCTACATGCCAGAACGAAGATCCCGCTTGCCACGACTGAGACCTGGCCCAGCCAAAATTAATTAATTAATTAATTAATTAAAGAAAAAAGATATTCCTAACACTGAAACAAAGACAAGACTGTCTTTCCAATGGAAAAAACGTCAATGAATATCAACAGATAATTTACTAGTGAATAAAGGAAACCAGAATATGTCACCCCAAAATATGCCTCTTTGACATAAAAATTATTTTGAGCTGAAGGCAGTTAAGAAGCAGTAAACACAGAAGAAGCTCCCCCCCCCCCTTTTTTTTTTTCGCCTAAAGGAAGGATATAAATTCTCCTTTACTGGATACAGACTCGTATCAGCCCAGAGGTGGCACCAGTGCACTCTGCACACAAACCTTTGTTAAGCCCTTAGCTTCCTAGTTATTTCTCCACCGTTTACTACCTCTAGTCCAAACCCTTTTGCCTTGTCAATTCTTTGCAAATGTATTGATTCTTTGTCTAAAAGGCATAAAAGCTTCCTGCTTTGGTCACTTCTTTGGGTCCCTTCCTCTCTCTTGAAGTCTCCCTTGTGCATGTAAAAATTCAATAAAATCTGTGTGCTTTTTTCTGAACATCTTTGTCAGTTTAATCTTCAGACCCAGTCAGGGACCATAAGAAGGTTGAGGAAAAGCATTTTTCTGCCCTGCATGAAGAACTGTGACTTATAAATGCACGTGTACAAACATTCAATTTAAACATGAAACAAGAAATAAAAATTAAAATGATAAGATACAATAAATTATCAACTGAACAGACACATGAAAAATGTTAACTACAACAATGTGGGTGGAAGAGAGAAGACCCAGGAGCTCCAGTGGGAATGCAAATGACAGAGCTTTCTAAGAAAAGGTTCGACAATAAATATCAAACATTTTGAAAATGCTCATGTTGTTTGACATAGTAATTTCATTTTTTAGGATTCAATCCAAGGACGTCACTCGAGTAGGGGACAAATATATACAAAGATATTTATTGCAGCATTTTTATAATGAAAAACATTGAAAACCTAAATACCTAGGAAATGGCTAAATAATATAATACGTGTTACACAGTCATTGAAACATGTTTTAAAGTAATTTCAGTGACATGGAAAATATTCACTATCTAATGTACAGTTGAAGGAGAAAAAATTAAAAGATGCACAACTGTATATAGTATGATTACCTATGAGCCATAAAATCACTGAACTGTATCTCAGGCATCACCCAGGCCCCTGCAGTCATTTTATCTTATCTGTACCATATCATCAATAATTTAAGAAATACGCATTCCTGTGGGAAATGTCCCAAGGCCTTCTCAAGTCCGCAAATTTGAAAATACTGCCGTTATCTATCGTTCTCTCCATAAAATGCCATAATGTATAACTTAAAATTTTAAGTGACCCCCCTTAGACAATTAATGATTCTATAACTTCAGTACTAAAGTCCTTCTTTATACAGCTATTCAAATTAATCCTGGTGGAAGCAATTGTAAAATAGTTTCACTGATGGCCTACTCTTGACTCTCTGTAGAATACATCATAGTTCTGAGTTGAACTCACCATTTGACTCCTTAATATTATTTTCTGGCTGAGAAACATAACCTTTGGAGCAGCTTAACTTTTATCCCAAACTTAGTTGATTTTCTCTCAAGGTAGTTTTTCAAAAGATCTAAAATTGTCATTTTTTTTGGTCTTGTTTTACTTTTTAAACTTAATCATGAGCTGTAGTGAATAGGTAGGGCCAAGCAGACAACAGAGTTGAGTCAAAGTTTAGATACAGGGGAGCCTAGTAAGCTCACCCACCAAGAGACTTGGCATTTTAGCCAATTCTAGATTGTCAAGTTCAATTTCACGAGGCCTGCAGAATTACTAATGACTACTGCATGTTCCCAAATAATTGAAATCTTAAATGTTATTCACAAAGGCCAAGAATCCATTGTTTTGTTTTCTTATGGTTCTTGATTCCCAGTAAGATACTTTATCTGTAGTCTTTTTAAGTTATTATTATCCATGACCATCTTATTCCCCTTCCAAATAGCTTAGATAGAAGTCAGTGTCTTTGGGATCTAGCCATTTTCCAGCCTCTCCTTTACAGTAGTCCTGGATGCTGGGTGTTCTGATACCTAATTTACTCAAGGATGCTAGTTACCTTGTCTAAGATCATAGACCTAGTCAGGGGTAGAAGCCCCGACCTTTAGGTCCCAAAGCATGTGTTCTTTCCTTTAAACTATGTCTCCTCTTAATTTCAGTGCTCGATTCTATAAAAGAGAAATGAGATTTACAGATCAGTTTCTAAAAAAGAGATCAGCGGGGAAGGGAGGGATTCATCATTTTTAAAGCATCCCAGATGATTCTAATACGCAGACAGAGCTGAGAACCAAGCTTCCCAAGTGGTCTGGGTCCGCTTACCTTGTTTCTGCTCCCTCTCCCCTCTGCATACATGTTCATTCTTGCATTTCATGACATTTTCTCATCTGTTTCCTTCATCCTCTAAATTCTACCCACTCCTCCTTAAAAATCTTATCTGGTCTCATGTCCCTCTTTAGGGCTGCACCCCTGAGGTTCTAATTAAGTACTAAAAGCCTCTTGATAGTTTCTCACTATTTTTTGTGTGTTTGCCTTTGCTGCACAGCAATCTCCTCCACTAAACTCATCTTTTAAAGTGTGAACAGTTTCTGCAAGATGCAGTGGAGGAGACAAAAGAAGATCTATGAATCTCAGCTGACTGATTTTTTTTTTTCATTTATCAAAATGAAATGAATATGCAAGAAGTAAATGCCTACAGCTAGCCTGACCCTAAACAAGGAACTTGCACCTTCAAAGTATATAATTCCAGCTACAAACTTAAAGTACTCAATGGCATATGATGTATTGTAGGTTATATTATATGCCCTGCCCAGTGCATTTCAGCGCATTGGGGCTATTTCCCTGTTCTGAACAGTTTCCAGCGTTGAGACCTCAAATTGAAGTATTTCTACGTGACCTGGGCCAGCCGCCCAGCGTCCTCTCCTTCCTGTCTCCCAGGAGGTGGCCACTGCCATTAAAGCATCGCACCATCCTAGTCTGACTTCTCCTTAGAAGAGCTGTCCTCCGTGCAGGCTGCAAAATGCTGCTAATTAGGTGTGTTGACTGGCCTCTCCCTTTCAGTGTGCCTTACCTTCCCTTTTCTCCAACCCCCATCCACTTCTTTCCTCCTTAGACTGAAGAGCTCCCCTTAGATACAACGCGATTTCGAAATCAGAGCGGTGGAGGCAATCAGGATAGTTACATAAGGCCATTAAAGGTCCTTCATTAGCATCGAGTGCCCCTATGTAGTGAACGGTGAGGCGTGGGAGGAGGAGGCTTGAACCTCTCTGCGGGGAAGCAGCCTCAGAAGCTGAAGCTTTCCCCGCCCAGGATAAAGGCAGCAGCCTGTATGTAACAGACCAGTCTGTAAGGCAGCATTGCTTACCAGTGATGCAGAGGGGGGAAATGTTTGCTCAGTCCTTCTACGGTCCCTGGCTTGATCTGAAAATTAAACTGACAAAGACAGAGAAAAGCATACAAATTTCATTGAATTTCTACATGTAGATGAGAGAGTCTTCACAAGAAAATGAAGACCAAAAAAGTGACCAGAGCCAGAAGTTTTTCTACCTTTTCGACAAGGAAATAGTAAATTTGTGAAGAATTGGAAAGACAAAGGGGTTTGGGCCAGGGGTAGTTAATGGTGAAGGAGTAACTAGGAAGGTGAAGGTTAGTTTAGCAAGGTTTGCTTATACAGCCTGCTTGGCCCTAAATTTTCTATCTCTGGTGATAAGAAAGTCTTCTTTCTGCCCTGTACAGGGAGGGTAGCTTTCACAGGGGAGTTTTATGACCTGTTTCAGGGAAGAAGGGTGACAAGGCAGGGGAAGAGTGACCTTCTTGCTTCTGCCTGTTGTTTAAAAATTCCTTAAGATATTTAATATGCCAAGATGCCATATTTGGGGGTGACCTGTCCTGAACCCCGTCAGTGAGAACACTGATTCTGGAGTCAGCTGGACTGGGGACTGGGCTTTGAATCCACATCACCACTTGTTAGCTTAGAGACCTTGGGCAAATTGCTGAATTTCTCTGGACTTCAAATCTTTCATCTCTGAAGTAGGGGAATTTATATCTATCGTACACAGTTGTGATGATTTAGTGAGACAGTCTGCATAAAGTGTTTAATATGGAGCCTATGTTCAAAAAATGACAGCTATTATTATTGAGTGTCCAAAGTGCTGTCCCACTGAGGGCTTAATTCTTTAAATTTACAAGGTGCTTTTTCTCATAGTACCTAACGTGACCCTCATGCAATCTGTGAGATAGACATTTCCAAGGTAGGTATTTTATCTCCTAGGAGACTTTTTCCCCAGATCTGGTAAGTAGCAAAGTCAAGACTCAAAGCCATCACTTGAGGGTCCAGGGCACTGACCCCTGGCCACAAAATACCTCTTGACTCTCCAGGGGAAGAGCCAGCATCTGCAGAGACTGTGGTTCCCCTATGACTAATGAGTTTCTAAATGATGTGCAGTGGTGTGTTCTGGTTGTTTTCATTCCATCTGCTTGACTCAGCCAGGAAGCATTAAAGCTGAGAACTCCAGCTCTCACATGCTGTCAATTTGTTTAATGATTATTCTAGGAGCAGGTGATTTCTATTAGAAGGCAAGTGACAGATTGCCTATTAGAAAGAAGTGCATGTTTTTCAAACTAGGGACCCTCAGCACTCAGGGAAGCAGAGCTGGCTCTTCCCAACCCCGCACTCAATAGCCAGGTTAATGATGTGATTATCTGAGTGTTATTTGGCCAGGGTGGGGTACTAGACTCTGAGCATCCCCATTGCCAACTGCTGCTTCACTCCAGAAGCAGGTGGGAGACGTAGGGTGAGAAAGAATAACAACCAGTGTGTGGCGGGTTTAGAAAAAATCTGGAAACCAAAAGGGCTCCCAGCAACTTATTTGCCAGTTAGAGAAGGGATTAGAGGAGGACTCACAAAGCCAAGGGGGGAGAGTCCTGGACCATCTTTCTTACAGCACCGCTGACTTTCTAGGGGACACTTGTTGAATTTCTTCTACCTTTCTGTGCTTTGTTTTGTATCATCTCATTAAAGGGGGAAATTTTTAAAGATTCCCCTATTTCTTGATTTTTGGGGTGGACCTGGATTGTCTATGATTGAGATCACTCTTATAAAATGGTCTTTGCAGCAAGAGAAGCCCAAGCAGAAGACAGCATTTTGAGCGGAGATGCAATAAAATGATTTACTATTTTGGTTCTTTCATTAGATTTTCTAATCGAAGGATGGTGCTTCAGGGCAAGGATTAATTTTGCAAACATAAGTAACAATTCTCTGATGTATGGAAATCCAGAGAGGAGATGTATCCAGAGCAACCTTTCCCAGACTAATGAGATTCCTGTGCACAGCCCCAAACATCTGTCCCTCCTCCGACTTCCCGGAGCTGAGCCGAGGCATTTGCAGACAGAGAGAGACAGGCTCTCCTTTACCCACTGTTTCTCAGGACTCCATTTCTTCCCCCTACTCAGAGCAGGAAACTGCAAAGGTGTGATTTTAGAAGGTTTTATTCGTATGTGCCCCAAAGCAAAAAAAAAGCCTAACTTTTCCTTTAAAAAAAAAGGATAGGGGTTCAAGGCGGACCTTCAAGGCCAAAGTTAGTCAATGTTGCTCCCTAGTGGCAAGATTTCCAAAGAGCAACCTTTGCTTTGGTGAGTACAGTAGTCCCTGGGGTCCCGGGAATGTTGGTTCCAGGACCACCTCATACCAGAATCCCCGGATGCTCAAGTCTCATATAAAATGGTGTGATAAAGTTGCCCTCCATAGCTGCCAAGTTCCACATCTGCAGATATGGAGGGCTGACTGTAAGTGCAGTGACACTTGTCACTGGCCCTTGGCACTGGTGATTATAGACAGTATAAATGAGGAGGGGGAGGGGTCCTTGCTCAACGATGGCCCTTCCATGGAGTTTGGCTTTCTCAACCAGCAAATGAAATCTTGCCACCAAATTGCTTTCTCCTTTCACTATCTCTTGGCCAGAAAGGATGTGACCCATATCCCTTTTGTAGCACTCTTCCCATGCCTCACCCCCCTGCCCAACCAGCAATCAGTTCAATGCTTGTTAGAAGTGAGATCAAAAGATGTTTTAAAATACTCAGGAGGCCCAAAGATTTTACTGAAGAAGCTGACCATTAGTGCTTGATGACTACTCACCATCCTAGGGTTATCTTTTTCCTCCAAAATGCTGTGCATTTGGATGGGCGGGGGTAGCTCTGCTTTCACAAATTGAAGAATATATTCCTCTGCCTTGATCTCGGTTTCCTCATTTAAAAAAAAATAAGTAGAACTTGGGGAATGAACAGATTTAATGCTCAGTAATTCTTGTACCTCAGTGCTTATCTATATAGTTTTTACATATTCCAAAAGGCCCTTACTTCAAGGACATACTGAAAGAAGAAAATAAGTGTATTAATGCAGTAGCTACATTAAAACTCTATATCAAGGGTATTGCTTATAGAGGCAGTTTTTCGACAAATGCAATGAAAATCACAATGCTGATGAAGAAAGTCAGAAATACTAATAAAGAGGGCAACATTACCCTGTGATGGGAGAAATAATAGAGCTACGCGAGTAAGCCAAGCTCTGTTTTAGCAGATGTTAACCAGTCTCAGAGCATTTCATTTGCCTTGTGCATGCATATCACTTGTTTGGATTTTCTTTAAAAATACGTAGATAAAAAGAAACTTGGTTTCTAGGAAGTTATTTTGTGTCTCTAGAGATTTCATTTCCCTCCTGACATAACTGGAAAACTGCTGGGTTGTTCCCCACACCAAAGATGGAGCTAAAATCCAGTCCTTGCATCTCCTGCCAAAACTCGCAAAGAGACGGGTATTTGGAGAGGAGTGTTTGGGTTAGCGTGCCAATTCAACGGGAGCTGATACAGAAAAGATGGCTTTCATCTCCTCTGCTGTCGGTGACAACTCAGTTTTTCAATCTGATCTCCAAGTTGGATATGATTGCCTGGAGACTCTGACACACAGTTCGTTGAAATTGCGATTTTGGAAACACACTCACACAGCACCCAGAGGAATCATGCAACCAGCTGCTGGGACAATGCTTGGTGATCCACCTTAGCTTGTCCATGGTAGACCAGTAGTTCCAAACAGGAGCAGTAGACAGAATGGGCAAAGCAATAGCCTCGTGATCCCTGCATTGGAACCACGGCCAGAATCGCTGGGTGGAGCTGCCAACATGAACCTCCCCATTGTTGCTCTCACACCACTCTTGCTGGTGGGCATTAAGCATTCCAGTGAAATCACCAGCTTCATGTTCAGCTGGGCTGATTGCTGAAGAAGCTGATTGCATTATTCATTCTCATGAAAAGATTTTTTGGACTCTCAAGGATCCATGGAGATTATATTGGAAAAAAAACCCCCAAACTCCAGAGTTATCAACAGTCTAATTTATCCTTCTATTTTTTCAAAAAGGACAGAGTCACAGAGGATAAATAGAGAAAGCCTGAACAGAAAATGGGTTTTTGGTTAGAAGCCCTGTATTTTGTACGATTTGTCTCTTTGTTTTTGAAACCCTGTATTTTGTACGATTTGTCTCTTGGTTTTTGTTTTTCATTTCTCCTTTCTACTTCTTTTCCGGGCGGTTCTTCCATCTTCTTAAAAACAACAACAAAACCAGAACCAACCAAACAAACAAAACCCTGCTGGTTATTTCCCTATGAAATACTTCCATCTACTGGCCAAATGAAGAAGGCTCATGTCTCAACTTCTTTGTTCTACTTGTACTAGGATTTATGAAGACCACCCTCCAAACATCTAGTATAATAATCAGAAATCACAAATCAGAAAATTAAAGAGGTTGAGGAAATTCTTCACTTTGAACCTAGCAATTCACCCAAGTAAACCCCCATGTATTTGACACACATGAAGTTTGCAATCACCCAGAATGAAGTATAACTCTGCAGTGTCACAGAAAACAAATTAGTGAGAAGAAGGGATGAGAGACCAGGCAGAGAGATGGGAAGAGATGGCCTCTCTGGCAAAACAGTTAGCATCTTTCTAATCAGATCACATGGAACGAGGCTCTGGGTTCAGAGATGGAATCAGAGATTATGGCCTAGGTAACCATAATTCCTCTATGAAGAAAAGTAATTCCATGAGAGCTGAAAAGAAAGAAAGTTGTGTTCCAAGTTAACTTATCAAAGGGGACACCCTTTCAATAAAAAACCATCAGAAATGATGCTTCTTCCTTCTTGTTCTTTTTTTTTTTTTTTTTTTTTTACATTTCATACCTGTGCTTCATTTATTATATTTTGCTTCTGGAAGTTTGCACCTCTTAATCCCCCTCACCTATTTCTCTTTTCCTCCATCACTTCCTCTTTATCCATTCATCTATTGATGGGCACTTAGGTCGCTTCCATATCTTGGCTATTGTAAGTAATGCTGAAATGAACATAGGTGTGTGTGTACCTTTTCAAATTAGTGTTTTTTCGTTTTCTTTGGCTAAAACCCAGGAGTGGAATCGCTGGATCATGTGATAGTTCTATTTTTAGTGTTTTGAGGTATCTCCATTACCGTTTTCCGTAATGGCTGAACCAATTTACACTTCCACCAACAGTGCACGAGGGTTTCCTTTTCTCCACATCCTTCCTACTTCTTTTCGATGATAGCCATTCTGACGGGTGTGAGGTGGTATCTCATGGTGGTCTTGATTTGCATTTCCTTGACGATTAGTGATACTGAGCATCTCTTCATGTGTCTCTTGGCCATCTGTATGTCTTCCTTGGAAAAAATACCTATTAAGATCCTCTGCCCGCTTTTTAATTGGGTTGTTTGGGTTTTTTTGATGTTGAGTTGTATGAGTTTCTTGTTCATTTTTAAAAAGAATCCATATGGGAAATGAGGTCAGACAGTGGAATACGGAAAGGTGTTTCCAATCTATTAGAGAACTAATCTGGGCTTATAGAATCAAAGATTCATAATGTGTCAAAGCTGGTAGGAATCTCAAACCCCAGAGCAGCCTCCTTATTTTACTGATGAGAGAACTAGGATTGGAGGAGCATGAGAATCCTGTGGAAAGACTTCTATTTCAGAAGTAACCCAACAAATTCAACAAAAGGTAAAAACAAAACTCAAGATTTCTGTATGGATTTTAAATACAAGTACATTGTTTATAATACCAGCCTCTCCAGAGCCGATAATTTCTAAAAAACAAACCCATATGCTCACCAAAATAGCATGGACATTCTACTGGGCTAAAATAACTACCACAGTGGACCATCTTCTGTGCTTTGTCCACTTAGAATAAATAGGGAATGACAGAGTGAAGAAAAAAGTACGGTGCCTTTTTTAAGTACGGTGAGTTTCAATAGATCATGGATCTAAATAGAACCTGGACTAAACCATATTCCCTCAAAAGAAATCTCTCTTTAAAATTGGTTCATCTACTGTCTCTCCTATTCCATGCAACTTTAAGGAGAGGAATTAAACCAAAATTGAAAACTGAAGAAGGTGAAAGGTAAAGATCTGGTGCCTAAAATAGCTTCATGGAAATACCTTGAGAGACAGTGCAGCATTTCCAAAGTGATAGACATATTAAGTCAACAAGAAGATGCTTACCTCAGACACAGCTTCCACTGTGATATGAGTGTCCTGGGGAGGTAAAACCATCTTCATCCTTGACTTTAGACCTGATTTTGTCATTGACTAGCTGCCTGAACTGAGGCCTCGTATGTCTTCACCAGTGTGTTTGACCAATGGTGTAGATGTCCCTTGGGGTATGAAATAAACCCCTGCTTTTTGAAATAGAAAAAGGTAGGGTTAAACCATTAACTAGGATGGATGGTTTCAGGCCCTTTAAAGATACCATTACCATATTATTCATTACTTTCAGAAGCGTTCAAAACACACACATTCACGAGTGCTGCTCTGTCCACTTTAAAAATGAAGTTCTTTCTCAGATACGGCACGTTTCTAGAAGAGAGCAAATTTTTGAAATGAAACATTTATTTAGTCTCATTATAAAGTATAATTTTTCCAGAATATCTGAGTGCCCAGAGGTAAATTACAGAGATGTGTACAAAGTGAAGCTGTTTTTCTAATGAAATCACTGGCATGGTAAAAAAATTCATCTGAACTGAAAAATAGAAAGTTCATCAGTAGCAGAGTCTTCATTTCTTAAGCCTCGTCTTAAAGGCGCAGCAGTGACAGGCCCCAACGACCACCTGGAAGTACCAGCCGGAGGGCGGGGTCAGCCTTGACACATCCTCCTCCCCATGTGCAGACCTGACCCCTGGACTGGACTTCGCTCACACCTGCCCACTCGACTCCACCCAGCAGCACCTGGGTCTCACCTGCACTAGCCTGCACTCCTTCCGACCAGTGTCTTCTCTGCAGGGAAGCCAGGACCGTCCTTTCAATCACTTAGCTCCCTTCTTTAAAATCCTTCAGCTGTTTCCTCTTAAGATAACATTTTTTGTTTGTTCGTATTTCTTTTTATCTTAAACTGGAACACAAAGGTTCCCTTCTGACACTGCCAGCCTTCTCTTGGGCCGCTGCTTTCCAGCCAACCAGCATCTCCAGAAGTGCCATTTCCCTTCCCACCTTTGCCCACGAGAATCCCCCAGCCTCCCAAGGTTTGTCCCAGCTTCCCGAAGCCCACTGGGGCTCCGGGCCCGGGTAGCTTCTCACGCTTCAGACCCCAGCTTCAAACACGACATACTTGAGGCCGCCTCCTCACCACCTCTAGGGATCCTCACCTGGGTGAGGGTCCTCCTTCCACCACTTGGCTTCTTCCCCAGACACTTTACAAGTTTCTAATTGTAAACGTCTTCCTCCAGTAACTGTATCCCCTGGGAGGGGGTGAACTAGGTTTGTTCTGTTCACCACTGTGCTGCCAGTGCTTGGAACAGAGTAGTTGCTCAATGCGGATGCGCACATGCGCATAGACACACACATCTTGTCACCGTGTGCGGCCACACATCTACACACCACACACCACGCCCTATGCATATACACACTGCTGGTGGCACTTCCTTCGGAGGACAGTTTGTAGTGACACGTGGGAAATACGGAGTAGGAAGGTGTGATTAACTTAAGACGCATGTATCAATAGATTCAGTATTTCATTCACCTAACAAACATTTTGACAGATCGATGATTTATTCATTCAGTCACCAGGTATTTGCTAAGTTCATGTGATTTGCCTGGTATGTGCTGGGTGTATGATTGGACACAGGGTACTTGGTGAAGAAGACAAGAGGTAGGATCCCCAAACTTGTGGAGCTTATGGTCTGGTGAGGGAAGACAGAAAATAAACCAGGGAACAAGGAAATAACAGAACTATAAGTGCTATGACGTGCTAAGGGAGAGGGTGTTGGGATGCTGTAACAGAATCCTGGAGCTGGGCCCTCCTTTTTGTAGGATGGTCAGGAGGTCGTGAAGGGACATTCAAGTGAAGACTTGAAAACAGCAGCTGCTAGAGATGGGAGTGGGTGATCCAGGCAGAGAGAACAGTGTTGTAAAGGCTGGAAAAAGCAAAGCCTGCGTGTTCTTGTAGCTAAGAGGAAGCAGTGCGGCTGGAGCACAGTGTGGGTGAGGCAGCATGGCGTGCAGGGTGATCAGCTAGCCCAGTTTGTCTCCCAGGGTGCTGGATTTTCACTACTGAACCTGAGGCAGTCCTGGGGAAACGGAGATGGGTGCACAGCCTAGGTTCAGGATGAATTTGGAGAGACTGATTTGAAACCATCCACACATTTTTGGACTCACCACAGAAGCTAATAATATTATCAGAGTAGAAGAACATTAGAGAAACAAACTACCTGTCTGTTTAAATTGAATTAAACATTTTTCTGTTCTCATAGGTCAGTTTCCAGGAAAAGGGGAAAAGGTGCCTAGACAGCATCTTGGAAAGAATTTGTAATACTTTGACAATATTCAATCACAAAAGTTAGGAAGTGAGAAAATTTCATTGATGGTGACAGCTTAATCAGACTAAGTCAATGATGTGAATGAACTTTGACTTGGAAACCGTGATCTTATTTTCCAAATACCTATAGGCGTATAGTGTGTATGTGATACAAACAAATAAATCCCTCCCTTCCTCCCTCCGTCCCTTCCTTCCCTTCCCCTCCCTTCCCTTCCTTCCTTTATCCTCCTGTCTCTTCCTTTCTTTATGATCAGTGCCATTCAGAAAAATAACTCTAATAGCTAACAGTACCTTTTCTTGTATTGAGTTTTATACTTTTCTAAATATGATCCCACTACCTTATTGAACCTCAGTGATTCTATCAAGTCTGTATTATCATAAAATAAGACTATGAAAAATTAAAGTGACTTGGTAGGCATCACACAGTAACTTAACAGAAGAACTGGGGCTGGAGCTCAGAGCTCTGAACTCCTAGAGCACAGTTCTTTATCATGCTGCCCTCTGCTAGTTAGCTAGCTTAATGACGGCATTTTGTGCAAATTATAGGTAAACGTAAAGGAAGGAAATATACCTGTGGTAGCATTTCTAGGAAATGCTATCGTTAGGTCTGCCACTGGTAGCAGAGTCATGACAGACCCCGAAGGACAACAGCATTTCTCCTGGGTCTCATCAGCTCATGTCAGGTCATCTTCACAATAACTAAGAGGAACTAGCCCCTCCCTCGGGCACTGACATTTCGCCTGCCACTCGTGCACACTGAAAGGCATGACATTTCTTACACCTTTGAAAACATCAGAGGAAATAAAAGCTATTGCTCTCATTTTGAACTTTACCTCCGCTGGACCAAAGGGTTTGCTGACAGGGTGGGGATAAAAGCAAGAAAGGGGAGGATCCCATAAGGAAGAGATAAGGGGAACAGATTCCTGAGCTCAAAAGCAACCAACCAACGTTCACCCGGGTGAAATTGCTTCCTGCAGCTCCTGCACTCTGTACCATGCCTTTCCGACTGAGAGGATATGAAAAAATCCTGAAGTACTTTTCTCATCCATCCTTCTGTGGTTACTGAGAATGTGGCATCACTTAGAAGAAGCAGCATGTTGACACACATGTGGTTGGAAGTCATTTCACTCAAAAAGAGTTGTCCTGAAGTTGTTTGCACAAACCAAATAGATGACCCTTTGACCATGGCCACAAAGGATACAATTTCCTCAGGGTCGTGGAGAAAGTCAGTAACAGCATCCAATCTAGAACTCTGGTCTTCCGAAGACCTACGTCGTGGACCTTCTGCCGTTCATTCATTTGCATCCTGTGAGTCGGCACCTCGGTTGGTACTGGACCCTCTCGCTGTTACTGCACGGGGCTTAGGACTCTAATACACCGAAGTCCAAGTCCTGGAATCATTACCATGTGATCATGACATCATAGAAGAAGCAGCCCGACAATTCTGTCTCCTGATGTGTCTGACCAAGTCAGAGGACAGTAGTGGGGAAGCCCTGGGGAAAATGTCTTGTACAGCTGAGATCCAAGCAGCGTTTATTCTTTCTTCCCTTGTGACCTTCTTCAGCGGACTCCTCATCTTATTAATATCCAGGCTAATCTGGAGGAGCATTAAAAAATGGCAAAAGAGCGAGGGAAAAGGAATTTTCTTGGTCAGTTCCCCTGTATGAAGATCAGAGACAGGTTTGGCATGCGTTTGTGTTTAGAAGACCATGGAGGCTTCACTCAGTTTTCCCGGGTTAACAGCCAGCTCTGATGTGGTGACTTAGAAACGGGTCCATCCTGCTCAGGGGTGGAAAACAGGACCCCAGGCCGCCATGCCAAAGGGTGCAGCTGCAGGGCCAGGCCTCCTCTCCCACCACTGGGAGAAGCAATGCCTTGTGTGGATGACGGTGCATGTGAGCTCTGGAAACAGACGTCATTGTTTTGAAAAAAACATCCGCTAACATGAGGTCTATGCCTCTATTTCAAATTTTAAAATGCCAGTTGTGTTGGGTACCACGAGGAAGGCAGAAAGGAGCATCAGTGTCAACCTCGCCTTCATGGATCATTCACGCAGGATGCTCATATACTCACAAGTATACATTGCCTTTTATACACATTAATACAACACACGGAGTTGTGCACACATGCAGAAACCCATGCATACATGCACACGCCATCCAGCCACAAACTCAGGGACACTTCTTTACACCCAAACAAGCTTTGCAAGGGTGGGCACTATTGAATAACAACTGGAAAATGATGATGGTAAGAATAATGGTATCCTATCCAGGTAAGACTCTGCTTAAGAGAATAAAAACGCTCAAATGTTACATAATGGCTGTTCTGGTACCAATGGTTGAAAGCAAAGATCTGTTCACAGTTTTTCTTTCCCCAATTTTATTTTTCTGATTTCCATAACAGAACACATAAACTGTGTTTTGTAATTAATACTGAAAAGTTGCTTGAAACATTGCCTCTTGATGCTAAACATTGACATAAAATAAAAGAATTTATAACTTGGTAACTTTTTAAGGTCATTGCCAATGTCATCATATGAAATTCAGGTGTCTGCATTCTAGAAGTGCCCAACATGGAATTTTATAGATTTTGTCGCTAAATGAGTTTATGCTGTTACTAATTATTTCTAGATTAAAGACAGTAAGCAGTGGCATAGCAATGGGGGAATGAATCCTGGGGTTCTGATTTCTTAACAACACTGACGGTGCGTGAACGGGCACTGGATATGGTGAACATGCCTCCTGCCTTTTTTTTTTCAGTGCACAACTGAATTGGTGGAATTGTTTAATCTCCTTAGACTTCTGCTCCAGGAAATGTATCTTCTTCCCCATTATATTTTTGTGTGGTTACAAAAATGTGAGAAGGCATTTGTCCATAAACATTTGCTGTATTTTTCATTTCATTCTTTTGATACAATTTATGTCTGCCCTCCAGTCCAGAGGTACCTTTTCATTTCAAATAGGAAGCAGATGTTACAAAATGTTAATAAGCAGGGTCTGAGCAACCAGAAGACTATACTGTTCCGCTTTTAAATCTTGAGGAGAGAGTTTCCTAACAGTTGAGTGACTTCTTAATAATTCACCGTGTCTAATTAAATTGAGAGTGTTGTATTTTTCTCTAAGCCTTTGGGAAAGTTGGCCTAATGCAAAACTGTCACAAATCTAAGTACTGTGGAAAGTTCTTTTAAAAATTATTTGGAGAGTCATAATTTTCTCCTTAAATGTGCATTTTAAAAGATTTACTACATTCATAATTATGATTTTATTATATCTTAGGGCCAGTTTGTTTTGCCACAAAAGGCACCTCAATTTTATAATGGAATTCAAATGAGTGTTCCATATTCATGCCATGGAATAGTTTTTTAAAAAATCAATGCCCAGACCACTTCCCAGGCATGCACAGGATGAGTCATATGTATTAGTGGCAATCGTTGATCAAGATATAAACTCTATCAAATAGCCATTTAATGAGACTTCTCTTCTTACCATTCAGAAAATACGAATAGAAAAATTTAATCATTTCAAAAGCCTGGCTCCACATAAAATGAGCTTTTCTAAAAGTCAGAGGTCTTAGTCTGCATGGTGTGGTCAATCCCGGTTCACTTGTGTCTTTCTCAGGGGTAGTTCAAGACTGTCAACAGACACAGAGGCTAGTTCAGACTCCAGACTGTCCTCATTGCCTGCCCACCGGCAGGTCATTTAATTTCTCTGTACCTCGGTTTCCTTATCAATAGAAAATGGATTTAATCAGACTTACTTTGGCTACCTCATAGGATTATTATAAATTTCAAAGACAGTGGTCCCTTTGTATCCCTTTGTGGTTGCAGGACACACCCCCAAAATCTGAGGATGCTCAAGTCCCTTATATAAAATAGCATAGTACTTGCATATAACTTGTGCACATACTCCGGTACACTTCAAATCATTTCTAGATTAGTTATAATACCTAATACAATGTAAATGCTGTGCAAATAGTTGTAAATATAATGCAAATGCTATGTAAATAGTTGTCAGCACCCCATAAATTCAAGCTTTGTTTTCTGGAACTTTCTGAAATTTCTTTTTTTAAATATTTTCTATCCGACGTTGGTTGAATATGCAGTTGCAGAACCCGCGGATACAGAGTGGGGATTGTATAATAAGTAAAGATAGTTTGTAAACTTGAGGAAGGATGATAATTTCAACAGGATGTGATACCAAATAAGGAATTAAAATCAACATAAAATGGCGAAAAGTTTCCTTCTTCTTTCTCACTCAAAAAAGCAAATACTTAAGTAATCACCTAGAAATCCACTTGTAATTTTTTTCTTTGTCTGTGTATCTTGATAGAAAAGGATAAGACACTTATTCCCAGAACAGAGAGAAGCTCGCTGCTCCCGACCCTGATCGTAACAATACTGTCAGTGTGAAGGGTCTGGGGCTGAGAGTATGTGAGATGGGCATGGTGAAGACTGCAGAATTCAGAATGAAGATACTGCCAAAGAGCAGTAAAATGCAAACCCAGTAAAATTCATCGTGTGAAATAGGGAATAAGTGAGTTCAGGGTTCCCGGGGTTGGACAAGGTGTAGTGCGTTCCGGCTGACGCTCCAGCAGGAGACACCATCAACACGCATAAAACAGATGACCTTCTCTGAGACCCAGCTCACTCTCGATTTCTTTCTCTTGCTTCTAGGAAGTAATGTCACGTAGCATGGACCGTAAACGTTCAAGAAGTCTCACTTTCCAGGGAGTTTTTCGTGATCGTGTAGAAATGTTGCTCTCGGCACAGACCTTTGTGGGACAGGTGTTGGTGAGTACATTTCCAGTGCTCACGTGCTAACGAACTTTAGCCACGAGTGTGATGTATGGTCAGTATGAAAGCATCTGCTGGCCTTATCTAAAATATCACTACCTCCCAACGGCTGTCTCCTTTTGTCTATGCTCTCTACTGATGATTCTGCTTGCTTTTTCTTTGGAGTGAATATAATTACTTGGCATTACATTTTCTATTTGTTGTCAGCCTATCCACTAGAAGAAAGACTTTATTAGGGCAAAGGTTGTGTGCATTTCATTCTCCTTGTATGTAGATGGATGTCTGGCATGCAGCTGTTGCTCAAAAAATGTTGGTTTTTAGTGGATTCTCTGCCCTGTGAGGTACAACTATTTTCCCCTCCTTTGATTCCAACAGCTTCCTTTCTTCATTTTACAAACTGGTCTTTTTTGCCCCTCTATGATATTGATCATTTACTTCCTGTTTTAATCTAGGTAAACATTGACATATTAAAACTCAGTCCAGGCATCATCTCCTTAGGCAAATTTTACCTTATCTCCATATTAAGCTAAGAGTCCCCCTCTCTAAGTTTCTATCATTTCCATTGAACGCTGTTAAATTAAAATTATCTGTGCATAAGCCTGTCTATCCTAGTGCACTGTGGACTCCTTGAGAGAAAAGACCATCGGGGAAATGTTTACACCCCATTGTCTGGAAATAGCAGATGCCCTGTAAATGAATATTGCCCCATCGTCATTTCAGTAGTATCGTTTGATCTGAAACATTCAAAAACAATCTGTAATTTGAGGGTATGCTGCCATCCCATGGTGGCATGGTGGAAGGAGACGTATGTGAGCTAAAGATTATCCTCTGCTTTTTGTAATTAGTACAAACATTGTTCTTTTCTAGTTAATGTTGTTTAATTCCGATCTAACTAATTCTTAAAACTTATCTTAAAGTACATAAGTAAAACTGCTTTGATAAACTCTGCAGGGAATACTGAATCATCTGGAAATGTGTCTCTCCTTTTTTTTCCTTCTAAAGTTTTGGTCTCTTTTTTGAAATCCTTGTCCCTATGACCTGTTAGAGAAGGATTTTATGATTCTCTACGATTTTTATCAAGGATTTGTTAGTTAGGATCTCGTCAGGTGTTCAAATCATGTTGGATTATATGTGGATAATGTTGGAAATAAGGTAGTAAAGGACCCTGGGGTGAGGCAAAAGAGAACTTCCACCATCTACCATGTAAGCACTGCATATAGGGATTGGGTGGGGAAGGAATGATCATTGACTACATATCAATAAAAATTATTTCTTTAATGATGGAAAAATTGTTCTTTCAATCTGTTACAGCTTGTGATTAAATGGTTGGAACAACAGGAAGCATGGAGTAAAGGTTAAATTAGAATAAATAGTCTAGCATTGAAACACAGAATTGAGACTCTCAGTGAGGGTTCCAAGCAAGTGTTTTATGAAAGGATGAGAAAGAAAAAAAAGTGGCTTATAGATTTCCTTCCTTCCACCCATCCATCCTTTGTAATTTCCTTCCTTCTTTCTTTCAACAAATATTTACTGCTTGCCAACTACATGCAAAGCATATACTCTAGACATGATGAAATATGCAGGCAAAAATCTTGCACTTATGGGACTTAAATTCTAGTGGGGGTAGAGATGATGAATGTGTACATAAATAGATAAGATAAATTCACATGGTGATCAGTGCTGTGAGGGAATGATGAGTGATGTGTTTGTGAGTTTCGGTGGTTTTGGTGTTAGATCACATTAGATACAGTGATCTGAGAGGAAATCTCTGAAAAGGTAAGATTTGAGCTGAGACTTGAAGAATCAGAAAGATAAAGTGATTGAACGGTGGAAGGAACAGGTTTCCCAATAAAGAGAAGAGACTTGTGGATGTAAAGGGCTCAGATTACTGCAAGTACCAAATGAGGTTCCTGTGCTAGAGGCCAGGAGGGCAGAGGGCTCTGAGGTCTGAGTGGAGACAGGAGAACCATGCAGTGCTTTGCGCTTTGTAGCAAGGAGCTAGGCTATTCAAATGGAATAATTGTATTCTAGTGCAAAGGGGAGTCACCGAGGGGTTTTAAAGCATGGGTTGACATGGTCTAATTATGTTTTAGAAATTCAGGAGGCACTAAAGTTTGAAAATAAAGGAGTTGTCAAAGGCATACTAGGCAAATGACAATAGTGTGAATTCAAGGCAAAAAAACAATAAACGAAGCCAAGTAGCCTGTATTAGTTTCCTAGGATTGTTGTAACAAAGTACCACAAACTGAGTGGCTTAAACAACAGAAATATATTGTCTCACAGTTTTGGAGGCTAGAAGTCTAAGATCAAAGGTTGGTTCCTTCTGAGGGCTGGGAGAGAGAGTCAGCCGCATGCCTGTCTCCTAGATTCTGGTGGTTTGTTGGTAATCTTTGGCATTCCTGGGCTTGTACATGCACCCAGGTCTCTGGCTTCATTTTCACGTGGTATTCACATCGTGTTTCTTCTGTTCATGCCTGTGTCCAAATTTCCCCTTTTTATAGGGACACCAGTCATATTAGATTAGAGTTCATCCTTATGACCTTATTTTAGCTTGAATACATCTGCAAAGACCCTATTTCCAAACTAGGTCACTTTCTGAGGTACTAAGGGTTAGGACTTCAACAGACCTTTTTGGGGACACAATTCAACACATAATTTTGTAATGAAAATTTGTAACTAACTTCAACCAAGATATAACATCATGAGTATCATTATACCAAAAATATAACTTCAAGATAATTAATAAATAAAAAATTACAAGAAATAAAAAAGCAATAGAAAAGGAGAAGAAGAAGGAGAAGGAGAAGGATAAAGAAGACCAAAGTAAATTAATTAATAACAAAGAGCTGACTGAAATGATCAAACTCCATATGGTAAAAACATAAATTAAACCTACAAATGTCTACAAACTATTTGTAAAAATTCAGTATATATTAATAGGCCCCCAAAAAACAATCCCAATTAAAAAACTTACAAAGTAGAGGCAGAGGACATAAACTGAACACAGTACAATAAATGGACAGGAAAATAATAAACTCAGAAAAAAAAGAACCAAAAACAAATAATTTACAGCTAAAAAATTGTAAATATCTCTTTCTAAAATGACTCTTGACTCAGAGAAATCAAACTTAAAATTGCAGAATATTTAGAGAGTAAAGATGATGAAAACATCACATATCCCTTGCACCTACATTATAAGTTGGGAATTGTTCTAAGTTAAATGCATAACATTAACAACTTATCTTGATAAATAAAAAATAATTAAAGTAAGTGAATTATCAATGTCGAAAAGCCAGAGAAAGAAAACACATTAAATCTAAGGAGAATAAATAAGAAAGCTAGAAATTAACAAATTATAAAAGAGCTGATTACTTGAAACAAACAATAAAATAGAGAAATCAATAGGTAGGCTAAACAATACAAGAGGGGAAAAGCAAAATATATGGAATAAGACATTAAAATGAGAAAATAAATACAGATAAAAAGGAAATTGAAAGATATATCCACAATTAAGTATGAAAACCAAATGATTCCTTAGGACAACATAAATAAGCAAAACTGACCATGAAAAAAAGAAAGAAACTTAAACAGACCAAATAACTGGAAGATACAAAGATATTGTCAAAGACTTTATCAACATCACCACCACTACCCTTCTCCCCCTCTGCCTATGGGAGACCCACACAATTTCAAGGTCCAGTCTGCTAGATCTTCAGATAGTGAATCTCTCTAATGTTAATTAAGTAGTCCCAGGGCATAGAAAATACAAGAAAGAAAGTATCTGATTTTCTTTTTCAATGAAGGCACAGTATCTGTATCAAAACCCACAATGATGGCAAATTTAATAACATCTGTAGACTAATGTCTTAAACACGTGGATACGTGGCCAACAACACAGTGTAAGAAGGAAAAGGAAGGAGGAGGATGAGGAGAGTAAGTTGTTTAAAAAAAAAAGAAGGATGAAAAGAAAAAGAAGGAAAATGAAAAGGAGAGGAAAATGCAAATAGTCAAAGGGAAAGAAAATATTATCTTCAAAACCGGAGACCTTCTGAGATCCTTCTAGAGATGGAACAAGGCAATGTGCCGATCACCTCTGCAGCATCTTTGGGCTTGTTGCTTTAGTTTTCACAAGCATGTTTTTACAGCTACCTGTGGGAGATTTTCTACTGAATTTAGTCCCAAAGAGTCCTATTCCTAAACTGTTCCTTCTTTTGGATGCTATTGATTGTGTAACTGTGCTTCTCTGTTGTTTTGATAGTTAAAACATTTAAGAACCAAAAATATGGCTCATCTTTAGTAAGTGTATCTGCTTTTAGCATCATCCTAGGCACCACTTTATGTCCATCTTCTATTTTTCTGTCTTCTCTGGCAGGATGAGTATAAGCCCAGGTGTTTGCAGGTTGTCCTGGTGTAACTGTTTAATAGAGTCTCTTTCATTCTTAAAAGTGTATGTGTTGTGACAATAAATGACATAGCTGCCTTAGCTTTAAGTGAAAAGTTTTGTTTTTCAAAGCCACAGGACATCTTCCAGGGAAAATGAGCCATTGAAGAGAAGGTCTCCTCGGCTGCTTCGTAGCTTCCACTCCACCTTTCTCCTTTGACTAGAAAGCATGATTTTTTTTTTCTCTTTCTACTCCTAACTGACACCATTCCCCTCTCATGATGGGCCATGTCCCTCCCTTTCGGTCACATGTAGCCTTGCTGGAGATTTATACATTTCATGACGTACATATATATATCGTGTGTAATTAATATCACTTTTATCCTTCTTAATTTCAATATCCTGTTGCTAGCCAACCAGGAAGCCACTGCGCTGGTTGGCTACCATCACTGGGACCTGGTAGGAATGGGCACCTTTGAGGACGGGTCCCCGCCCATCCCAGGCTCAGTTTTTCAGTGCCCCGTGGAAGAGTGCAGGAGTTATGTTAGATGGTTGCCTGTTCCTCTGCAGAAGCAGCGTGGTACTTCTCAGGCTGCTTCTTTTTCAGACCTTCCTCATTCTGTCAGAGGGTCCTGGCCAGTACTTCGTTTCCTCCTACATCATCATGTTGGTCAATTTCCTGATCACTGGCTTTATTTTCGTCACTGGGGCAGCTTTGATGAGCTGAGTCTTCCCGAGCTCGCGCTCACACTTCCTCCCAGTCAGCTCTGCCGAGGGCTGCCGGTCGTCTTCCTTGTCAACCTGGGGACGCCTGTATCCAGGATCCCGGAGGCTCCACCCGGCCGGGCTCAGCCTGGAAGCCGCGGGACAGCACTGCGCATGCCCAGCGCCAGGTCCCGCCAAGCCTGCGCAGCCTTCACCCTGGACAGCCCTCTGGGCTGGCCTCGTTTTAACAGATTTTTCAGTTGAATTTCATTTATAAAATTTTTTTCCTCCCAGCGCTTCTTTGGTCACATCTCATAGACCTTGGCAAGTAATGTTCTTATTTTTAGTAATGCCCAGTTCGTCTTTAGGTTAAGTTTTAATTTTGATTTCTTGCTTGATTCATAATCTATTGTGAGGAGTGCTGTATGCTTTTGTTTCCTTGGTGTTGGACTGGCTCTCTTTTCTACTTTGGTAAAATTTATGGTCCAAGAATATCACTAGCTTTATGATCCCTAGTTTATGGAATTTATGGGGAAATTCTTTGTTGCCTAGTACATGATCAATTTTTATTACTGTGTAATGGACTTTTTAGAGAATCTGTGTATATTTTCCATATCCTTAATTATTTGCTGACTGATTGAAAAGGGCATGTCACCATTTTTCATTTATGATTTTATAGTTTTATCAAATATCTTACATTTCTAACAGATTTTGAGTTATATATTTTATATAACATCAATGCATAGAGTTACCTGTTATAACTCCTTGCCTTTTACTGATATGAAATATCCATTTTTGTCACATTGAGTGGGTTTTTGTTGTTGTTGTTGTGTTTTTGTTTTTGTTTTTTTACCCAGGGGATACTTTAGAACATAATGTTAGCTGGTAACATTGCTTTCATTTTATTCATACTTGATTAGGATGTCTTTGCCCAGCTCTCTTTCAGTCTTTCTGTCTTATTTCCTCTTAAGTGTATCTCTTTAAATATCATGGAGCTGCACTTTTGTGTTTATTGATTTAAGAATGCATTTATTTGTTCATTTACTGGAGAATTTAATTATTCTCCTTTATGGTGATCTGTTTCATTGGTCTTTATAATATTTAGAGATTGAATTTACTGCATAGTAGACTATCTAAATTTCTGTGGCTTAAACAAACGGGGTGTGTTGGTAAAGAAAGGGAGAATGGGTATTGGATAAACAACTAGGACCTTTGTGACATCTTAGTTCCTTATCTTACTGGAGAAGCGGAATGACATGGTGATTGAGAATTTTGAGAGACATGACCTTAAGCATTGGCTTCTCTACTTCATCTTGAACAAGTTAATTTTCCCAAATTGCACTTCTTTCATATAATGTGAATAACCTCCTTAAAATACTGTAGGGAGTATTGTAAACCCTTCAAGGGTGTAGTAAGTACTGACCCTTTGCTGATATTTACATTCCTTATTTGTTCCTTTTTGTTAATTTTATTTATTTTCTTTTGTATCTTTTGACTTGGGATTTTCCATTTTTAATAGAATATCATAGGTATATCAGTAAATGAAATTCAGAACAAACTTCCCACCTGTATTTCTCTCTAATAATATCTCTGCATGTTTTATATCTATATACTGCTCTCGCCTGAGACCTTTGTCATGTTTTTCCTCCACACCACCCCTCCTTCCTTCCAGAAATTGTTGAATTAATCTGAACCCTCAGTTCCAGATTGCTGCTGTGTTTTTTAGTTTTTTTGGCTTTCAGCATTGTACAGCTGGTCAGATTTTCTTCTTAATATTTGCTTTAGAGTTAAAAATTCCATTAATTTTACCAGTTTTATTAGGCACCATTTTTTCTTACATAACGTATTTTATCTTTCTAATTTTCTTTTTCTTGAGTACTTGCCCTATTCACTTGCGAGGGAAATTGTGGGTAGTACACTTTCCAAATTGTTGTATGTCCCCAAATTTTTTTCCCTTTCTCTCATAAGTGAACAATAATTTGGTTGGGTTTAGAATTCTTGGCTTGTAATCCTTTTTCCTGAAACCTCTGTAAATGCTGTTCCAAAGTGTTCTGGCTACTTAAGGATACCAAACTCTTGTCTCTCCGCTCCACATCCACCCTCTCTCCTCTGCTTTGTGACGTGAGGCTAGTTCGCAGCAACCACACGTCTCTTTGGTCAGCTCCCGTGTGCTCTAGAGGAGGGGAAGGGAACTGCCTTTCTGTGTTTTACATCTAGTTTTTTCAGCCTCACTTCATCAGTGGCTTTTTCTTCCAGAAGCAGTGCTTGGTTTCAGTTTCCAGGCTTTTCCAACAGTACCAGGACCAAGCTCACAGTGTCTCTTCAGATGTACCATTACCAGCCGACCCAGGACCCCTCCTCCCAAGTCTGAAGCCCCCCTCCAAAGGGTACCTCTTTGATGCCCTTTGGCATCAAATGTTTGTAAATGTTGAGAATCCCAACCTCCCTTTGTTGATCTCCCAGCCAGTCCTTGGGGGTGCAGCTTCTTGCAGTTACTACCTCTGTGTCACCCCCATGTTCCTTGGTCTTTCCAGTCCTCCAGTACTACTTAACAGCTTTTTAGAATCTCACCAGCAACACTAATTGTAATTCTTAAATGTTTAATTACATATCCTATGCTCACTCTTTCACTGGAGGTTATCTCATCTGTTCTGTGTGCCTGGTCCTCTTGTTTTCTTATACCTCCCGTATAACTGGCAGTTTTCTGGTGTCCTCTCATATTCACAAGTGAAGATTTAGAGTATTCATAGCGCCCCTTGTTAACTGCGTCGGTGGCTGTTTGGATTCTGAACACGCCCATAACCATCCACCGACTAAACGGGCTTTAAGCCCCACTGTAGAAATCACAGCTCAGGTGGCGGGCTTCCTACCCCTCCCAGATAGCCAGCGCTTCCAGACTTTGCCCCTTCAACCCAAGGGAAATTCGTAAGTCCTCTCAGAATATCTCCCATTTCTACCTGACTCACCAAACAGCCTTCACAAGCTGTTAGCTCCCAGTGCTTTATTTTGGTTTGGTACACATTTTGTGGCTTATTATATATAATTTCTGGATCATCCTTTTGAGGTTTGTGGCATGAAGTTGATATTGTTCTTAGATTGAATAAAACTAAAATTTTCTTCTTTTATTTATTTATTTTTGTTAACTTTATGGTGTGGAGGACTATAAATATATGACCTTGTTACCATATTTCTGGAAGCCTGTCAGTACATGATTTATAGATGAAGAATCACGTATGGGATTTAGTAAGAGAGAAAAAATATATAATCATATGTAAGGAGAAGAAAAACAATTTCATGGAAACTATTAATAAATATATATATATATATATATATATATATACACACACACACACACACACACATATGCATATCCACTCCCAGCATTTTTCCTGAGCTTCAGACTACATTTGTAACCAAATATCTCCATGAGACCCACAGTCTTAGTGATATCTCCATCAACACTTGATTCAGATGTTAAAATGGAACTGACAGTAAGAGTTGAGACCCCAAGAAAAATAGATGCCACTAACTCCCATTAACCTTCAGCACTGCCACTTACAAAGCAGTTGGAAGAAGACCAGTTGAAGCTCTCAGCATCTTGACCAACCCCATGTAAATTTGGGCAAGCTGGAAATTGAAGAGGATTTGGAACAAGCTCTTATTGTGGCAGAGGTATTGGGGGGGTGGTTTTCCTCCCCTGTCAAGCGAGGGACCACTTAGAAAGGTCAGCTGGCATCTCTTGGAACTCTGGGGACACAGAGAGCTGATGTCTGGCTCGTTGGTGAAGAGGGATGGCCACACTGAAGAGAATCTGTCCTTCTAGTGTTTGTTGGGGCAAAGAGTGCTTGAGCTGGTCCGTGGGCCAGATGTGGGTCACATGTGAGAGTCTTCTCGAACCTGCCAAAGTAGGCATCTGGAGGGGGAAGAGTTCCAGCAGAATACAAGAGTGCAAGGTGCACTGAGAAAAGAGTTGTGAGCAACCAGCGAGAGAGGATGCTTTCACTCAGCTCAAGGGAACCGCAGAGGGGACGCTTAGCAATTAAATATTGTCAAGCTGCAGCCCATCTGCCCCCTCCCCTCGCACTTCTGATCCGTTTAAGTTGCTCTCCTTTATTTCCCTAGCATGCATCTTCTCACATACCACCTAAGGTACATATTAATTACTATTTATTGTCTAGACCATAAGCTCCGTAAAGGCAGGGATATTTGTATATGTTGTTGAATGATGTTTCCCAATCACCAGAATAATACTTGAGTCATGATAGGTACTAAAGAAATATCTGTTGAATTTGAATATGAATTGAATTGGGAATCTCCAACAACCCAGGAAAATAAACAGTAAAAAGTCCAGCATTTCCTGCTATTAGCTCCCCTTTCTGTTCACGGCCTGACACTGACCTACGATTCTCAGAGGCCAGAGGTAGCCTAGTCAGTAGGCAGCTGGGACTAAAAAAACAAAAAGGGTTAACGTAGAAGAAACGAATCCCTTTTTGCATGCTAGTAGCCTGCTCAAGGAACCCCTGAACTGGAAGGGAGTGAAGCTTTAATTGTAAATAAAATACAGTTTTACACAGGACTGAACATATTTTTTTAAATGTTTGGAAACTAGAAATAACTGATTACCTACAGTTGACCTAAAATTTCACCGAGGCTGCAAAATATTTCATCCAAATGTATTGAGGGTTTTAAATGGGTAAATTTCTGATTATATTCCACAAATTCTTATTTTACAGACCAGATATATTGGCAAGTTAAAGCGCTCATTTTCTCTTCTCACTTTATAGCATGTTCCCTCCTGTCAGAATTCTGCCCATCCTTTAGATGGGCATGTTTGGGACTGTTTCTTCTCCAACATCATAGGCAATTCAAGTTCAGAGTCTGTATCCCACGGCCCTCATTTTCTAGCGTGTAATAAAGTGCATAACACATATTAAGCACTTAATAAATGTTTGATGAGTGAGTGAATGAATAAACAACAGGACTTCTTGAGCTCAGAAAACCTTAGGAGCAGCAGAAAGGACAAATTGTTTATTCTGAAGTGTGTGAAAGTTAAAATTAGGTAGGTAAAATGGGTAGGTACATGTCCATTTATTGAATACCCAGTAAAGGTCCAATCAGTTTTTGTTGAGTGAATGAATGAATGCTAACATAAATGAATGTGTGGGGAAAAATGGCTACAGATGTATAGGCAAGGGAAAAAGGTAAAACACAATTTTGTTGGTATGTTTATTCATCTATGTTCATGCTAATAGAATGGATCTGTACATTTGTCTGTGTTATTTTTTGTTTTGTATTTTTCAGGTGATCCTTGTCTTTGTGCTAAGCATTGGGTCTCTTATAATCTATTTCATCAACTCCACTGAGTGAGTAAAATCCCCAGTCAATCTTGTCTGCTCATATCAGTAGCTTACCAGCTAATTTGGAATATTCTGTTAGGAATAATGCTTAATATACTTTCACGTAAACTCACACACACAAGCTCATAAGAAAAGGATAAGTGTTTAGTTTCCCCTAGGAAGTACTAAACCCAACTCCACAAACAAACAAAAATATGCATGGGTTTCTCCTGTATCCTGTCATTCTGCGCTGCTAGGAGCTGGGGTGCTGTGCATATGTCTATTCTAGTTTCTGGGACTACAAGCCTCCAGCCGTTGTCTCCGCCTTGGGACCGTTTATGTGGACCTTACGTGCCTTTGGATTCCTTAGGTGTTAAAGCAGAAGTTCTCTAGTCATTTCAGGGTTTCTCATAGGTTCTAGACAAGTTTGGATGGTCTGAGGAAAGAAAATGCTAGACCTCACCAGGGATGTAGGAGCAAACTATCCTCTGTTCTTCTCTGAAGGCATTCCCTTCTCCTGTGCCAAAGTTAGGACAGCTTCTTGGACACAACCCAACCTAATCTGAGCTCCATGCTGATCCTCCGGGAATTTTATTGGATTTCCAGCTAAAGTAAAACTGGGATTACAGGGCCACACAGGTCAGGCCACTTTAGAGATCCTACAGAAACAAGGAGTCCTTGTTTTGTGGATTCCTTACTGACCGTTTAGGAACATTTCCTTGGAATTTGCTTCAGATCAGTTCATTTGACGTAGAGTAGCTCTCTATCAGAAGTATACTGAAGCCAAAATGTTGTCCTGGCTGGGTAAGATGGTCTTGCACACCAAAAAGAGCCACATAACCTCTGTGCCTCTGAATCCCACTGATAAAATGAAAATGGAACCAATAAACTCTATGAAAAGAAGAGCAGGTAATTCTTCTGTTATTTTCAGCTACATTCACGGCCCAGTGGTTTTGTTCATGCATACCTCTACTCCCAAGAGAAAAGTAATTTCCTTGAGATGTGCACGTAAGTGTCTGGGTTGACCATTCATGGTAAATAAATAGAAAATTGCCCACCCGTTCTCTTTATTTGGTCCTCTGTGGCCACAGCTTTTAAAATGTCCACCTTTATAAACTGTCTTTGTTTCTTTTCCAGCCCTGTTAGAAGCTGTTCTTCATACCAAGACAAAACCATCCCGATTGATTTGACTTTCAATGCTTTCTTTAGTTTCTATTTTGGATTGAGAGTAAGTACCTATTGAACATGGGAGTAAACGGGAATACAACAGGCGCACTGTAAAGAGATCTGTGTTATACAAAGAGATGCCTTCCTTAGACCATCTGCCTATGCTTTCAGGCTCTAAAGCCAGAGGGTCTGGGCCCTAAATTGTCAAATGTATAACGAGACCCCCAAACTCTCTCCTGCACTTGAAACTGTAAACCAGGTCCACAATTTTAGCACAAATGTAAAGGATGCCTTGTTAAAATATCGTCACCCTGTCACCCTGTCCTTCTTATTGGCTTCCCACTTGCCACTCAGAAGAGTGACTAGTAATCACAAGAGAGCAGAACCTGAGTAACAAGCCTCTGAGAATGTCATCGGCTCCACCGATGGCATATGCGCCATATAGCGCTGTAAAATACTCCTGTGCCTTTAGTTGCGCTGCAGTCGCGTGTTCAGTAGTTCTCCCATTCCACAAGCACTTTCCGAGGGCCCACCCAGATCTAGGTTCTAGACTTATCTATCTCATGTTTGTGAGATAGGTATACACACACACACACATATATACCCACAGACACACACAGACACACACACACATATATACACACAGACACACATATACACACATATACACACAGGCACACATATACACACACATATACACATACAAATATACACACATATACACACACACATATATATACCCACATATACACACAGACACACATATACACACATATACACACAGGCACACATATACACACACATATACACATACAAATATACACACATATACACACACACATATATATACCCATATATACACACATACACACACACACACATACACAGACACACATATACACACACACGCACACATATACACACACATATATACACACATATACACACAGACACAGACACACATATATACACACACATACACACACAAATATATATACATATACACACACATATATATACACACACATATACACACATATATACATACACATATACACACATATACACATATATGTACCCATATACACACGTATACACACATGTATAAATGTATGCACACTCATATACACATACACACACATATATATACACACACCTACACACATGTATATATACACACATATACGCACACACATATGCACACATATATACACACATACACAAACGTATATATATACACACACATACACACGTATATATACACATATATTCACACAAATATATATACACACACATATATACACATGTACACACACAAACATATACACACGTACATACACACATATACATACACACAGAGGTATATGTACGCACATATAAGTGTGTATGTATGTAATATGTATGTGCGTATGAAAGGTATGTTATATATGTATTTCTATGACCTTCCTTCAGACTTATTTCAACCACACTGGCCATCACAGTCTTATTTTTACAGCAGCCCCTCCCTTCTGGAAGCGCCTGCTTTCTTAATCCAAATAAGGAAGCTCATAAACACAAGCCTTGGCCAACCAAACTTCTAGACCTTTTCCATTGAAGACCATCCTATATCTTGTATCTTCGTTGCTCACAAATAGGGGGTTTTATCTATGTCATTATATATATATATCAGGAAGTTCTAGGAGCAGTAGGAAGGTCAAAGTGATTATTCTGAAGTAGGAGAGTTAAGATCTGGTAAGTAAGGTGGATTCATGTTCATTCATTGAATACCCACTAAAGGTACAATCTCTTTATCTATATGAATATATAGGTGTGTGTGTGTGTGTGTATATATATAAATATATATATATATATAAATGTGTATTTACTTATATAGCTATATAAATATATATGAGTGTATGTATGTATACATTGTATGTATGTAATAGAATGCGGTCAGAGCTTCAGTTGGTGGATGAAGTGTACCTGAAAAAAGCCACTCTTGTGTTCACTGTAAAATTTTTGAGGGTAACAGAATTTGGGGTCTTCTGTTTTCATTTCATAGTTTGTGGCAGCTGATGACAAGGTCAAGTTCTGGTTGGAGATGAATTCGATTGTAGACATCTTTACCATTCCACCAACCTTTATTTCTTATTATTTGAAGAGTAATTGGCTAGGTAGGTGAGTTGTGGGAATCAGAAGCAATCTCAAAAAAACCCCTCAACATTCATCCGTAAGTATCCTTTCATTTTCCTTTATAGCCTAAATGGCGTTTAAAAAAATTCCTCCCCGTGATTGTATGGTTTTGTAAGACATTTTCAGAACCCATTCTTTTTTTTACCCCAGTCCCTGGCGATGGGCCTGATGCCAGTAGGTGTACGAGGTTGTTTATTGTTTATGGATTATCCGCACCTGAGGGGCAGGGCCCCAACATCCTCACCCCCTGTGGCACCTTTGTGCTGAGATCCCACATGACTGGGAGAAGTGAAAAGCCTCCCGTGGTTTTTAAAAAGTATAAATCATCATATCCAGACACGCGGTGACCTGTTAGAGATTTTTTTAATTAGTTACTTTGTCTTTAAAGTGGATGTATTGACAGTACGTGGGCATTCTGTGGCTTTTGTCAGTTTTTAATGTAATCTTATATTATTATTTATTATCTACAAAATATTTCTTACTAGTGTTACTATCAAACTACATAAAGGCGAATAATGTGCAAACCCTGGGGAGCGTATCACAGAGACTCTATAGTCAGGAGTTAAAGTGGTTTATGGATCATTTGTTCTCCATTCTAAAGAAGAGTTAAATAGAGTAAAATGTGAGTTGTGCTTATTGCATACTTTGTAATAATAATACTCAGCAACGCTTCGAGGTAGGTATCATTATAATTCCCATTTTACAGGTGAGGAACTAGAGAAGCTAAGGGCGTTGCTTTAGATTACAACAGCCATTAAGTGAACCAGAATTTGAACCAGTGCTCAGGTCTTAAACTGATGACATTGTAAGATATTATACTTGAGCATTTCAGGGAAAGAAAGAACGTAAGCAGTCCCAGGTGTGGTATAATTCAGACTGCTCCCTTTGTGACCCTCATCTTTCGGCAGCTTTCTTTTTTTGATTGCTTTGTAGGTTTAAGGTTCTTAAGAGCATTGCGGCTGCTGGAACTCCCTCAAATCTTGCAAATTCTGAGAGCCATCAGGACCAGGTAAATGCTAGCCCTGCCTCAAGTACTACTTACTCATTCGGATTAGGAAATTCAAATGTTAACTGAACCTTCAACTCAGCTCATTTCCCATCAGAAACTTCAGTGCAAAAGTCACGAAATCCCTTACTTTCCAAGATACCATTTGCTTACTTTTCTCTCACTGCATTAACCTCACACACTGGCTGGAAAGTTTGCAATCATCTTGAAGAGTGTGTTTCTTCTCTGTTTCTTGGACCTACAGTGTGTCAGTCCATTTAGGCTTTAATTCTCCCCCGCACCGAAAAAAAAATTTTTTTTAATCAAAGCAATTCAGACAAAATAGACTTTAAAATAAAGACTGTTACAACAGATAAGGAAGGACACAACATAATGATCAAGGGATCAATCCAAGAAGAAGATATAACAACTGTAAATATTTGTGCACCCAACACAGGAGCACCTCAATATATAAGGCAAATGCTAACAGCCATAAAAGGGGAAATCGACAGTAACACAACAATTGTGGGGGACAGATTGTCCTGACAGAGAATAAGGAAACGCAAGCCTTAAATGACACATTAGACCAGATAGACTTAATTGATATTTATAGGACATTCCATCCGAAAGCAGCAGAATACATTTTCTTTCTCAAGTGCACACAGAACGTTCTCCAGGATAGATCACATCTTGGGTTGCAAATCAAGCCTTGGTGAATATAAGATAATTCAGATCCTATCAAGCATCTTTTCTGACCACAACACTATGAGATTAGAAATCAGTTACAGGAAAAAAACTATAAAAAACACAAACACATGAAGGCTAAACAATATGTTACTAAATAATCAATGGATCACTGAAGAAATCAGACACTTTGATTCTATACATTCGTTGGCATGAATCGATCCACTGCTGTCTAGGAATGTAAGACAATTCCTCCAAGCCTGAGAGCTGCCCAGCAGCAGCAGTGAGTTCTTGCTTGCAGAAATAGAGCTACCTAAATATCTCCAAAAAATTAAAATTACAGTTAAAAAAAAAAATCCAACCTACCTTTAAGCAGCAATCCTGTTAAAGTTTTAGGCAATTTGGTCTAACATTACCCACTCACAATCCCCATGCCTCTGCATTCTCACTAGAAGCATCAAATAGTACCGGCCAGGTGGGTCTCACTGCTAAGGGTTTATGCTTTATGGAGCATTTGTGATCGGAAAGGGCTGTTCTTGTGTGGTCGGTAGCCTTGCTGAGAACCACAGAGATTTCGGCTAAACTCTAGGGCTTCCCTTAGGAGACAGGAGCTTGTTTGATCCTCTTCATTCAGAGATGCTGGTGTGAGTTTAGCAATATGGAACTACATTTCTGTGATCTACTCACAATTTCATTTTGCAAGCCCACTCTCTGGATCCTTGGGACACTTCCCTTTTTCAATATAATATTAGGCTAGTGGAGATCATCAGAACCTAAGCTTTTTGAACATGTGTGTGTGACGGGGTGTGCCTGAGAGCTGTGCATCTCCGATTTTAATATGTATACAAAGCAAGCAGGGGATCCTGTAACAATGCAGATCAGTGGGTCAAGGCAGGGCGTGGGATGCTGCATTTCCAGTGTGCTCCCAGGGAAGTGTAACGTTGCTCCTGGTCCATGACCCACACTTTGGGGAGCGAGAGTTTAGAGGACGAGGTATTTGTGTTGTTCGGGAACCTGTCAGAACCCAGCAGCTCTTTGTCTTTCTTCCCCTAGCAATTCAGTGAAGTTTTCCAAGCTGTTATCCATCGTTCTGAGTACCTTGTTCACTGCTGCCGGATTCATTCACCTGGTGAGCATCTCATCCAGCTCCCTGATGCTGCGAGTGAGCGTGAATGTCTTTTATGTGAAAAATGGAGGCAAACCTTCTGAGCGCCTGTCTCCACCGCTGTAATCAGTGTGAGGTTTTTCTTTTCACCTCCTTTGGATGGGTTTTCTCCACCCCATACTTCTCACAGATATGTATCTCCTACACTCACGGTATCGATGTTCCTTCTTCCAACTTTCAAAACATGCTCTTAGGAAAGGATTTAATAAGTTTACTCTTCTAAGGTATAAGCAATAGGTAAAGTTTATTACTGTATCATCATAGGGGTTCCAGCAATTTGAAAAAGAATAAAGGGTCAGAGAAATGAAGCCAGTGAGAGAATTTTGTACTTACAAAAGCTGCAGAGTTGGGTGAGGGAGCAGTTGCTGAGTTGCGAAGGGGAGTTTTGAGACTTTCTTGGTTCTCCTGGAATCAATCTGTATACATAGCTGCCTCCTTCGCGTACAAGAAAGGTTAGTTCTCACGCCATATAATCGGCAACATAATAAATGGACTTCAACAATAGGAAAGAAACTCAAACTCCTGGACGTTATTGCTCCAGGAAAGTTGAAGAGAAATCATTAGAAAATGCAGAAATTGAAGTGGGATGTTAAAAGCCTGCAAAGGCCTTTGAGAAAAGCAAAACCGAACAAAAAAATAGAGCAGAAGTCTTTTCCACTTGAGCCCTTCTCTCAAAATTAATTTAAAAATCACAAGGAAAAGGAAAAAAAAAAGTTAAAAAAAAACCCATGTTCAGTTCATCAAGAAAAGTGTCAAACACCAAATGTGTTTGGTGTTTCAAGAAACAGATACAAACTACTATGCATAAAATAGGTAAGTAACAAGGATTTACTTTATAGCACAGGGAATTATATTCAATATCTTGTAATAACCTATAATGGAAAATAATCAGGAAAAATTACTGAATCACTATGCTGTACACCTGAAACGAACACAATATTGTAAATCAACTATACTTCAATTAAAAAAAAAATCTGAAACACGCCACATCCTTCCTCATCATGCAAGCAGGAGACAGATGTTCTGGAGAAGAAGTGTCACAGCAGTAAAGGTAGATCCCTGCATCTGGAGGTTTAGCCCAAGGGGCATGGGTCTACACTGGGAGAAGCAGTCACCAGTGTTCCCGTAGAGACCTGTTGGCCATGACAGAACGGTAGGCAAGAGGATGCTAAAGGAGAAACCATGGTACAGGTTTTTTTGGTTTTTTTTTTTTTTTTTTTTGCCTTTAATAGTGGTTCCAATGAGGGGCTCTCAGGCTGAATGGGGCCTACAGGCATATTTTACTGGACCTAAGATGTTTGTATTATCTGTTTGCTATTTTTGTATTGGTTGCTAAGTTTTTAAAGAGAGCTCACATTAAAAAACCTGAATTTCTGGATTCTTTGCGAAAACACAAGATTCTGGCAACCGACTCTCCCAAGGCCACCAACAGCCCTAGCTGAAGATTAGCTGCTCCCTGTAAATCTCACAGGTGTCTGGTTTGAACACGATCTCAGGCCCCCCTAAGCACGTGAACATGTGCTCCTATGGGGCGTCCGGTCACCCTGGGGAGACCTCCAGCGAGGATGTGTGCAGAGAAAGAGGGAGAAGCCACCTGATGGTTTTGGACTCAGGGCCATCTACTGTGGGTCACATCAACATCTGAAATGTGAAAAACCTAGAAAAGCTGTAACCCAGAGCAAAAAATTAGTAGATTTTGTTCAGAGGATATTTGAAATGACAAACTGAAATAAAAGCTATGATTGTCCCAACTGTCCCAAGTCATCCCTTCCCGTGCTCACACTGTCCTTCAGCTAAAAGTTGATACCATTGGAGGGTGAGTGTCCACCAGAAAGGAATCAACATGGTGCCTGTGCTAAAATTCTGCCCGAAACAGGGAGTGTGTTGGAAAGCAGAGACATCAGTATAACAATTACATCACATAACGGCTGTCAGAGCAACAATAACAAGATAATTTGCCCAACGGAACAAAGGAAATGTTAAGGAAAAGCCCTCCGTATACAAGGCTTTAAAAAACTGAAAATGGTACTTCAAACAAAATACTTAAGGTTTTAAATAAAAGATTACTAAACCATAGCAGGAAAATGGCCCAAAGATACCAGAGAAAAAGAAGAAAAAAGTTTTACAGGGCCAAAAGTCACATTAGAGGGGACACAAATGTAATAAGTGTGACAGAAATATGCTCAGAAGCATGGCGGACAGGATTGAGGCAAAAACACTGCCATGGAACAGGACAAAGATACTTAAATGATCTGGAGAAAAACATGAAAGATGGGTCACGTTGATTTAACATACTGTAAAATTCATGTTCCTGAAGAAGAGGACACAAATATGGTATCAGAAAAATGTTTGAATATAAAGTATTGAATCTGTAGATTAGAGGGTATACGGTATCCCAGGAGAAATAACCCTAAATGAGTCCAACCATCGTTTGGAACAATTACCAGCCTTTACGGGTAAGGAGAGAATCTAAGCAGAACAAAGAAAGGTCTATATTAGGGGGGAAATGAAACTAGCCTCAGATATCTTGCCAACATCAGTCAGTGCAGGAAGGTGACAGAGCAGTGTCTGCCAAGGTTGTGTGCAAGTGTAACCCATCTGTCATTTTAAGCACATGGAAGAGAGAAGAGCATCATGAGTCCCTTTTAAAAATGACCTTGATGATAAAATCCAGCCACATAGGAGACGAGTCAAAACCAAGATCTCAAGAATGAGGAAACCATGATAAAAAGGAGTGATGGTGATTACTGACTGAATTGAAAATAGAACAAAGACACGACCAAGGGAATCGTGGGTACAGACTAGAACACGCATGTACCATGTAAACATAATAAAACCAGTACAAATAACGGAGAGGGAGGCAGGGATGGGAGAGTGTCCTCGCGTCCTGCGCCTCCGTAGCACAGCTCACCTAAGGTTGAAACGTAAGGTTTAAAAGTGTAAAGTTTCAGTTTTGAAATGTGACATTAAAAATAGGTAACAATTCAGTATATTCACATTGGCCCATAATCCTTCATCTTTAAGTTATTTCCCATCTGGGGCTGAGGGTCGACGCTAACATGGTCCAGGGCAAGAGCAGGGTGGCCAGGTAGACCAGCAGGAGCTCACAGGTCTTAGGAGTGGGGAGGGGTTTGCAGCACTAAAGCAGTACTTCCAAAGAGGGTGAGTTAAATGGGAAAGGGTTATGTAACTTACTGTGAAGGAGATTTCTAGGTTAAAATAAGTTTAGTTTCAGTTTGTAAAACATGTTGTACAAGGGTATGATGGAAGCCCTGTGCTAAGATGTTTACAAGACACTATGGGGTTTTAGCTTAAAGCAAACTGTCCCAAGCAACACTTCAACTCCTGGAAAAAAAAATATATACACACATATGTATATACATATATATTATAGTATATATATCATATATATGATTTTTAAAATTGAAGTATAGTTGCTGTACAGTATTATATGTTACAGTGTACAATATTGTGATTCACAGTTTTTAAAGGTTATACTCCACTTATAGTTATTACAAAATATTGGCTATATTCCCCATGATGTATAATATATTCTTGTAGCTTATTTTATACCTAATAGTTTGTACCTCTTACTCCCCTAACCCTATATTGCCCCTCACCCCTTTCCTCTCCCCACTGGTAACCACTAGTTTGTCTCTATATCTGTGAATCTATTCATTCTTTGTTATATTCATTAGTTTGTTGTATTTTTTAGATTCCACATATGAGATCATTCAGTATTTATCTTTCTCTATCTGACTTATTTCACTTAGCATAGTACCGTCCAAGTCCATCCATGTTGCTGCAAATGGTAGAATGTCATTCTTTTTTATGGCTGAGTAGTATTTCATTGTATATATATATACCACATCTTTTTCCATTCATCTGTTGTTGCACACTTAGGTTGCTTCCCTATCTTGGCAATTGTAAATAATGCTGCTGTGAACATTGGGTTGCATGTATCTTTTTGAATTAGTGTTTTTTAGGGTTTTTTTCCTCAGATATATACCCAGGAGTGGAACTGCTGGGTCATATAGTTGTTCTAGTTTTAATTTTTTGAGGAACCTCCATACTGTTTTTTACAGTGGCAGCACCAATTTACATTCCCACCAACAGTGTAGGAGGATTCCATTTTCTCCACATCCTCACCAACATTTGTCATTTGTGTTTTTTTTGATGATGGCTGTTCTGACAGGTGTGAGATGACATCTCATTGTGGTTTGGATTTGCAACATGATTAATGATGTTGAGCATCTTTTAATGTGCCTGTTGGCCATCTGCATGTCCTCTTTGGAAAAATGTCTCTTCAGGTCTTTGACCCATTTTTTAATTGTTTTTTTTTGTTTGTTTTTTTGATGTTGAATTGTAGGAACTGTTTATATATTTTGGATATTGACCCCTTATCGGTCATATCATTTGCAAATATTTTCTCCCATTCAGTAAGTTGTCGTTTCATTTTGTAGATGGTTTCCTTCACTGTGCAAAAGCTTTTAAGTTTAATTAGGTCCCATTTGTTTAGTTTTATTTTTATTTCCTTTGCTTTAGGAGACAGATCCAAAAAACTATTGCTTCGATTTATGTCAAAGAGTGTTCTGCCTATGTCTTCCTCTAGGAGTTTTATCTGTGTGATTTAAACTTGGTTTTCTTACAGTACAATAATCTTAGAAAGCAGTAAAGGCTCCAGATCCGTGGAAGCTGATTAGTAGACTTTGCAACCAAATCTACTGCCAGCCCTGAGAGTTAAGTATAGACATGCAATCTCCTTATTTGGGAGTGGAGTATTAGAGGAGCCCACACTCTTAACCTACTCATCCAACTTAAGAAGGAGGCAGCAGTTGGCACACCACTTTAAAAAGGTGATCGAATACCTAAGCAAAGTACATTATTTCTAGTTTTCGTTCTGGTTCTTAGCAACAAAACAAAAAACCTACTTTCCCTAGCCATCTCTAGCGTTTTACCGTCTCTCGTGGAAAAATGGAAATGGAAAACATCTAGGAAATAAGTACTATCTTGGGAAAAAAATGTCTAAAAACGGAAACACAAAGGAAATTTTGTATATATGCTATATAATTAATGTTTGTTTTATATATCATAACAAATGATATATATGTATAAATTTATACATATATTCTATAAAGTGTAATGCCATTGCCTAAGTTACTCTTTGTTTAATGTAAAAAAAAAAAATCAGATAAACCTAGGTTTCTTAAAATGTGAAGACTTAGGGGGAAAATCAGAGGAAGATTTTTCCAGAGTTTCTTTTTTTTTTAATTTGAAGTATAGTTTATGTACAATATTATATGTTACAGGTGTACAATATAGTGATTCACAATTTTTAAAGGTTATACTCTGTTTATAGTTACTATAAAATATAGGCTATATTTCCCATATTGTACAGTATATCCTCGTAGCTTATTTCAGAGTTTCTTTTTTATCACTGAAAAGATTTTTGCAGGGAGAGAGGAAAGTAATCTGCAAAACTTGTTTGCTCTTCCTGAGACTCCAGCATTCATGCGCTTAAGCTCACTGAGATGAAGTGCCCATTTAAGTGCTGCTTTCCTTCATGATGATCCTGATTGGTGTAAAATGAGGGTGAATAATAATTGCTCAGTCTGACAGCCTCTGAATCCCGTGGCTCCAGGATGGGAGGATGTCCCCACAGGAAAAGAGGTGTCAGCCATCCCCCCCATTGAGCATCTCCATTGTGGGCTCAGGCTACACACCCCTCAGATTTGAGCAGTAATCACCATGAAGGGAAACAAGACTTCACAGTTACTACCCACAGTCTGCAAACCCTTCACAGCGACCTGGGAATCATTTACTCTTTCATTTGGATTGAATTAAATGAAACAAATCGAAAGTTGTGCTTATTCTTTATAAACTTTCCCTTGGATTCCATTCAGAGACCTTTCCTGAGTCCTCTCTCTTTGGACAGGTGGAAAATTCTGGTGATCCCTGGCTCAAAGGTAGAAATTCACAGAATATTTCATATTTTGAGTCCATTTACCTGGTCATGGCAACGGCGTCGACTGTCGGCTTTGGAGATGTGGTAGCCAAGACATCCCTAGGACGGACCTTCATCATGGTCTTCACCCTGGGGAGTTTGGTGAAGAATATTTTTATATCTTTTGAATATAGCTACATAAACCAAAAACATTTGGTTAATGGTGAGAAACAAAGTGAAATCGGTTTGAGAGTGAATGTTGCATTATTCAGAGCGGGTGTCAAATGAAAATGAAGAGATATATGAATCCCATATTTTCCAAACTGCATCCCCTGGAGCACATGATGTAATTGTTCAATTGCCAGGGATGAGGGTGGTAGACAAAGGAGAGCAGACTTTCCTAATTAGCCTCAGCATTGATTTGAGCAACTGCATCTTCCTTCATCTTTTGCCCATCGGATTATAGTCTTTCTTCCAAAGAGGAAGGGGATTTGAGATTTGATCTGCAGGAAGTTGTGTTCTTTCCAGCCCAAATGAGTAAACTCTCTCTAAACCAGCACTTTACTACAGATAAGTGAACATCTGTGCTTGGTTCAGGAGTGTGTCAAGGACAAAGGAAGCCTCCTTTTCTTATAGTGACTTTAATGTCAATTCCTTAATAACCATGGCCGAGTTCTCCACTCTACCTTTCTGATATCCCCCTGTCCACATCATTGTTACATCCCCTCATTTCTGTCATTTTCCCTTAACCCTACTCTGTCCCATATGCTTTATTTTTTCCCCAAGCCCCAAATAGTATCAAGTGAAAGAGTCAGAAGGGCAGTTAGAAGTGATGAGAGGACAAAATGGGTGGGGAGGTTGCCTTACTGCTTGTCTTTGCTTTCATCTTTTTGAAAGATGAAAAAGCATTTTATTAAATTTTAACCAAATCCAAAGGCTGAAGTAAGGAAGAAAATTGGTCTGCCTTTAAAAGCACAGTTCCCAGTCATGCCTTTCTTAGAAGAGAGAAAGTTTTACGTACCTGCTTTTTCCTTTGTAATCTTGGAATTTTGGAGTATCCTTGGAAGTAATGAGACCTCAGGTTTTATTTGCCGATCATTTTAGGTTCTGTTTGCGAACTACGTCCCTGAAATGGTGGAACTTTTTGGTAACAAGAGGAAATACACCAGTTCCTATGAAGTGGTCAAAGGAAAGAAGTAAGTAGCTTTCAAGTATGATTTCTACAGTTTGAAGTATTCTACTAAGTCACTCTCTCTTTCGAAACACTATTGCCTGGCCTAGGTGGATATATTGGCAAGGTCCTCTTTCACTAAAGAGGGCCGTGCTGGAATAAATACCATGAGAAGATATTTGCTACTCGATACACACTACCATCTAGATGCTCATAAGAGGATTAAATAAACTAGAATGACAGATATGTTGTCATTCGGTGTCACATGCTGATTGTGCCAATATTTGTACATTCCTTATCTCAGACTGTTCTCTTATATCCATTACTGATTGTCTTATTCATTTTAACCATGTGGTTGACTCATGGCTAACTTTACATAATAGATCAAATTAAAGTCACAGTTCGAATTTAAAATAATTCAATTCAGTTGTCTTAGCCCAAACTCCCCTAAAGCTCATCCATGGGAAGAGGTTTGCTAGAGTGAGGAGGGGCTTCAGCCTGTCCTCCAGTCCTTCACAGATCACCTGTCTGTCCATGCCATAGCTGTTTGTTCCCGGGAGCGAAGTGGATTTAGAGTTGTTTTTACTCTATTTCTCTGTGGATATATGTTACCTTCATTGCCACTATGATTTTTCATACCTAAGAAGAAGATAAGGAATTGAAAATCTTAAATTCAAAGTGATTCTTTTTTATTTAGTCTCTTACCTGCTGTAGAGGAAAGAGGCGCAGTGGAGATAAACTCCTTTGGAGTGATGTCTTAACACAGTTGGATAAAAACCAACATTGATCCAGGAGTATGAAGAGGAAGGTAACAAAATGAAATGAATGAAAAGCAAATATTGAAAACAATGAAATAAGCTAGATAAGCCAAAGTCTAACCCAGTTCATCTCACACATGCTAAATAGGCCAATGAGGTCTGGAAAATAATAAGTTTAACTTAGGCTAAAATTACGCTTTCAGTTTTCTTACATGACGAATGGGAGGAAAATAGCTTCTTTATGTATATGAAGCCTAAGGAAATTGACAGCTATTTTTCACCATAGAAGTTACATGCATAGATTTGTGGACCTGTCCTAGATGTCTCTCCATTGGACTCACTTTTTTTGTGAGTACTAGATAATTTTAGATGCAGAAGATAAACCGAAATAACCTAGATTCTGGTGCTGCCTCAGCCATAGTATTTGACTATGGGAAAATCAGTGAGCCATTCTGAGCTCAGTCGTTCCTCAGTGAAAAAGGATGACACCAGCCAATCAGGAGTCAAGTGGAAAATCAAGTGAAATTAACACACGTGCAACTCCATTATAAATTATAAATAACCGAGAAAAATCTAGCAGTTATGATAGTTATCCTTAAATGCCTGAAAAGCTATGTGTAATTCAAATGTGTGGAATCATTCCCTACAGAAATCTGATGCTCCTTTTGTATATTGGAGATGCAGTCCTTGGTGTTTCTAAGTTTAAAATCTAGGTGGAACAAATACCAACTTTTTTTTTTAACATCTTTATTGGAGTATAATTGCTTTACAATGTTGTGTTAGTTTCTGCTGTATGACAAAGTGAATCAGCTATATGCATACATATAACCCCATATCCCCTCCCTCTTATGTCTCCCTCCCACCCTTCTACGTCATTGTCATTGCAAAGCACCGAGCTGATCTCCCTGTGCTATGCAGCTGCTTCCCACTAGCTACCTACTTTACATCTGGTAGTGTATATATGTCCATGCCACTCTCTCACTTCGTCCCAGCTTCCCCTTCCCCCTCCCCGTGTCCTCAAGTCCATTCTCTTCGTCAGCATCTTTATTCCTGTCCTGCCCTTAGGTTCTTCAGAACCTTTTTTTTTTTTTTAGATTCCATATATATGTGTTAGCATACGGTATTTGTTTTTCTCTTTCTGACTTACTTCCTAACACCATACACAAAAGTAAACTCAAAATAGATTAAAGACCTAAATGTAAAGCCAGACAGTATAAAACTCTTAGAGAAAAACATAGGCAGAACACTCTATGACATAAATCACAGCAAGATCCTTTTTGACCCACCTCCTAAAGAAATGGAAATAAAAACAAAAATAAACAAATGGGACCTAATGAAACTTAAAAGCTTTTGCACAGCAAAGGAAACCATAAACAAGACGAAAGGACAACCCTCAGAACGGGAGAAAATATTTGCAAACGAAGCAACTGACAAAGGATTAATCTCCAAAATGTACAAGCAGCTCATGCAGCTCAATATCAAAAACACAAACAACCCAATCCAAAAATGGGCAGAAGACCTAAATAGACATTTCTCCAAAGAAGATATACAGATTGCCAACAAGCACACGAAAGGATGCTCAACATCATTAATCATTAGAGAAATGCAAATCAAAACTACAATGAGGTATCAAATACCAACTTTTATTTCAAACTAAGTTTAAGCTAATTGTCCATCTTTAAATCTAGACAGGAAGATACTTTTGTTCCTGGGATGATCCACCTCCCATGTTTTCACTTTCTAGGTTCATTGTGGTCTGTGGAAACATCACTGTGGACAGTGTGACGGCTTTCCTGAGGAATTTTCTCCGCCATAAGGCAGGGGAGATCAATACTGAGATTGTTTTCCTGGGAGAGTAAGTGTATCTGTATGACCCGTGGGCAGGGAATACTTGAAATATGTGTGAATATTTCTAATGGAAGAAAATTGCCCTTGCGGTATTAATTTTTAAAATTCGGAAATAATAGTAAGCAATAAGTAAGGAAAAAGCAGTTCATGACCAGAGTTAAACTCTGAAAATATATCTTGCCAGATGTTTTTCCCAGTGAAGCACTGGGAAATGCCTATTTAATACAAAAAGAGTTTTAAGTAGGCAACATGGTTTCTAACTGTTCTATTTTATAATTTCGGTTCCTAATGAGATTGAGCAATTTTTGTGTGTTTTGATGGTTCGCGGTTTTTTTGAAGTGGCTCTTCGTTTCTTTTATCCTCTTTTCTATGAGGAGGGTCCTCTGTTACTTTGCTGACTTTTAAGCACTCATTATATTTTTATATTAGCTGCTTTGTGTCATACGTTGTAAATGTTTTTTCCTCTCCCTTTGCTTTTTAATCTTTATGCATGCTTTTGTCGTAAATCGAATACAGAAGCAGCCGATTTACATGGACTGTAATCCATCCACTCTTTCCTTTTGGCTTTCTGCTTCTCTGACATTCTTAGACCCCTGTGTCCTAGAATTAAGTAACTATCTCTCTAGCATTTTTAGGTTTTCATATTGAAATGTTTTATATTTAAGCTCTCTAGAATTGACTTTGTGTAATGTGTAGGGAACTAACTTCTTTATTTTTTTCCAAATGGTCAATCCGTTATCCAGACGTCACTCACTAAATAAGTCACCCAGATATGAAATGGCATTTTGATTTTATCCAGGATTGCCTATCGGATCACCTCGGCCTTCACGCATTTCATAGTTGAACACTGTACACTCTTTACATTCTGACACCTTCAACCCACCGTTACCTTGGGCTCTCAGGTGTGAGATAACCAGTAAGCATTTTGAATTTCTTTATGGTGCTGTTGACAGACAGCCAAGAGTTCTGCTTCAGAATCACTGTCATGCCTGTCTGTTCAATAATTTGTGTATTACTTGAATTCTTACTTAAAAAATAGTAAAACAAACAAACAAACAAAAAAAAACCCAAAGTGCTTAAACCAGTGATAAGAGGCTAATAATTGTAACCCAGCTGAGACAAAGAGGAAATCATTAAATGTGTGGAAAGTAACTTCTTTTATCTGCTGATGTATTTTCATAGCCTAATGTAGGTTATTGTAGGTACTCGTCAAGGTAATGAATGAAATTTCTTAAATGGTACAAAATGTTGGAAGTGTCTATCTAGAATTTTGTCAATTACATCTATACTCTGAAGACTCCAAAACTGATGTCCCCCACTAGACATTCTCTGTGGCTTCATAGTCACACAACTAATTGCTTCCTGGGTATTTCCAGCCCAGTGTTTCAAAGACCCCTCAGACTCAACATTTTCAAAAGTAAGCTCATGATTTAATGTCCAACATTTACATCTCACAAGGCAAATTAAAAAATTAAAAATTAAAAAACAAGAAGGAAAGGAAACAGCTTTTCCTGTTTCAGCAAGTGGGACCTCATCAATGCCGGTCCTTAAAACAGAAAACTGGGCGTTGTCTTTGACTTTACTGTCTCCCTCAAACCCTGTGTACACGTTCGTCATCAATTGCATCTCCTACATAAATCCTAATTCTACCATTTTTGTCTCTCCTCTCACAACCCTATTCAAAGTTCCTATCTTGTCTCTCCTGAACTTCTGTAAAGGCTACTTTATTGATCTGTTCTTTCTGCTCAAAAGCTCTTCTGCTTTATGTGACTGATTTATTTTCATCTCCCAGCACTCAGAGTCCTTCCCTGGCCAAGTTATCTAAATTAACGTCTTCTAATCCTCCTATCTCATCACCCCATCTATTTGCTTTAAAGCAATTATCACAGTCTGTGATTGCGGTGGATTTTCCTTTGGTGCAGAGGTTCACATTACCTTTCCTTACTGTACATTCATGCTGCTCCTCTCAATAAACCTGTGCTGGCCTTTGAGTTAACTTGAGAAATAGAATTCAGCAGAGGGAAGACTGTGGTAGATTGTTTTTTAAAAGATGGCTACCAGAAACCCCTCCCAAATGTTTACACATATTCTCCCTCCTCCCACCAAAAGTGGAGTCTTCTAGCTTCCCTTCTATTGATCTGGGCTGGCCTTTTGACTCATTTTAACCAATGAAACATGTGTAAATGACTGAGCCAGTTAAAGGACCAACCCATAAGGAGCCTGTTACCTTCTGCGCTCAGTGTCTTGAAACCCTGGACCACTATGTAAGAAGTTCACCTCCTCCTCTAGGGGGAGGAGGCCCATTTCAGCTGCCGGCTCCTCCAGAAGCCCAGCTGAGGCAACAGACCTGTAAGTGATGCCATCTCAGAGGTTCTGGCCCACTAGAGCTCTCCGCTAAACAGAGTCATGTCTGCAACAAAACCGCATGGAGCAGAAGACTGACTGAGCTGAGCCCAGTCAAAACAGAGAATTTCAAGAAATAATAACTCATTACTTTAAGCCACAAAGGTTGTGCCAGATTTTGTGCAAACCTGGGTAACTGATACAGAAATTAACACTTTTCTTTCTTTGGTTACTTGCTTATTATTTAAAGCAAAACAATATCCAAGATATTATGTTCTGAAATGTCATAAAGGTAAAATATTAATTTATGTTTCTATAATTCAGGATAAGTAGTAGCATGCAACGAAAACTAACTATGGCTAAATTAACAGAAAAAAAAATTGATATTATATAGCTCTCAAAACATCCAAAAGAGCCAGATAACTAGGCTTAGAGAATATACAACAATGAACAATGATGAGATATTTATTTCCTTGAGTAATTTGTATTGTTATTGTGCCTGAGTGGGTACATAAATATTGATTTATTATTCTTTATATTGAATGCATACATCCTATACACTTTGTATATGTGCAGTTTTTCACAATCAAATGAAAAGACGAAAACTTTCTAGAGTTGAAAAAAAGATATCAGTTCTCAGATTGGAAAGGTACAATAATGCTGATCAGGGTAAATGAAAATCATGTACACACAGGCACGTTGTCATAACACGTAAGGCCGGGGTCCTCACCCCACCTGTCCTCAGCCTGTTAGGAACCGGGCCGCACAGCAGGAGGTGAGCGGCCGGCGAGCGAGCGGAGCTTCATCTGTATTTACAGCCGCTCCCCATCGCTCACGTTACCGCCTGAGCCGTCCACCGCCCCACCTCCCGTCCATGGAAGAATTGTCTTCCATGAAACCGGTCCCTGGTGCCAGAAAGGTTGTGGACCGCTGATGTAAGGGTCACCTAATTCAGCAGTTGTTGAGGGATGGGGCAGATCCGTGTAGGAATCCAGAAGATAGTACTATTCCAGAAAGTAATATATGAACATAACTTACACATCAAATAGCAGAACACTTATCACCAAATATTTAACCCCTTCCTATTTTTCCAGTCTTACTGCTCAGAGATAACTGTTTCTTCTAAGTTTAAATCTACGTTTTATCACTCTTTTGACTCCTCAGTTGTACACAGTATTTATTCATCACCTGATATTTTGCAGATGTGTATTATTCAGCCCGCTGCACCTTTCCCTTCTTCAGTTGTTCCATTATAGTTATCTTCTAATTTGTAATTACAGCGACAGCGTTTATATCATTATGGCTAATAAATGTTGGTCTTTGATAACAGTACATTTCCTCAAATTTTTTTCCAGTACTTAATGATCGCCTGCTTTTTATATGTCTATCATTAAATATTTTCCAATAGATATATCACATGCATAGCAATAAATATTTTCCAACTTTTTCAGCATTAAATAATCTCATAAGAACAAAAGTTGAGTGAAAAATTCCCAAGAGTTGCACAGGAGTCACTGGAGCATAGAAAAAATATCTTAGAACTTACATTTATTTTTAAAATAGCAAGGTAATAATTAAGCAGTATGTTTAAAACTCTTTATCCCAAATTATAACTCAGAAAGAAAATTACATAGAATTACAATATACATTAAAATGAATTACTGTGAAGTGAACACCCATGTAACCACCACCCAAATCAAGATATATTCTATTGCCAACACCCCAGGAAAACCCTCCCCAATTATAACCCAATCTTTAGTCCCTAGAGATAATTATGATTTTGACTTTATATCTTACATTTATTAATTGTCCTATCTCCTGTGTTTATTTAGAATACTTAAGTTTTTCCTGTTTTTAAATTCACGTAAATGGAATATAAATTTATTTACCTCAATGTTGTGTTTGTAAGATTCATCCTTGTTGCAGCTGGGTGTAGCTGCACCTATTCATTTTCATTTCTGTGTAGTAGAGCATTCCATTATATGAATACACCACAATTTTTCTTAATCCATTCAATTTTGGCTATTATGAAGAATGTTGCTTTGAAAATTCTTATATATGTGTCCTGGTCCCCAGGCATTAAATTGCAGGGTAGTAAATCTTCCTGTAACAGAACTGTCAGTCATTCAAAATGCTTTTTCTGGTCTGCACTTCCACCAGCAGCCCTGAGAGCTCCTTTCACCATACAGCCTTACTACCGCTTGGAAATGTAGCTTCCCATCCTACCTAACACTTAGAAACGTCAGTCTTTTTAGTTTTAGCTGTTCTTTGGGATAGTGTTTTGCAAGACAGTGTATCTTATTGTGGTTTATAATCTCATTTTTCTGATTAGTAATGAGGCCAAGCATATATTCATATGTATAAGCCATTTGGGTTCCCTCTTATGAAATGGCTGTTATCTTGCCCATTTTTTAAATTAGAATATAGTTGATTTACAACGTTGTGTTAGTTTCTGGTATACAGTAAGGTGATTTAATATATACATATTCTTCTTCCTATTATTTTCTATTATGCTTCTTTTTGGCCATTTTTATCCTAAATTAAGTGCAGATCTGCCAGTGACAAGCTCTTTTTTTTTTTTAATGTAAGGACATCTTTATTTTCTTTTCATTCTTGAAAGATAATTTTATGGATATAGAGTTCTAAGCTGCTGCATTTTATCCTTAAGAACCATGAAAGTATTATTCTGTTGATTTCTGGCTTTTGTTGTCGCTGTTAAAGAAGTCTGTTAAACTATCTTCTTTAATGAATTATCTTCTTAAAAAAATTATGTATTGTACTTAATGTGAAAGTATGTTATACATTTACTATGATGTGTGTAGTTTTGAATTTCTGATAATTTATTGTGCTTAGTATTCATGAGTCTTCCTGAGTCTTGGGGTTGGTGTTTTCCACCATTTCTGGAAGATTCTCAATAATTTCTTCAAATATTGCCCTTGTCACTATGTTCTTTCTCCTCCTTTTCTGGGAATTCAGTTATAAGTATGTTAGTCCTTTTGTTACTGTGCCAAATATATTTCTTACCCTCTGTTTTGTATTTCTCCTCTTTTTTGTATCTCTGTATTACATTCTGGATACTTTATTCTGAACTACCTTCCAGGTTCCTACTTCTCTCATTTTTTTAAAAAAATTAATTAATTAATTAATTAATTTTTGGCTGTGTTGGGTCTTCATTTCTGTGCGAGGGCTTTCTCTAGTTGTGGCAAGCGGGGGCCACTGTTCATCGCAGTGTGCGGGCCTCTCACTGTCGTGGCCTCTCTTGTTGCGGAGCACAGGCTCCAGACACACAGGCTCAGTAGTTGTGGCTCATGGGCCCAGTTGCTCCGCGGCATGTGGGATCCTCCCAGACCAGGGCTCGAACCCGTGTCCCCTGCATCGGCAGGCAGATTCTCAACCACTGCGCCACCAGGGAAGCCCCTACTTCTCTCTTTATCTGTGTTTAATCTATTTACAAACTCATTCATTGAGTTTTTAATTTGAGTTATTGTGTTTTTCAGTTCTGGAATTTATATTTGGTTCTTTATCAAATATTCTCTGTTTTCATAGTTTCTTGTGTTTCCAAGGTTACCTTTTATTTATTTCAGTAAAATAAACATAATTATGTTGTAGTTTGTGTCCCATAATTCAGTGTCTTAAGTCTTTGGTTTTTCTTGTCTGTCGTTTCCACTGGTTGTTACACATAGTATCTTCTTTTCTTTGTGTGCTTTTTTGTCTTAGATTATGTGCTTATTCTTCTATTAAAAAATATTTATAGAAATAACTTGTAGCCTAGAAAAATATTACATTCTTCCAGAGAGGATTTTTTTTAAAATTTTATTTATTTATTTATGGCTGTGTTGGGTCTTAGTTTCTGTGCGAGGGCTTTCTCTAGTGTGGCAAGCGGGGGCCACTCTTCATCGTGGTGCGCGGGCCTCTCACTATCGCGGCCTCTCTTGTTGCGGAGACGCGCAGGCTCAGCAATTGTGGCTCACAGGCCTAGTTGCTCCACGGCATGTGGGATCTTCCCAGACCAGGGCTCGAACCCATGTTCCCTGCATTGGCAGGCAGATTCTCAACCACTGCACCACCAGGGAAGCCCCCAGAGAGGATATTTATTTACTTCTTCCAAGTACAATGGGGCACTTGTGCCTTAGGACCACGTAAATCCAAATTCAATGCTCGAGGTTCACTGTACTACCCAGGTGACAAACTCAGAATGAAAGTACATCTGAAAACTAATTTATTCAATTTTACACTTCTTCTATGCCTGCATACCTTTGTTATGCCAGGTTAAAATTTGGAGGAGTTACTAAAATCTTCATTTTGTGTGTCAGGGGAGCTGGAAGTTTTTGGACCCCTTACCTTATGACATCACCAGAATGTTAGCTCAGTTTGGTAGCTGTATCTTCTGAATTACTAAATGCTTTGGTGGGTGGGGGGACTGGACTTAACCTCCAAGACCTTGATTTCTTCTAGATTTTGGCCTGGAAATTCTTCACGGTCTGGTTATGTCTTTCATGATTTATTAGATATTTTTATATTTCGTCCAGCATTTTTATATATCCTTAGTAGAAGGTTGGCTGAAATTACCTAGTTTACTATGCCTGAAAACAAAGGCCCCAGCTCTAGTGATGTTTAATATATGAAAACCTGCAAAGCTCTCACTTGTTCACATATGTTTTAAGGGAATAGGGGAAGTTTTACTCATGAGGATTGACATGTTCAGAGAATTTCCAAATATTGCAGTTGATAGTGGGCCAGATAACAAAAGTATTGTATAGTCTATTATAAGGTTTTGGCTTTAAGGAAGTTGCCTTTTCTCCAAGTCAGTTCTGAATTCTTGGAGGACTTTCAGCAGAGGGATGACATAACTAGATTTAGTTTTCTTCTTTAGTGTTGGGAAATTAGAATTGGATTTATCGTAATTCTTACAACAGCCTTTGTACTTGACTTATACATAAGCACATTTTGGTTGTTTGTTTTTGTAAGTAGCTGTTTTTAATAATGCTCTAAGCACCAGTACATGAACTCACCATCAAGACAAAATTTAGGACAGAACCCGTATCTAACTATATGATCCTACCCACATTTCATACTTCTCTCAATTGTTTTGTACATCATCATCATTCTTTATCTCTCCTGTAGTTTTCTTGCAATTATGTACAGTCTTAAAATGTTTAGCTATGTTTAACTTACAGAAGGAAGATCACACCAATGGAATCTTGTGGTACTTAGATTTTCCTCATTTTATATTTCTAAGATACACTCATTTTTCTGAGTGTTGCTGTAGTTGTTTACTGTTATATGATATTTCATTGACAGAGTAAACCTTAGTTTATTTATCCACTCTTGGTGTGATTTGCATTGTTTCTAGATTTTTCTATTGGAAATAATTTTGTTATTAACATGGCTTCTGTATGGCTCTTAGTGGACCTGTGCAAGAGTGTCTGTGTATGTGTGTGTGGGGGGAGGGTGGTTTAATGGTGTGAAGAATGTGAATGTTCATTTTTAAGAGATAGTATCATTTTTTTACTAGTGGTTGCACCATTTTTCAAGCTTATCAGCAATGTGTAAGTGACTTTCTGTAGCTATACATCTACATTCTTTCTAACAATTGGTGTGGTCATACTTTTTAATCTTTGCAGTGGAATCAGTGTAAAGTGGAATCTCATCATGGTTTTGATTTATAGCCTCTTATCACTAAGTATGTAGTTTCTCTTCGTGTTTATTAGCCATACTTGTTTCCTCTTTCTGTGAAAAGCCTATTCATGCATTTTACCTGTTTTTCTATTGGATTGTTTGTGGGGTTTTTCTTATTTAATTTCTAGGAGTGCTTAATGTATTCTTGACACTAACTCTTCATCAGTGATCTGAATTGTAACTATATTTTTCCAGTTTATAACTTGTCTTCACTGAGTATTAGAAATATTTTGATATTCAAAAGTTTTTAATATTATTATAGTTCAAATTTTCAATCATTTCAATTGTATTTAATGATTTTTTTGGTTCTTGTTTAGGAATTTTTCCGTATCCCAATATTTAAAAGATATTTAATTACATTTCCTATTAAGAATTTTTAGTTTTTTTTTGATGTTTAAATCTCTAATTATACTGGAATTTGTTTTTTTTATGGCATGATGCATGAATAAAACTTCAGCTTCTTCCATAGATAACCATTTTATCAATGCTAGTTATTGAATAAACCCTTTTCCCCTCACTGATCTGACATGCTACCAGTATAAATAGGTCTATTCTGTGTTTTTTTAAATCAATTTATCTCTTACTGCACTAATACTATACTTTTTTAATTGCTAAAGATTCATAATTAATCCTTATATATCTTAGGGCAGGTTTTCCCCCCTTGCTCTTCTTTTTTCAATAGTTGACAAGCTCTTCTTGGCCCTTTATCTTTCATATAAATTTTATAATCATTTTACCATGAACTATGAAAAACCCTGTGGAAATTGATGGGAGGAATCTAATTGAAACTTTGGTTTAAAATTGATTCTTTGTGTTACAAATTCTTTCTAACTCTGAATATACTATGGTTGTCTACTTATTTAGATCTCATTTAGTGTCTCAATAATATTGTATAATTTCCCAGGCTTGCTGATGTTTATTATATATTATGTAATTTTACATATGTATATATGTAATAAATATATGTGACATATATATTTATAAGTACTTGATATTTTCTGATATATTTGAAATAGTGTCTTATTGTATTTTCTACTTGTTTGCTTTTGGTATGAAAAACCAGAATTGACCTTTGTATATTAATCTTCCATTCATCCATATTGTTAAATTAGCCTCTATTTATTTTTCTGTAGTGTTTAGGGGTTTCTATGTAAATAATCATATTAGTTCAGATAAAGAGAGTTTATTTCTTCCTTTCTAATCATTATGTGTACAGTGTATCTTTATTTTCTTATTGCTCTTGCTAAGACATCAAATATAATGTTGAGAAAAAAGCAATAGTTGTATCTCTTCTTCATTTCTCATTTTAAAGAAAACTTTTCTAATATTTTCCCACTAAGGCCATCCTTTTTATTTTAGAGATACTCTTTATTTGGTTAAGGATATTCTTTTCTCTTCCTAACATACCGTGAGTTTTATTTCTTAACTGTGAAAAGATATTTTAATCAATTTTTTCTCTGCATCTGAGGTGGCTGTGTAATTTTTAATTTGTTAATGTGGTGAATTAAATTAATAGTTTTGCTATAATGGTTATTTTGGCTTTGTAGTATTTGTTGGGGACCATTCTCTATTTTTAAGGTGTTTGAAAGACTTTGTATAAAAATGGGATTATTTGTTGCTTGAAAGTGCAGTAGAAGTTGCCTGCTAAACCATTTAGAACTGGTGGTTTTAAAAATTTTGTTTAATGTGTGGGTCTATGTATGTGTTTTGTTCATTTTTGTTTCGTTTTGAGAGATTTTAAACTAAACTTCATTTCCTTTAATAGTCTTCTAGAGTTAGTTCTGGTAAGATTTATTTTTAGTAATTTGTTTATTTTGTCTAAGTTTTAAAAGATGTTGCATTTGGTTGGTTGTTGTATTCTTTGATTATTATTTTTAATCTCTACTTTGCCTGTAGGTATTTTTATCTTCTTTCAATATTATGAGTCATTTTTGTCTTCTCTTTTTCTCCATCAATTTTACTACAGCTTTGCCTATTATATTAGTGATTTTTTTTTCAAAGAACCAGCCTTTGTTTTTGTTCATCTTCTCTCTTTTATTTTTCTTTTCTGTTTCACTGTTTGCACTCTTGTGTTTATTGTCTCTTTTCTTCTTATTTCTTTGGGTTTATTCCAATATTAATGTCCAAAGCTGTAACTTTCCCCTAAAGCATGCTTTTATTGTATCCAAAGACTTAGATATTTAGTGTTTTCACATAATTAATTTCTAAGAATTTTATAAACTTCATTATAATTTCTTCATAGCTCATGAGATTTTTAGCAGTCTGTTTTTCAAAATTTCCAACTATGATGAATATTTTTTAATTTTTTTGTTATTAACTTTTACTTTAATTGTACTGTGATCAGAGGTCATTATATGTACAGCAGCTTTTTTTTTTTTTTTGCAGTGTGTTGAGGCTTTCCTTATTGGTCAAGTAAATTATCATTTTGGTAAATATTTGTGTGCTGTTGAGGAAAATTAGAATTATTCACAGTAGCCATTATATGGAAACAACCTAAGTTTCCATCTATGGATGAATGAATAAAGAAGATGTGGTATATATATTTGAATGATATGAAATATCATTCAGCCCTAAAAATATTCAGCCCTAAAAAAGGAAGGAAGTCCTGTCACTTGCAACAACATGGATGAACCTGGCAGGCATTATAAGCTGGTGAAATAAGCCAGAGAGAAAAAGACAAATACATGGTGTCACTTACATCTGGAATTTTTTTAAAAAAGCCACACTTACAGAAACAGAAAGTAGAAAGATGGTTTGCCAGGGTCTGGGGATTGGGGGAAATAGGGAGAGGTTGGTAAAAAGAATACAGACTTTCAGTTTTAAGACGAATAAAGTCTGAGGATCTAATGTAAAACATGGTGACTATAGTTGATAACACTGTATTGTATAACTGAAATTTGCTAGGAGAGTAGAATTTAAATGTCATCACCCCCCAAAAAGGTAAATATGTGAGGTGATGGATGTGTTAATTAAATAATGGGAGGGATCCTTTCACAATGTATACATACATCAAATCATCATGTTGTACACTAAATATCTTACAATTTTAACTGTCAGTTTTGCCTCAATAAAGATGAAAAAAATTTAACTTAGATATCCTAAATATTGTTTGCAGAATTTATAAATATCAAACTTGATGATTATTTTTTCTCCTTGATCTGTCAGTAATTGAGAGAGATGCATTGAAATCTGTCATTACAGTGGCAGGTTCATCTATTTCCCTTGTTTTGTTAAAATTTTTTGTATATTTAGAAGCTATTTTATCAAATTCATAGTTGTTTTAGAATGCTATGTCTTTTTGAATAATTGAAATGTTTTCATTGATCCTGAACTTCTTTGTTCTTAGTAATTCCCCCCCCTTTTTTTTTGCATTAATCTGATTTGTGTTTTTTCATGTCTCTGTGATTGATTACCCCTGAGCTTCAGACCCATTTCTGGAATTAGGCTAGTGGTATCTACATCACCTAAGGACGTGGATTAATAATGGAGGATGGATGTCTTCCAAGAGAAGATTAGAGTTTTTATTAAATGCACTAAATAATACAACAATCTCTAAACCAAAGCCAATCTTGTTTTTCCGTATCTGGCACTATGTTCTTTGTCCAGGGTTCCTCCTTCTTTGGAATTGGAAACCATATTTAAGTGCTACATGGCCTATACAACTTTCATTTCTGGATCTGCACTGAAGTGGGAGGATCTGAGGCGAGTTGCGGTGAGATCTAGTTCTTTTCCTCCTTGTCATTTTCCTAAGCTGCAGCAATTAAGACGATAGTGTGTATTGCTCTTCCCAAAGGATTACTCCAGACTCTTGAATTGGGGGAAATACGACTTCTTCAACTTTAAAAACTGATCATAAAGAAATGTTAGTAATTGACCTCCAGATCCTTCTTGACAGATACCAAGCAGACCTCACTATTTACCTACATTTATATTTAAATTTTTTAATTTCACTAAATTCTCTATCTAGCACAGTTTTATGTTATCAGTCTAAGAGATCTGAAAAAGTTGTGGATAGCAGAAGTGTGTTAAATCTTTCTATCCAAGTGGGATTCTTACCAGATGACAGATTTCTAGGAGTCTGTCAGCTTTTACCAGCTTCTCCTAAACACACTGATATGCCCTCTGATAGGAAAGGCACGAAGGAAAATAGCAGAGATCCCAATTAGGCTGAGACTAAAAGAGATGAGCAACAGCCAACCCTCTAAGACATCTTGCGTTTAAGATCAAGGCCAACTTCCTCTCATGTTTTAGGTTTCGCACAATCATATGGAGCAAAAGGTTCAGTTTTTTTAAAGCAGAGATCTATAGAGTCAACACAAAGAATTGAAGCAAAAATTGACAAACACAGTATAATCTTTCTCTTTCCTGCCACTTGGGGTTATAAGAGCCACTTCAATAATTTTTTTGCTATTCTGAAAGGTAAATAAATATATGGGAAGTTGCTTAAAAAGATCTTATTACTCATCACTAGTCATAAATTGATGTTTCTGGATGACAGGAAAAATATCATTATGCACTTGTTCCATTTTAAAGCAATCTACATCTATGTTGGAGACCCTGGTCCGTCTGTGCAGCCCCTTTCAGCATTTGCTGGACTGTGATTCTGATGTAAAGACATCCTTATCACAAGTCCTTCCCAAGTGTGCTCTCTTTCTTATTGGAAATTGTATGATGAAACCATAAGAAAACCCCAAAGGGGAACACGTGAGCATTTCCCATATATAATTAACAAGGTGGCTGCTGTTTAATCTTGAAGAATAGGTGGACTCTGCAGAAGCATGCCTGATTATAGCCAACCCTCTGTGCAGTGATTCACATGCTGAAGACACTTCAAATATCATGAGGTAAGAAGCTGGCACTGTGTCTTACATGCTCCAATGCTGATCTGAATTTTACCTCTTTTAAAATAAAGCCCCGTGCATAGGACTAAACAGATGTCATGTATCACAGCACAGGGTTCATCATATTCCAGGTTTCTGCCTTATTTTTTGGCCCCAGAGACTGTGCAGATGTATGAAAAAGGAAGTCAGAATAGAGTTTACTGTGTGTCAGTGTGCTTCTCCACTTACTTTCCTGGAGTTCTGTAGGGATAATAGCTGTCTAAATTTAAAAAGCAAGCATACGAATAACTGATAACTGTTCAGATAGCACCATTCTAACTAACAGCCCCTCAAAAATAAAAACGGCATTTGTGGTTTGTGAACCTTATTTGTAGACTTTATTTACTGGGGTTTTTCTCTAGTAGTCCTAGTGAAAGATTGTGCATGGTTCAGTATGATGTGCTTTTGACTATTGGCAGTATTTTCAAGATGGCTAGGGTTAGTGTTACCATCTTGAACTGTGAACTATCTGTGAGCAGGAACTCAATTTGTGGTAAGAGATTCAAACTGTCATTGTGAGGGCAATGCCATTGTACCTAACCCAGATGAACTGTTGGCCCCCAGAGCAAAATAAATACACATAGCTGAAGGTGACTCTACAAGAAACAAGAAAAGGCTGAGAACTTGTAACTTGCAGTAAATATAAGATAGATCTTAGTTTCTTAATTTGTAAAATAAGAAAGTTGCATTAGACAGTCTGTTAGCTACTTTGAGCTATAGATAGCAATTCAGTCTCTGTTTTTTTCTGTAATTAATGTGTTTGAGTTTGAAGACTAAAATATATGAAACTGATTATTTCCTCCTCAAGAATTGCTCCCAGAAGACCACTGTTAATACCAAAAGCTTACCTTTCCATAGATTTAATTTACTAAGTCACTAAAACCATAGCACTCTTCCGTGTGTGTGCTATTAAAGATCGTAACAATGAACCTTATAATGTGCTGTTTTCCTGTGCTTACCCACACATCAACTTAACTTTGAATTGAATTATATTATAAAGACATTGGATATGGCATATCACTAATGAGCATATTTGTTATTTTTGTAGGGTGCTCTCTATCAAGAACTATTACCCTAATACCAGAGTCATCATACAGATACTTCAGTCCCATAACAAGGTATTGTAACATTATAGCCTGTTCAGTCTCCTCCCCTTTTAGTCTGTAGAACTAAATGAACTTAGTTCATCTAAGTAATGTATGAACTTATTACTTTATAATGAGTCTACACACAAAAAGCTTTTGCCAGTTGCAGGTGAAATTTGGAGCCCCATTAATATGGTTAATCACATAAAAATGCAAATTTGGAAAGAGTTATGTTTACATACTTTAAAAGCTATTGCCTGATGGTCTGGAGTCCAGTCATTCTGAATTTAGGTGCTGACTGAGATCCTCCCCTTTGGGACATGGACAGGTCTTGGCACACCCTTAAGTACTGGGAGCCACTAAAAATAAAGTAGGCAGATTGGACAATGACAAGGGTTTGAGAAACAACCAAGGGCTAGGGCAGGGTTGAACAGTAAGATTCATCTACTGCACAAGTCCACTCATTCAAGGCAGGGGGAGGTGGCTTTTTTGTCTAATGCACAGAAACCAACACAGAGAGTCAAATAAAAGGAAGAAACAGAGGAATATCTTCCAAACAAAAGAACAAGACAAAACCTCAGAAAAAGACCTTAATGAAAAGGATATAAGTTACTTTTCTGATAGAGAGTTTAAAGTAACAGTCATAAAGATGCTCACTGAGCTCAGGAGAAGAATGGATGAACAAAGTGAAAATTTTGACAGAGAGATAGAAAATATTAAAAAGTACCAAATAGAAGTCACAGTGCTGAGGAATACAATAACTGAACTGAAAAAAAAAAAAACATAATAGAGAGGTTCAACAGCAGACCAGAGGAAGTAGAAGAAAGGATCAGCAAACCTGAAAACAGGATAGTGTAGACCTCACATAATCAGAGCAGCAGAAAGAAAAAAGAATGAAAAAGAGTGAAGATAGCTTAAAGGGACTTATGGGACAACATCAAGTGGACCAACATTCACATTATAGGAGTCCCAGGAGAAGGGAGAGAGAAAGGGGTAGAGAACTGACTTGAAGAAATAATGGCTGTCAACTTTCCTAAACAGATATTCAGATCCACAAAGCCCAGAAAGTTCCAAATAAAAGTAACCCAGAGACCCATATCAAGCACATTCTAATTAAAGTGTCAAAAGTTGAGGACAAGGAGAGAATTTTAAAAGCAGCGAGAGAAAAACAACTTGTTACATATAAGGGAACTCCCATAAGATTATCAGCAGATTTTCAACAGAAACTTTGCAGGCCAGAAGGCAGTGCCACAATATATTCAAAGCGCTAAAAGAAAAAAAACAAAACAAAACTGCCAACCAAGGATACTTTACCCGGCAAAGTTGTCATTCAGAATCAAAGGAATGATAAAGAGGTTTCCAGACAAGCAAAAGTTAAAGGAGTTCATCACCAATAGACAAACCTTACAAGAAATGTTAAAGGAACTTCTTTAAGCTATAATGAAAGGGGTAATTAGTAAAAGGTAAACATATGAAAGTATAAGTCTCACTGGTAAAGGTAAATATATAGTAAAATTCCAAATATTCTAATGTTGTAAAGGTGATGGATTAATCACTTACAAAGCTAGTATGACGATTAAAAGACAAAAATAGTAAGTAACTACAATAATTTGTAAAATGATACATAAAATAAAAAGATGTAAATTGTAATATCAAAAACAAAACTTGGGTTGTGGGGATAAAAATACAGAGCTTTTGATGTGATCAAACTTAAGTTATTATCAACTTAAAAGAGACTTGTAGGTTGTTTTATGTAAGCTTCATGGTAACCACAAAGCAAAAATTTTTAGTAAATAAGATAAAGAGAAAGAAATCTAAGCCTACTGCTACAGAAAGTCATCAAATCAAAGATGAAGAGAGCAAGAGGAGAAGAAAGGAACAGTGGAATTATAAAACTTTCAGAAAACACTTGACAAATGGCAGTAAATACATACTTACCAATAATTACTTTAAATATAAATGGACTAAATTTTCTAATCAAAAGACATAGAGTGGCTGAATAGACAAAAAAATAAGACCCATCTATACGCTGCCTACAAGAAACTTAGATATAAGGACACACACAGACTGAAAGTGAGGGGATGGAAAAATGTATTCCATGCCAATGGAAAGCAAAAGAAATCTGGGTAAGCTATACTTAGACAAAATAGACTTTAAAACAAAGACTGTAATAAGAGAAAAAGAAGGGCATTACATTATCAAAAGGGTCAATCCCGCAAGAGGATATAACATTTGTAAATATTTATAACACCAGCATAGGAGGACCTAAATTTATAAAGCAAATGTTAACAAATCTAAACGGAGAAATAGACAGCAATACAATAATAGTTGGGGACTTTAATACCCTACTTTCTTCAATGGATAGATCATCCAGATAAAAAAAATCAATAAGGAAACATTGGCCTTAGACAACATATTACACCTCATGACTTAGACAAATACAGAACATTGCATTCAAAAGCACCAGAATACACAGTCTCCTCAAAAAGTATAAAAAAAAATAAAATCTTGCCATTTGCAACAACACGAGTGGACCTTAAGGGCATAATGCTAAGTGAAATGAGTCAGACAGAGAAAAACAAATACCATATGATCTCATTCATATGTTGAATAACAACAAAAAAAGAAACCCTGAGCTCATAGATTCACAGAACAGGTTGGTGGTTGCCAGAGGTGGGGGTGGGCAAAATGGGGGAACGGGGACAAAAGGTATAAATTTCTAGTATAAAAGAGTCATGGTGACTATAGTTAATAATACTTTATTTTATATTTAAATGTTGCTAAGGGAATAGAATTTCAAAGTTCCCATCACAAGAAAAAATAACTTGTAATTACAGTAGTGATGGATGTTAACTGGACTTATTGTGGTCATCATTTGACAATATATACAAATATTGAACATTGTACACCTGAAACTAATATAATGTTATACGTTAATTATATTTCAAAAACATAAAACAAGCAAACAAAATGATTGCAAATTCGGGGAACTTTCTTGAGGTATATTTCTAATATTTGACTTTCTTTTCTTTTACTGAAGTACAGTTGATTTACAATATCGTATTAGTTTCAGGTGTACAATGTAGTGATTCAATATTTTTATAGATTATACTCCATTTAAGTTATTACAAAATAATGGCTGTATTTCCCTGTGCTGTACATTATGTCCTTGTTGCTTATTTACTTTATACATAGTAGTTTGTGTCTCCTAATCCCCTTCCCCTGTCTTGCCCCTCCCTCTTTCCCTCTCCTCACTGGTAACCACTAGTTTGTTCTCTGTATCCACAAGTCTGTTTCTACTACTTTCCACCATGAAACAGGTTTTTCTGCCAAAGATCCCCAGCTGGAACTGGAATACTGGAGACAACATCATCTGCTTTGCTGAATTAAAGCTTGGATTTATCGCCCAAGGCTGTTTGGTGCCAGGCTTGTGTACCTTTCTAACATCTCTATTTGTTGAGCAAAACAAGAAGGTAACCTTGTAAACTGATGTTGAATCTTGGCTCTATCCCCATGTCCTCATAAATTAGTATCAGAAATAGAAAATAAAAATTGAGGGAAGCAAGAAGGCCCCAAGAAATGAGATTTGACTTCTACTTGAGCTGGGAAGGGATTGAGACATCTAGATTGAAGTCCCAAGTACCACACTGACCTTGAAGAAGTTGTTTATCTTATTGTTGCCTAAGAATATTTACCTGCAAAATAGAAATCATAACCCTGCTTCCTCCCGGCAATCCATGACGTTATGATAGTAAATGTATTCATAAATGTAGAAGCACTTTGAGTTATTGAAGGTAGAAATATAAATAATGGTTATGTTATTAGTGGAGAAATCATACATTTAAATATATGTTAAATACCAAGTAATTGACATAATAATAAATTATATTCATCAAAGAGAAATAATAATACAAATAATATTAAAATCTAATTTTCCAGGTTATTTTGGGATATTCTATGCAGTCATAATAATAATAGCCACATGTTGAATGCCTACTGTGTGTCATGCATTTTAAGTACATAGTGTTTCCCTTGATATTTCAAGGTAGTATCCCAGTCATGGCCGCTAACTAACAGTAAGTTAGTGAGTAGCAGATGTAGAATTGTCTGACTTACAGTCTCACCACTATGCCCTGTGCCTCTGGCTGTTAGATATCTTCTCCCAGTCTTCTACATCAGGTCTTTTGATACCTTTGTTTGAGACAAAATAAATGGCTAAATGGACTACTGGGATGAAATACTATAGCACATAGTATGCCTTCCAAATGCCATCCCTGTGAAATGCTCTGGGAAAGATGTTCTAACCCTCAGCTGGGCCTGGTATCCTATTGTCCAAAGCCTCTCCAGAGGGTCACCTTTCTCTCCATTTAATTATGCATCCACATTTGCCTCTTCTTATACCCAGTTTTCTTCTTGGCTTCTCTTTGCACTTTATTTCCTTTGTCCATTAAATTTAAAAAAATCTGTACACCTTTTCTGATCCCTTCCTTGGTGCCGTTAAGGAAAAGCAAAAGACGTATAAGATTCAAGAGATACTCTGGTCAGCAAAATGCTAACTGGAAACCACAGCATTCTCTAGTAATTCCCCCTGTGAATGTGAGGAGATGCCAAATACAGAGAAATAAAATTGACCATCAGGCAGTAGGAATGAGCCTTGGTGATGATACAGCAAACATGCTTTAACCTTCGCTTAGTGGTCACTGTGGGTAGCCCAGGAAATGGCTTGTGAGGACATTGCCTGTGTGTTGTAAGCTTAGAAAGTGCAGGATAACTGCAATATGTGTTGTGAGGATTGTGATTTTTAATCTCTGCGTCTAGAGAAAATAGAGTGTGAACTCTATATGAAAACTTTGTCTCCTTCATGGAAATATAGAAGGTAAGAGATGTACAACCTGCCCTGTTGTGGTTTTATTGCTGTTGTTGTTTGTTGGGTTTTGGGGGTTTTTTTTTGATTGTTTGTTTATCTAAAGTTGGAACCTCCTCAGTGATGATGGTCACCTGTCAATATTCATAAGGTGGCTTTTGGAAGATAGGAATTAAGAGAGATTTGTGGTCATGATAATTTTTTGGTCGGGGGGAGTGAAGTCTGAAACTCTTTCAGAAATTCTAAACAGGGCAAGATTTTTTCATGTTGTACTCTGCTCTGGTGATTTAGATTCTGTAATTAATTGAATTAATTAACTAAAATTAATTTAGTTACTTAAACCTATTAACTTAGGTTTAACGATCAGGGTGCTAGTGTCTTATGTCCAATTTTGCTCGGATTAGGCACTTAAACTTTCTCTTGTCAGTTTCTGCATCTGTGAAATAAGACTTGCTAATCTACTCATAACCTGATTTTTTCCAGGTATTGAATGAATATTTGTAAACTTCTGGGCAGTCAGATTAGAAGGCCTTGGGTCAATGCCACGTATTCGACTCTGTTGATCTATATTGATTATATGGTGAGAAATCGTAGTCTGAGGAGCATCTCCAGTTGGTTCTAGGCACAGAGAATTGCCTTCAGTTTAAATTTAGATTAGATCTAATCTAGCTGATTTATTCATGCTCCCGATTCTACTATCCAAATCCAGAATCCATCTTGTCATCCTGTTTCCCTTTCTGATTTTAAAAAAACTGACTCAGGTCCATCCACCTCACTACAAGTAACTCAATTTCGTTTCTTTTTATGGCTGAGTGATATTCCGTTGCATATATGTGCCACATCTTCTTTATCCATTCATCTGTTGACGGACACTTAGGTTGCTTCCATGTCCTGGCTATTGTAAATAGTGCTGCAATGAACATTGTGGTACATGACTCTTTTTGAATTATGGTTTTCTCAAGGTATATGCCCAGTAGTGGGATTGCTGGGTCATATGGTAGTTCTATTTTTAGTTTTTTCTAGAGTCTGTCATACAGAGTGAAGTAAGTCAGAAAGAGAAAAATACCGTATGCTAACACATATATATGGAATCTAAAAAAAAAAAAAAAAATGGTTCTGAAGAACCTAGGGGCAGGACAGGAGTAAAGACGCAGACGTAGAGAATGGACTTGATGACACGGGGAGGGGGAAGGGTAAGCTGGGACGAAGTGAGAGAGTGGCATGGACATATATACACTACCAAACGTAAAATAGATAGCTAGTGGGAAGCAGCTGCATAGCACAGGGAGATCAGCTGGATGCTTTGTGACCACCTAGAGGGGTGGGATAGGGAGGGTGGGAGGGAGACGCAAGTGGGAGGGGATATGGGGATATATGTATACGTATAGCTGATTCACTTTGTTATACAGCAGAAACTAACACACCATTGTAAAGCAATTATATGATAAAGATGTTAAAATAAATAAATAAATAAAATAAGTCTTTACTGCAAAAAAAAAAAAAAAAACTGACTCAGGACATCTTCATCTCTAAGGTTATTTTTTACCCTCTTGCAAAACCTGGAACATTTGGATTAGCAGCACTAAGCCAGTTTCTTTGGTCACGAGGACTTAGTGACTTGAACTGCACAGGGAGAGGACTTTAAGAAAGGGGGAAAATGCAGGAGAGTCAGCTGTATCTTGAGACGGTGATGAGGTGTATTGGAAAGAGGTGGTCCTTTTTATCAGCAGGGCAGAATTTTTTTGTTGTGTGTTTGTTTTTGTTTTGTTCTTCCTAAACCACAAGATGGCCATCTGAGGAGTGTTTCTGAGCTGGCCTTTACTCTCCACTGCCATGGTGTTTCTGAGTTCCTAGGAATTCCAGGCTTTCATTGGAGATTCTGGGCTTTAAGGGGCCAGTCGTGCCCGGTCAGAGCAGTGTGGTGGTGATTCTCATGGCTGCGGATGGAGGAGGATGAGGAGGATGCAAGTAGAGCAAAACAGAATCCCTGGGGGTCTCACACGGATGTCAGAGATGAGTTACTCAGCAGCATCTGCCCCCCCGCCCCCCAGTTAGACAACATTTAGCTCTTTTTGAGAGAAATCCTTTTGTCACATCCCCCATTTCTCTAGAAGCGTACCACTGCCCTTGATTTTTACGTGCTCATTTCCATTGATCAGGATGGCTTTTTGAGTTTATTTAAACCAAGAAGGGTTCCGATACTGAGCAGAAGTCATGAATATTTTCATCTTTGTGGTATATGGTTAGTCAGTGAGTAGAAAACTAACATGTTCTTTAAACAAATCTTAAACAGCCATATCTAGGGGGAGACGAGTTAGATTCCACATTATTCTTCCCATCTTACTGTTCCTGACTCAAACAGGACTTATTGTTCCTGGTTCAGTCTACCTTGCTGAAATTATTGGAAGAAGAATTTATTTCCAGCAGGAGGCGTGGATGCCATCTGGGGAGGAACTAAGTCGTGACGCTCCTACTTCATTCTGGAAGTAGTTGAGATGTATGTTAGAGTTTTTGTTCTTCCTTTGACATTTCTCTAGTTAAGCATGAGGACAAATCTCCTTTCTGGGACCTGAATGCAGTGGGTACTGGTTTGGTGCTGAGCAGAATACACAATTTGTATATTGAATATCCCATTTCCCACATCACTGTGCCTCATGTGGTCTGACTGTGTGTTACAGATCTGCCCTAAAGAGCCCTGGCAGAAGCATTTCTTTAGCGGCCTGAGGAACAAAATCCTGACTCAACGCCTCTCTGATGACTTTGCTGGAATGAGCTTTCCTGATGTTTGCCGGTAAGTTAAGGGAAACACTTTCCTCATTTTCGTGCAATGCATTCTTTCCCCAGTGTTCACAAAGGGCTCACTGTAGACCAGGCTCAGTGACAAAACACAGAAGGTATAAGGATGAATAAGTCTGAGTGTCTGCAGCCTGGAGGTTTACAGTCTGTGTGGGACAGGTTCACCTCTGTCCCAGTTGGTGCACTGGCTCTGCGTTACTCCAGGATAGATTCACTTTCAAGTGAACATTCCATATTTGAGGGGCTCTCCCTGCGGAGGGGGTGGTGTCCTCCCAGGCAAAGAGCATAGAGTGTCCGTCATATTGTTGTGACCTGGTGCTCTGCTGTCCTCTCTTGCCTCACCATTGCTTGTCTTCCTTCCCAGGCTCTGCTTCGTGAAGATGCACCTCATGCTGATAGCCATCGAACACAAGTCCGTGTGTCACGGTTACTGGTACCAATGAGACTTCAAATCGCTTCAGAGTCTTTGAGGAGAATCTTTATGATTAAGATTCTTCCAAACATACAGCCGTAACTAAGCTTTTTGCTATTTGTTGAGAGCCGGCCTCAGGCTCTCAAGGCACCCAGGCTGCTGTGGTGCATTTAATACTGTCTCTAATGACTGAGGTTAGGATGGTTACCCTAGTGGGTGGGCAGGAGCTCTGCCTTTGTTCCTATGGCCTTGCCCCAGTTGTGTCTCATGATCAGGAGACAGAAGAAATGGTCACCTTCTCAGATCTGTTCCTCAGTATATTACCAGATCTTGTAAGTCTTGACCATGAAACCATACCATGAAATAGAATTATTTGTGATAAAAATGTTCCCACAAAGTCTAGCCTTAGAAACTAATCCACAAAATATGGAAAAATGGGAATTTGGCCTGCTGGGCAAAGTGTGCTGTTGATAAAGGAAAGAGGTAACCTTATCAGACCATCAGCATTTCCTGAAAATGCGTACTGAATAATATAAGAAGTAAGAGAAGTTATCATATAATAAAAAAGAAAATCCAGAATCAGCCACAATGATATAGAGATAAAAGATGCTGAAAAATAAAAAGTGAGGCTTAAGTGGGATGGGGAACAAGAAACACTTATGATGGCTTTTGTGTGTTTTTTAGTGAAAAACTACCTTGAATTAAATTGGAATCAATAGGCTAGATTCTGATCCTGATTATGATTTGCCAGCCCAGTGGCCGTAGAGAAGTGTCCATCACCTGTAAAAGGAGGGAGTCACATTAATTAATCCCTAAGACCCCTTCCAGCTCAAAGACTGACATTACCAGGAACCCTAAAATCATAGGGAAACAGTCAAAATTCAATAATTTTGAATGATATCAGAGGGACTACAAAGTATATAACAGACTAGAAAGAAGAAACAGTGTGTCAGTTAGAGAGGATGTAGAAGGTATCTGAGCAAAAGGGGTCAGTGGGATACAGTACAGAGCAAGTGCTTAAGGAGAGTAAAGAATAGTACCATCTGGCTGGCTGAATCTTACTTAACAATTCTGCCGTGCTCATGGAAATCTCGAAATCGAAACCCATGTACAAGTGCCCTTTCTACTGGAAATAGGTGAGAGTAAAGAGGATGGTGTCTTAGCCTCACGAGCCAGGTAGTTTGGGTTTCAGACCAGCCCAGAACTTGATCAGGTTTTAACATCTTTGGCCTTCAATGACCTGGGTTATGCATCGGAATTATTTGCAAAGTTTGAAAGACATAGAATTCAAAACCTCACTTCTGACTTTATAAAACCAAAATCTATGAATTTTTTTGAGTCCCCATGATATAGTCATTTTATTCACTGGCATTCAGAAACGGTTATACCAAATGCTCTTAATATCCTTTCCACATTTAACATCCTAGATTTCTATAAACTTTATTAGAATGACTGTCAGGACATTGTGGACCAGAAACGTGAATAAGCAACTAAGTTCTACATATATTCAAGAAGTTCTGGTGCTATTTACTACCTAGCATACATCTACCTCCAATAAAAGAGGCAGCTGCTCCAACAGAGATTTAATTTTGGTTTCTCATCAAAGAGTCAGATGCATCAAAAGAGTTAAATCCTGATTTGGCAAAGATATTGGTAATAGCAGTCTTACATGATTGCTACTTCATGACTGACACTGCTTTAGGCACTTCACTTACATTAACTCCCAAATCCTCCCAACAATGCTGTAGGAAGGGTAAAATTAGCCCCATTTTTACAGAGGAGAAGCCAAGAAAAGTTAAATAATTTCCCCAAGCTTGCAGCACACCCAGGGGCCAAGTGAGAATGTGAACTTACTCTGGGAGCACTTCTGATCACCAGGCTGTGCTAAATCCACCACAGTCACTGTACACGGAAGGAAAATAGGGCATCTCAAAGCTGGGCTTCAGGCAAGTGTATTGAAAACCTAGGGGAAAACCTATTTTTTCTCACCTTTTATTTTTTCTTCTAATTGATGCGCCTGACTAGACGCTAAGATGTGCAAAAGCTCTGGATAATCCTCAGGATCTGTCTTAGGGAATCATCTGTCACCTGGTAAGAGGCGAAGCTGGATCTGACCCCAGTCAGAGAATGTTCTGAGTTAGTTCCAGTGGCCCGCGTTCTCTAATAGAGCAGCTGGCCGTGATTCATGAAGGGTTGGCGGGGGGAGGATCCAGCAATAACTTCTTTGAAAGATGTTCACCTCTTCTTTCAAATGCAACCAGAGAGATTATTATGACAGTGTCTTCACAACTAAGCATTTAACGTGAGCTCAGAGGACCCTGCCTTTAAAAAAGGAGGTATGAAGATACAACTTAAACATACGCGTGTTAGGTAGTGAACATCAACCGATGATACTGGGGCGGGGGAGGCACAAATCCGTGTCCTTTCCTTTTCAAAGTTAAAAGCAGTGATTGCAGGGACATGTGAGTGTCCGTCAGTCAGAAAGTGCCACACGATGTCTCGTGCAATCATCTGCTTGACCTCAGCTCTTCAGCATCTTTTGCTCTTGGCACAGAGCTGAAGACCTCTTGTTGGACAAGCTCTTTTGTTTTTGTAAGGCTCTCACGCCTGCACGTTACTTTGGAATATCCTAACAACCGACTAAGCTTTGCCCAAAGGAAGACTTGACCTCTTTCCAATGTGAATACGAAAGGAGAGGTGTGTTTTAAAGGAGGAAAGGAGTACTTTGACCACGCACACACGAAGCGAGGGGAGGTATAGGGTTGTAAGACCTCACCGTGCTGGAGGTCTGAATGAAAGGAAATGAAAACGGGAGATCCTGACCAGCAGGGAGAAACGTGAGGAGCTCAGATAGTCATAATGGAGCACCCTATCAAAAAACATCACGGATGAAGTTCATAAGGCAGCGTTTTCAAACACACAAAACCATAGTAAAATAGACAATCAATATTCAAGTAGTGTAGAAATAGAAACAATTCACGTGGTTCCTGCTCTCAAAAATCTTGCAGTCAAGATGCACAAAAGTGAAGTCAGAGATAAACAAGTTCAAAAATTGTATAGGCAAATAAAAGGAACTTTTGAATCCAGCTAGTTAATTAGATGAATTTAATTTTAAAGGACAAATAGCCTAAGGATGTACACCACTAGGATGACCGTAAGACTAGCAACTGTGAGGCCTTGGCCTGTTTGGCCTTGGATAGCTTCCATCAGCAAGGCCTCCTGCATCTGAACTGCTTTGACCGTTTCTGATGCAGGACACAGCCCAGGGATTGTACGCAGCTCAGCAGTTGGGTTGTGACCTGGCCCCCCTCAGTATATTCAGCAGCAGTCGATGAATTAAATGCAGTCAGATTCACATTTTCTACAGTAAATTTTGGCAGTCAAAAGGGATTGAGTCCTATTAACTCTGCAACTTAGAGAATCCTTTGGTAAAAACAGATATTGCCCCAGAAATTGGAGGGGAAAATTACTGTATTATTATTTTCTGTTTCCAGTGGGCTGATACTAAATCCACCTGCTCAAGTTAAGCTCCGTAAGAACACACTAGGATTCTTTATTGCTGAGTCTGCAAAGGATGTCAAAAGGTAAATTTTTGTTTATTACTTTAACGGGGAGAAAGTCCTAAAGCGAATACAACTTAATGGCAGGCAGACTGAGTCAGCCCCGTGTTTCTTTAGTGTGAAGCCTCACATAAGTCATTCTTGATTTGCTTTCATTGTCCAGAGCCTTCTTTTACTGTGCCGTCTGTCATAGTGATGTGTATACTCCTGAGCTAATTGGAAAATGTAGCTGCAAAAGCAAGAATCCTCGGCACAGGACAGGTAACTGCGCTTTCTGTCTGGCTGTCCTCAGCCCAGCTTCTGGGGGCGTGGCCAAGGAAAGGGGAGGGACTCTATCTCCTAAAAGACAGTGTCCACTTGAACTTGGCCAAGAAGTGGCAGATACTTCCCCACTGGGCATCCAAGACCTGAGAATCAGTCTTTTAGAGCTGGAAGAAACCTTACTAGTTCGCTAGTTCAACCCCTTCACAGGCCATGCAAATGAGCTCCGAAAGAGATTCAGTAATTTTGTCCAAAGTCACATAGCCAGCTGGAGGCACCTTCCAAGTCAATTCCAGACATGCTGATGATTAGCCTCTTGCTTTTTCTCTACGTCACGCAGGTCTTCCCACCTTCAGTCTAAAAGTTCAGCCTGTATCTGACTGCTTCGTTGGGTATAAGGATACCCCCTCATGACCATTTCTATTTTTTTTAAATTTTATTGGGATGTCTTTGACATACAACATTGTATGAGTTTAAGGTGTACAACATGATTTGATACATTTATATTGCAATATGATTGCCACTGTAGCGTTAGCTAACCCCTCTATCACCAGCATAATTATCATTTCTTCTAGTGTTGCGAACAAAACTGTTCCTTGAGTAGTCTGTTCCTTAATGGATTGTAGGGAGCTTAAAATGTACTCATTCTGGCATAGTGATGAAGAAATGAAACTTTCCCCCTTTGCTCAAGCTGAACTCGATAGCTCACCAACAACCCTTACCACTTAAAGCAGGAAGAGAAAAGTTGATCTCGAGCATTCATGATAACTTAATCACTTCTGGTTTGAAACTTAGTCTCTTCCAGGTATGTTAAGATTTTTTGGGTAAAATCCCAGTGTTTTAGGGTTTAAACTTAATTCAGAATTTGAATTTCCTATCAGGGCTCTCCTTCTCTCTAAGGTTCTTTTCTTCTGTTCTCCCCAGTAGTATTCTGTCTAAATGCAGGAGAAAACTTGCCTAACCATATGGTATTCTCATAGTGGACAGCCAGGCATCCTTTCATGAGAGTCCTCCTTACTGGTTCCTGAGGTCTGTAAGTGTCAACTTCTGTGACCTCTGCATTGGCAACCAGTGACTCTGTTCCTCCTGGATTTAGGTCACGTACTGTCGTTTGTTACTGAAATCCATCGTCCCTGCCATTGCCTCTGGTCTTTTTTTTCAGATAGAATTTTCTTTTTTAAAAAAATTTATTTATTTTTTGTTGAAGTGTAGTTGATTTACAATGCTGTGTTAGGTTCAGGTGTACAGCAGAGTGATTTAGTTATATATATATGTGCGTGTGTGTGTGTGTGTATATATATATATATATACACACACGCACATAGATATATTTTTTCAGATTATTTTCCCATATAGATTATTACAGAATATTGAGTATAGTTCCCTGTGCTATATAGTAGGTCCTCGTTTATCAATTTTATATATAGTTGTGTGTATATGTTACTCCCAAACTCCTAATTTATCCCCCCCACCTTTCCCCTTTGGTAACCATAAGTTTGTTTTCTATGTCTCTGAGTCTGTTTCTGTTTTGTAAATAAGTTCATTTGTATCATTTCTTTAGATTCCACATATAAGTGATATCATAAAATACTTGTCTTTCTCTGTCTGACTTACTTCACTTAGTATGACAATCTCTAGGTCCTTCCATGTTGCTACAAATGGCATTATTTGGGGTTTTTTTTATGGCTGAGTAGTATTCCATTGTATATATGTACCACATCTTCTTTATCCAGTCATCTGTCAATAGACATTTAGGTTGCTTCCATGTCTTGGCTATTGTAAATAATGCTGCAATGAACATTGGGGTGCAGGTATCTTTCTGAATTATGGTTTTCTCTGGATACATGCCCAGGATTGGGATTGCTGGATCCTATGGTAACTATGTTTACTTTCTGAGGAACCTCCATACTGTTCTCCATAGTGGCTGCACCAATTTACATTCCCACCAACAGTGCAGGAGGGTTCCCTTTTCTCCACACCCTCTCCAGCAGTTATTGTTTGTAGGCTTTTTGATGACGGCCGTTCTGACCCGTGTGAGGTGGTGCCTCATTGTAGTTTTTAGCCTCTGGTCTTGAGGTCTACAAAGTCCCCTTTTCCTTTACTCCTAGTCTTTTTGTTCCATATGTTATTTCGGTCTCTCTGCTCTGTGGGATTTGTCAGTCTCCCCACATTCGTAGGTGTGCATGTCAGGATGTGGGAACCTAGGTCGTGCCCTCAGGCCGTCTTCTGCTTAAACACACACGCGCCGCCGTCAGCTCTTCTCTCGTCATCTTGCATTGAGACGACTGACTAGTCTTCTCTCGTCATCTTGCACTGAGACGACTGACTAGTCTTCTCTCGTCATCTTGCACTGAGACGACTGACTAGTCTTCTCTAGTCATCTTGCACTGAGATGACTGACTAGTCTTCTCTAGTCATCTTGCACTGAGATGACTGACTAGTCTTCTCTAGTCATCTTGCACTGAGACGACTGACTAGTCTTCTCTCGTCATCTTGCACTGAGACGACTGACTAGTCTTCTCTTGTCATCTTGCACTGAGATGACTGACTAGTCTTCTCTAGTCATCTTGCACTGAGATGACTGACTAGTCTTCTCTCGTCATCTTGCACTGAGATGACTGACTAGTCTTCTCTAGTCATCTTGCACTGTTACTAAATACTGCTCTAAGTGCGCCCACCAGGATCCATGTGAAGAGGGGTTTCCTATGGATTTTCTCCCCTCACGCACCATAAAATTATCCTATGTTCCTTGTCTCACCACCTCTCACCTTCCTGAGACACCAGGTGTGTGTGTTGGTTGGGAGGGACTAAGTGTTTTCTCAGGGGTCCAGGCTCTGTCATTTTTGGTTGATAGCTTTATCGAGATATAATTCAAAAACTATGAAGTAAATACCAAATCCTTTTAAAGGGTCCAGCAATTCAGTGGGTTTTAGTATATCAGCAGATGTACGCAACCATCACCACAATCAATCTTAGGACATTTCCATACCTCAAAAGGAAGCTCCATACCCAGCAGCAGTCATTCCCCGTCCTCCTCTCCCTGGCAGCCACTAGCCTACTTTCTGCCTCTACAGATTTGCCTCTTCTTGTCATGTCATAAAGAGGGGGTGATACAGTACGTGGCCTTCTGCATCTGGCTCCTTTCACATAGCCATGTTGTAGCATGTATCAATACCTCACTTCTTTCCATGGGTGAATAATGCTCCATTGTGTGGATACACTTCCTTTTGTTTACTCATTCATCTATCGATGGACACTTGGATTGTCTCCAACTTTTGGATATTGTGGATAATGTTGCTATGAATATTGGCACAGAGATATCTGTTTGAGTTCCTCTTTTAATTTTTGTGTATACATCTAGAAGTAGAATTAAGTCTATGTCTAATTTTTTGAGGAACCACCATAGTGTTTTACACAGCAGCTGCATCATTTTACATTCCTACCAGCAGTGCACAAGAACAAGGGTTGCCATTTCTCCACATGCTAACCAACACTTATTATTTTCCTTTTTTTAAAAAAATAATAGCTGTTCTAATGAGTGTAAAGTGGTATCTTATTGTGATTTTTAACTTAATTTCCCTAATGGCTACAGATGTTGAGCATCTTTTAATAAGGACCTTATTAGCCATTTGTATATCTTCTTTGAAGAAATGTCTATTCAAATCCTCTGCCCATTTTTAAATTGGGCTATTGTCTTTCTATTATTAAGTTGCATTAGGTCTTTAAATATCCTAGATACATGTCCCTTATCAGATATGTGATTTGCAAATATTTCCTCCCATCCTGTGGTTTGGCTTTTCATTTTCTTGAAATAATTTGAAGCACAAACTTTTTGTTGTAGCAACTCTGGACACCAGGGGTGGTACTGTCGTTTCTTGTTGGGTTAGTGGGTTAGTGGCTTGGCTGGACTATTTCATTGAACTCTATTTCCCCTGCAGTGTGAAGCCTCTGGTGTTGCCCATCGGAGAGTATAGCCTTGGGATGCACATAGTTACCCTGGGATGACAGTGGTTTTAACTGGGCTCTTTTTAGTTGTCTCCTTTCCTGACTCTCTGTTAAGCTCTCTGCCTCTGTTGGTATCACACCCAGCTCTTAAGCTACACTCATTGGCTGCCAGTGACTCTTATTATTTTTGACAATACCCTGAGGCATATATTGCTTTACAATATTATCCAATTAAATTTGAGCCCCTTTGCAGGAGTAGTTTCTGAGGCTAGTCTGAGGTTTGTTCTGACCCTGAGAGAGCACTTATTAGCTGTCTCTTTCCTGGTTCACTATGGTAAATTCTGGCCCATGGTTGACCTTGTTGCTCTCATGGAACTACCAGCATCCACTTAATGATTTGCCACCAAAATCACTATTGTTTTCAAGAACATCCTTGGGCTTGAGCTTCTCCACACTCTACTCCAAGTAAAGCCAGTTCCCTTGGGAAGACTATCAGAGCTCTGTATTGTATTGGCCTGCCTCTCCCTCTGGGCAGGATCTCTGAGCCACTGCCCAGGAGCTGTGGGGTAGAAACGGTCGTCCACCTCTCTGGAATTGACACATTTGCTTTTTGAGCGGGTCTCTGGGCAGTGGCGGTAGCTTCTGGTCTTGGTTTGCCTCTCCCACTGTAAAACCTTGGCCTTGGGTGCGAGCTGGGATGAGGCTATTCAGTGCTCCATGGTTTTCACCCTGTGATGCTGGGGCAGGGCCTCTGCCCCATGAGTGAGGGCTGTGTGGAGGAAGGGAGCCTCCATCCTCTTGGTTGTACTCACCTGAAACTTAGCCTCTGCATCATGGGGCTGGGAGAATGAGAAATGCTGGTGCCCTGCCCCTCCCCGAGACACACCATAGCCCTCGCCTGGAAGCTGGAGGGAAGGGTAGCTCTGTATTGCCGGGCACACGTACCCAGAATGGAGCTTCTGTCACACTTAGTTGGGGTTGGAGGAAAGGAAGCCATTTGTGGCTCAAGTGCCTGTGGCTCTCGTAGCTCCTCCTAAGGTTTGGTATAATTTTTTGAATAAATTGTCTACATTTGCTACATGCCTGTAGGACAATTTCTAGAGATTTTAATTGGGCTTGTATGTGTGTGTATGTGTGTGTGTTTCAATTTTCACTAGTTACTGTTGTTTCATGGAGAAGCAGGTCCATGGAACTTTTCATGCTTCCATCCCACATTCCGAACTAAAGGCTCTATCTTAACCATATCTATTTTTTCTGACTCTTTAAATTTTTTTGTGAAAATCTAAGACAGTTTTGGGCATAGAAAGAAACTATTCCTATGCCATTTCCTGAAATCCCTATTACCTAGAGGGCTTGCAATGGAACGCTTGACTCTAAAGAATACTGTTAATTAAATGGGCTTCAAGAGCCTATTTGGGATTCAAAAGTTAAACATTGACTCTTTTGCATTCCATAACAATATGAATCATTCTTTTTTTGTAATTTATTTAGTTTTGGCTGTGTTGGGTCTTTGTTGCTGTGCGTGGGCTTTCTCTAGTTGCGGTGAGCAGGGGCTACTCTTCGTGGCGGTGTGCGGGCTTCTCGTTGCGGTGGCTTCTCTTGTTGCAGAGCACGGGCTCTAGGCACGTGGGCTCGGTAGTTGTGGCTCGCGGGCTCAGTAGTTGTGGCGCACGGGCTTAGTTGCTCCGCGGCATGTGGGATCTTCCCGGACCAGGGCTCAAACCTGTGTCCCCTGCATTGGCAGGCGGATTCGTAACCACTGCGCCACCAGGGAGGCCCAATATGAATCATTCTTGAGGCAATGGGTGAGGCTGACTAAATGGAGAAATGTCCCATTAAAGAGGTGTGAATAAGAAATAAAAAAATAACACATTAAGAGTATCGTCTCATTACACATATCTTTATCCCATATGAAAATTCAGCATTGTTTCATGCAGTAGACATATCCCTGTAAACACAGTGTACAAATCAAACTTTTGCACATAAGTTATACACTCATATGCATGCACTGCTGTCAGTCATTTTATAAAACAAAAACTTTTATAAATTGAATAATCATTTAGCTGACTTTTAAGTGTGTTTTTGTTATAAATATTTTAAAGCAGGAAGTTAGTTGGTCTAGTATAAAGATGGAAAGATTTTTGTTTAAAGAAAAGGGCTCTGCATTCATATTTGTAGATATGCCAAATTTCACCCACTTCTATAACTGGTAATTTATAGTATCTAGGGAATCAGTAAGACTTTCAATTTATAATCTGGCATTTGATCTTCCCCGGAACCTTTCATTCTTCTCATAATAGAATCATTTTTTTTTTCTTCTTGCTCCATACTGATCCTCCATCACCACTTCTACTACGTCCAGGACAACTCTAATTAATCTGGTACCAAGATTCTTAAATAGCAGGCTATGAGTGAGCCAGCTGTTCTTACTTCACTCTGCCAGACGATGGCAGCAGAGTACCATGAAACACTCAGGGTCTGGTAGCCAAGGGAGTGGACTTGTGTGTGAATTTGAACCTGGAGAGTTAGTTCTAGCCAAAAATGTGCCAAAGAGGACATCATTGTAGAAGGGGACTACTTGGCCTTACAGATTTAAAAGTCATGATAATGTCTTGGAAATTCTCCCAGAGAATTAACTTTCTAAAAGGACTAAGGAACTTACCAGTAGATGACAGAATAGAAAATTTACTGACTTAGAGATAGTTCAGATTCCAGGTTGAATATTTTACATTTCAGAGGCAGATGAATGTATCCCCCGTCCACTCCCTTTAAAGAATTATCTCTTCGTTGAGTTAATTAAGCTTGCTCAGTCCCACCAACTTCTTCCACCTCCTGTACTCAGCGAGAAGTCAGAAGGCTTGAATTCTGATGGCAGCAGTGCCACTGATTGGGTGCGGTTTAGAGAAAACACATCACCTTCTGGGATCTCAGTGTCATCCTTTTGAAATTCAGCAGTCCTCATCACCGCTATGGCTCTTTTCAGTTCTGATGTTCTATGATTTATAATCCCTCTTCTTTGATCACTTCCATTTTTTTTTTTCCTGAATAGAACCATACCAGAGGTTCTCCCCTTAAGTTCATAATCTATCATTTTAGAGAGGCAGCAGGGTGCAGTGGTTAAAAATGTTGGATTCTGCATTGCTCACTTACTTTTTAGCTGTGTGATCTTAGGCAAGCTATTTAAGCTCTCAGAGTGTTTCAGATTTCTGTAAAATGTTAGTGATAATATTACATATCTCAGAGGGTTAAATGAGAATATTAGTACATAAAGAGTATACAGGTTGAGTCTATTCATATAGAAAGCATTAAGAACACTCCTTGGCAAATAGTAAGTACTACCTATATGGTAATTATCATAGAACCTATGGGAACACAAACTCAAAAAACAATCTCATTATTTTTCTCATCAATGAAATTCAGATGAAATAAGAATTGGCAGAGAAGTCCTGGTAGATTATACTTATCTGAACCCATTCCCCAATGTGTTTTGGATCCAGAGCATGAAGACCAGGCATGGTAGGGCCAGCCTTAAGAGCAGGAGGAATCATGTGTAATTAGATAAGTTACTGGGCAGAAACTTTCCCAGCTCCAACTCAACAGTTCACTGCCTGCCATTTCAGCACTGAATTCTCTAACACCTAAGATTTTAGAGTAGTGGTCCTCTACCAGGGCAGGGAGAAGCACACACCGGTCTCTGTATGTGATGGCGTGGAGAGTGGGCAAGGGGAGAGTGGCCTTAGGAAAGTTGTGTCCAAATTCTCCTAATCCTCACCCCTGAGAAACGCTTTAGGTTCCTTCTTAAAATGTTAATGTTTGTGATGGAGTCACGTGTAAATGAGAGGGGAATTATGAAGAGGAAATTGGAAAGAGGGCGTGAAAAGAGGTCAGGGATGGGCCCCGAAATGATAAGAAATAGTTTGAATAGTTTGAACCTGAATTTATTCTACTTTAAACTACTTCATAGTTTTCTTTAGGTTTGGCCTTGGGTCATTTTTTTTCATCAGCATCCCAGACTAAGTGACCTCTTTAAGAAGGGAGTCAGCCCAGCCAGTGTTCCCTAGGGATGAGCATTCCTAACCTGGAAGGTTGGGCTCTAACCCCCGCAGTGAATCTGCCAGCTCTCTAGCTTGGCTCTCCTCCTGCACCAATGGCTATAGGTAGCAGAGAGAGCAGAGGTGTTCCTAAATGCCTCTTCTTCTCTAAAGCAGGGCCAGGGACCACATGTCCACCCAATTCCAACAAAAAGGAAGACAACCTGGTAATAGTCTACAAAGACCATACACCAGTATCTTGCATTCCTGTATTCACAACAGTTGCCATTGTTCTTGTAGTCAGTCCCACCGTTGGCGGTGCGGCTTCATTTTCTCGAGTCCTTGGTGTCCATCTCCACTTTGGCCGTGGCCCTCTTTATTTCTCATCCCGATGATTATAATAGCGTCCTGGCAGGTTTCCCTGGATCTAGCCTCTCTTCATGCCAATCCGTGCCATCTTTCATGGCTCTAAGAATTTTCCTGAAGTTCTGATCATGAACAGATATGTAAATAAAAAAATAAACAGGTGGATGAATGTTGTCCCTACTTTTGCAAGACGAAGGCATCGGCTTGATCTCTTGTCCTGCTGCTTCTTCAGCTCCTGAGAGGAGTGTTTCTTATCCAGAATACATGGTATCACTTCTTAGGTGTGTCACAACGACTGGTAGATACTAAATTTTGCAACAATTGAGCTACTTAGTAAATTGGAGCAGATTCAGAATCAGCCAAATAAGGCAGGAATTATTTTCACTCATTTGGACTATGATAAGATTTCCTGAGGGAGAGAGAGAGGAGTAGCATTATTGCTCTCCATATGGAAATCGTGTATGAGGCGTGTCTTAATATGCAATCCGATCACGTGTGCCAGGAAAGGAAAATGGTTGCCTGTAGCTGTCAAGGAAATCACTTCTTGAAGAGAAGAGAAAGATAATCAAGATGCTGGCCGTGCATAGGACTTTAATTTTTTTTTTTCAGTCACCCACAGGTCTTAGATGCCATGTCTTTTTTGATGTCTAATGCTTTATTCGGAAACCCTCTTTAGAATATCCATAGAGAAGAAGTCATAGTAAGCCATGGCAAGCCATTAACAGTCTGGTTAGGGCGTCAGGCAAAAATACATATCATTTTTCCCTTGCCTAAAATATGAAAACATAATTACTTGGACACTGTCAGCTGTAGCTAAATAGATTAAAATATAAATAAATCAAATGATCAAATGCTCTTAGAGTAAAATCAGAGAAACTTCAATTGCTTATCTACTGCCTTGAGAGAAGGGGACTTTACTTCCTAGTTTTATTTTATTCTTTGGTTTTTCTCCCAAATGTTTGAAGCAGCAAAGAAACTGGGAGAAAGGGCAGTAATTGTTGCACTTTCTTAACAGCCCTCTCTACAACCTGGTAGAGAGGACACTTTCAGACTTTTTTGCGAAATTCATTAGGATTATAGAACTTAGAGTTGAAGGAACCAAAGAGATCACGTGGACCAGTTCTTTCCCCTTCGGGCAGCCAGCAGCACACAGCCAGAGCCTCCACCCATCCCCACGAGACTGCGCCTTCCAACCCCCGTATCCATGGACGTACTTCCATAATCATGAACGCTTCCAACATTATGCAGATCATTCATGTGTTTTCAGGAGAGATTTTATTAAGAAGGACACAAGGGAAGATTCAAAGCTTTATTGAGCAAAAATTTCTCAGGGTTCATACCTAGCACTCACCTCACCCACATGTCCCCTCCCACCTTTTCTTAATACCTGGCAAATGTTGTTGGCTGGAGAATGAGGCTCTGAGAAAACAGAGACTTCCCGAAAGTTCCATTGTTCCCAAGCCAGTTTAGGCATGTTGCCTTTTGCATTCCACAGCTCAGTTTCTATCACGAGTACTAAGCCGACTAGCCTTTAAAGACTGACAGTTGGTAACACGCTAGTCCTCGCTTAGATTTTTCTTCAGAAGTTCCCTTCCCAAGCCGTTCCCCCCAGGGCAAAAGGTAACCACAAAATAAGGAAACGTCAATCAACCTGAAAGCCCCATCAAAATTCCATATGTAAGTGAAGGCTTCTGAGGATTACAGATAGGGAGCAATCTTATTCCATACTTGGCTCTTAGTACACCTGTATGATGCAATTACTGCTGATTTAAACCGACAAATCACATATGCAAAGGATGTCCCTCTTCTTCCAAAAGTGTGTTTTGACTCAATTGATATTTTCTGCAGATTAAAATGGCTTAGAAAGAGTTACATCAAAAGAAGAGGGATACCAAGATGTCGCTGTGGCTCTTTCTGTCTGCCATTGTCCAAAACCTGGCTCGGCGTGGGTTTAAAGGCTTGTTCCAGAGGAACTCCCCATTCTGAGTAGTCTTAAGTACAGAGAGATTCTGAAATTGACACAGGAGGAAAGGTCATGTCTCTTTTCTCCACTTAGGTGGGCAAAGGAAGAGGAGTAGCAGTGATGGCTTCTCTTTGACTCTGTCCATCTCCTCGGTGACTTCTTCCCAGGCAGTCTTCCCATCTCTGATCACCTGGCAATCAGGTTCAGGCAAGCAGATAATGCAGGGTTTTTGAATAGTGAAAGAAAAGCATTTAACTTCCAAAGCATCCTTTAGAATGTTACTTTTCATCACAGTACCAAGTGCCAATTCTTATTGAGCAAGGATGGCTTCCTAGCCAAGTGCGTTGAAAGGATTCCTAGGTTAAATCTCTGTTCTGGAATAAAAATGGCGTGATGGAGTGTCAACATATGGGTGCAGGAGGCTCAGGTGTCAGCTTTTTTCCATCTCAAAGCAGCTTCGTGTTGCTCATTTAGTGTTGCTCACACATTCTTGCATTTATCCTCAACAATCACCCTTTGAGGTCCTAGTCTTCTCCCTATTTTGCAGATGAGAAGATTATCTGCTTTTGTGTTATTTCCAGATGTGGAAATTCACAAATGTTTTGAGACATATCCCAGGTAAGATCAAGATTCTTCAAAAGTTAAAATAAATAATAAAGGAAGCCTTGAAGGAAAAATGAAGTAGAAAGAAGCAGTATCCAAGGAGGATGAATTGCAGGCTGACCAGTATCTGCAGAAGGGAGTAGGGGCCTTGTATAGTGATCTTTTCTTAGAGTCCTGTAGTGGCTGTAGACTGCTGGCAGCCGAAAGGCTCCCCAAGTGCTATACTTCTGGATGACATGGGAAGAATGATGGATTAGAAAGGTGCAGAATGGGTAAGAAAGTACTCAGTAGGTACTTATTTTAAGGTTACCATATGGTATTAACATCCTCACAATCATTTTCACCCACTCTCTAACTCTGTAGGAGGAAATTAAAAGAGTTTTCTACAAACCATCCTCTTAGGACTAGTCTGTAGCTGAGGATTCTCAGCCTCTCCCTAGTCAAGGGGCTAGAGCTCTCTCAGCCAATAGGAACAGTCCAGAAATCCCTTATGAAGGGGTATTATGCCAACTCACCAAGATGGCTATGACATTGCAGGGGCAACAGTCATGGTGATGAGAAACAACGGAAGGGAACACTCTGGTCCCAAAACACAGGACTCCTACCCAGCGACACATACGAGCATGGCTAGCAACTTGAGCTTTACCACCAGGTAAGAGACACAGAGAACCCTGGTCCTCTATGTTTTTTTTCTAAGAATCACTGGGCAATAAAAATTTGACTTAAACAGGAATATTTGCTGTATCAGCTCCTATACTGACTAATACAATTGTTCCTCACCAACATGAATTCATCCCAACTTCTCCCAATGTGACTGAACTAAGCAAATATACCTCCCACAACATTGCTGAAATAATTTATACTTATGACAGCCAGAGGTTATGCACCCAGTTTTCTTTCAGATCACCCTCCAGGCACTCAGGAAATGTGGGTGAGGGCAAAATTTCAACTCTTCCCCCATGTTTTTTCTATTATTAATCCATGCCTTATTTCCAACAAATTGTTGATGAGATTGCTTTTGGTTTTTAAATCTGCAAAATAGGGCCAACAAATGCTTCCTCCCCTACTCTCTTTTCCCTGCATCTCTCTACTCCAAGATAACCCCGATTAAGCAGAATGCAGGGTTGGAGGTGAAGAGTGTGATCTGTTTATTGAATAATTTTTAAATAGAGGGTTGATCTAAAACTTCTGTCACCCCAAATCTTATTGTGAATAACTCTGTCATGTGTTGGCAGCATTTCAATTTAGTAGCTATAAAATACCAGGAAAATCTTTCATGATTGAGAATTGTGATTGGCAGTGGGTAAGTACTGTATCGTCTTCTCTGGCATCCCACAATGTTCCATGCGAACGCTGGCCCTCCCTAAGCTGTGCGATCTTGCGTAGCTTGCATTACTTCTAGGTGTCTCAGTTTTGATATCTTAAATGAGTATAATGGTAATGAATACTCTGTAGGTTCTTTGTAAGGACTGAGTGAGATGAGGTATTTAAAGCATTTTGCTTGATTCCTGACTGAGAGTAAGCATTCATTAAATGTTCCTTATTATTTCAGTGATCAATTATCATATCTAGGAAGGTGTACAAGATTGGACTGAATATGTAGTAGGCGCAGAGCCCTCCAAGGATGTGGATTTTGAAGTAAATCCTTGATCCTGTTTTTGCTATAATTCACCTCTTTCTTTTAATGCATGAAGGATCATGCTTCTGTTTAACTGACGATTCTGGATCGATGGGTCTGGTTAACGGAGGTTTTGCTGTACCTGTCCAGCAGGTGAGGCAGGCGTCAAATATCTGAGCCACCAAAGGTGCCACCGCTTCATGTGTGTGCTTTCTAAGAGGAATACAAAAATCTAGGAATTATATTTTCTGCCCTTCCCTGCCTTCCATTCCAGGATTTTATGAAATCTGAGTGGGATAATCTGTGGGAAAGGAGGGAAAGGATTAACATCTGTTTGGAGGAAAGGTTCTATGGAATTTCAGGAATTTTGCCTCACTCTTAATGACAACAGAACAGCTAGGGGTTAGCATTGGGATTTCTAGATTTTTCTTTCTTTTTAAAATGGTTGTTAAAGAGCTAAGTATTGAGTAGCTCTGTGTGCTAAGTAGGCACTATGCCTGGTGTGCCCTTAGATGCAGAAATCATGTTTCCACCCCCATGCAACCTAGTTGGGTAAACAAGATGAATTCAGATAAATTAAATCAGAGGCCAAATGAGGCAGCATCCCTTCCAGTGCTACATTGATGATTCTGACAGCAGATCAAAGAGGAAGAGGTCAGTGGGGGCTGGGTGGATTGTTCCAGAATGTTTCCTGTAGGAAGTGGGATTTGGAGAAAGGTAAGAGAAAGGGAATCTCAGTTCCTGTGGAGAACGTAACACGGGCAACGCGTGGGGAAAACATGGAGCCTTCCTTGTACCGAGTAGCCTGACTAGAGGTGTGGATGCACGATGGAGTGAGAAATAACGTCTCAGATTTCTCAAGAATATGTTCTTGGTTGTTGGTATTGTGCATGTGTGTGAATATATGCGTGTATGTTATGTTCCGTTGATGCAAAGTTGTTGCAAAAACATGATTCCAATCTGAAAAGTGTTTCGAGACTATAAAGATAGCATATGTGATAACACATAAAATGCTCCAACCATGTTTATGCTTTCATTTATTCTTTCCCTTGTCTTCTCTGTGATAAGAGAGGATTAGCAAGTCATGGATAATCAAAACCCACAGAAGATCCTTAAATGCAATTTCAGCCATTGAGTTTCACTGACTTTTCCCACCATTCTTTAACACAGCTATACAAACAAAATCATTTAACTTACTGATGTTTTCCCCATTTTCTTTAATCCCTTTATTGTCTATGATAAATAAGGAAATGGCCTAAAGCAGGCATCTAAAAGGAGAGTTGGTCCAGATGGCCTGGTCCATCTGTAACCTGGACCCATCAGCCCTCTCTATGGCTGGGGGATCCCTGAATATGCTTTAAAGCCCCTAAAGAAGGTCAAAGATAGTGATAGTTTCCCATCCAGATCATCTGTAAAGATGATACTTATTCACTTGCACCTCTTAATTCAAAAGCAAGACAGATTCTCATGAACTACAGAGCTTAAAAAAAACTAATCAAAGCCAGACTGCTGATGAGATGGTCGTATGCACGTTGACAGATAAGTGCTATTTGTGAGTGAATTTCTGTGATTTTTCATCAAGGGAGTGGTCAGCTCAGTTGTTTGAAATCCAGTGTTAATGGGATATATGACAGGTACTGCTCCCACTTGGGACTACAGAATAGGGTGGGTTTTGTTTTCTGGTTTTGGGGGGTTTTTTGTTGTTTTTCTTTTTGTAAGGCAAAGATATTCCAGCTAGCAAATTAGCAAACACATGTCCTGAGTAACAATCGCAAGTGGTAAAATAGACTTGATGGCTTAATAGAGACAAGTAGGCATTATTGGGGAAAAAATGTAATATGTGTGGTAGGCGCTATTTGTGATCCATTTTTGATGTGTTAATAGTATTACATGCACACTCCAAAACCAGCCTACGATTATTTATAGTTTTGCTGATGGTGGGCTTGGTGCTTTTAAAGATGTAATCTTCAGGCCACTAGTGGGTTTTCTGGTAAGTTCAGAAACTACTATCTTCTATTCTTAGTACTCGAAGCAGTACAGACAGCCCTAACTTACGTGAAACTTATAGTCCAATATTTCATTGCATCCCTGGTATCTTTCTTTTCCCACAGAATAAGCAACAACAAGCAACGTCATATAAATAGCAGTTTGGGTCTCAGACTAGCACACAAAACTCTGTTTAATAGATGGTGGTTAAATATGTATTCATTGAGCAAATAGACAAATACTAGTTCTGTTCACCAGCGTTCTGCGTCCTTAAATCGAGAGGTCATGTAATACGAGAGGGGGAAGATGAATATTTCCTCTGACTTTTTTCAGGGTGATAAGCTTAGACCTACACCTATGCAAAATGTGGTGATAAATAAAAATGCCTCCCAAACCCTCTTGGAGCCCCTTTGCCCTCACTTCCAGTTTCTTTACTGTGGCCACCCCACTTTGGGTGAGCTTAGGAGAGTTCTGACCATTTTACTGTTGTACAGTTGTTGACTATTCTCTGTCTCTATCAAAATCCACTTCTTCAGGAAAACCGGTTTTGATTAGATATTAGAAAGAAAAGATTTAGATACAACGAACTCATGTTGTGACTGGCCAGTAACACAGCAACCACACTAAGTCATTCAGTATTTTGAAAAGTGGGTGTTTACAAACTCAAGTGGACATGGGTAGATCGCTAATCAGTGAACCAAGGAGAGGCAGAAATTTCCAAGTAGTGTCTGATAGATCTGGGTCAGGAGAGGAAACCAATTCTAATAGAAAGGTTTGTCTTCTTTGGGAATATCAGCCCTTCCGTAGAAACCCTCCCTCTGGGTCTGCCTAATTCAACCCTTACAGACTCTACTGAAGCCTAAATAAGTTTCCACACAGTTTCCCTTCCCACTTTGTCTCTGTGAAACCTGTGACTAAGATTGCATTTATAGCATCAGCTTTGTCTTCATACTGCCCCGTGTCCTTTTAGAGATACCAGAGACCATGCGTAGTATTTTGTTCTCTCTTTCCTGATGTCCAGCCCAACCTTAGCTCTTTAAAAGGCAAGTAGCCCATCAATACCGGCCATGAGCATTGCCCCACAGCAGGCATGAGCCCTAGATCACCACCTTCCTTAGCCTTTAGGCTTTGGTTTCCTCATCTTCAAAACAGAGATAACATTAGAACCGAAATAACTGAACTGTTATTTGTGAGGATTGAATGAGATAGAACAGATTAAATTCTTATCTAGTAAAAATTGAGCAAGTGAAAAAGGGTTCCCTGGTTGTGGCTCTGTGCCCCGCCCACCACCTCTGCCATCATTTCCCTGGCTCGTAGATTCCCATGCTTCTGCAGCCAATTTCTTTCTCATTCAAGGGGAGAGGGCTTGAAGTTTAAGACCTTCCAAAATTTCATGCCCTGTCTACAGCCCCCCATCCACGGAGCGTCAGCTCAATGGAGCAGATCAACAGGGTTTTCAGTGAAGATACCTAATGTGGTACTTTCCACTGGCGCACTCACTTTGTTGCGCCCAAGTCTGTCTGCTGCTTGCCATTTCCCCTCCAGAACACTCTTCCCATGGCGGTTCCAGCTCCTTCCTTAGCTCTTTCCCAGCGTCTTCCAGCTGATACCACAGCAGTCTTCAGTTTCTGAGCAAATTACAGTCCATCAGAAGGACTGCCAGGGCATCCTCTGCCAGGCATGGCTCCTGGGACATCTGTTCCTACAAGTTCTCACTTTCGAGTACTATGCCCCTTACACACACACACACACACACACACACACACACACACACACACACACACACACACTGATGTTAGGGAAGGAAGCTGAGCCCTTCTTCTCTTTCTATTCTCAGCTCTTCACATTTATTGAATTCTGTGCCCCAGATGATCCAGGCAAGAGAAACACCATCTTTTAACCTCAGTGATGCCTGAACTCCTACTGAGGACCAGCTTCCAGGGTCTTTCCAGGGGGAGAAGCTTGGATACGAATCACCATACATGGTTCTTCTCTCTCCACATCCTATCTGAGCTTTCTGCAGAAACTAATCAAATGAGATGATCTGAGCAGGTACTTTTTTTTCCCCTTTCTGCCATATGAAGCTTTTAAAATAACTTTTCCTCTAGACAAGCATAGACTTTTCTGTTTGAGTACAGTATGGCCCACGACCAGTAAATCAGAAGCAGTCTTTGATTTTTTTCCTTCATGCATGCTTATTGAGTATTCTCTTACTGTAGGATTTCAAATCATGTTCTAGAGTCCATGTTTACTTAATGCCATATAGCCAGTATTTCATCTCCCCAAGTTACCTTTCTCCAAGAGTCCAGGTAGCACTTATGTTCCCAATCCTATGGTTTCCTACCTTACATTTCAGAACCTCTGAAGATGCCTTCCTCATTTCAATTGGTGTTATTTGGATACATAGGAATCACTAGCAGGGGTGTATTTCGGCCATGAAGTTTAGTAAGCATCTTCATCAAGTCTCAATTAACAGTTCAAAGAAAACAGTAAGGCAAATGTATCTATGTTCAATTGTAGGTATAGATACGGGGATAGGTATAAAGATAGACACAGACACATCTAGAAGTGCTATTTTTAAGTACCACGAGCCTGAGTTCCAAAGACAGATGAAAGAGTTAGGGTACCAGGGAATAGAAGAATAAAAGAATAAGAATAAGGAAAGAATTAGTAGATGCTTTCTTTTAGCTCCTCTGAGTACCGCCCTTCTAGTTCTTGTCCTGTACCTATAGGCAGAAATCAGATTTCTTGAGAAGCGGTATGCCATGACTCTAGCAAAGCACCGTATGGATAGGCGCACCTTGTTGAACTGCGCTTTGCAGATACTGCATTTTCTACAAACTGAAGGTCTGTGGCCACCCCACATCAAAGCAAGTCTGTTGGGGCCATTCTTCCAACAGCATTTGTTCACTCTGTGTATCTGTGTCATTTTGATAATTCTTGTTATATTTCAAACTCTTCATGATTATATTTGTTATGGTGATCTGTGATCAGTGGTCTTTGACGTTGCTATTGTAATTGTTTTGGGGCACCATGAACCTCACCCATTTAAGACTATGAACTTAATTGATAAATGTTGTGTGTGTTCCGACTGCTCCACCGACCAGCTGTTCCCCCATCTCCCTCCCTCTCCTCGGGCCTCCCTCTTCCCTGAGATACAGCAATATTGAAATTAGGCCAATTAATAACCCTGCAGTGGCCTCTAAGTGTTCAAGTGACAGGAAGAGTCGACGTCTCTCACTTTAAATCAAAACCCGGAAACGATTAAGCTTAGTAAGGAAAGCATGTCGAAAGCAGAGACAGGTCAAAAGCTAGGCCTCATGTGCCAAACAGTCAAGTTGTGGATGTGAAGGAAAAGTTCTTGAAAAAAATTAAAAGCGATGCCCCGGTGAACACACGAATGATAAGAAAGTGAAACAGTCTTATTGCTGATATGGAGAAAGTTTCAGTGGTCTGGATAGAAAATCAAACCAGCCACAACATTCCTTTAAAGCCTAATCCAGAACCCTCTCCCATTCTGTGAAGGCTGGGACAGGTGAGGAAGCTGCAGAAGAAGTTTGAAGCCAGCAGAGGTTAGTTCATGAGGTTTAAGAATAGCAGCCATCTCCACAACATCAAAGTGCAAGGTGAAGCAGCAAGTGCTGATGTAAAATTGCAGGAAGTTTCCAGAAAATCTAGCTAAGATAATTCATGCAGGTGACTGCACTATAGAACAGATTTTCAGTGTGGATGAAACAGCCTTGTAATGGAAGAAGATGCCCTAGGATTTTGATAGCCAGAGAGGAGAAGTCAATGCCTGGCTTCAAAACGTCAAAGGACAGGCTGACTCTCTTGTTAGGGGCTAACGCAGCTGGTAACTCTAAATTGAGGCCAGTGCTCATTTACCATTCTGAAAATTCTAGGACCTTTAAAAATTATGCTAAATCTACCCTGCCTGTGCTCTATAAATGAAAACAACAAAGCCTGGATGCCAGCACATCTCTTTACAACATGGTTTACTGAATATTTTAAGCCCGCTCTTAAGACCTACTTCTTAGTAAATTATTCTTTCAAAATATTTCTGCTAATTGATAATGCACCTGGTCACCCAAGAGCTCTGATGAAGATGGACAAGATTAATGTTGTCTTCATGCCTGCTGACACAGCATCCATTCTGCAGCCCATGGATCAAGGAGTAATTTTGACTTTCAAGTCTTATTATTTAGGAAATACATTTTGTAATGCTATAGCTGCCATACATGGTGATTCCTGTGATGGATCTGGGCAAAATAAATTGAAAGCCTCCTGGAAAGAATTCACTATTCTTAATGCCATTAAAAACATTCATGATTCATGGGAAGAGGTTACAATATCAATATGAAGAGGAGTTTGGAAGAAGTTGATTCCAGCCCTCATGGATGACTTTGAGGGATTCAAGACTGCAGTGGAGGAAGTAACTTCAGATGTGATGGAAATAGCAAGAGAACTAGAATTAGAAGTGGATCCTGAAGATGGTACTGAATTGCTGCAATCTCACGATAAACTCGTATGGATGAGGAGTTGCTTCTCATGGATGAGCAAAGAAAGTGGTTTCTTGAGATGGAATCTACTCCTGGTTAAGATGCTGTGAAGATGGCTGAAATGACCACAAAGGATCTAGAATGTTAAATAAACTTAGTTGGTAAAGTAGCAGCAGGGTTTGAGAGGACTGACTCCAGTTTTGAAAGAAGTTCTGCCGTGGGTAAAACGCTAACAAGCAGCTTTGCGTGCTACAGGGAAGCCGATGTGGCAGACTACAGTGCTGTCTCCTTTTAGGAAACTGCCACGGCCACCCAGCCTTCAGCAACCATCACCCCGATCAGTCAGCCGCCACCACCATCGAGGCAGGACCCTTTAGCAGCAAAAAGATTACAACTCACTGAAGTTTCAGGTGATGGTTGGAATTTTTTTATCAACGAAATATTTTTAATTAAGGGATGTACATTTTTTAGACATAATGCTATTGCACACTTAATAGACTACAGTGCAGTGTAAACGTAACTTTTACATGCGCTGGAAAACCAGAAAATTAGTGTGGCTTGCTTTACTGCGATATTCATTTTATTGTGGTCGCCTGGAAATGAACCGGCAATATCCCTGAGGTCTGCCTGTATAGGAATAATTCATCAGATATGTATTGAATAAATGAGTTCTTTATATTAAAAAACAATATTTTATTCTCATTACTTAAAAATAGAAGACAAAATAGCTTTAGGCTTCATAAAAGTGTCAGAGTAATACCATGGACAATTCAACATATTCCTTTCATTACTCTTGTCTTCCTCGCCCTGTCTGTTTGACTAGCTTAGAAGGCTGTAATGAAAGAGAAACAAAAGCCCTTTTTAAATCTCTTTGTGAATATGTGGACAGGTCTTAAGAAAAATGAAGTCACACTCTCCTAGGACTTAACGGGTACAGAAATTTCCATTGATTTAGCTGGATGGTAAGATGAGGAAGCAGCCCGGGTAATACAGGAATAAAAATTCCTGTAGGACAACTGATTATTTACTGTGTGTATGTATTTATTTGAATTAAGTAGTTAGTTTTTACATGTTTTCATTCTTCTCACTTACAATCTCCTAAAAGGCAGGGATGAGACCTTGTCTGTTTAGGGTCGTATATAAAAGACCAACTAACTCAACAAGACAAAGGTGAAGATTATGGGAGGCTTAGTCACTGTTTCTAAGTAAAACTCTATTCAGGGACTAAGGACATGCCTAGGGAAAAAGTAAATGTGACTTAGGCAGTTGCCACAGACTTTTCATTCTGCATTCTGTGCCCTCTGTTTGATGCCCACCGTCACCTCCACTCAGGACTTACAATTTCCAGCTACTTCCCATCCCCGTCAACATCTACTATTTGAACCATCACTTGCGAAAACAGAAGTTTACAATATTAATCCTTCCAGGGGTAGTTCTACTTTCATGAGGATCAAGGACTTCAGCTAAGGGACAGAGTCCTATGTGGGAGATTTCCGAAGGGGAGGTGTTATTCTAGGCAACGTTTGGTAAGGGCCTCCTGGGTGCATCTAAAACCACACCTCAAAGTTTATTGTGTGCAGTGCTGTATTAGTTTTTAGGTTGAGGCAAGAGTGATAAAGAAGGAGGCCACCCACTGCCAAGGTTACGGTGGGGACTCCAGAGATGGACAGGCCAGGGTCCTATCTCAGCTCGGTGACTTCCATGCTGTGTGATGGTGACCCAGTCACTCACTGCTCTGGGGCTTAGCTCTTCCATCTGTAAAACAGGTGGTACCAATCTCACAGGGCTGATGAGAAGACTGAATGTTAGACTCTTGGCAGAGTTCCTAGCAGAGAGTAAGCGCTCAATAAATTAACATTTATTATCATTATCATTATCATGACCCAGAAGACAAGATTGGCCCACACAGTAATTGAACCCATGATCTGGAGACTCACTTCAAAGCAGCTCTCTGCTAAAATTGTACTGGCATTCTACATTTGTGTTAACACCAATAGCATTAGTAGGAAAGACAGAGGCCTTAGAGATAAAAGTGATCTTCATTTAAATCTGAGGGGTGGTAAAGCTGCAGCAGAACTCACCGTGAGTAACGTGAGAGGTAGACCCAGTTCCTGTCTCCCCATGAAGCAATATGGTCTTTGCCTGGTAGGAGCATTCTTTGTTTTTAGCCTGTTCTCTAAGGACGTGAGAATATAAGAATTTCTAGCCTGTGTTAGACCCATGCTGGGGTTCTGAAGACTACATGGGCTTTGACAGTGAAATTCAAGGACAGGACCAAGATTGGCCTCAACTTAGCATCAAATATCAGGGATGTTGACCTAAGATATTACTGGCTTTCATGCAGTTATTTATAACTTTTTATACAAACTTGCCAAGAACAAGTTAACTTTCGAGTCTATAACAGCCCCCAAATAACTGGAAAAATCTTTCTTGCCAAAAGAGGATTCAGAGAAGACATCTTTAACAAATTCCTTCCCTCCCCACCCCAGAAACCCTTTCTCTTTCCCTCCTGCTTTCTATCCTGTTTTACAGCTGGTTGATGAAGGCAAACACAGGGCAGGCAAAACTTCAGGGTCACCGGGTAGCTTTACACCTTAGCAGCTGTCTTCAGCACATGCACAGCTATCAGGACAATAAAATATTGTTCATTGCTTCTACCCCACAACCAATTAGGTCAGCTGTAAATATTGGAATTGCTTGGTAAACATGCTGGAAGATTGTGCTGACTTGTTAATATAAGTGAAAATGTAATTAGATTTATAACACTTTTTTTTTCCAAACCATAATTTACAACAACAGCAGAAGAAAAAAAATTCTCTTGCAACCTGCTAAAATATCATAATTAAAATGCACATGAAAAGTCAATTACGCCAGAGGGAGGTATTTAAGAGAAGTGAGTTTCCATACCCTGGGATTATACCACGGGGATTACATATTTCTTTTTTTTTTTTTTTTTTCCCTGTAATCTTTGCGGCTGCTAAATGAAAAGGAACAGGTATTTTCCTTATTTTGCTCTGAACTATTGCTGCAGATAGTGCTAAAAAGTGAACTAAATAACCTGGCTCCCTGGAAACCTACTCTGTTCCCCTCAGAGCCCCAGGAAAAGCCGAGTCGTCACCATTCTTTTTTATTTATGAGCCCGTCTCTCTTTAAGCAATAATCATGTTCCTTAAAACATGCAGACGTCACATATTTTTTCTTACTATTATTCTGTTTATTGCTCTAAATGAGTAGTTATTTTATGTAACTTGATGGAGAATCCTTATGTAAAGGCAAGAAATAATCCCCGCCCCCTTTTTTTTTTCATCTTAAAACCTGGAGTTTCTTCTACTCCCAGTGTTGTGTTGGGAACACAGCTCTGTCTTCAGACGAGATGGCACGGGTGTCACCACTGGCCTTCGCTGGGGGGCTTTCTCTGCCGCTGGAGCCTCCGTGGGTCAGGCAAGGCTCGGCCCCTCTTCCCGAGGCTGTGCTTCTAACCCCAGTTCCAATTTTAATCCAGACGGCTTGCTGCCTCCCTGCTTTCTAATCATAAAATGTAGCTATTATTATAGCTCATCCGTGTTTAAGGTGCCAGTGGGGAAAAGCTAGTTTAAAAAAAAATCGTAAAGCAATTTATAAGTGTGAGAAGAGATGCCATTTTCAGACTCAAACTTCTCCTAAAATGTTCAGTTTAGATAATGGAAGAAATTTTTAATACATATCTTTTAGAATTGCTAACGCATATATTGCAGATAAATTAGTCTTTGGGGGAAGTTTCTGGTGTTGCTGTATAAGAATCAGTCGGTAAAGTAAATCACATATATCTGTGCCTATATCTGTATACGGTTCACTTTACACATTTATACTTTATACACTCCTGTACACACATAACTTGCAGATGTACATGTTTACAAGAAGATCTAGGAGAGATTGAAATGAGGAGAGGCAAACAACAGACTTTAATTCAAACTAGCCCCTTAATCCATTGGTGAGGCTCAGTAACGGAAAGCAGTGCAACTGGTCTTCCAACATTAATAAATAAAACGCTCTCAGTTTTTATTTATGTATTGATGTGATCATTATGATTAATACCTTTATGCTTGCATTTTGTTACAAGTAAAGGACATATTAATATTTCCAGTCCTTAAAATATTTCATAAAAAAAATTTTCATACCAATTAGCTAGATTTGCTTCTGAACTGAAATATTCTGTTAGATATTGCAATCAGCCAAGCCTGGTGCCTGTCTTTTACACTGCTTGGGCATATATCTGAATATTCTTGGACCTTTCGAAATATCCCTGGTTTTAGCTTTAGCCCACAGTGTAGGTATTCAGCTGCCAGGACCATGGGTGACGTGTTTCCTTTTTTTCCCACTTCTGTTTTACTCCTTTGAGAAACCCTTGTTGTGGATCAGTATCAGAAACCAGTATTAGGAGGCTTAGAGACGGCTCAGAGGTAAAGACAACTGGAAAGGATTTGTAAGGCCAGGTCAAGTATCTGCTTGTCCTATGAGCTCAGTCTTCCAGGAGGAGTTCTCAGGACTCACACTCCACCCAAAGTAATTGATTTCCATTTGCATCCCTTAAGCTCACCCAGGAAGACACTCTGAAGGAAGGGGAAAAAAGACAGGAAGGGAGGGAGGGAGGAAGGAAGGAAGGGAGGAAGGAAAGGAAGGAAGGAAGGAAGGAAGGAAGGAAGGAAGAAAATCAATGAACCTAGTGGCACAAGACTCTGACCCCTCCATGTGGATTCTGTGGGGTTTTTTTAACAGCTAATTTGTAGGGAAAAAATGGTGAACATACGAAAGAATAAAACAGGCAGAAACCATCCTGGGTGAGAGCTTACATTCATCTGCTCTCAAAGTTAAAGGTTTCGGTCAGATGACCAGGAGAAACATGTTTTTATAATCCACATAAGCAGAGTGTCAACCAGATGGTTTTTCAAGGTCCACTTTCCCACCTAGAACCCTTTTCTTTCTTGGGGGGAAGGAGTGTAAAGGAAAATTGTTCTTAATCAACCACTCTCTCACCAGATATTCCCATCTCCACCTCCAGATCTGTGGCATGGCCTCCTTTGCCTGGCTCCTTCTTTGCTCTTCTTCATTTTAACCATTTCAGCCACTGAATCTTGTCATAGTATTTGTCCAGGTGTATTTTTTTCCCAAGCCAAGAAATAGCAGAAGAGTAGAGAAGGAAGGAAACTAATTCCCAGGAGAATGGGTGTGTATATGCATGGATATATCAACTTTGGGGACAGAAGGCTGCTTTGAAACGTCTCCCGACCCACACCCACAATCTAATAGCCCCCCTGGCTGGCTTCTCTCCACTCTGAGCCTCACAGTGTACGTAAGGGATGTACAGTGACGGGAGTGCTAATGTTGAAAGGAAGAGGAGGCAAGAGAAGAAACAGAGATGTAGGAAAAGTAACCAGATTCTGGAACGATATCCCTGTGCCAAATTAGGGAAAAAAATTATAAAATGAAAACTTTCCCCAAATACCTGCTTTCTAGCCTGCCTCTATTAACTGCACTCAGAAACACACGGTGAGGTAGGCAAACACAAAGGCAAAACAAACAGTGAACCTCGCCGGGTTTATCATCAGCCAACACCTGGGCTGGCAGTCCTGGTAGGGGTTGAAGAGTCAAGTGTGGATGCTGTGAGACGGGTTTCTCACCTAAATTCCACCAAGTCTCATTGTTTTCTCTGTTTCACCTCTAAAAGTATCTTGCATCTCTATACCCTTTCCATCTCTAATTCTAATCCCAGGCCAAGCTACCGTCTTTCCTTCTTAGGCCACTACTGAAATGGCCTTTGACCTGGTCTCCCCACATCTCCTCTTGTGCCTTCTTTTCTATTCCTGTATCATACATAGAATGACGTATGAAAAATGAAAATATGACAATTTTGCTTCTCTTCAGTGGGTTTTCAGTGTCTTTAGGAATGAGCTCAAAATCTTTAACAATGCCCTTCATGGTATGGCCCCTGCCTCTCACAAAAGTCCTCTGAATTTGAACAATATTATATTCTTTCACTTCTGAAAATACACATCATACTTCTTTTCCTGTGTTGGGCCTGTGCGTATACCTAGAACGTGCTTCCCTTCTCATGTTTGTGTCTCATAGACACCTTGAAGGATTTACTCCAAATAAACATAAGACCATAATCATAATAAATAAATACATTTAAACAATATCATGTCAATTACAATATATATATGTGTATGTGTATATATATGTATGATATACATGATGCATATACATTTGTATGCATAGATACATGATACATATGTGTATATCATTCATATATGTGTATATATGTGTGTGTGTGTGCATGTGTGTCATAAACCTACAGGGTACCCAGTGGTATAGGAATCACTCATGGTGCCCATTAAACACTAAATCTGTCCTCAAGGAGCATGTGTGTGAGAAGCCAGAAAAAAACGAGGCGTCAGTTAACTGTAGAATGAATCGAATAAATCAGTGCAATGCATATTTCCATCTAATGTCTGGTGAGCACCTTGGGTGTGCGTTGTGCTTTCACAGATTCATTCATTAGAAAGTTGGGTTGAGGGGTGGGTCAGGCACTGTGCTAGAGATCAGAAAATTAGTGAAATTAATAAGGAGGGCTTCCTGCAGGAAGCAGATCTGGAGCTGTGTTTGAAATGCCAAATGCTTTAACAGCTGGCATAGTGTGACCTGCATGAATGAGAAGTAATTAGCACAAAGCACACCCGATGGAAGGAAAACACAGGTTGGCTTTCCCTCACATAAAATTTACGTGGCCGCTGGTAAACCATGAAGTCACTTTCTTAGGTATTCTTGAAGGCCCTCCTAGAGTGGGTGTCATAAAGCTTGGTTTATGGCTCAGATAGCTGTTACATTTTAATAAGCCTTGGAAACTTAGATGTTATTCACTGCAGCTGCCAATCAAGTACCTGCGTAGAAGCAAGACAAACAAAACAATAAATGCTAAGCACTCCGGAGTTCAGAGCTCTGGCAGGATGCACTGCACTGCAGGCTTTATGAATGTGTGAGAGCGAATATACAGAAGCTTGGGAAAAGGTCATTGGTATTTTTGGAGCAATAAATCAAGTATGGAAAGATTTGCATTTTGGCTGTATAACATACAGGACTGGATTAGAGGGAGAGAATACTTTGAAGTAATATTTCTCTGCTGACTTGTTTTATTAGCTTCTTTTAAACACGTTACATTATTGCCTATAGAATTTCATTTACTCGGATTGACAGCTTGATAAATACGTCTATTGGCGATTATTTGGATTGCTCTGGGCATTAATATTATTAAAACCTGTCACAAGGAAATGTCTGAAAGATGACTTACTGTAAAGATTACAGCATGAAATAAATCATCCAGTGGTATTTGTTACCATTTATGGCCTCTTGGAGCTGAGTCAATCCCTTTTTATGTTGCATTATTTTTCAAGTTTTTATAGCCTTATATTATATATTGCTGTCAGGAATGAACAGATGGGGTGTCGAACACGAGCTTTCTGAATAATTCCCACCCTCCGGTTATTTGTATGAAGGGCAAATGCAAAACTGCATTCTCGAGCAAAAAAAAAGGAGAGAGAGAGAGAGATGGAGAAGCTGCTGTGGAGGAGAAGGGATCCCTTTTGTGAGGTGGTTCAGGCCAACTCCTCCAGCTGGTTGGAAGCCCTGACTGGCAGTCACCCTGTTTGGGTTTCAGGCAAGAGCTGAGGTGGCTGCGTCTGGCTCCAGTGAGCCAACAAATGCCGTTTTCAAAGGCATTTTCTCGGAGTGCCTCTCGCTGAGACATCTCCACATTTGGAGGTGAATGTATCATATTTGCTTCCTAAAAAAACTGAGAAATTTGAAAAAAAAAAAAAAAAAAGAAAACCTCAAAAAAGCCCAGGAGAACAAAAAGAGAGACACATTGAAAGGATTTAATATGTTTTGAGTGAGTGACGAATGTGCGAGCATCCTGGGGGGGTGTGCACAAAGGATTCTGTGCAATCTGAATTGTCTGGCAGGGCCCTTGGAATCGATACAAAGGGAATCCAAGGAGCCCCTGGGCTTTCCAGGCCCTCATGGAGGCAGGAACAGAGGTCTCCAAGGCCTCGTGCACTTTGAGGCTAGGTGCATCCTGGGGAGTCTGTAGCTCCCCTCCTCCGATGATGATGATGATGGGTCAGGCAGCTGCCTAACTGTCACACAAGCCCCCTTCAGAGTCCTCAGGCTCCGCCACCATTGGAGAAGGCGAGAGAACGAACCCACTAAAAAACCCACCACCTTTTTAAGAGGAAGCACGTGTGATTTTCTTCACTGACCTTCCTGCTCTCCACTATATCCGTTCTGAGCAGTTCTGTAAAGTACCAGCAGTGTTGTAGAGGAACACACAGTAGACACAGAATCTGAGTGACTGGAACCCAGACTCACCGCTTACCATCTTGCGACTTTGAGTCGCTTAATTTTGCACCATCCTAAATTGTGGATAAGATATTTTTCCTGCTCACCTCATGGCGTTGCTGCGAAAAGTCAGAGCAGACAACACACACACACACACACACACACACACGCTTTAAAGTTTACTGGCTCCTACATCTGCCAAAGGTGGGTATTTTAATCACCATGTTGCAACCAGACTCTTGCCTTCCCTCCTATAAAGCTCTCCATTTTCTTGAATTTATCACTCTCTTACTCATCTCCTCATCCCCAGATCCCTTAATGTCAAAGCCTCCCTCCACCATCTCTTAAAATTGTTACCTTACTAGGAGGGATTTGTAGACAAATAAGCTGAGCTTCAGCAGCTGCTTCCCAAGACCAGACCCGTTCTCTCAAGCTGAACCTCACACTCCTTTGTCCCCCTTCTCCTCTTCTTCTATGTCACCTTCCCAAGGACCTTCCATACGAGTTTTTGTTTCTTGATTTGTCACATTTGCATGAGGATGCCATCTGGGTACACCCAGTCACAACTGAAGCGGGCAGGGCTGAGGACTGCTTCATTCTGGGCAAAGTTCACAGCTTTGCTGTCTTTCATTTCAGGTCTCTCTCTCCAGCAGCAAAGAAAGTTTTCTGCAGAGTTGAATTTCTGTATCCCTGTTAAGAACTACACATTTCTCTCCCCTACCCTCTGTTTTCCCCGTTGCTCCCCACAAAGGAACATCTGCATAAGTCCCATCATCAACCCAACCAAACTGGCAATGCTGAACCTCCGTAATCTAACTGATACATAAATGTGTTACTCTTGAATCTTACATCCATCTATAAAGTATGCTTTTCTTTTTGTCTCTTTCTTCCTCTCTCCCTCCCCCCGCTTTTTACATCCCCCCCTTATCTTTTAAATTTTATTTACTTTTGCTTCCCCAGAGATGTACTGAATCAAGGTTCTTAACCTCTTTTGAATAGGCATCATATCTCTGTTTCCATATAGTGCTCTCTTATCTCAGATGAGGCTGTGATTCTCCAAGCTAAACAGTCAGTGACTTACCTTTTCTGTTCTCTGCAAACTAAGTGTGGACCTGCCTTCCATGTTCTCTCGCCCAGTCCCATGCTGAGAAAACCCTGATGCGCTCCAGTTTCCCCACCAGTCTATGGAGCCTAGCTCTCTTACTCACTGGCAGCCACATAATTTCTCTAGGCTAAGTCCTCTATCTGTAAAATTAGATGAGATGAGACATGATCATCTAAAGCTCCTTCAAGATCTAAGTTATCACTTGCTCCTGTTTCAGCTGCCATAGCTTGAAACATCCTCATAGTAAATGATTTCTCCTTGTGGTGCTTTGCCTTGTCTGGAGAGAAAGGATTCCCCTGGTGATAATCACCAAATCTCTTTCTCTAACCAATTCCAAGATAATACTCAGGCAGCATTTGCAAATCCTTCTCCTCCGGGTTTTGGCTGTCATTTAAAACGTTATCATAAATCAGCTAAAACCATTAAGTCATTCATTAAACCACCTTATAGGTGTGAGTGTGTGTGTGTGTGTGTGTGTGTGTGTGTATGTACGTATTATGTTGTTGGGTGCAGGGTCAGGAAGAGGTGCAGTATGACCCAGAGTGACCTGACATAATAAAGTTTCATAGTAATGTCTAATTACTGCTACTCACCTCTTTATTATTAATTCCAGAATTCCAGCACATAAAATAACTTAATCATTTTCAGAATTTGCATGACTAATGGAGTGAGTTCAGAGAGAATAAGGATAAGCTTCATAATTAGCTTTTGCTGGGAACTTCTGCAAACCAGTCTGTTTATAATTTGGTCAGCTCTTGATTTTTAATGAGGGCACTGAGAGTGACTGAAGCCTCTGGCGGCATTCACTTCATGTTTTAATTACCCACAGTAATCCTGACAATTACATTCATGTCATAAATCACATCATAATGACCCAATAAGGAAAGTATATTCAATTGCTGAAGGGGGAGTTCTCAGATTAGACAGGTAGATGGGATGTGCCGAGATGTGAACGATATTTGAAAACTGAGCTGCCTGATTCCATGACACAGAGGAACCAGACCCTGAAACTTGCATCAGAGAGAATGAGGAAAGACATCGCCACATCTCCAGTCTCAGCTCCAAGATGTAAAGGGCTTTGAACTCATCACTCCTGTCCTTACAACAGGAAGAAATTGAACAAACTGAAAATTAAAGACTTTTCTTTGCCCATCAGAGAACTGAGGTTGCAGGGCAAACAGTTACCCTGAAATTTGGAGAGTCACAGCCGAGCTCTGCTTTCCTGGGGAAAAGGCCGCTAGAGCCATAAACTGGTAGGAACACTTAAATAGTAATTCTTGTTAATTCCTGGAGGTTGAGTGAGGTCTAGGTGCAGAGTGACAGCCTCCTTGGGGCTAGAGGCTCAGAGGGACTGCCACACTTTGGGGGGTTTTACCTCCAGGGATACTACCAAATTCTCATACGGAGGAGGCAAGAAAAATTCCCTCAGTAACTCTGGCAGAAGGAGGGGAAGAGTAACTATACTGAAATACACCCAGAAGGTTCTCTGTAACAAAGACCGACTCTCCAGGAGAAAAGAGTTCCCCAATGCCTTATCTCAGGTGAGGAAAGGGCGTTTCTCCCACTCTAGCCCCCTCTCGCCTTCCTGTCTCACCTGAGGGGAACAGGTAGAGATGCTTAAAGATTACAGCCCCAAGATACAGAGCCACTGAAAAACTGAGATTTAATCACAAAATTACATAACCTTCCCTTCTCCCACACATTACTACCATACCAACAGGGCTCCAGTATAACAAGAGTGAATTACAGTTGAAAGAGCTTCAAGGTACAGACTATTCAAGAAAGAGTTTTTGAGAAATCCAAAGACAGACAAAAGCCAGGATGTTAGAGGAATTGGAAGCCTCAGGAAACTACAGCTACAGCAAACATTAAACATAGTGCAACTGCTAGCCAGAATAACATAAAACCTCACACTACAGATCTGTTTACCTTAGTTCCTATTATCTAATACATCATACCCCATTGCCAAAAAAATTACAAAGCATGCTAAAAGGCAGGGAAAAACACTGTATGAAGAGACAAAGCAAGTATTAGAATAAGACTCAGATATGCCATCAATTTGGAATTATTAGGGAATGTAACATGAGTATGATTAATGTGTTTAGGGTTCTAAAGAAAAAGGTAGGCAATGCAGAAAAACAAACGAGTAATGTAAGCAGAGAGATGGAATCTCTAAGAAAGAATCAAAAGGAAATGCTAGAAATTAAAAACACTGTAACAGAAATTTAAAAAACGTCTTGATGGGCTCACCTGTGGACTGGACAAAGCACAAGAAAGAATACGGAAGCTTGAAGATATGTCATGAGAAATTCCCAAGCTGATATGGAAGAGAAACAAGAAGGATAAAAAATAACCCAGAACTATATTGAAGACGTATGGGACAAATTCAAAATGTGTAATATATGCATAATTGGAATATGAAGAGAAGAGAGAATGGAGCAGAAGAAATATTTGAAGTTAATATTGGCTGTGAACTTTCCAAAATTAATGACAACAAATCACAGATCCAGAAAGCTCAGAGAATAACAAGAACAATAAATACAGAAATATCTAAAACTAAGAATATCATATTCAAACTGCTAAAAAAAAACAACAAAGAGAGAAAATTGTGAAAGAAGCCAGAGGAGGAATAAAAAACACCCTACCTCAGGAGAAACAAGGTTAAGAATTACAGTGGTCTTTTTGTCAGAAACTGTAATAAAGAAGAGAGTGGAGTGAAATATTTAAAGTATTGAAAGAAAGAAAAGAAAAATTGCATCAACCTAAAATGTTGTATGCAGTGAAGTTGTCCTTCAAAAGTGAAGGAAAGGGCTTCCCTGGTGGCACAGTGGTTGAGAATCTGCCTGCCAATGCAGGAGACACGGGTTCGAGCCCTGGTCTGGGAAGATCCCACATGCCGCAGAGCGACTGGGCCCGTGAGCCACAATTACTGAGCCTGCACGTCTGGAGCCTGTGCTCTGCAACAAGAGAGGCTGCGATGATGAGAAGCCCGCGCACCGCGATGAAGAGTGGCCCCCGCTTGCAGCAACTAGAGAAAGCCCTCGCACAGAAACGAAGACCCAACACAGCCATAAATGAATAAATTTAAAAAAAAAAAAGTGAAGGAAAAATACTTTCTCAGACAGACAAAAACTTAGGGAATTTACATCACCAGAAGACCTGCCCTGCAAGAAAAATCAAAAGAAGGTAAGAAAGTAAGAAGGTCTTTTCAGGAAGAAGAAAATTGATATAGGTCAGGAACTCAGATCTACATAAAGAAAAGAAGAGCATTAGAGAAGGAATAAATGAAGGGAAAATAAAATATTTTATTTTTCTTCATTCTTAATTGATCTAAAATATAACTGTTTAAAGTAGTAATAGTAAAATTGTATTGGGTGATTATAGCATTTAAATACATGAATAACAACAATGTCATAAGAGATGGGAGGGAGGAATTGGGGATACACTGTTATAAGCACCAACACTACACAGGAAGCAACACAGTGTTAGTTTAAGATGGACTTAGATTAGTTAAAAATGTATGTTGCAAATTTGAAGGCAACTCCTGTTTTTTAAAGAAAAATGTGAGTAATATGCTAAGAGATAAAATGGAATCTTATAAAATGCTCAAAACGAGAGAAGGCAGAAAGAAAGGGTGGGGGAAGAACAAATGCCACAAATAGCAAACAATTACAAACATGGTAGACAATCCAACTATATGAATAATCACTTCTAATGAGAGTCATGTAAATAAAATAAAAGATATTGTCACGGTGGATAAAGAAAAAGAACCCAATTATATACTATCGATAAGAAACCCACCTTAAACATAAATATTTGGATGGGTTAAAAATGAAAAGATGGAGAATGATAAACCTAATCAAAAAGAAAACTTGAGTAGCTGTATTCGTTTTAATCAAAGAAGATTTGAAACAAGTAAAATTGTCATGGATAAAGAGGGACATTACATAGTGATGAAGAGGTTAGTCCTTTAAGACAACAATCCTAAATATTTATGTACGTAAAAACAGAGCATCGAAATACATGGAGCAAAAAATTGTTAAAACCAAAAGGGAAAGTACATAAATCCACTCAAAGTTGGAGACTTCATGACCCCCTTTTCAGTAATTGATCAAGTTAGCAGAAAATCAGTAAGGATATAGTAGATCTGAACAATGTTATTGATCAACTTGTTCGAATTGACATTTGTAGAAAACTCCAGCAATAGCAAAATGCACATTCTTAAGTGCACAAAATAGACTACATTCTGGGCCATAGAAAATACACTAACAAATTTAAAAGCATTGAAGTCATACAAAGTATTTCTCAGACACAGTGAAATTAAACTAGAAATCAATAACAGAAAGAGAGCTGGAAAATCTCCCAAATACATGTAAGTAAACAACTTCTTAATAACACATAGGTCCAAGAAGAAGTCTAAAGGAAACTTTAAAACATTTTGAACTAAAGAAAAATGAAAATACAGATTATCAAAATTAGTGGGGTGCAGCAAAAGCAGTGCCTAAAGGGAAATTTATCACATTAAATGCATATATTAGAAAAGAGGAAAGAACTAAAATCAATAATCTAAGATTCTACCTTAAGAAACTAGAGAAAAAAAAATTTAATCCTAAAGCAAGCAGAAGAAAAGTAATAGTAAGATTACGGGATAAATCAATAAAAATGAAAACAGGAAAACAAAAGAGAAAATCAATAAAATCCAATGGTAGTTCTTTGAAAATATCAATGCAATTTATACACTTCTAGTCAGACTAAACAAAGATCAGACTAAACTGATCCCATGGACATTAAAAAGATAATTCAGGAAACCTTTGAACTCCCTGCAAAGAATTTCAAAATTTAGATGATATGGAACAATTCCTTGAAAGAAATACCAATACTCACACAAAGAGAAAAAAATAATCTGAATAGCCTTATATTTATTAAACAAATTTAATAAATATATTTTTATTGATCATTGGATACCCATTGATTAAACCTCCCCCCCCCCCACACACACACACAAAAAGCACCAAGCCTAACAGTTTTTACTGGTGAATTTGACCAAATATTTAAGATGTGACGCCCATTCTCCACAATCTCTTTCACAAAATAGAAGCAGAGTGTATACTTCCTAACTCAAGGCCCACATTACCCTAATACCGAAACCAGATATAGATATTACAAGAAAGGAAAACTATAGATCAGTATCTCACAGGAACAAAATGCAAAAATCTTCAAAAAAATAAAGGCAATTCAAATACAGCAATGTACAAAAAGAATTATAAACCACGACCATGTAGGATTTATTCCAGCTGTGCGTGTCTGGTTCAACACTGAAAATCAACCAATGTAATCAACCACGTCAAAAGACTAAAGCAGAAAAATCATATGATCATTTCAGTCGATGCACAAAAAGCATTTGACAACATAAAACACTCACTCATGATAAATTTTTTTTAAATCTCAGTAAACTAGGAAAAGAGAGGAACTTCTTCAGCTTGATAAAGAATATCTACAAAAAACCTACAGGTGACGTCATACTTAATGGTCAGAAACTGGTTGCTTCCCCCTTAAGAAAAAATCTAATCCTAAAGCAAGAAGAAAAGTAATAATAAAATTACAGGATAAATCAATTAAAATGAAAACAGGAAAACAGAAGAGAAAATCAACAAGCCCGAAGGTACTTCCTTGAAAATAATCAATGCAGTTCATAAACTTCTAGGAACAAGGCAAGGATACACCCTTTCCTCATTCTGATTTAACAGCACAGAATGTCCTAGTAAGTGAAATAAGGCAAGAAAAGGAAAATAAAAGTTGTACAGATTGGAAAGGAAGAAATAAAATTATCTTTCTTCACAGATGATATGATTGCCTCTGTAAAAATCCTAGAGATTCTACAAAAATATACCTGCAACTATTAAGTGATTATAGCAAAGCCACAGGATACAAAAGTCAGTTGTTTTTCTATATACCAGCCACGGTATATAGAAACAACAGGAATTAAAAAATTTTTAAATACCACTTACAATAGCACCAAAACATTATGCATAAATCTCACAAAATATGTGTAAATCTATAAACAAGAAACAAAGCTCTGATGAAAGAAATTAAAGAAGATCTAAAAATTGCAGATATATTCTATATTCATAGATTGGAAGACGCAATATATTAAGATGTCAGTTTTTTCCAACTTGATCTATGGTTGCAACACAACCTTAATCAAACCTCCAGTGAGTTGTTTTGTAGATACTGACAAACTGATTCTAAAGTTTATTTGAAAAGATAAAAGATTTAGAATAGCCAACACAGTACTAAAAAAGAACAACATTGGAGGACTCATACTCCCCAATTGCAAGATTTACTATAAGCCTTCCTTAATCAATACATAATGGTATTGATAAAAGCATAGACACATGAATCAGTGGAAGAAATAACAAAGTTCAAAAATAGGACCACACAAATATGGTCAACTGATGTTTGAGAAAGGAGCAAAGGAAATTCAAGTGAAAAAGGATCGTCTTTTCAAGGGGAGGTAATGGAACCACTGTATATCCATAGGCACACACACACACACACACACAAAGCCAAAAAGAAAACAAACAAAAAAAAGCAACATAGATGTAGATATTACACCTTTAACAAAAATTGGCTCAAAATGGATTATATATGTAAATGTAAAAATGCAAAAGTACAAAACTTCTATCAATAGAAGACATAGGAGACCATCTACGTGAACTTGGGTTTGTGGATGAGTACAGAAAATATATTGTAATATCAATCAATAATTTGGAACTGATTAAAATCAAGAGCATCTGCTCTTTGAAAGACTCTGTTAAAATGAAAAAGTAAGACAATATTTGCAAAATACATATCTGATAAAGGACTGAATAAACAAAGAACTCTTAAAACTCAATAAGAATAAACACAATAAATAACTCTTAAAACTCAATAAGAAAACAATTCAATTAAAACATGGGCAAAATAACTAAAAGGACACCTCACCAAAGAAGATGTTCAGGTGGAAAATAAACATGAAAAGATGGTCAAGTCATTTGTCATTACAGAATTGCAAATTAAAAGAACAGTGAGGTACCACTACCTACCTATTCATTTAGAAAAAATTCAACAAAATTGACAATATAAATTGCTCCCAAGGATGCCTAGCAACAGGAACTCTCATTCATTGATGGTGGGAATGCAAAATGGCACAGTCACTTTGGAAGACAGGAGGTTTCTTATAAAACTAAACATAGTCTTACCATAAAATTCAGTAATCGGGCTCTGTCCGAGGTGTTAACCCAACTTCTTTGAAAACTTATGTCCACCGAAAAATCTGCATGTGAACGTTACAGCAGCTTATTCAGAATCACCAAAAAAACTGCAAGCAACCAAGATGTTCTTTAATAGGTGAATTGATAACAAACTGTGCTATATCCACAGAATGGAATTTTATTCGGCAATCTTTAAAAAATGAGCTACCAAGGTGCAAAAGACATGAATGAATCTTAAAGTTTGTCTAAGAAGTCAGTCTGAAAAAGCTATATACTGTATGGTTCAAACTAATGATCTTCTGGAAAAGACCAAACTATAATGATAGTAAAAACAGAAGCCATTACCTACCCATCAAAACTCAGGCTAAATGGTTGCTTATAAATGAGATCAAATTTGTATCTATTTTGAAACATAGCATTACATCTCATTTGTTCTCCAGTGAATTCATTATACCACAGAAATGCATTTTTTCAAGGAATTTCCAATACTTTTGCCTTTCTAAACGTTGATATCAGTATATAAGTTGGAGAAGTTGGCAATATTTGCTTGCTTTCAAGCCTTTTCATAGAATGGTATTCATATTGGTTATTTGCTACGCATTAGAGTCTGCTTTTCAGCTTGATAGCCTCTGATTTGCCCTCCAGGAAAAGATGTGTACCAACCAAGCAGTCGTATGTTACTTTACAATAAAACCACATAAGAACCTAAATGCTCATGTTGGCGTGGCCAGTGCATCCCTCCTTATTCACAGAGCAACAACAGGATCTTAATTTACCTAGCTTCTCCTCATCTGAAAAATGAGGTAATTGCAGAGTTGCTGTGAGGATTAGCAATAATAAACGTGAAGCACCAAGTGTAATGCCTTCCACGTGTGCTCCTTCAATACATGGCACCTGTGATAAAACACTCTCATCTGAATTTGCCTGAAGAACATGAAATTAGAGCAGAATGACTTGGTTGAAGGACTCTTAGACTAATCACAGCCTGTTGCATTTGCATGTCAGGATCAGAGCCACCTTCCCAGCCTGTTGCCACATGAGTTTGAGCCCCAAAACAAGAGAAACTTTTCCTATGGGAAGAGGTCAGATAGGTGATGTTGGCTACAGTTACTCTTTTCATTTCCTAGATCAAAGGGAGTTTATTTAGAGAACATTTCTTTGAAAATAGTATTTATTAAGTTCATTACTTAAATTACAATCATATTCAACCTGCTATCCTGAACCGTTTTTTCCCAAGGAATCTGGGAGCTTTAGATAATCCCTTGGTTTGTTCTCATGTGTTTCCCATGGTAGTCATCATGTGGCTTTAATTACTTTAAAATTCACCTGTTATTTCCCAGTTTGTGGGTAACAGGGACACATCTTGCTGTAATTACCATGTACCTACAAATAGATGGTGAATCTCCCTAAAATCATGGAAGGTGTAAACTATAAGGAAGCTTAATTTTGTTTTTGATTTTGAATTTCCTGATAGTAGGAGAGATGGCCTGGACTTATTATAACTATCTTAAACCAGTAACATATGGCAACACAACTGGCCAAGTTTAGAGATACAATCAATGGCTCTCATCAGCTACTCATTCTCCAGGCAGTAAGTCAACAAATATTTATTGGGAATTCAGTGGATGTCCTCAATAATTGCATTGTGCCAAACACTGTGCTAGATGCAGATCATACACATGATCTCTGTCCTCATGGAGCTCAAACATGTGGAAGTCTCTGTAAGCCTTAGAGAGGAAATGTCAATAGCTTCTTATAGTCTATAAATTTCAGTGTCATATGAGATACTCACAATAGTTGAAAGATATTTTCAACTTCAGTGAGTCAAAAATCTTGGAACAAATCATTCTGGCGAGCTTTGCCTAGAACTTATCTAAGCATCATTATTGTTTACATAATTTTAGATGAAAATAATCCTAGGAACATAGTAGGCCCTTTTCCTGATTCTTTATGGAAGGATGTATTGACTATAGTTCAACTTCTTCTAGATTATTCAGTTATCATTATGAATGTCAATAATTATATGTGTCATAATACACAGTACAGTTACAGTTAATTGAATTGGAGGAGAATTTGACCCTCTGGGAAGACAAATAGAATACCTCGCTTTGTCCCTTCTGTGACTACTTTGTTGTTGTTTTTATAATGAAAACTTACTGCGATACAATTCACCTACTGTACAACTCAGTACAGTGGTTGTTAGTATAGTCACAGAATTGTGCAGCTGGCACGTCTAAGTCCAGAACAAGTTCATCACTCGCAGAAAAAACTTGGTACCATTCACCCCTTCCCACATCCTCCAAAATCACTAATCTACTTTCTGTCTTTATGGATTTTCCCATTCTGAACATGTCATAAAAATTGAATTATGTAGTATATGACCTTTTGTGTCTGACATCTTTTATTTAGCATAATGTTTCTAGGTTTATCCATGTTGTAGCCTGTCTAGTCTTCATTCCTTTTTAGGACTGAATAGTATTCCATTGTATCAGCACACTACATTTTGTTTATCCTTTCATTAGTTGATAAACATTTGGGTTGTTTCTCTCCTCGGCTATTATGAATAATGCTGCAATGGACATTCATGTGCAGGTTTTAGTACAGATGCATGTTTTCAGTTCACTTCGATATATACCCAGGAGTAGAATTGTTAGGTTATGTGATAACTCTATTCATAGCATTTTGAGGAGCTGCTGAATTATTTTGCAAGGCTGATGCACCGTTTTGCAATTACACCAGCAATGTGTAAGGGCTCCACTGTCTTTACATCCTCTCTGACACTTGTTATTGTCTGTCTTTTTTATGATAGCCATCCTAGTGGGTGTGGTGATACCTCATTGTGGTTTTTATTTGAATTTCCCTGATGCCTAATGATGAGAATCTTTTCATGTGCTTATTGGTTATTTGTATGACTATCAAGCCTTTTACCCATCTTTTTAATTGGGTTGTCTTTGTAGTTGAATTCTAAGAGTTATTTATTTTTCCTGACCAAGTTCCTTATCAGATGTATCATTTGCACATATTTTCTCACATTCCGTGAGCTGTCTTTTTTCACGTTCTTTGTGGAGTCCTTTGAACCACAAAGGTTTTTAATTTTGATGGCATCAAAATTGTCTATTTTTTATTTTACTGCCTGTGTTCTTTGGTGTTATATCTAAGAAACCATTGCCTAATCCATGGTTTTGAAGATTTATACCTGTTTTCTTCTAAGAGTTTAATAATTATAGTTCTTACATTTAAGTCTTTGATCCATTTAAGTTAATTTTTTATAGAAAATGTAAGGTAAAGGTCCAACTTCTTTCTTTTCCACGTGGATATTCAGTTGTTCCTGCAGTATCTGTTGGAAATACTATTCTTTTCCCCACTGGATTACGTTGGCACCCTTGTTAAAATGAATTGACCCTTAAATTAAGAGTTTATATCTGGCCTCCATTCTATTCCACTGATCTATATATCTATCTTGATGCAAGCAGCACACTGTCTTGATTAATGCAATTTGTAGTAAGTTATGAAATCAGGAAGTGTGATTCCCCAACTTTGTTCTTTGTCTGGATTGTTTGGTTTTTCTAGGTCCATTCAATTTCCATATTAATTTTAGAATCAGTTTGTCAAGTTCTGCCAAAAAAAAAAAAATACAGCTAACTTAGAGATTGATTTGAAACTTCAGATGAGTTTGGATAGTGTTGCCATTTTAACAGTACTTAAAAGCCTTGAATCAGTAAGTCTCTCTGCCAAGGGGCTCTGTGTGCATGTTGGGGAATGCCTTCAACACTCCATCAGTTTACATCTCTGCCTTAGCCTTTACTTCCTTCTTGCGCAGGGTCTCAAAGTCACCCAGATGCGAGGGATTAAGGATGTCTCAGGTGTTTCCTGGGTATCAAGTGCACAGCCTTGCACATGCATGTGGTTTTCTTTTAGATTCCTAGAATGAATAAGTAAAAGCTTTTCAAACCCCCCACCCCCATGGACTTCTCCTTCTCCAACTTTTCTGTTTAAGGATTTTGATTAGCCTCTTGTTTGCCACACTGTTATCTCTGCCTCAAGTATCTGCAATTTTAAACAATTGCTGCTCATCATTTTTGGAAAATTCCCCAGGGGAACCAGCTATTCCCACTGAGGAGGCTCGGTGTCAGGTCAAATAAAGACAAGTCCTGTGATTGAATGTCTCCAGGGAGCTGCCATAAAGCTAAATAATGATATTTTGTGTGAATAGGGCTTTGGGGGAAGTTCAAATCCATTCTTGCCTCTCCAGTAGATGCTAGCCTGCTGGTTTTCATGGCTACTGTGATTTTGAGGCTTTTGGACTTCAAGGCTACTGCAGAGCTGGGGAGAGGGGGATGGGAATAGGCAAGTTAAAATGCAACAAAACTTACTGTTCTTATCAAGATTCTGTCATTTTTGTTGGACATGTCTCAGATTGCTTCAGGCATCTGGCTAATTTCCAGAGTTCTGAAATAGTTGATTTTGAGAATTTTTGTCAGTATTCTCATTGCTTTTATGAAAGAGTGGACTTTTGGATATCCTTACTGCCATCTGGAAGTGCTTTTCTCCATGGCTACTTTTTCTAGTTTTGTTTTTTATCTTTCTATTAAAATTTCAATGATTACTTAAGCTCGTATAAAACTATCTCTTTGCAGCAACTCCTCTCTTCAACTGTAATTTGCCACTTTTAATCTGCAAATCAAAAAACCAAGCATGTTAGAATTATAGTTAACGCATGCAAAAATTTACCATGATGTCAGGGTGTGTTCTAGATCAGGGGGCTAGAAAATTACATCGTACAGGCCAAACCCCCAGCCCACCACTTGTTTTTTTATAATGGCTTGCAATGGCAAAGCAGTTGAATTTGCGGTGACAGTATATCTGTGCTAAATGAATGAAATATACATTGACAGTATCAGATTAGGCACTTACCGCAGTATTCCTAATTCAAAAGCACTTGTTACAACAGTTAGAAAAATTTAAAAGACTATCTCATCATAACAGAATTTGCAAACAAAGTTTGTTTATAAGTGGCTCATTTGGTAGCCAAGCAAGGGAAGTCATTTTCTGATGGTGAGTCCATTATATTGTATTTGATTGCAGCAGTCAACAAATGTGTCCAGAGAAAATGAAATTGTTTACTACCATTAATCTTTCAGCAAAAATGGTTGCTTGAATAGTTGACATTAGAAGCCATATCAGTAGTCATTTAAAAAATAAGGCAAATGATTTTGAGTGGCTTCCCTTAGCTCATTATGAGTCGATAAATGTCACTGATACTGTTTAATTGTTGTTTATTAAAGAAGCCAATGCTGAATTTGAAGTAACTGAAACATTAGCCTCTGTGAATGGTCTGCATGGCACAATTACCACGTGAAAATATATTCAGAGAAGGTGAGACAACAGTAATTCATTACAGTATGAAGTAGACTCTACTAAGATGTATTACAACTGATAGTGGTAAAAATATATGTGGAGCAGAAATTCATAGGCAAATTTACAAAACTTGTGAAATGCAAGGTGTGTACCGACTATGTATATTCATTATATGTATGAATATAATGTATGTGTTTTTCATCAGCTGGTATCTTGTGGAAAATATTTTAATTTATCCTGAGTTATTGGGCCAATAGCATCAGCAGTGAATTTCATTTGCTCTTATGGACTTCACCATTGTTATTTCTGTGAATTTTTTCAGAAATAGAAGCTGAATATCCTGACTTGCCCTATGGCAAAGCCATCTAAGACCTTAGCAGTGGTAAAGATTTATTGTCATTTTTTGAACTCTGGGTCAGGACTGAAATTTTTCTGAATGAGATCTGCCCTTGATCACTTACTGAACACTAAATGGCTTCAAAACTTGGCATTCACTGAAGGTTTGACTGTTTTCCTTAAAGAAATCAGCATAAAATTAAAAGACAAAACAGCTTATATATGAAACTCATTTTATGATAAAGTCACTAAAATGACAATTATTGTTCTTTGAATCACAACTAATGTCATGCTCTTTTATACATTTCCCATGATGTCAGAAGTTAAAACAAAAGGTGTGATCACTATTTCCATACATATTTCCAGTGGATGTATTTTCTGATCTCAGTTCCAGTAGTGTCTGTTTGTTTGTTTGTTTGGACTCTGATGCAAGTGCAAGGGAAATTTCTGTATTTTAAGTTCATTTAGCTGTTCAGTTGAGGAGTTTCCACCTATCCTTCCATTGCAAGTGGTTAATCTGCCGTATAATGACATGCTAAAGGCAGATATTGAGAGAAGGGTCTAATAATGTCTTCTAAGGGATGAATATCCTCAACTAGAATCATACGTTCATGGAGCACTATCAGTATTTGGCAGTACCTACCTATCTGTGTGAAAAAACATTTCCAAAGATGATAAATCTTTGAATTAAATCTCATTAACATTAACATGTGAACATTTGCAATTGAGTTTGATGATAAGAACACTAACTTTGAATGCCAGTTTAGCAAAATACCTTTGAAATTAGCTCTGTAATACAAAAATATATTTATTATGATGATTATTATATTTTGAACATCATCAATGAGAAATTGTGAAAATTTATTTTCGGTCTTGTTATATATCTACATAATATCAGTTTTGTGTCTTGGCCAGCAAGCTTAACATGTTTACTACCTGGCCCTTCACAGAAAAAAATTTTTGATCCTGTTCTAGATAGTTAGGTTGACCAGTATCACATCACATGTCTGGAAATAATAGGCAGAGGTTAAGTTCGCAAAGGCATTAATTCTCATCCCAAACTCTTACTAAAATTTTGAGTTTAGATTAAAAGGGTGTTGAACAGCTTGGAAAAATAGAGGTGAATAAAGAGTGCCATGAAGTGCAACGGACTCCTTAATTATATAATCTTAGTTTCCCATTGAAACTAAAAAAATAATGTAGACGATAAAAGAATCAAAGAGTTGAATAAAATCAAGACATCTGAAATTTGTTGTGGTTTTGTTAGCCTTTTGCCCTAGAATCCTGAGTAAAAGAGAATGGGTTCCTGGCAGATGGTCAAATTGAAGAGGTTGAGAGAAGATTTCACAAAACGTGTAGTTTTTTTACTTTCACGGAGTGATGAGAGCTCATGCATAACTTAGAATCTTTTTCCATGGATATTTTGATAGGGAAGAGAAAGAAATTATAAGAAAGAATTTGCATTCTTGCAAAACAGTCCAGAAATGACCAACCGGGAAGTTAAATATTATTTATATTTGTGTTAAGTATCCGTATAATTCTAGACAGATGCCAGTTTACTCTAGGTTGTAAAAGCCAGAGCTTCTTAGCTGAAAACCTTGACAATGCATTATTCTGAGTCATCCATTTGGTCTGCAAGGGCAGTGGAGCCCTCTTCATGCATGCACTTCTGCCTGCTGGGTGACTAGTGGTGGACCATGGGGTGATCTTGTTTGTGCTGTGAGACGTAGCAAGAAAGATGCAAGTCACAGCTCACTTATCAGCATACGCCATGTTTCCATGGGACAGGAGACATTTATGTGTGTGTATGTTTCGTGGTGATTTTTAAATTATAGGAAGGTTCCCAGAAAGTTTGTAGAAACTCTCTCTCTCACTCTCTCTCTGTCTCCCTTTCTCCCTCTCTCCCTCCTATAAATGGCTGCACCTAAGTAGACAATTTTGGGAAGGCAATGCATGACTCCCCAAAGTTTCCTTCTGGACCTTAGGCAATAGGGGGAAGTGGTGGGGCATCCAGATGGTGTTTGTTTTTTTTTTAACATCTTTATTAGAGTATAATTGCTTTACAATGGTGTGTTAGTTTCTGCTGTATAACAAAGTGAATCAGCTATACATATACATATATCCCCATATCTCTTCCCTCTTGAATCTCCTTCCCTCCCACCCTCCCCATCCCATCCCTCTAGGTGGTCACAAAGCACCGAGCTGATCTCCCTGTGCTATGCGGCTGCTTCCCACTAGCTATCTATTTTACATCTGGTAGTGTATATATGTCCATGACACTCTCTTACCCTGTCACATCTCACCCCACCCCCTCCCCATATCCTCAAGTCCATTCTCTAGTAGGTCTGTGTCTTTATTCCCGTCTTGCCACTAGGTTCTTCATGGCCTTTTTTTTTTTTTTTCCCTTAGATTCCGTATATATGTGTTAGCATACTGTATTTGTTTTTCTCTTTCTGACTTACTTCACTCTGTATGACAGACTCTAGGTCCATCCACCTCACTACAAATGACTCCATTTCGTTTCTTTTTATGGCTGAGTAATATTCCATTGTATATATGTGCCACATCTTCTTTATCTATTCATCTGTCGATGGACACTTCGGTTGCTTCCATGTCCTGGCTATTGTAAATAGAGCTGCAGTGAACATTGTGGTACGTGACTCTTTATGAATTATGGTTTTCTCAGGGTATGCCCAGTAGTGGGATTGCTGGGTCGTATGGTAGTTCTATTTGTAGTTTTTTAAGGAACCTCCATACTGTTCTCCATAGTGGCTGTATCAATTTACATTCCCACCAACAGTGCAGGAGGGGTCCCTTTTCTCCACACCCTCTCCAGCATTTATTGTTTGTAGATGTTTTGATGGTGGCCACTGTGACTGGTGTGAGGTGATAGCTCATTCCCGATGGTTTCTCGATGCAACAGACCTCAGCTTCAGGAAATCCAGAAATGAACGTCACCTATGTAGTCACACGTGAGAAAAGTCAAGTACTTGATGTGCTGCGGAAACTTAATCTCAGAGGCGAACAAGGCAGTGTGGGCATCCTCCTCCTTTCCCATCGTTCTCATTCATCTTTAATGTAAAGACCTAAAACACAGGGGCCACCTCGGTAACAGTGCTCGAGACCTTCCTTCCCTCTCACCCTGTGACTCCTGTCTCCCACCTAAAAACCCCGACTCTGACCTTTCACCCCTACAAACAGCCCAACTTTGATCACTTCTTCTTGTTAAAGAACACTAACCATAACCATTTCCCTCCCACCAGAGACCACTAATTCTAACTTTTCACCTTCAATCGAGGCAGGCCACTTTTAAAAAATAGCCATCTTGTAACACATAGCGGGGGAGGAGGGGTCCGTGTCACAACTGATTCCACGTGGCGTCCATCTCCATTCTCTCCGGTGCTGCTTGACAGGTCACGGGTGCTAAGGACAATGCTATAGCACCCAGAATGCCTTTATTCCGTAGGCTTCCCTCCAGAGATGGCTTCCAGATGTGGGGAAGTTTTTAAAGTCTGTGGTCCTCGACACATCATTAGGTCCTTCCAATGTTTCCAAAAATCTGTAATCACCAGCATGCTAATAATTTGTCTCCATTTTGACCTTCAGCCCCTGGGATTTCAGAGAAACTAAGGAATGTGGATAAGAAGACTTCACAAATAACACCCTTTTTCTAGAAAAAAAAAATCCATTAGTATTCACGTGTCCTGGAATTATGTCCTCTACACAGTTTGTGTACGTTTCAGTTTGATGCCTTTCCCTCTCTTTCTCTTTCTGTCACACACACTCACGCACACCCACACCTGTAACATTTTGATGGATGCTCTTTTTTCCACTCCTAATGTCTTTGGTGGGGGGTATTATTACTAGTAATTGTCAAGGCCAAGCCTCTCACCCCCACTGCATAAGGAAAGCATTTTTGTCACCCTAATCTCTGACCCAGCCTCAATCCCTTAAAACCTTAGAAAGTATATCACTACAATGAAAAATGAACTGGTTTTCAGATATTTCAAATTCCTATCTCCCACTTCCGTTACCTCCCCACAAAAAGTAATAGTCTTTTGCCTGAAATTTGCATTTGTCTCATGTAATGTGTTTTTTAAGATCAAAAGTATCGGAATAACTGACTTAATCGTTCAGCTCCTAGTTCATTGAACAGGGAAGATTGTATCCCAAACTGTCTAAGGGAGGAAAATATTTTTCATTCAGATCAACTTCTGTGTTTACTGTGTCGTTTGATATTTAGAGAGTGTTGGAAAGGGCACCTGAAAATACAACCTCATGGTGAAAAGATTGGCTGAGGAAATCGGTCCCAGGAGAGGTGAGGCTTGCCCTGCGCCCTGGCCTCCCCTGCCCAGGAAACAAACTCCAGCCTTTATTAAAGTAGCTGCTGCTCCGGTATTGTCTCATTTGTCCTCACGTTGTAGGAAATCCCAAATGCAATATCCATAAAATATCAATATAAAGGGATTTAAATGAGGGTCCATCTGGGGAATGGGTGAGGAAGAGGAAATTGTCCTTTTTTATCTCTCTCCTCCATCTCCCGTCTGGTAACAATTTTAAGTTCTCAGATGCCTACATGAATGCTTTCACAGAATACGCTCTGCAGAGAATCTGTCAGTTTACACTCATCAGAAATAAAGCAAAACTTAGCAGAGAACCCGTCACGTGTGAGCTCAGATGTGGGTTTATCTAATGGAAACACCCTCCCCTTCTTGCCTTAACCTGGGCCGGGGCCATTCTGACCTCGGGTCTAACTTCTAAGGCAAGAGGGTGGAAAAAATGTCTTTGCGGAGATTTCAGATGGTAAACATGGAAAACAGAGGGCATGGGCTTGATAGACTCCATCTGGAAAGCAGCATGTAAAGGCCAACAGAGCGCCCTACTCACAGCTGATGTGGTTTACGCTAGAACACAGTTTACATTCTCCTGTGTAGACTGAAATAAGATTACACTGAATACAGTGATGTCCTGAAGTTTAACACCTCTCTTTTTTAAAATACCATTTTCAGATTTTTAAAAAATCATACCAACACTCTTTACCACTAAAGTCAATAATTCCTCAATAATTTAGGGAAGATTTTGTATATGCCAGGAATTAGGAGACAGGAACAAGCCGGAATTTGGAAGATACAATTTACTGGAACCTTCTTGTCGTAAAACCTCCAGGGCTCCAGCCATCCAACTGTCTTTCCTTCCACTGAACATCAGCCAGAATTACCTATAAACATAGAGGTATGGAAAGTGTTCTGGGCATAGCGTTTCAAGGCTTTATTCTTCCTTCCCCCTTCTTCCTCTCTCTCTAGGAGCTTTTCAGATTATCAGGGAAAAGTATCCCCATTCTGGCCATCGAGTGACCAGTGTTAGTACTGAAGTCTCTTGTCCAGAACACCAGAGTCTTAAGCCAACCAGCAGAGTCGGTTGCCCTAGCTGCCCCACAATGGTTTTCTCTTTTTTTATTATTAATTTTTATTGGAGTATAGTTGATTTACAATGTTGTGTTAGTTTCTGCTGTACAGCAAAATGAATCAATTATACATATACATATATCCACTCTTTTTTAGATTCTGTTCCCATATAGGCCATTTACAGAGTATTGAGTAGAGTTCCTGTGCTATACAGTAGGTTCTTTTTTTTTTTTTAATTTTTATTTATTTATTTATTTTATTATTTTTAGCTGTGTTGGGTCTTCGTTTCTGTGCAAGGGCTTTTCTCTAGTTGTGGCAAGCGGGGGCCACTCTCCGTCGCGGTGCGTGGGCCTCTCACTATCGCGGCCTCTCCTGTTGCGGAGCACAGGCTCCAGACGCGCAGGCTCAGTAGTTGTGGCTCACGGGCCCAGTTGCTCCGCGGCATGTGGGATCCTCCCAGACCAGGGCTTGAACCCGTGTCCCCTGCATTAGCAGGCAGACCCTCAACCACTGCGCCACCAGGGAAGCCCACAGTAGGTTCTTATTAGTTATCTATGTTTTATATATAGTAGTGTGTATATGTCAATCCCAATCTCCCAGTTTATCCCTCCCACCCCTGGGTTTCTTATTCCCCTCCTTCCCTAAGGTTTCCCACATGACTACCAAGAGGGCTTGGAGCTTTGGAGATAACCAGCCTGTTGTCAACGTATGTCACGCCCCGTGAGATCTTGTGGCAGGCTTTCTCACTTTTTACCCGGTAAAGGAGTCTCAGCAGGGAGATCTGGTCCAGCTGGGGGCGGGAGGCGCAGAGTCTGGTGCTCCGTTTCCCCTTCTCGTCAAAAAGGACGTGATCACAGAGCCCTTTCTAACAGGGAAAGTGAGTTGTGCCCGTCACCTTCCTGAGCTCCTTCCCCGGTTGCTTGGTCCTGAGGCTTCTCAGCGCTCACAGGAGCCCTTTTCCACTTGCCCGTGCCCAGGTTCCTAGGCGAATGGGCTGCAAAAAGTGATCCACATTTTTATGCCTTAAGTTTCCCTCCAAAGTAAAAATAATGCTTTGGAATGAGTAAGCGGCATCCAGGTGAAACCCAGGAAAATGAAATCATAATATGACCATGAAGACTCATATTCTGAAGTTTGACTACAGCGTGTGTGTATGTGTATAGAGGTGTGTGTATATGTGTGTAAGTCTGAGAGAGAGGTGGGGGGAAGCAGAGATTATACAGCGTGCCCTCACATTCCTAAATTTTAGGTGATTTCCTCTTTCCCAGAACACGAAAGGTGGTAGTCAGAATTGACGATAAATGACTATTTCCAGGTTAAGTGTGAACTGCATAGCCTTGTCACTACCTGTGCCAAAGTCCCTGGGGAGAAGGCAGCTGTAGCCTGCAAGATACAGAATCCTCAGCAGCACCAAAGGCATCCTGGGACTGAGAACTTTCCCTCCGTTTTTGGTGGGAACTTGATGGCTGCTTTCAAGAGGCAGTGGCAAGAGATTTTTCCAAAGACTGAACCAAGAAGGGCCCTGAAACTCCTGGAAACAGGCACACATCCCTCCTCTCCTCCCCAGCACTCAGCCAAGGGACTTGTCCTTCTCCCTGTGCTAAGACTTGATGAAACATATTGTTTTTATTCAACTCAAGTCTTGAGCAAAAAATATATTGTTCTGCATCCAGGCCAGAAAACTCTCTCCTAAGAATTTACAGGCCACCTGTGGAGTTTTAAAGAGGTTTCAGATGGAATGGTCACACGCCAGGATTTCCTAACACATCCAAAAACGAGACCTGCAAAGACAAAAAAAAGGAACTGTAGGTGCTTTTTGAGCTTTCTAATAGATATTGTGAAAGGGAGGATCTCATCCATTGGTGGATCATTTTCAAGAATAATCTGAGTCAAGTCTGTTTGTTGGAGGAAATAAGGAAGCAGACTTACACTCTAGGAAATCACGCTTCCTGACCTGGCACTGAAACCTACCCCCCACCTTCTTTTTTTTTTTTAATTTATTTTATTTATTTTTGGCTGTGTTGGGTCTTCGTTTCTGTGTGAGGGCTTCCTCTAGTTGTGGCAAGCGGGGGCCACTCTTCATCGCGGTGCGCGGACCTCTCACTATCGCGGCCTCTCTTGTTGCGGAGCACAGGCTCCAGACGCGCAGGCTCAGTAGTTGTGGCTCATGGGCTCTAGGTGCGTGGGCTTCAGTAGTTGTGGCACATGGCCTCAGTAGTTGTGGCTCGCGGGCTTAGTTGCTCCGTGGCATGTGGGATCTTCCCAGGGCTCAAGCCCGTGTCCCCTGCATTGGCAGGCAGATTCCTAACCACTGCGCCACCAGGGAAGCCCCCCCCACCTTCTTAATGGAGGTGTCCCTGCATGGCTGGATCTCTGTCTCATCAGGTGCCACCACTGGAAACAAAAGGCACACGGTGCTTCATTTGTATTTTCCTTTAACTGATAGGATTCATACAAGATAAGTTGCTATGGGCACAGGAGGAATAGAAGTTCTCTTCAGAATGGTTCCAGAAAGCAGAGAGGAAAGGAGCCTGCCTTCCTTAGCTGGGCTATGTCCAAGCTTGTGCTCACAAGACATTTGCTTCATGAATGTCAAAGCAGACTGAAGAAGGCAGTTGTCAGCAAAGAGAGCTGGCGGCTTCCTTCACATATGGCTCTGCACATCCACAGGTCCTCACCCAGCACACTCAGCCTATCGGCTTCCAAAGGTGGAAGGCAAGACCTGACTGAGGACATTTCAAGGTCCGTTACCACCTCGGTTCTCCCAGGGAAGGTACCACACTTTGCTCGGACAGTAAGAAGCCTATCTTGTGACCAGTGAACCAACCCCACCATCACCCCAACCATGTCCTGCCGAGGGCACTCTCTGATAACTCCCACCTTATTTCTCCCAGGCTGTCTTATACAGAAAGACCCCCTCACCCAAGAGGGTTCTCCCTGTGGTCAAGATGTGGCTTTTCTTCTTTGCCCTGAATGACCTGGGTGGTGCCCTGCGGCTACCTTTCCCTCCAGTAGAGTCAGCCTTTATGATACAATCCTTGTTTCCAAGTTCTAAGACTGCTAGTACTGCACATTCTCATAGATGATTTATTAGTCTCTCTAGGGAAGTATATTTCTGAAAGGATCATGTCATTTGCAAGGCATATGGCAGAAGGGAGCTTTAGTTAAGGGATGGTGAACTGAATCGCATCAGGTTTTGCTTTAGCAAGGACACTGGATGGATGCCTTTATGATGAAGTGGGTCTCCTCCAGCCTTTTCTTTAATGCAGGTCTCCAGCAGGTGTTTCCTCTAAGGCATATCTGTTTTCCATAACATCAGAATGAAGAAAGATGTTTTCTGTGACATCTTGGCTACATAGATCATGCTTTTTATTATGATAGAAAAGTGTACAGTGATTTATTTGCTACTCTGAGTCAAGTTAAATGTGCTTGGGAGAAGATCATCTTCCATCTGCCAAAAGGGCCTTTCATTTCCAGACCAAGGACTCTTTATTCATTATGCGGGGTGGGCGTGGGGAAAGGAAGCATTAGAAGAAGTGGCAAAAAAGCTGAAGAAAGTGACCAGAAGAAAAGTAGGGGCAGTTATTGTAGACATGGGTGCTGAGGGCAGAGCAGGAAGCCACCTCCTGAAGGTAGCTTGGGTATATTATATCAACACCTGAGGGACTGTGTCTAGGAAACTACACATGGAGAGAAACAAGCTGCTATGAATGAGTAATACAGCAATTCTCCAAATCCTGATAAAAATCAAAACCAGACTAGGGTCTTGGTGTGCTCCCCTTAACAAGCTTGGCATAAAGCCATCACCGTGGTCCTGTCTAGCCATCACCATTAAGAGAGCCTGTGTGGCTTTTAGGATGCTGAGTTGGGACTCATGACTTATGGATATTTAAACCACCAAAAGCTGTTAATTTGAATTAACAAGATAACTCATTTTGGTCAAGCTGACCTTGAGTCTTAACTTTACAACATCTTCTGCCTAGGTAGATGACTAGAATCCACTAACTTTGTAGGTAGGTCTCAAATGGAGAGGAAAATAAAGGATTGCACCTAGTCCTTGGCTGATCTCATTAGCAATTAGCCTCTCTACTTTTCTAAACCCTTCTCCAGTGCCTCAAGTCCCCCACCCCAGCTTCTCTGTCTGGGTCCTCTCTCTATCCCATTAGTTTAGGTCTGATGTCGATCTAAGTTTAAGTTCCTTTGTCTGAAAAAGTATGACTTCAGATAGTAGTTTAGAAACTAACCTGGTTAAAGAGAGCAAAATACTTACATTGGATCTGTCTTTGAACCAGGTGTTGAATAACAAGCTGTATTAATTCACAGGGAAAACCCCTAACCCTTCAGCACAAAGAACAATAGGTCATATTAGTCCCAGGATGTATAGTAAAATCTCACAGGAGAATGCTGTCATAAGCTACTGGTTACCGGGACTGAACCTATAGTGTGACATAGTACAGTACATCGGAAAAGGCATTTCAAGGCATAGTAACAGATATTTTTAAGTAGTAAGTACCTAAGTAAATAGTAAAAGTTTTTGTGATCCAAGAAGTGTGTGAAAAACACTGGATTATACAAATTTTAAAGGATATCTCTTTTGCAAGACTTTTCAGAACTTTTCATATGCTAAGCTGTGGGGTGAATTTCAAAGAGGGGATACTTTTCTAAAAATTTATTTGCTTACAGAAATCATTTCCTCGGGACTTCTCCAGCTGCTAATGTTATGGAACGTGCATTTTGGAAAAGGTATTTGTATTAGGATAGGGCAGACTACTGCTGTGGGAACAACCGTGAAATCTCAGTGGCTTAGTGCAACAACGGTGTCTTTCGTGTTCATGTTACATGCCCAGCGCAGGTCAAGGAGGCAGGGACTCGGCTCCACATAGTCACTCATGTACTCAGGCTGGCCATTTCTGCAGCAGGTTAGGAGGGAGCCTGAAGAATCACATGAGGGCTTCTCCCTACATCAGCCATCACTTCTCACATGTCATTGGCCAGAATGAATCATGTGGCCCCACGTAACCCCTCCATCTGCTAAGGCAGGAAAGGAAAATTGGACATTGTGAGCACCAGTAATCTCAACCTCAGCATTATATTCAAGTGTCAGCTTTACAGTCTGTTAGCTCTTTGACTTTTATCCATAAACTAAGGGGTGTCCTTTAAAGTCTCTGAAAGAGACAGAAATGCTCAGCAGATATTTCAGATGCTTCCCACATTCCTCAGCCCTGTAAAGTCAGCAGGAGCCATGTGACTCATTCTGGCCAGTGAAATGTGAGCAATGTGACTGGTTCTGGCCAATTAAATGTGAGCCATATGACTCGTTCTGGCCAATGAAATGTGAGGTGCAATGACTTGTCGATTTGGGCCAAGGCAGTTAAATGCCTGGGCTCATCTCTCTCTCTTCTCTTGCCTTAATGACCAAGGAGGATGCATGTTCCAAGGGGTGTACCCTTAAGATGGTAGAGCCTCTGTCCCCCTAAGACTCTGAATGGCTGTGTAGAGCAGAGACACCTGTTCACCTCAGTAAAATACATAGTGTGGGTGAGAAATAACCTGTGTTGGGTTAAGCTCTTGGGATTTGAGGTTGTTTCTGCAGTCAATGCCTGGATTCTCTCGACTTGAACAGGTCCTTTCTAACCCAAACCTCTCTGTGATTCTTGAAGGGTTTCCTTTCTCCTCTCACAAGCACATATATATTCCTTGGGATGGGAGTGGGATTTTTCAAAAGCTCCTCCAACCCTTTTGGTCATTGAATACATGACATGACAAGCATTGTGCCTGATGGCAATGTAGGGTGATCACATGGAAGGCTTTGCCGAGACTTAGACCAAGGTTTGAGCAAATTTTAGTCAAATGAAGGCCGGTGATGGAAGCTGTAAAGGATGCAAAATGTATTTAATAAGTAAGGATGTTTCAAAAGAGACCCATAAGAAAAGGTATGGAAAGGAGACAAGAGGAAAACAGGTTCAGGAGAGAGGTATACCACTCATGATTCGATCTCACAGCCTTTTAAATTCTGTATTCAGGTGCGCAAAACACCTCTCGTGATTTCTCCCAAGCAGCAGTAGCATCAGAACGGTAGCAAAATTAAGAGCAGAAGTGACCACCCTCAAGGCAGTTAATCTAAGTTAAAAAGAGACACTGGTGTGTCTGTTAAACATATACACACAGATGTGCACGCACACATACACATACACACAATTCTTGATGGCTTTTGCCCAAAGTGCTTAGTATGTCCTCAGCTGTGAAGACATTCAGCCCTTGGTGTCCTTCAGACATGCATCTTTATTCGGGGGTCTCATAGACCCGAGGTCATTTTCCTTATGTTATTCTTCACTTTGGGCTTGAGGCTCCAATGAGTTTGACGTCATGCTTTGTTACACCAGAGCCCCAAGTGTTCCCAGGCTAACTCTCCATTCTCCGTATCTAGGGCTTTGCTATACGAAATGGAGCGAGAGTCTGACCGCCTTGATAGCAGTGGCATGTTTCATTGGTGCAAAGCCACCCCTTTGGACAAAATGATTCTGGTAGGTGATCTTGTACCAAATCTCAGGTAAAATAAAGCTCCTTTTAGGGTAGATGATGTCCTTCCACTAGTCATAAGCACCTGCCCTTTCTCTTTGTAAACTGTGAATTTTGAAGGAAAAACATACCCCATGAGCCATGTGAATGTACGCAGAATAACAGATGTGGCATTTGACAAGGACCAGGTGGGTAATATGATGCCGGGATTTAAAATAAGTAGATCAGATTCTTCAACTACTTTTCCCCTCCTTTAATAGTTTAGCTGAGTCAGTTATTCAGAATAATGTTCTCCTGAAACTTTGCTGTTTTGCTAGTAAATCTAATTGATTTAAACGCACCAGGGGAACAGACTATTTACAAGAACTCTGTGGTCTTTCTTTTCTTTAATTAAATAAAAATTCCCTTAATTAGTTTTTAAAGTTTGGATTTTCTATAGTATTTTTTCTTAAAGGTGGCTATACTTAAACACATTAGCAAAGGATGTGTCTCCAAAATGCTCAGTCCTCCCACCCCACACAGCATGAGGGAATCCTTATAGGTGTTAGAATTCTGTCCTTGTCTCTGTCCTCTTAAGGAGACAAACTAATTCAGCTCACTGAAATGCCAGCAACCAAGATGCAAAAGCTTTGCATATTATCCCAGGCTCTGATACCTGCATTCTGGATCCCCATCTATTCTCATTTTCCAGAGTTGGAAACTCAAGGATAATCTCAGTGGTTTACCTTGCTTGCAAGCAGTAGCTGGTAAATTTAAGTAATAAAAGAGGAGTTTTTTAGTTAAAAATAAACTAATAAAAGATGTTTGCATGTGTAAGAACCCTATATAATGTGTTCAACTGTGACTAATTGATAATTTTATATTTTTCTTGCTTTCCAAAAGTAGTTTAGTTCACTTTTTTCTGTTAAACACACACACACACACACACACACACACACACACAATTTTGTAGCTCAGTGCCAATGTCCTGACAGAATATGTTCCAAATTTTGTAGAAAGCATGATCAATCATTTGATCAGAAGTACAAAATTGTCAGAGCTGTCATATCAACTGGAAAACTGTTAGGGCTGCTGAAACTCCCCATTTTAGCAAGTATGTCTTATTCTAAATGAAACAAAATAAACATCCGTTGATCAGGAAGGCAAACATGTTTCCAGTGGGAGGGAAATCTTTAGAAAGGTTGGGAGGGGGTTGCAGATGGAAGCATCCAAGAGACCAAGAGATGGCAATAGCAGACATTTTCTTATACCCTATTTACTGAGCCCGCAGACAGGTTGCTGTGATAGAGCAACTCTATGTGGAATATAGTTCAGAACACCAGCTGAGTCTTCTGATAAATTTAGAAGGGCTTCTAGTTTAAGAAATCCTAAGAGTTTTGAAACTGTGACTGTAGAGGAGAAATGTCCCGATTACAAAATTTGGGCCAACTTTGAACTTGGTTTGGTTTGCAGAAAAGTCAAATGGAAGTTGTCGATTTGTTACTTGGAGCACATAGTGCATCCTCCCCCTCCCCCCAAAAGCCACCACCTTTCTCAATTGGGAGACAGTTTTGTGCTGCAGTTCCTTGGAGAAACTGCCTCTCTAGCTGTGCGCATTAATTGCACTCTGCCATGTATCTCGTTCCTAATTGTTTAGGTCTACTTAGAAGAGCAATTTCTGGACTTCAGGCCTGTTACATTAAATACTGTTGGAGGCTTCATTATTCAAGTTAAAACTAACCGAATTAGCCAGAGACAATTATTCAATAGATTTGGTTAAGATTCATATCACTCTCTAGAAAGGCTCTCCAGACAAGTAGCTTCGTTTCCCACCCCCCCCCCCCGCCACCCCCGCACAGGGCCATTCCCTTTGGAATTTCCCAGTCTATGCTAATTGGACAAACTATGCTATTTCCCAGTCTATGCTAATTGGACAAACTCTAATTGTTGAGATGTCAGGTGTGACTTATTTATCCTGTTAGATTTCAACAGCCCCTGTTTCGTAGAAGCTTGTCCTTTAACCCAGCAAAAAACTGGCATAAGGATGAATGATAAATCTCTTTGAAATATCCTGAATCTTCGTGTGTTTGGGAAGGTAGAACACACTCAAACAGGAAGTGCTTGTAAATATATTTAACAAGTTCTCTACCAGCTTCCAAGGGTCCTCCTCTGAAAATCTAGGGATTCAGTGAGATTCAGATTTGATTAAATAGTTATTGAACAACAGTTAAGGAGCCGAGCGCTGAACTTTCAATATATTATTTAATTTCCACAACAGAATTAACTTTTATTTATTTTTAAACCATTTAAACAAAGAAATTAGGGGTCAGTGAGGTTAACTAGTTTGTTTATGGTCATACACTCATGACTACCAGAGTACAAAATCAGTGCTTATTCTACCTATCCCAGCACTGGGAGAGTAAGACATCGACTCATTCCCTGAAATCAATCACAGAGACTTAAAATAAGTTTCCTACAGGAATATCATTCCTTTCTCTAAATGCTACATTTATTGTTTTTAAGAGTCTCTATGAATGTGGGGAAACCTAATCTAAATATCCGTCATGTATATTATTTTGTCTTCAACTTAAAAGTATAGGGGAGATGTTAAAAATTGGCCATGCTGATAAGAGTACGAGACATATTGAAATGTTTGGGATCAAATGGAACTTTTGTAACCTTCACATTTATTTTGTGCACTTTTCATGATAAATTTTCTCAACTCTGGAATCTATTGAATCTGGGCAGTATAGTAGGTGGGGCCATATGAAATTGCCAATATTCAACCATTTTTGACCCAGAAAAAAGGCAATTTCATATGGTTCAAGCTAATATGTGTATTTCATATGTATGAAAATCCACTGAAAACTGCAGCATGTTGTACAGCTTGGGGTTTTTCAGGACTCACTAGAAGACAAGTTTAGCAATGGGATTTGGAATGTTTTAGTTTTTCAGTGAGTCGTACTATAGCACATACAAGGCTAAAAACATGTAATGAAAATGAGAGCTGTTTTCCCCATTTGGTTCAATGATTTCACGATTTCAATGATGCCGATCTGAGAGTGCACTGAGGCACTCCAGGCTAATAGAGAACTGGAAAAAGCGAAATAAGAAGGAACTCCTGGAAAAGATACATAGCTTAATTGTCCCATAGTGGATAAGTTCCATGTTTTTTATGAGTAATTTGCAAAATCCGATCATCCTTATGAAAGTGCTAGTGTGAATGTAAAGACCTAGAAGAGTTGGGATGTGGGGAAGGAGCCCTCTTTAAGGGACTCTCATCTTGTTTCTAAAAATGACCAGACTCTGGCCTGCTTATGCTTAGAAACGAACTGAGAAGTCAAAACATGAGTTTCGGAACCACATTGTGGCGTGTGTCTTTGGAGATGCCCACTCAACACTCATGGGGCTTCGGAATTTTGTAATGCCGTTGAGAGCTAGCAGCTATACCCGTCAGGAGCTGAAGGACATTGTGTTCGTTGGGTCTCTGGATTACCTGCAGAGAGAATGGCGATTTCTCCAGAATTTCCCCCAGATATACATTCTGCCTGTAAGTGTCACAGTAAGGGATAGTGAATATTTATAATGATAATAATACTAACAGTACTAGGATTAATAATGATACTAATAATAAATCAGTAATAGCTTGCAGTTATACAGTGCTTACTGGTACCAGAAACTGTTCTACGCATTTTGCACGTATTAACTCATTTAACCCTCCAAATAACCCCATGGTATAAATTTTAAAGACGCTGAACTTCAGGCACAGAGAGAGTAAGCAACCCGTCCAAGTTTACACAGCAGGTAAGTAGCAGGACTAGGGTTTAAATCCACACATATTTCATGTTTTATGTCACTAACCATGTTTATGGTCTTTATGTAATAGAGTTTCTTTGCATTTCTAAGTCCGATTCTGACCCATTGGCTAAGCCTAAGCCGATACCAGCCAGCCTTTGTGCTCTAACTTTCTCATCTTTTCTGGAGACTCGCCTTTTATGGAACACATAATGCCACGTGGTCCTTGACAGATGTATGAAAAGGAGGAATTCTGAGAAATGGATCCATTATGCATATGTGGCATTGTGGTTGTAATTGTATTTGCTCTGAACCGTCATAGACCTGTATCTCATTATATGCCACCATTTCCCTGGATTAATATATATATGCAGTGTGAAATGCACCAAAACTTTTGATTTTTCAAGAAATAATGTTAGCAACAGATTAGGAATATTCTTCAGAAACGGTTGTCTCAAGAAGCAAATTGTTTTTTTTAAATGTCACCATAAATGTCCCTGCACCACCACTTACTTTAGTCCATAGAAAAGGAGGAAAGAAAATGACCAGGAGTCTCCAGATCCAGCTAGCGTTAGAAATTGCCAGTGTTAGCATCTCAGCCACCTAATGGTGGGATCAGATCTATCCCTATTTCTCCACCAAAGGAAAGAAGCAACTGCCACTTTGCTAATTAATCCAGGGTGCAAATGCAGTCACCTACAAGCAAAACTGTGAGGACGCAGAATTGGCTTTTAGATCTGGACCTTCTGTGATTTTTTTCCCTCACCGCTGCTACCCTTACTCTGATTCTTTTCTTCCACTTGAATCATCTAAGTGGGTTTAGGCTCCCCTCTCTCCACTCCACTTTGTCTCATCCAGACTTGCTCTCAGAAGGGATCTGCAAAATTTAGTCACGCTCAGATATTCATGAACGATAAGGATAAAAGTGTCAGATATCAGGTAACTAAGTCTTAAAACCAAGTCAGTGGAGGCTTTGGCTCAAAAACTTGCATCATCCACAAAAAGCCACCACCATCCACCCGGTTTTCTCTCAATAGGGATCTGCGCTCTATTCTGGAGACCTCCATGCAGTCAACATAGAGGAATGTTCCATGTGTGCTGTCTTATCCTCACCATCTAAGTCCGCCAGCAGCCCGACCTTGGTGGACATGGAGCCTATCATGGCCACACTCAACATCGGATCACTTCGGATTAGCTGCTCAGCCCAGACACCCTCAGAGCCACGTAAGAACAATACCCTGACGGGAAGAGGCTAGAGAGAATGGGATCAGGAAGAACTAACTCCTCTCTGAAAAACTTTAATGATGGAGAGGAGGAGAGGTTGGGCCAGATGACCTATAAAATCCCGTCCAGCTCTGAGAATTCTGTACTAGAATTAGTGGACAGTTCAGTCCTTGGGAATCCTAGTCAAATGAAAAATGATGTCCGTCCTCTAAATGGAACGCACATAACACTGTTTTTTTTCCCATCTTAAAGACGATCATGGAGTTGTAAGTGCTGTTATTGTTATGAATCAAATATCAGTGAGCATAGCCATTGGTATTTTATTATCATTAACAACAGGTATTATTATTGTTAATCGGTTCTCATTGGATCCTGTAGGTGTTCAAGTTACTATTCTTAGTTTTGTGATTGAGAGGATGAAGAACACTATTCTACCACACTATTTGTGGACTAGACTACAAATAACCTAGTCCAGTCTTTGGTGGGTGAACTTCGGTGAGTGAGCCAGCTACTTCACAGACCCTCACTAAACAACCAAACACCGCTCAGAACCCAGGATTTCAGGGTGTTTTGCAAATAAATAAATAATAATAATAGCAGAGCACTTCCTGAATATCAAAGTGCATTGAAAATCCCAACTAAGGAAGTGTGAGCCATACCTCTGCTCAGCTAATCTGAAGATGCATAAAAATGCCTCTGTGTTCTGCATATCAGTCCATAGCTTAGCAATTAGGGTCACTCAGATTTACACAAGATTTGTGTGTGGGTTGAGTGTGTGTGTGTGTGTGTGTGTGTGTGTGTGTTTGCATCATGCTTGCAACTTTCTAAAATTGGACAGAAAAGTATTCACTGTGTAGGCAGTATCATCAATGTACAAATGAAAATGCCCGCTCAGTAAAAGCAGAGGGTAATCAGCTGACAACACCATAAGCCACCTAGCTAATCATCGGGTGACTTGTCCTTCCTATTATCATTTTTTAAAATCTCACATCCTATACAGGCTAAAAAGATATAAACCTATGATTTTAATTCTGGTTTCTTTTATATCTGGTGATTCTCATCCTTTCACTTATTCATTTATTCATTCAACAAAAGTATATTGATTTTGTATGTGTCACATACTCTGCTAAACTGACAGGATTGGTTGGAGGAAATACAGGAGAGAGGGGAAAAGGGTTGGGAAGAAGGAAGAGAAAATGAAAGAATGTCACAGTATTTGAGTCTTCATGCAGTATGAGTAGGTGCTCTCCCCAAGGGCAAAAGGGAAAGTTTAGGGAAGAACATATTGTGTAGACCTGGCACCTTTCCTTGTGTGGATGTCATCATACGCATTTGTGTGACAGGAAATAGAGGTCCAGACAGGCTCTCCTGTGCTACCTAACAAAGGTAGCAGCAGTAAAGTCACATTCTGAGCACATAGGAATAGCCAAGGACTGTCACTCAGAAACCTCACCCATTACTCTGGCATCACAGGAATCTACCTGGAGTTTGCATGTAGAAATTCCCAACCCTCAGGGAAGCCTGTTTGGTTCTCTTAACCTTTCTTCCTATCTCATACTAATACTCCTCTTGCAGCATACCAAGCAGGTGGCAATGGGAATGCCCACCTCCAAGAATTATCAGTATAAAGGATTGTGAAATTCTGCCAGGAGGGAGAAAACATCTTCCACGCTGAGCCATTTTCTTTCCCTTCTTCTGAGACAGTGGTTCTCAACCAGGGGCGGTTTTGACCCCAGAGGTTGTCTGGCAATGTCCGGAGACAGCCTTGGTTGTCACCACGTGGGGGGATGCTATTGGCGTCTAGTGGGTAGAAGTCAGAGGTGCTGCTAAATATCCTACGGTGCACAGGTGCAAAATGTCGATAGGACCAAAACTGAGAGCTCTCACTCTGCCATATCTGCTGAGCCTTTTGTGGGCTCAGCGGGCTTTCGCACATCTTCATGGTCATGACAAAGTTACACGTAAAACCCATCTAGGACACCAAGGCTGTTCCATACAGTGGTTCACCAAGGGATGCTGGAGGTGGGGGGACAGCAAGAAGGAGGGCTCTCCAAAGGACCAGGCCTCCTGGACATCCCCATGGAAAACTTCAGGTTTCTCACTGATGCTCTAATTGCTGCCCTGTCACGTCACAAGAACAGGTTGGCAAACCTAGGTACTGAACTAAATAATCTGTGGCATAATCTAAACATATAACCGTAATTAAGTCTGACAACTTAATATGCTCCTGAAATTTAAACGTACAGTAGTAATCTACAATTAAGCAATCTTTTGTAATAGCACCCTGCCAGCCTGGAAGAATTTCAGGTATAATACTGTGTACTACTAGGTAGCAAAAATATTGACATTAGTAAAATGTACCCAGGCTATGATCTGACACATATTCAAATTAACCGTTGCTCTGCCAGAAAAGATGGAGTTAAGGCGGAAATTCTGTTGCTGTCCTCCAGCCAGTGTCAGAGCAGATATTTATGCAGTTACATCAGCTGATGTGAACCTGTCTCTATCCAGTAAGAACATTTGACTCTGAAAGTCAGGATATTCCAAGCCCGTTATTAGAGGGAACTGGAATCAGAAAATGCAGCTCAAAGGAGAATTTTCCCCTTTGAGGGAAACTGATCTCAATATTTTATTGAAATTGTCAACCAAACCTTATGTATTTTAATATATATAAAGGGCATGGGCATGGGCTTTGAACTTGGTGCCAATTGGGGTGTGAAAACCCATCCATCCTTTACAAACCATGTAGCCTTGGGCAAAGCATGTAGACCCTTAGTCAGTTTCCTCATCTTCAAAGGTGGTCTAACTCGACTTAATTCACAGGTTTGAGGGCACTGTGCTGTCGTTCTTACTTCCCAGCTCACAGCAGCCCGAGGGATCTTTTACAAATATTTATTGGATAATGGCAGTTTCCTCCTTTAGACCCTGTAATGGTGACTCATGACAATTACAGGAAAATCATGTAGGGCCTTGCAGGCCAGTAGGGAGCCCGAACTTCCTCCTCCTCCAGTCTGTTTATACTGGCTCTTTCCTGCCTTAAGTTCCTTATCCCATTCCCTCTGTCTGGATGGCTTTTGCTCATCACTCAGGATGACATTCCAATGTCAGAGAAGCCTCTTCAAACCCTATCTGAGGTCACCTCCCCAGGTCACTCACTAGCCCCTGAAAGTTGGGTTTTTTCACAGTACTCATCGCTATCTGAAAACATTCTGTATTTGCAGCATATGGCATGTAACCGGGACAGGGACTGTTCATAGGCCTAGTCTGTAGTCGATACTCTTTAAAGATTTGTAGAAGGAGGATAGCAAGGAAGGAAACGAGAATGGAAAGAAGGAAGGAAGGAAAGGTACCTAAAGCAGATAAAGCATCTTGCACGTTTCTGAGAATAAAGTAGAATCTCATTTTCCCCAAGTCTCCCTGCATTATGAAAATCCCAGAAGTTTGTTTAGGAAAAACAGTTGAAGGTATTCAGATCCCATCAGCAATAAGATTTCCCAGTGAGTTTGGAGATGTGGTCTCTAGCCACCACGCAAACCCTCCTCTTCAATAGATGCGTGGACGAGGTTAGCCCCCGGGGCTTCTGTTTCCTCACCTGAAGCTAAAGGGTTTTGCTAAAGTCCTAAGGCCATTTCTAGTTCTAACTGTAAACTACACGTGTTGGGCTCCTCCTGTGGCGCTTCCGTGTTCACCGTGACTCTACCTGAAAGCATGACTCAGAATTTTCGTGGCAGTCAGAAATGCATTCGCCTCTACTCTGCGTTAACAGGAAGTGGCTCTTTCATGTAATATTTCTTGGGGAGATGGAAGAGGTGGTAAATACAGTAAGTCCTCTACATACGAACCTTAAAGTTGCGAACTTCCAAAGATGAGAACGTGCATCTGGTTCCAGCAAGGAACCAGAACCTGTGCCATCAGCGTCAGGCGTGAGGGAAACTGCAGCTTGCCTTCCGTCTCCTGTTGCTGACAATCCTTCCACTCTACCATCTCCCACCTGCTCTCCCTCCTCCAGTCAGTAACTCTTCTTGCCTGTTCACTCGATGCCAGCCCCTGTATGCCAGCTATTGTACTGGACTACTGTACTTTTCAAGGTACTGTACTGTAAGATAAAAAAGGATTTCTTTATTTTCTGTGTTTTTTTATGTATTATTTGTGTGAAAAGTATTATAAACCTACTACAGTACAGTACTATATAGCTGATTGTGTTAGTTGGGTACCTAGGCTAACTTTGTTGGACTTATGAACAAATTGGACTTATGAACACGTTCTCGGAATGAAACTCGTCTGTATGTAGGGAACTTACTATATTGTAGAGCATAGCATTCTATCTGGGAACAAAACCTTCCTTTGGATCTCCTCTTTCCCCTGTCCCCATCTCAGTGGCCACTTTCCCCACCCCCGTCCCTTTGTCTGTCTCTCAGGCTGTCTGACCCACTCGCTCATCTCACCCACCCTCCCCTACCACTTACCTGGCTTGGGAAACAAAAGACCCTCCACGTATTTCACCTTCTTCAAGGCAGCAGAGAATCTGAATGACAAGCAGAATGTTAACTTTCACAGTATTATTTCCCTGTTACGTACATAGCATTCTCAGAAAAGTTCAAGAAAGGTAACCAGTAGTTTTAAAGCATAACTTTTGATGAGATCATCATGTGTTTGGTTTGGTTTGGTTGTTTTTTTAAAAAAATCAGGATCCTAGTTTCCTCTTTCTCTTTTCCCTTTTCTTTCTTTACCTTTTCTGTGGGGGTTTAACTTGGAGACCAAAACTCTGGGGTCATCCTTGTTTTTGAAACTCCTCACCTGTCCACGCGTGCTAGGGCTGTGTTCCAGACCAGAGCCGGGCATGGAATCTCCTTGGGATTCCAGGCTCGCAGAGGGAGATGAAGGGCCTCACCTCCTAAGACAGGAACTGAATGCGAAGACAGAGGCCCCGTGACCTCCCACCCCAGTCTTTAAGGAACTCCCAAGACATTAGGGGTTGGGGAGGCCAGCCAGAGTTGGGAGGCAGAGACAGTCTTGCTGAAGAAGAAGGAGACCCTCATCCCAGAGAGGATCTCAAAGAGGCAGAAGCACCAGGAGCCAGGAAGCCAGTCGCTGTGTCTCCACAAGCTCTCCTGGGGCAGCACCTCCTATTTATTCACAGTTTCCTGAAAGTTCCACAAGCAAGTGGATGTGGTTTGAGGCACTGCCTGCCTGAGCCGTCACCCGGCACTCCCAGTCGGTAGAGAATAATTGGATGTAACTTGGCTGCCGATAAGCATCTACAGGGAGAATGTCACCCTTTTTGTAATTCACTTGAAGTTCCATTTAGAAAACATCCTTCCCACCCACACACGCACACACACACCAAACTTCTGGAAAGGAGAGGCTGAGGCCATTGTTTTTCTAAATATAGAGAAAGATTTGGGATTTGGGCATGAGAGTCACTTTGCTAAGATAAAGCACCAAGCGCCACGGTGTACTTCCACATCCTTGTCTGTGTCGCAAGCCACTTCGTTTGCATCTATCCATCTCATTCCTCCTTTGTTGCTGTCTGTGTCTACAGAGTGTACTCGGTGCTTTGGTGACAATCCCGGGAAATCCAAGTACCGAAGGATCCCCATCCTCACCGAACTGAGTAAGTTGTGTTTCAAGGACAGAATTCAAGGGAGAAGTCTTTGTATCTGTATATGATGTCCCAAGGGTGTCTTTAGGATCCACAGTCAAAGGACTGAGGACCAGAATGGGGCCCAGAGACCATTATGTGTTTGACTGGATGTTATATTGGGCTTTTACCTCTTTGGTGACGTTGACATCCTCCAGCAGAGCCTGTCATATCTGGGTGTCAGGGTGCAGGAGTAGCTCCTACCTTCTCCATCTTCCAGGGGAGGGGATGTGGATTTGAAAACTGCAAGAAAGTCTCTCCCTAAACCAACTTCTCTACCCATCAGACGTCTTCCTCTCCTGCGGTGCTACCAGGGCAGGCACTAGAGTGAGGCAAGTGAGGCCCCCAGGGTGTAGACTTTAAGGAAAGGCTCATTCTTGGGGTCTTTAAATTTTGTGTCCCTTGTATCTTCTTAATCCCAGCCCTGAGCTGTGCTCTTCTAAAATGGAAATACTCCATATGCAGATATAACAGGATGAGCTCTTATCTCTCATCAGCACCTTATGGAAAACGCACGTATATGAAACTTTCCTAGACGTGAGGAGCCCTGGGGGCAGCAAGAAGGACAGGGAAGGCAGGTGCCTGGGTGCATTGTTTGTGAGTCACCAGGGTAGACACTGGGATTTAATACTGATAATAGTTGGTGAGAAAAAGGCAAGTTACCGAAGAGGGGGTGGTACCTTTAACACAGTTTGGACCAGCTCAAAGATGATCTCTAAAGCTGCTCCTGGGCGTGAGATTTGACTCGATTCCATAGCGTAGCAAACGTTTTAGTGGGATTTTTATGATTCAGCATGTGGAGGCTGAGGGAGATTTATACCAAACTAGATGAGCAGACCTCATAGTCCCAGAAATGAAGCAGGCAGACGTAGAGAGGAACCAGTAGGGGGACACCACCACGTGATTTGGGAGTGGCAGTGCAGCAGGCGGGCGACAGTCTAGCCACCCTGGATCCCAGAACTGCAGCTCTCCAAGTCCACCTCTGAAGGTCTCAGATCCCTTGAGCCTGACTCGTACCTGCCAGCCTATGTGTAACCACCCTAAAGCTGTTGGCTGCAGTTCTTATTCATATTTCATTTTTATTTTGCTACCCTTCTGAGCCATCTCTGACTCTGAGGTGTATGTACACTGAGGACCTTGATCAGAGGACTGTCATGTAAGTTCGAGTGGTCAGGAGGGGCCAGCCAGCTTCTCACCGGCCTCAGAAATGCATCTGGTCTCTCTCCAGGGACGTGCAGCTTCGTCCAAGGAAAGACTTTCTCGCACCAAGCAGCGCCTGTCACATCAGCCTAACAAATCACCTGCCGGCTCACTCAGTTCTCGTTCTTTGGCCAGCAGGAAAGGGTCACAGTGACATGAGAGCTGCAGGTCTGATGGCCAGCACTTTGGTACAGAGTGTACAGTGGCCTGCAGGAAAACGTCTGGGAATGCTGAGGCCACTGGTTTAGGATGACACAGCAAGATCTGGACAAAGGCTCCTGGTGTGTGTGTGTGTGTGTGTGTGTGTGTGTGTGTTGAGGGTTGGCAGTGCAAGAAGAGGAATGTATGTGCGCATAGGAAATGTGGGTTGATACCAGTCATACCTCCTTCATCTTTTATAAAGATGCGTAGTTCTTGGAAGAAAATGATTCCTTAATACCAGCAGTCTGTCACTTCCCCCAAATGTGCTAAGGAATAATTTTAAGAATTAGAGACTAATGCGATCTTAGTTAGGAACATACTCTGAGTTGTATGTCCAGTAGATTTGTTTGGATCTGTAATATGACGGTCAAGAAGTTTGAAGGGTCTAAGACTTAATGCTGCTTGCAGACTAACAGGTTACTCTGCCCAGTTTCACGGATGTGGACAGAGATGCGAGACCACTGGGTCAGAGACAATGAACAGTTTATTACTCACATCACTAGCAGTAGCCAGAGTATCATCATTTTTTGTGCTGGCTTCCCAAGCCCTAGTTCCCACAGGAGGACATGAAAAGGTCCAAGTGATACCTGGACCCACCATGAATTGCTTTGTAAGAGAGGAACCCTGAGCTTCGGGAACCAGCATCTTTTATAATGGGCAGTAAGCATGCCTTCCCTTTGCTCTGATAGGAGATATCACTATCTTCCAATACTATTCTCCATACAAACATTTTTGAAGCAGTAGTCTTGGAATGAAGGCAATCAGCGCCTCTGCTGTCCTCATAGAAATGACCGATTTCCCTGACTACAGAGGCTGCCTACAGGGGGTCTGAGTTGCAGCCTGGGGCCAGCGTAGGTTTGCTAAGGGATAATTTGACCACTGCTGCACTGGCCTGATTAGGGTGATTCTTGAAGCCCTTGCTGCTCAAAGTGTAGCCCATGAATCGGCAGCAGCAGCAGCGTCTGCAGGCTTGTTGGACATGCAGATTCTCAGGCCCCACCTCAGACCCAGTGGATCAGGATCTAGATTATAACAAGATCCCCAGTTGATTCTTAGGCGCATTAAATTTTGAGAGGCACTGATTAACCCATTCTGGGCCCGAATAACTCTAAGGACCCAAGTAAATACCACGCCACCTATGACGTAGTATATGGAGAAAAAGACGATAACGGGGGTGAGCAGATGTCCCATTTATGTCTCTTGTCCCTGTGCGATTATGTAAAGTGGCCCCTTTTTCTTCCAGAAGTGCCCTGTCTTGAAAGTTAAATCATAAAGGGTGACATTCAGGACACTTGCTTGGAGAAACTGAGCCTGAGGTACAAGGATATCTCCTTGATGATGAAGGTCCCCAAGCGGGCTTCCCATCTTCAGGGGATGAAGATATTAATACTTGGAAAGACAAAACTATATACTGAAGTTGAGGCAGGTCCCACTTGGACACTAAAGTAGGCATCAAATCCTTTGAGCGATGGTCTCTCCTTGGCCTGCCTGGTCCGAAGTCCTGTATTCTTCGTCTTGTCTGCCTGCCTTTCATTTTTGCCTCTTTCACTTGCAGAAAATCCTTCCAACATGCACTTTATTGAACAGCTCGGTGGGATGGAAGGAGACTTCTCGGGAATGAGCCTGCACCTCAGCACGTCCTTTGCCACTGGCACTGTCTTTTCCGGCAGCTTCTTGGATTCCCTCCTGGCCACGGTAGGTGCGCTGAAGCCGAGGAGCCCCACGACCGAGCCCCTGCCGCGGGGAGAATGCGTGGCTCAGGACTCGGGTGGGTGTTGCTAATTGACGCCTCGCAATTCTGCGTGCTTGTTGATGTTCCAGGAGAGCTTGTCCACGCACATTATTTCACCTTTGCTAATGACTACCTGGCAAGGGAAGCCAAATGCTCACATTTTTAAAATTAAAAGCCCTTAGAGCCAGAACACTCAATACCGGGAGGAATGAGCACATCCACAGAACCCACCTTTCAGCTTCAAGTGCATCTTAGCTGACCAGGCTCTTTGGCATCAGAGCTTGGGCGGTGATCCTGCTTTCTCTTCTCTCTAAAATATCCCCAAGCTATACAGAAATTGGCCATGAAGGGGCGCGGGGTTCAAGGAAAGGGCTTTCTTTGTTTGGCCTTTGGTGGTGTGAGTTTTATTCAGAGCTGAGTCCAGTCTCCCTCCACGTTGCCCCTCTTGTGGGATGCATTTTTGACTGCACGGTCATTCTTTCTCTGAGCAGCTCCCTTGCATGGATTGCAGGATTTCCATGAGTAGAATCCATTCATTGCCTGAATGTCTATTGAACACCTTGTAGGGTGCTGTCCTAGGTGCTGAGGACACAGCAGTGATGAAACAGACCAATCTCTGCCCATGTGGAGCTCATGCTCACGGAGGAGGTTGATACACACATAAGTATTATGTCAGATAGACAGACGGGCCACGGTGATGTGAGATAGGACATGTAGGGTTTGCGGAAGGAGTTGAAAGTTCAATAAGGCGGCCTAGGAAGGCAGCCCTGAGTGGGTGGTATGTGAGTCAAGTTCTGGGAACAGGAGAGCACGTGCCTTTCTGATCTTTGGGAAAGAAACATTCCAGGCAGAGGGAAGGTCAGGTGGGAGCACTCCCATTGTGTTCAAGGAATTTGACTAAACCTTAGGAAATCTGTGCGTAGCCATTTGTGAATGGCTGCGAGAACTCCTGCAGGGGAAATCCGTGTAACCCCCTCCCTCACAGATGCCTCCTACCCGGACGTTCCAAGAGAAAGGCTGCAAAAAGGCTGAACATGTATGCACAGATGCTGACATAGCACAAGGCTCTGAGCACAGTTTGCTAGATTGGCTGCCTTCTGGAATTCTGCGTAGAAGAGGCATCATTCCTGAATCGTATAAGTGCCTCGGAAGTGCAGTTTGCATTTTAGGGGAGCGTGGTCAGGGCACATGCCTCGCCCTTATGGCATCAGTGGATTATGTTGCCCGGCTCGGCTCTGTCTCCCTAAGCCTTTCGGGGGAGGGTCCTCACAAACCCCATTGAGCTCTCAGAAAGGTTATACCATGTCAGTGATCGTTTAACATTAAACAGGCTGATTGACTACGGATTTCCTAAATTAAGCAGGATTCAGCCTTGACTGAGCCAGAGAGAGAGTCAGTGAGGGAAGTCAAGTCAGGTCACTTTCCTGGGAAGGTAGCTCCATCAGGGAAAGGATTTTAAAACCCTGCCTGTCATGGATACTTCAGTTACCCTGCCCATAATTAGGGACCGGAGTGTCAGGCAGGAGGTGATGTGATGAACTGGATCTGTCTGCAGGACACATTTGAGAAGGGTTTAAGGTCCCCGCTCTCTTCAGAGATCCCTAGACAGCAGGCAGCTTTGTGCCTTAAATTAAACTCCAGCCTCGGTTAAACTCCACTGGCCCACACGGGTAGATGCAAAGTCACAGACTCTGTTTAGAGTTAGTGGGAGGAGCAGGCTGGGCAGTGCGGACCGAGAGAGTGTCCAGCAATAAGCACATCCCATGAGCCAGCACGGGGAACACGAACTTGGTAATGAGGCTTCTCAACGCTTACCTTATGAGAGTGCCCCTGCGACCTCTTTGAGGAGTGCCCCTTCCTCCCAGGCTGCCTTCAGCCGTTGTATCTCATTCTGCTGGAAAATGAAGTAAGCTGTGTAAAAATTCAGGAGTCTATTCTGAGGCCCCATGGTGAAGTCTGTGGGAGAGAGAGAAAGCCACATGTGGCCTGGGATGGGGGACAGTCACATGAGCTCACAAGCCACATTGGACCCTCAGCCTGCCCTTGGGGACTCCTGGTAAGTGCCTGGTTTGGGACTGGCACTTGGTCGTCCGACGAGGCCGTGAGGACAACAGTGGAGCTTCAGGGTAGAAGGCACCCTGTATGTCAAGGGGGCTGGCTTGGATCTTGAACTTCTTAATCTCTACCTAGTGGCCTCCTGCCCCAGCTCTCAAATCCTTGATGACAAATGGCTCAGCAAAACGAACACACTTTAACACTGTTTGGAGCTCCAACTCCAAATCTCTGGCCCTGATGAGCTGAATTAGACCCTTGAAAACGCTCAGGGGATGCTGCCCACTCGTTTCCCTCCCCCTGGACCTGGTACTACTGGCTCCACTTGGCTTCTAAGGATGGGGGTGACTTTCTATCATATCAGCCACACAGAAAGAAAGCGCCCAAGGGTCAGGCCGGAGCCTCCAGTTTCACTGTCTCTGCTCATCCGAGGACAGTTTGGTCTTGGCTGGCCTCCTGACCTTCCACCCGCTCACTGGCGGTGAGGGCAGTAGCCTCTGAGAAGAAGAGAACATTTATCCTCTTGTGCTGAAACCATCTGGGGCCACTGTGGTGGCCGCACCACATGCATCCAGCGCGCCACTGTATTCTCCATACGTATTGGAGCGTCTCCTGGTGCAGGCACGCGGGAGGAGGGCCAGGGTCCCGATCTCCCCGTAAAGCTAGGGCGGCAGTCACGGGCCCTGGGTCATCACTCCCTCCATCGCATGCCCACGGCAGACACCGCTGACACTCACGGATCTCCTCCTCCACGTCACACCTGTGAGTCTTTCCCAGCACAGACCTTGAGGCGGCATCTTCCAACAGTTTCATCGTTGAGATAATATTAATAATTAGAGCAATATCTGGGGTAAGAACAATGGTAACATCATCTCTCAGGCACTTACTTAAGGTCTTTGCTGAATGCGTTACCTGCATTATCTGTTGAATTCTCCTGTCAACCTAACCAAGAGGATACAGTTGCTAGCCTTGTTTTACAGGTCAAGACTCTGAAGCCTACAGGGGTAAATAATGTGCCAAAGGTCACAGCACTTACAGATGACAAGTTGGTTTTCAGACCCAAATTCCTAAGGTTCCAGAGTCAGACCAAATCCATTACGACCAAATCCACTGCCGCTCCAGAAGGCTCTTTCTGTGATTACGAGTGTCCTTTCAATAGACTGAGGTTGAAGTTCCACTTGGAGGAATCCACCTCCCGGGGTGCTCCGGAGTCCCTGAAGGATGGGCAGGGAGGAGAAGACCAGGGCGCACCCACCCTCCCCAGTGCCCACCCACCCCTTCCCCCCAGTCAGAATTACTCTACTCTCATCCGGGTCTCATACGAGGCTCCTGCATAAGATTTGATTCAAAGAAGGATTTCTGTTGTTGAGAAGACTTTAAAAACCACTGCCTAGAAGTTAGAGAATCTGACCAACAGAGAGGCATGGAATAAGAGAGCCAGATTCCTGTTCTCTGTCTTCCGAGTCAAGTCTCCAGCTCCCAGGTGGGAGTCTTGTCCGGGAGGCAGGAGTCAGCCATTCCACCCCATTTTGCACATCCATTTTGTCCCATAATTTCCCTCCCCGAGGAACATGTTCCAGATTCGGCTCTTCCCACCTGCCGTCCAGCTTGATGCTCCAAGAGGTCTGTTTCCCGTGGCTGCACAGTCAGAGGTTACATTTAGAATCAAAATGTGTGTTTCCCTGGTGCCCATCCTCTGCAGAAGGGAAAGGCTGTGGACTGGTGCGTTCCAAACAGGCTCCCTCAGGATAAAGGGGGCTGACACCTCAACAGCTTCTGGAACAGGATGAGGTCACCTCCTTGACTCACGTCTCAGTGAACTCTGTTTCGACCTGATATTGCGGGGCCCTCTCTTCCTTCTCACCTGTCCCTGGAAAACTGCACTGTGCTTCCAGGTTCCAGTTCCAGGAGGATGAACTCACAGGTCCTGAGGAGAGAACAAAGCCTGAAAAAGGTGGCGTGAGCTTGTCACTGCCTGAAAGTACTGAAGTTCTGTTTTAGACTGTCATGTAGTTTTCCCCTTCTATCCCCTGATATCCCTGTGATTTTTTTTTCCAAGATAAAAATAATGGATTTTCCCTCCAAATCTTCTGATTCAGCCAATGCTATGGCTTCAAGTATCCCCTGGAATACTACTGTAAACTCCTGGCCCAGGTGGAGAAACATGCCCCTAAGGTGGAATTCGGATTCACTTTTAATCCTCAGCTCAATGCTATATAAAAATAGGAAGGCGCCCTCAGACCCCTCCATATGGGAGCAGGACTCCCATATGGCTTTATAACAATAGGATTTCAAAACTGGACATGAAGTAGGGAGCATTTTCCTTTACTTATAAGGGAGGTAAGGAAAATAACAAGAGTTACCTGGCTTTCTCAAGTTCACTCAGCTGGTTAGTGGCAGTTTTCCTACCATATAGCCTCATTCTCAGCTTAGAAGTATTTCTCAGAAAACGTGGGCCTTAAGACCTTTTGAGATTCTCAGAATTAAAAGTAGTGAGTGGCTAGGATGTTAGTATCTATGTTATTAAGGAGTACTATGAGAGAAACCTCAAACTTCACTGTAGCTAAAAGTTAAAACACTTTGGGCTGCAACATTTTCAAGCATCAGAAGTTCAAATTCTGATTGAACTGATTATATTAGATATTAGATATATTAGATATTAGATAATATAAATCTGAGTATATTAGAAACACTATTCAAGTTTAGAAGTCCTAAAATGTTTCATGCACATTTCAACTTTCCTATTTTCTTGAGAAAGAAAAAAAGAATGAAAAAAAAAAGGAAAGAAGAGAGAGAGGGAGGGAGGGAGGAAAGAAAAAAGAGACCCATAATGGCAGTGCCATGGAACCCCGAATAATAAGAATATAAGATGAGCTCAGAATAAGGGTGACATGTAAATCCCATTATTTTCCCCAATATAGAATTGCAAGCCTTTTGATGTCAAAACTGAAGAAATGATATAGTCAAAAGCTAAGCCTCTCTCTGTTAAATATGTAAAGTACATGTTTCCCTAGAGGCATTGATACCAGGATAACCCTAGAAATTACACCTTTTTTTTTTTAATCAGCGGAGAAATATTCTAACAGCATTATGTTTGATCATTCTACATTACGGCCACTTGTTCTTAAACGGATTGTGGTCCAATCTGGATTTACATCCTCCGCTCCCTCCTAGATTTCAGGGGGCCGGATCCATAAGCACCCTTCTGGGTAGCAGGATGAAACAGAGAGGGAATATAAGGAGGTGACTGTCACTCAGGGGGTTTGTTCTTTCAGTCTGGACATTAGGATGGAGAAGGCGTTTGAAGTCATCTTTAATATGAAAAATATTGTAAAAGTTCTTTTTATTTTCTCTTCATTTACATAGATTATATTATTTCCTAGGTCGCCTTCTCCAGTGGGCTCTACATTTTGCTAACAGTATTTGTTTATTTGTTAAAAATCAACTGCCAATTGCACTCAATATTCTGACAGCTGTTTTTGCACTCAATTTTTAAAAATTATTTGTAATAATTAATTGTTTTCAGTAATCTTTGCACTGAATATTCTTACACCTGCCTGGTCCAATGTGCTCTTGAAGACGTGAATGTTAAGTAGACAAAGTCTGTCTGAAAGAACACATCATTTAAGGCATGTTGCTCAGAGTGTGATTTGAGGACCACCAGTGTCAAAATTACCAGAGGTGCCCTTTAAATTCTGATTCCCACTCTCATACATAAATTCTGATCCAGTAGATCTGGGATCCCAGAAATCTGGTCTCATGAATATCGCTCCAGGTGATCCAGGTACATGAACACCAGTGTCAAAGACAGCACAATTCAGTAGTGTGTGCTGTATATCTCATTTAATCCTGCAAACAATGCTCCAAGGTGGGTATTATCATGTCATCTTTAAAATCATAAAAGTATGACTGAGAAAGAATACACGAATTGTCCAAAGGTGTTTCGGTCTGCTAGGATATGCCAGTCCAAGGTTCAAACTCAGGTGTGTTCCGTGCCAACAAGTAGCTCTAAAATGCAGAAGAATAAAATAGAGTAAAAGCCAGTGGCCATGGGATCACAAAGAAAGGAAAATTTCATTCTGATGAGGAGGCCAGCATAGAGTCTGCCAAGAGGAAAGATGAACCAGATGTTCTAAAGCAAAGGCATGAAGGAGTAAAAGTGTCACTTGAGCAACTGCAGATAGACGTGTGTGCACCGGAGAGAATGATGGCTCATGGAGATGAGCTCAGAGAGGGAGCTGGTGTCAGATCTTGAGGGCTTTGAAGACCGTGGAGACGAATCTGAGCTTGGTTTTACTGCAGGTTCAAGGGATGGGTGGCGGGATCTGATTTGTGTTTCTAGACAATCTCTCTGGAAACATTTTGAGCAATGGATTGTAAATGAGAAAAAGACTAGTAAAGAGGTCTGTCTCATAACCCAGACTTCAGAAAACAAGTCCCTGAATTGGGGCGTGGAGAAAGTGAATGGTAAAATTTCTCAATAACGATGAAAGTCATTCCTATTATTTATAATGAAAACAAAATTACTGATTTTTATGTAGGTGCTATATAACCATGTAAATTCTCATTTCTACTGGAATAAAAGTTCGATTTAGATAAGACAAAGGGTAGGAAATTTAGAACATTTAGATAACATATAGATATCTATTTAGAACATATAGATAACAATGGATTTAAGAAAACCTCATGGGCAATTATTACAATGATATTTCCATGTATGTCACTGCCTAGTCAACACTGAGTGTGTAGGAATCCTTTGGGAAAACAGTTTAAGAAAATGGCTTGGCTTATTCAGACTCAAGCTGCTTTCAAGCTAAGTTGACCCACACGTCAATCTCTGGCTTCATTTTGATGCCAAATATTCTGAAATTCCATTCATTTTATACTCCACACCTACTGTTTTCGAAGTACACCGTAACAGCTGTGGGAGATTAAGTTAATACCTGTCCTCAAATAGGTCAGAATCAAAAGGAATATAAGTAGATTCACATCTGGAAGATTCAAGTGTAGACGCCAATAGTAATATCAGTAGTCCCCTAAGGAAAATCTCTAGAAGTCTCATTACATATTTTAAATACACGTTGATGATTATTACAGTATCTGTGGCCTGATACACTCCTCTGGTCATTTTTGGAAGCGGGGACACCCTTGGGGTCAGTGTCATTACCCCTCTTCTCCTACTATTACAGTGTAAGTCCTCCCCAAAAGAGCAGGAACGGGGTCAGTGCTATTTTCTCTGCACTTTGCCTAACCCAGTGCCCTACCCAAACTGCCAGCTTTTGGATGATTTTAATAATGATAATGAGAGACACTGCTTTGTGCCATCAGATCCATTTCAAACAACGATGCCCCCTAAATCGCCACGTCTCTCCTCCTCCACCTTCTGACTTTGCACATGCCTCGTCCTTGCTTTCCAGGCGTTCTACAATTACCATGTTCTGGAATTACTTCAGATGCTGGTGACAGGAGGGATAAGTTCTCAGCTGGAACAACATTTGGATAAAGACAAGTTCTGTGGGCTGAATGACAGTTACTCTACCGTTTCACCTGGAAGGATGCGGTGTAAGCTGGGGCTTCTGTCCTTAAACCAAACCATTTTGTCGGACATTCAAGTGAGTCAACTCTTCTCGTAATAGAGTGTCCTAACCTCCCTGAGTTTTGGAAATTGATCCAACCTGTTTGGGTTCCTAGATCACCTATAGCATATAAATAATAACAATAATAATGACAAAAATTGATTTATATTCATAGTGTATTTACAATTTACAGTGCATTTTCACGTGATAACTGTTTTTTGCAACAATTCTGAGAGATCAAGCCATTGTTAGTATCCCCATCCTCTGGGTAAAAAAGTACACAGGAAGCATCAGAGAGGTCCCATAACTTTGTCCCTTGACAAGGATTTTAATAATAAGTGTAATGTTAATATTCACTGAACATTTGCCCTGGGCCTGTCTGCTTTGTTTGTTTGTTTGTTTCTCACTTAATCTCTCCAAGGGTTTACATGGTAGGCATCGTTATTAATTCCATTGAACAGATTAAGAAGCTGAGGTGCAGAGAAACGAATACTTACCTGAGACCGTATTGCCTACCAGTGACCAAGCAGGGTCCCTCTAAGGCAGTCTAACCCAGGGCCTGCCCACTCTCCCTACACTTGAACTACTAAAGAAATCTGATCTGGACTTCCCTGGCAGTCCAGTGAATAGGACTCCACGTTTCCAAGGCAGGGGGCACAAGTTCAATCCCTGGCCGGGGAACTAAGATCCCGCATGCTGCAGGGCATGGCCAAAAATAAAAAAAAAAAAGAAAGAAAGAAATCTGATCATGTCACCTGAAATCAGGCAGAAGGATTCCACGTTTGGGCCTAAGAATCTGACTGGGCTAGCCAGTGAAAAATGCTTGACTTTTCTTAGTCCTCTGAGCTAACAAACAGTAGATTACAACAAGGAAGAAAATAATTCTGGCAAATTCCAATGAGGCATCTGGGCATTTGGGGATCTGTGTCGAGCCCAGGCTGCAGTGAGGAATGTACTGGTCAGCCTGCCTTTTGGTTTAGTTTTGAGTGACGTGGCATTCGACTCCGCGGTGTCACCGTCAGGGGCCGGCCTTTAGAGGGACCTGAGCAGAACCCCTTCTTCACAACCCTCTTCCTGCCTCTGTGTCTGCTGTGTCTCGGCAGGTACTGCCAATAAGGGTGAACCCCACGCCCTGTGCATCTGAATTCCAGGTGCAAACAACATTCCAAAGCTCCCTCCATGGTCCGGTCCTTCGAATTTCTGTGGTCCTGGGTTCCTCATCTCGGGTTGACTTGTGAGTGATTCTAAGCCCAGGACAGCTGCCAATGGCCACTTCCTGTGGGAACCAGAGGTGGCAGCGGACTGGTCAGCCCTTTCTTCTCCATTTATGTCTGGTCCTCTGTTCTTTACCCTGAGGAATCACAGAACTAAACAGACTGTTCTCTTTCGACTTCCCTGAACGCACTGGCTGCTGCTTTGGAGGCTGCAGTCTACTCGTAGTGCCTGTTGGCAGTAGCTTGAGGGCAAGGTCAAGAGGAGGATGAGAGGACTGCTCTCTCACTTAACATCCCAACTCATTACGTGCCTTAAAAACGGAATTTTCCAACCTGGTGCTCACTGTGACTTCTTGATCGTTACCAAGACAGCAGTAGTAATGAAAACGAGCGTAGCCCCTTGCCACACCACGCCCAGACAGGCTCCTGAAAGACGAGTGATAAAAACAGCTGCCGGTATTAGACGCTCAAAACTCATGGTGAACCTGATTCCCAACCCACTCGCTACTGCCACCAGAGAGGTATTAGGAGGCAGCTCTTGTGTCTTCCAAACTTCCACTGGGAGAAAAGGCAAATGACACTCCAGTAAGTGCTTGTTAGAGCTTGATTCGAGTGCCACCAGACATAAGTTTTTCTCTCTTCTCTCCCCAGCCAAGAAGGACCTTTGGGCAAATATTCTGCGGCTCGTTAGATAATCTTGGAGTCCTGTGCCTCGGCTTATACCGCATGATAGATGAAGAAGAGCACAACCCGGAGCACAAAAGGGGAGTCTGCTGGTGTAGAAAGTGCTGGCCACCGCCCAAGCATAGGGGCCAAAGCGATTTCATTCTGTGTGAAAGAGACGGCCAGAGCTTAGGGCCCCCAGATGCAACAAAGGATGATGGGGAAGTAGATAATGGTGTAGGATCAGTGTAAATAATATGAATGAACCCTGATGATTGGGATCCAGGTAGTATTGGCCATGTAAGGAGAAGGGCTTCTCTGTCCCCAGTGAAATTTGAAATGTAGACCCAGATTTTCAGTCAGGGTTCTTTTGTAACTTACCCCTCATCAATGCCTGTGTGACTTTTTAAAGCTGAAAAGCCACTGTCCACACTGGAAAGATTTACTTGTTTGCTGCCAGACTCACTGGGTAAATATTTCTTGAGTGCCTTTTTTCTAACCACTGTGCTTTGTCCATCTAATATATGGGAGTGATATGTAGAGATTTCAGTTTAAAGAAGATCATTCTGACAGTAGCGGGGAAGAGAGAGAAAATGTGTGTGGACGGGGGAGGAGAAAAGAAAGGGTACTGGGTACCAGCTACAGACAGCACAGTAATGTAGGTCCAGACTAAGAGTCTCGTGGTGGGAATGGGCAGCACTCAGTAGAGAAGAGAAATTAAAAATAATGGAGTGGAAATGGATTGATGAACCTGTTTCAGGAGGAAGGGGAAGGAAGTCAAATCCCTTAAAGTGAAGTAGTCATGAACACGAAGAAAGACAGCTTCTCTGCTCGCAGGAGAAAGAGAGGAAAAGAAAGGATGCCAAGGCAAACCTGGCTGTGGATGAGGGGTGTGCTTAGGGAATGTTTACGAAACACTAAGATTTCTCGGTGGCATACAGGCATAGCCCCGGCTGAGAGAAAAGAGGGGGAGAGTTTCTAGGGAGTTGAGAAAGACGTAAGTTACATCAGTCACTGAGAGGAATGGAAAAAGGAGTTTACTGTGGATCTGTAGAAGCAACAGTGCAAAGGGAAAGGACGGGGGATGGAAATAGCCTGAAGAGCGGATGTACCCAAGCGTAAGGAAATGAGAGAGAAAGAACGAGGGGAAGTTGTGGTCAGAGAGTGATTTATTGAAGGGTAAGATTTTAGAGGCAGGATGTGTCAGGAAATTACAACATCAGTATGTGGCCAGGAAAGTGGTTGGGAGATAAAGATCACTGGGTAGTGGAAATCAAAGAAATTGGTCTGCGTGTTGGAGTCGTAAATCACGGAGACACTGCAGGCACGTAAGGTGACGGTGGCACTAGAGTTTGAAAGAAAAAGTGTCCCATGTGCCAAAGGCCTAAATAAACATGGAGGTGTGTGGATAACACAGATGCGTCAGGAGGAGGGTGACAGGGCTGTAGAGCATGGACCACAAAGATGGGGGGAAGCAGGGATGCTCTGGAAACAGCACTCGGAAGCCTGAATAATGCTGATCCCCCACCCCTGTCTCTGTCTGTCTGTCTGCCTGTGACGGAGCTCTCTCCGCTTCCCCCAACACCTCTGGAAAACCTGTGGACCGTGGTAATTGGGAGAAGGTGCAGCCCATACTTGGCGGACCTCAGGGAAGGAAATGATATTCCTGTTTGAAAGAGAGTACGTGGTTACAGCAGATCACAGAGGTTACAGGGGACTCGGTGGGCGAGAGGAAAGTGGGAAGATTATTCAGTGAAAGATCAGTGGTGACTTGTGATGGGTGCTTAGGGAAGAAGAGGTGATTATTCGGGTCAGCACCGAAAGTCGTGCAGGGTTCTGCTGCCTTAGCGTTCTGACAGGGACACTGGCGTCTTCATGCATCTGACTCATGTTCTCTGAGGATTTGCCGTGTACCTGATTTCCTGCTAAGACATCCTGCTTCTCTGCAGAGTCTGTCCACGCAGGTCCAGGCTCTGGGTGATCTTTGAAACTCATTGACATTCACTATTTGCTTACCGGTCAAGGTTTCAAGTAAACCTTTGGTTACTTTTCTTTTTTCTCCATTGGCCAAACTACATTCTGTGTGAAAGTTGGCGGCATAAACATGAAAATAGGCCTAACCCAGGATGGAAATATCTGGCATGCACGTAATCTTCCAGTTTTGATAAAGCTTGGCTAAGTGCTCAGAATTGTGCCAACCGAATTCATTAGGGTCGTGGATATTAAAAGCAGAGAAACATAGTTGGAAAAGCCATTAGAAATCAATTCGCCCAAACCATAGTCCCATCCCTCTCCCATTAAAAAGATGAGAAAAGCAAGGCCCGGAAGGGAGATGGCATGCCTGAGGTCAGAGGTGGCTGGTTTCAGAGGCAGGGATGAGGACGAGTCTCCCGGTTGCTAGCCTGGGACCTCTCCTGTTGCACTGTGCCAGAGAGTTGTTTTGGTTTTTTTTGTTTATTTTTTACTATTAATCAGAAACCAAATAAAGCAAAACAAAAACGTTTCCTCTTTGGGCCCAGCAAAATGACTTTCTTGTTCTGGCCACTGCCTGCAGCCACACTGTCCCAGCTGCAGGGGCTCAGAATTCATCTTTGGCTTTTCTTACAGGTTTGTGATTACCCGGCCAGAAAACGAGTTTATGCTGCTGCCCTCGGATCTTGTGTTTTGCGCCATCCCCTTCAGCACCTCCTGTTACAAAAAGGATATTTCACCTCCAAGTCCGTGTGAAATTATAAATATGGTGCCACTGACAGAAGAGACGCTTACAGACGTAAATTGTCCTCCTTCCGTTGACCAGGTCAGCGAGACTGCAGCCCAGCCGCCCAGTATATCAGTCCGTTTGCTGGAGCCAAAACCCATCCCCGCTGGTGATCCTAAGCAAGCAGTATTGACTCCAAGTGGGAAACTCTCATCCCAGACACATCCAGGTGAAACCACGAAAGAAGATGGAAAGGAAACCATGGAGGAAACCGCAGTGGAAGATGCTTCTGCCTATCCAGAGTCAGACTAGACCTGCTGGTATTTCCCAGGAGCTCCTGGCTCACTCCTTACAAGGCATCTCCAGAGGTGGTGACTTTGAACACGGGAGGAAAAGATGGACGCCCGCCATTTTTGTGCCCATTGCTGAGGGGGGATCGGCAAGCCCACACTGTCTGGGAAGAGACAAAAGTCCGATCGAATCCCACTGGATCTGGTGTGATAAATAAAGAAATAGATGAGAAATGCCTCTCTAAGGGAAGTTCATTGCTCTGTGGCTCTTGAGCAGAAAACATGATGGTTGGACCTGTGTTAAAGACATTCTTCAGTACTTGCTGGGTTCCTCCACACAGGGAATATAAGAAGCAATCAAGGTAAAAACGAGAAGGATTTAGACATAAGAGACAAGAAATAAAGTGCCCCCACATCAAGCGTCTTACATTCTTTATCCTCAAACAGGCAAGTAGTGAACTAGTATATTATCATCTTCTCTTTTTCCCTCATGCTTTTTCTTTCCTCATCTCTTTCTATAGGAGGTGAGAAAGACCAGATGGGGAGATACTTGTTTGAATTGGAAACAAATTTGTGTATAATTAAAACCTAGTCATACCCTAGCACAAGAATGAATATTAGAGTATACTCAAGATGGGGTACCTGGCCGAAGTCAGGTAGATTGAAATATACAGCTTTCAAATTCCCTAATTCAAGAATAAAGACATCATCTCATGAGAGGTAATAAAGCGTTTCCCCGTGTTCCAAAAGGAACCAGTTCACTTCCCTGTAAACCTCATCTTAAAGTCATTTCATCTCGGTATTAGTCTGTTAACACAGTAAAAGTTCAGTACATCCAGGAAGTACTTATTCCCAATTGGTGAGCCTTGTAAGCAATGCCTTCTTGTGTTATAGATACAGCATAGGTAGAAGGGGGGAAGAAAGAAAGTAATAAGCCATATTTCTCATAAATGGTTTTACATAATGTTTATGATATCCTTGACATTTTCCTCAACATCATTGCTGATTTGGTATCACTTTCTCCATTTTACAAAGGAAGAAACTATGTCACAAGTAAGGTTCCCACATAAAAGAAAGGATACCCAGTTAAATTTGAATTTCAGATAAACAACTTTTTTAGTATGAGTGTGTCCAAATTATCGCACTTAGCTAGTAAGTGATCAGATCGACATTTAAACCTAGTTAATTTGACTCCAGCACCTATAGACATTTGCCTCCAGGCAAAATAGAAGAAATGAAACAAAAACATTCATCCACAGGAAATAAAATTTTGTATTAGTAAAGCTTTGGTTGTAATGAAATCAACTTAATATATGTGGAAAAAAGAGTAATTGTAAGGAAAGTTGTCAGAGACCAAGGAAATCCTCTTTTAAATTTTTTTTTTAAGCTTACCTAGATCATCTTCATCCTTCTCTTTTTACAGATTGACTTTCTTTGTTTTTCCGTATACACGGCAAGATATATTTTCCTGCAATTCCACATTTATAGGTAGAGTTATAGGTACATCAAAGATTTAACTGGTCCATCTCTGCCTCTCAGATCCTGATTTCCATAAGGAAGTATGTAGTGGGCTCAGCTTTGGCTACTCCATCCCAGCTATCAGTGGATGAGGAACAGGGTACCTCTGCATGGAGGACTTGTCCTCGGGGAAGGGAGGATGGTTCATGGCCCGGGAGGACATGCCACCAGACATGTACTGCAAGGACAGTACCATTCCTCTGGCCCATTCCCCGAGCCATTTTATACAAAAGCATGTTTAGTAGAACCAAAACATTCCTAGGAAGGGATGGATGAGCCCTACGCATATTCAAAGTCCACAAACCCACTGCTACACATATATTGTCTAATCTAAATTTAGCATGTGAACCTCCAGAGTAAAAGCTTAGCCCTCAAATGATCGCATTTCCAATGCAGCAGAGAAATTTGATTGAGAAGTTCTTTATTTGGCAGTATATTAGGTGAATGGGTACCAAAAATATGGCTAAAGAAAGATTGAGGTATATGCAACTATAGCCAGTATGTAAGCATTCATGTCGCCAGTCTTGAAAAATAAAACTGACAGAGGACCCCTCATGTGTCAGGTAATTCCATGAGTCCAGAACCAAACCCTTTACATATAGATGGCAACATTTTAATACAAGTCATAACACTACATCCTTTGGTAATATGGTGGATACTTAATTCATAATGATTGTTCAATTCTTATCAATAGAAGAACTGATATGAAGACAAGAGAAAATGTGCAAGGAACTTAAGAATATGTGGCCCAGTGGTTTTTAAGATTTTTTAAGACTTTGACCTTTTTGAAATTGTATGGAAACCACAGTCTACCTCGCCAGAGAAAAATAATATATGCACGTATTACACAAAAGTCATTATAGGGGCTTCCCTGGTGGCACAGTGGTTGAGAGTCTGCCTGCCAATGCAGGGGACACGGGTTCGAGCCCTGGTCTGGGAGGATCCCACATGCCGCGGAGCAACTAGGCCCGTGAGCCACAACTACTGAGCCTGCGCGTCTGGAGCCTGTGCTCCGCAACGAGAGGCCACGATAGTGAGAGGCCCACGCACCGCGATGAAGAGTGGCCCCCGCTTGCCGCAACTAGAGAAAGCCCTCACACAGAAACGAAGACCCAACACAGTCAAAACTAAATAAATAAATAAATAAATTTATTTAAAAAAAAAAAAAAGTCATTATATAGGTCAGAGGGAAGTCATGGACCACTCTACAGTTTCTCCATCACCTTCCTAGATCCCTGATGTAGGCCTTCAATAACCAGTGGAGTGATCACCAGAAAGAACACAGGGCAGGGGAGTACTTGTTTTGGATACTTCATTAAACATTTGTGATCTTGGGCAAGTTCTTAAGTCTCTCTCAGCTACTTTCCCAGCTCATTTTACTTTTTTTTTAAAAGCAGAAAGTTGAACTGGAAGATTCTGAACATTGCATCCATCTTCATTCATTTGCACCTATATTTATTCACGACTTGCCGTGTGTCAGGCATGGTGCTAGATGCTGAGGATAGAGCAATCATGAAGACAAAGATGCTTTCCCCACAGAGCATAGACACTATATGGAGGAGGGAGAAAATAAATGAATGAATAAATGAACAAGATAATTACAGATTGTGTCGAATACTGTGAAGAAAGTAAACATATTGATGTGACAGAGAATTGTGGTGGTCAGGGACCACTGAAGGGTGGCAGCGTCCTGTGGATAAACCATTTCAGGAAAGAGAACTTGGCATGACCAAGAAAAGAAAGCAAGTCAGTGTGGTTAGAACTCAGCATATAAGCCGGAGGGAAGTAATCACTTAATCAGGAGAAACATTACATTTTACTCTAAGTGCAATGTGAAGCTCTTTAATAATTTTAAAGAATGCAGTAATGTGTTGTCATTTATATTTTCAAAGATTACTCTGGCACTTACGGTTTCAGCAGTATGACTAACTGAATTCAACTGGATTTTCTTCCTCCTACAAACACTCAGAAATGGTAGGTAAATTATAACAAAAGAATTAAAAATGTATAACACTACTGTACAGTACATTGAAAAATGGTTAAGATGGTAAATTTTATGTTTTTGACCGCAATTTCAAAAATCATGGTATACATATAAATCAGTACAAAGAAGTGAATTCGTAACCTTATATGCATACCTGGAAATAGATGAAAACTAATTAATTAAAAATGAATGAGCTAATTGCTCAATGTAGTAAATAGAAGAAATATTAGTAAACTAACATAAATCTAAAGAGATTTTACATCACCTTTCATATTTCCCAACATAGTTGTCCAGAACAGGAAACCAGAACACAAATCCAGAGTCTGCTTTACTTAATAGCTAAGCATTTGTTATTTTGGGAGATAGCAAAAATGCCCCCTATCCAATGGATCTTTCACATAGCCTAGAGAAACACTGGAGCAACAATTAACAGAACTGAGGAGCAGGATGACTAGGTTACCATGAAGAAGCTGGAGGGGAATATGTGAAACTCTCTTGAGGATTTGCTGTTCAAAATGTGGTCCCCAAACCAGCAACATCTACAGTACCTGAAGGTGGGCTCCATCCCAGACCTGTTGAATCAGAATCGGCATTTTAGCAAGATGCGTAAGTGATTCATACGTTAAAGTTTGAGAAGCAGGGCTTTCAAGGGGTATGTATGTGTCTTTGTATATATGTGCAATATAGGTATATGTAACATGTATCTGTAATATACATTACACATCCACATAGACACATACATATATACATATGCATACATACATAAATACACACATGGTGGCTTCTGGTAAGTTAAAAGATCTGGAGGTTTGCTTTTAATGAAAAGTACGCCCTCCAACCTTCAGCTATTTGGCATGTTCACTTCTGTTTAAGACCTACAATACATTCCAAACATCTCTAGTTAGCTCTAAAACCCTTAACCTGACTACCTTCGAACCATAAAGGAGTTAAGGGAGGTTGGAGTTCAGTCAAGTTGGTGTATATTTTCCGGAACAATAAATAACCTACAGCTCAAAGGCATGGGTTGTTTCTTCCAAGGCAAAGAAACAAAAAAGCCCACCCTCTAAAAGCACTCTGCTTGGGTGCCTAGACTGGCATGCTTAGGAAGCACGGGCAAGACAGGAGAGGAAGCAGGAGAGGAAGGAGGGCCACGGGGATGGGCAGGAGAGAGGGAGGGAAAGCCCTCACACTAATTAGGTTTGAAAGAATACAGGATGAGTCCAGCCACTGCCTGCTGAAAAGAAAGGAGCCGAAGCAGCTGATGCTGTGTTCAGACTAAACTAACCGCAAGTCCCCTGAGGACGTCACAAGGTAAACCTGATCGTCTCTGTCATTTACAGTCATTATCAGGCAGACTGCTTCTGTAATTCTACTGGGGCGCCAATTAACAGATCCCTGAAGCTAGGGGGAAAATGTCCCAGCCCTCCAAAGGTATTTCAAAAGGAAAACCCAGGCAGCCTCTGCGCTGCTGTCTTCTGATTGTTGCCTCTGTCAAGGCAGGGAAGGGGGATGACTTCATACAAGGCCGGGCTGCTCGGGTCCAGTGAGTGACTGGAGCCAGGCTTGTCTCCGCCTCTGTTTTCTCTCTCTCTAGCAACCTCAGTTAGCCTCCGGAGAGCCCAGCAAGCCTTATTTCTTTCTTTTCTGAGATAGGGGAATGCTGACCAGCTTTCCCTCTTTCTCATCTTCAAGAAAATATCTTTGCAGCATTTCATCTTGCAAGAAAGTGGGGAAAGGCCAGCTGATGTACCAAGAAGGCAGCCAAGAAGGACCACTCATCTCTGAAATGTATTACTCAGCTCCCATCCTTCCCAATACCATTCTTTCTCTTGCCTTCCTGACACAATCAGACTTTTTAACTAGTTGTCTACATCACCACTTTACTTCCACAGCTCTGATTCACTCCTTAAGCCACCCCAACCTCTGTCTGTAAACCCCATGATTCTGCTAAAAAGACTCTTTCTAAGATCACCAATTCCATTTAAGTCACTCACTAGAGAATATTTAGTACTAGCCCAACTTGAAGGCTCGGCAGAATTCAGCACAGATGATCCCCGCCGCCGAACTCCGTTCTGAAACATTGTCTTCCCTCGAGTTGCATGATACAACAATCTTTTAATCAACCTTTTACTTTCCTGACTATGCTTTCTCAACGTCCCCTTCAGCTCTCCTTTTATACAACATGATTAGGTATTAATATCACTCAAAACTCAATTATGGACTTTCTTCTTTTTTTACTCTCAGGGGTCACTGAGTAATCCAGATAATTAAACTGGAGAGCGTATACCTGAAATTAAAGGACAGGGGCTACTTACCTCTAGCCATTATTTCTATGCAAGAACGTGGGCCTGGTTTTGCTAGAATTTTTTATTTTTAAGAGAAAATGAGAATTCTGATTTTTATATAAAAATATGATGTTTTTAAATTTATGTTTCTGGTCATGAGAGAGTAGCTGTAGCAGACCAAGCCTCATTCCAACAAAAAAGTTTAAAACTGGTTAAAAAAATTTTTTAAATACCTGTTTGAAGTAATCATAGAGCAACACAGTCAGTAAGAACTTGAAAGTCTAAGATCCAAGAGGAAAGAAAACCATTGAGGTGAGTTCACCATTCTGTGCTGTTTTTCCCTCAAGGCATTTGCCAATCGGTAAGTGGTACCAAACGAGATCAAGTTGCATTTCAAGGCTAAGGGCTTTCAGCAGTTTCATGGGGTTAGGAGGGGGAAAAATTGGGGTTGAGTGTTATCAAGGCACCTAGGAATTGAGAGGACTAAGTTTTAGAGAAAAGAGAATGGAAACACTGAGCATGACTCTGTGCTGCTTTTTTCGTTGAGGATATTATTTATTACTAATATTTGCAACATAAGAGGCTGAGAAGACAAAAGAAAAGGCTAGCTAAGAAGCTAGAAAGCTAAGCAGAGCTTTGACCCGTCTCAGAGTGCTGGGGAGGTGAAGTGGCATCTGAGGCCTGGCAAGGGTGATGGGCCCAGGTTAACAGCCTTTGCTCTCAGTTGAGATTCTTGAAAGGTCTTCCTTTAGGATTACTTCAAACTAGAAGTAGACCAGTTCTCACAAAGCCTGAAACCAGCTTTAATGCCTCCCATCCCCTGATTGTATCAAGGGGACCAAGCCCTACTCTAGCTAACCTATGAGTAAACAAATAAATAGATTCTAATCTGCTGGAAGTTAGCATTATTCAGAGTTTCTACACGTTTTATACACCGTATCCAGTACTCAATCAGAATGGCTGGATTCAGTCTCATCTCTGCCTTATTTGATGCTTTTCCCGAGCAAGCTACATTAGCCTCCAGACACACCAGCAAGCCTTGCTTCCTTCTAGTTCCTGAGATACAGCAATGTCGCTAGCCTCTTTTATTCCATTAAAGAGATAATGTAGATGACTCACAGATGATCTAGATATAATACACAAGACATAGATTTTAAAGTAACTGTGATGAACATGTTCAAGAAATTGGATGACACTTCCAGTCGGGCGCCTGGTGGCAGTGCCAAGGGATAACGTTGCTCTGATGCGGGGAAGCGTGGTGGATTCCACCTGCTTTTTTTTTTTTTTTTTAATGCACAACGTGAGAGTTGCAAGTTGTTTATTTTTTTTAATTAATTTATTTTTGGCTGTGTTGGGTCTTCGTTTCTGTGCGAGGGCTTTCTCCAGTTGCGGCAAGCGGGGGCCACTCTTCATCGCAGTGCGCGGGCCTCTCACTATCGTGGCCTCTCTTGTTGCGGAGCACAGGCTCCAGACGCGCAGGCTCAGTAGTTGTGGCTCACGGGCCTAGTTGCTCCGCGGCATGTGGGATCTTCCCAGACCAGGGTTCGAACCCGTGTCCCCTGCATTGGCAGGCGGACTCTCAACCACTGCGCCACCAGAAAAGCCCCTTCCACCTGCTTTTTAACCATGAAGGAGACAGACCAGGAGGATGTTGAAACAGAGACTCAAAAGGTCGCTGGGATGCTTCTGTGCCTGGATCAGCAGGGCAACGTGGAGGGGAACCTCAGAAGAGAGGCCTGGAGAAAGGCGTCTGTGGAGGTCACACTGCAGGTCGCTATCCAGTTGTGGTTGGACGGGGTGCCGTATGGGGTGCCACATGGGCCGGAACCAGCTCCACAATGCACTGGATGATGTCTTTGACATCCTGCGGTCCCTGGCCAACGTCAGCAGAGACTTGAGATGGAGCATCCACACCATCCATCAAGAGCATCAAGTACGTCAAGGATGAAGGATGCCATCGTACAGCACACCCAGCTCGCCGCAGCTGTGGAGAGCCTCAAGAACATCTCGGTGTCCCAGATTGTGAGGAGTGGGGGCCCTGGACCTCATTGAACAAGGGGCACTCCTTCAGGCCCACGGGAACCTGATGGACCTGGGACAGGAGTGTGCTCCTGGGAAGGGCTGATGTATGAACACCACCGTGTGGACATGACCCTCATCCACAGTGACTTTGGGAGCACACAGGGGCTCTCAGACGAGCTGGCCAAGCAGCTGGGGATGGTGCTGCAGAGGTCGCTGTTCACCATCCCCCAGGACCCCATTTTTCTGGTCTCTGTTGTCAGGATCATGGAAAGGGAAGAAAAATTGATCGGTGCATACTTGACCAAAAAAAATGCAAACTAGCTTTGTTCCTCTTGGGAGGTCCAAGAATTGGAAGGAGGAAATGTTTGTCATCTTGGACAGAATCATGAGTGCTAGAATTGAGGGCACAGAGGCAGAACCCCAGGGAGTCCAACAAGGTGTGGTTCATCTGCCACCCGGAAATCATATGGAAGCATGTCCTAGATGACCCCATTGTTGCCAAAAACCTGATGGTTGTGTGCTTTTCTCCTCCTTATGAGATTTTCAGAAACCTCCTCAACCACCAAGCCCTGAGAACCTGGATGCAGATCTCGTGGGAAGATCTAGAAGCAAGTGAGATTATGAGCCTGTTTGACCTGGGTCTTAAACCCCTATACAAGCGCAGAGATGACTGGGAATGTGGAGCTGGTCCCAGAAGTGGACGTCAATGCCCTGGAGCTTTTACTTTCTTCAAATGTGGTGTCTGAGCTGCTCCATCTGTACATGTCAGCTCTCACTTCAAACATCATTGTCTGGCTGCAGAAAGCACTAGACACAGTCACTACAGACTGAATGAAAGAGACTGAGCCCAAAGCAGGCCCAAGTGGGAACACTCCCTACCACCATCTTCCAGATGTTCCAACAAATTTTTTAAATTACTACTCAGATAAGTGAAGATTTGAAAACAAAGTACCAGTTTGTGTCTTCAGCAAATGAATTCTTTCTTAAGTAGACACAGAGTTGAAGCTCAGTTGTATATAGAACATCTGAAAAATTGGCAACACCACACTGCTATGTTCAGGATATGATAGCAATCATCACAACTGTCAGAGCTTTAAGGACCCCCTAATCCATTTAAAAAGGAAGTATTTTTAAAATGAAGTGGCAGAGGGCGTGTCTCTGAGCCAGCCAAACATGGATGGGATTTTAGACACCGTTGTTGCGAGGAGGCTGCAGCAGGTACCAGGAAGGGGTCTTCCAGGATCTGGAGCAACATCTCGATGAGCTGATAACAAAGAAGTGGCTGTTAGGCTCAAATGCTGTGTCACATCATCTGTGTCACTGTGGAAGAATATTTCAATGATCTTGCCAAAACTAAAAATCCATACAAAAAGAAGGTGAGAGTGAGTGGTGGTGGGTACCTGTGGGCCATCACGCAGAAGCACGTCTCATCCTGAAGTGCCAAGGAGTACAAGGAGGTGCCGAGAAGACAGTCAGGGAGGCTGAGCTGCTCCACTTCCTATTCCAGAAGCTGGCCTCTGGATTCAGCAAACATGCAGGTGAGCACAGTAACACTCCTGTCGCCCCTGCAGAAGTTGTGCCTGGAAGTTTCAACTCTGGTCAGCAAATACCCGGACGTCAAGGATGGCCACATAGGCACACTGCTGCCCACCCAAGGGGACGGCAGCCAGGACATGTAGCAGACCATCGTCAGGAATCTGGAGCAGGGTCCAATGGCAGGAAAATCCAAACTATGTGCCCATCTTCAAGGAAATCGTAGTTCCGAGTCTGAACATGGTGAAGCTTCTCAAGTAACCCGTCAGTTTCCAGCTTTGTGTACATTATTCTGCACTCATCGTCCCCACCCTCAGAAATGTATTAAAGCAAAAGTGACTCTTGATGGTTCTCGTCAGAAGTTTCAGGTCCTCAAGCCTGTCTCCTGTCATGCCAAGCATGTTGTATGCAAGGTGCCGGGGCATGTGACTTCTTGAAGAACAAGTGTTCTGCTGGCTGTGGTTCCTCAGGCTTTCACATTTCTGTTGTAAACATCCTTTGTGAGGCAGGACTCTGATGGAAAATGCCTCATGGTTGATGATCATGGTGGAAAAGGTGTGTGGAGAGGGAAGAGGCGCTGTCTTCATTCACTGTGGGTCTTCACTCAGAGACATGAAAACAAAAATTGGAGAAATTTACCAGAGAATGATGATCTATCAAAAAATTAGTTTAAAAGTACAAGAAGTAAAATTGTAAATGTAATAGTTGGGTTTAACAGCTGTTTGAGTAGAGAAGAAGGTAAAATTAGTGAATTGGAAAACAGGTTAGTAGAAAAAAGAGTAAATCATGGAAAAAATGCACAAATGTGTATACGAGACACATGGCACATGGTAATAAGGTCTAAAATGTACTTACAATTTCAGGAAAATAGGGGGGAGAGAGAGAGCACATGGGATAGAGAAAAATATCTGAGGAAATACTAAGAATTATCCTAAACTGAAGACGTCAACACACACATTTAAGAGGAGTCTCTGTGAACCCCAAGCGTAAGAAGTGAAAAAAATCCTAAACACATCATAGTAAAAAACCTTCAAATTAAACTAAACTAAAAGATTTTAAAGGCATCCAGAATTTTTAAAAAGACACATTATATATCCAACAAAGTTACAAAAGGATTGAAGGTTGACTTTTCTACAGAAACAATGGAGCAAGGGAATAACACATTTAAAGGTGTAAACAAAGAAAACTAAGGACCTATCATTCTATACCCAGTGAAAATATCATTTATAAATAAATGCAAAATACAAAAATTACCAAACAAACAGAAAGTGAAAGAATTTATCACCTTCAAACTAATACTAAAAGAAATACTAAAAGGAATTCTTTAGACAAAAAGAAAATGTTCATAAAAGGAAGTACAGAAATACAGTAAAGAATGAAGAGCAGAAAAAGGTAAATATATAGATAAATACAAATTAATATTGATTTTTTAACAATAGTAATATCATTTTGTGGGATTTAAAATAAACATGAGAGAGAGATAAATGGAACTTAAGATGCCTAACATTTGTACATTGCTGGAAAATGGTAGAAAACAGTGATGAAAATACTAATTCATAGTAACTTTATTAAGTGAAAGATGCACATTATAATCTCTTGGGTAAAGATTAAGAGAATAATACAAGGAATGCATAATGAACTATGAAAGAGCAAAATGGGAAAAAAAAACCTTGATTAATCAAAAAAAGAGGACAAAAAAGTAAAAAAAAAAAAAAAAGGCCAGTAACAATCAACTAACAAAGTAGTGGCTGCAGCAATTTACATTCTTTTGTGGTTTCAAACAAATTTTAGAATTGTTTGTTCTATTTCTGTGAAAAAATGCCACTTGAATTCTGATCGGAATTTCATCATATCTTTAGATGGTGGAGAGAGTGAATCAGTAATCAAAAACCTCCCAATAAAGAGAAGTCCAGAGCAAGATGGCTTCACTGGTGAATTCTACTAAACATATAAGGAATAAGTAATGCCAGTCCTTACAATTGCTTCCAAATAGAAGAAGCTAGCAATGCCTCAAAGCACACTTCCTCTGCAGGGTGTATTTGTTCTGCAGGGGAAGGGCCCTCCCAGAACACCTATCAACCCCAACGACAGAAGCAAAAGTTCTAGTTGATTTTGGCTAGAAAGCAAATGAGATGTTTTCATGCGTAACTTTGATCAACTCTGGCCAAAAGCAATGCTATGTAGGGGCCAAATGAAAGTATGACACGGGGTGATGTAGGTGAGTGCCAGTCAATTCAAATATTTTTGAATTCCAAAACTATCTCGCATTTGAGGAGTGACAGTTTGAAGGAATTAGGTAGGAAGAAGCACTCTTAGCGTGTATACTGGCATCCTTATGGAGGGCTTCCCTGGCAGAGATGGTGGCATAGCGGCTTCACAAATCAGATTGGATGCTGTCTGTGTGGGGGGAACATACACAGTTTATGCCATAAAATTGTTTATTTGCTTCTATAGTTCTTATATAACTCTGATATTTCTATGCCCTTTCTTTAACTTTCCTTAAAATGTGACTTAAGGCCTTATCTATTATAGAATCAACGAAATTATACTTCCTCTGCATGGATCTCCTCTGGGACCTGGCGGGTTGCTGTCTCTCCATGGTGACTGAGTAGGGTTGGTCCTGGAAGACCAAACTAGTGCCTTTACAACCAGGAGAGAGCTAAGCTCCTGTGTTCCCCTATATCTGGCTGTCTTCCACTACAGCAGGGTCTGTTCCATTATTTTGAACAGAAAAGGCCAATCACCTTAATAGTTTAACAATTCTTCTGAGTGGTCAGTTGATTGTATACATGGATTGTACCTGAGTTCAGTGCTTGGATCTGCTAACGGTAAAGAGCGTCCACATAAGGACATCCGCTGACTCAGGGTTAGGTGGTGGGATGTGGAGTCCATGCAACTCAGTGCTGCACAGAGCAACGATTAAAATCTGCTTCCATCTGACCCATGGGGATCGAGTGCACAGATGTTTGAGAGACGGTAATATTTGCTGTGGGGTGCCTGAAAGTCACCCTTATTCTCATAAAATCCAAAGCAGGCAGGCAACTATTATCCCAGCTGACTGATTTCTGTTGTCCTGGATCCTAGAATAACCTTGAAATAAGTTTTACTTTGATAGTAAAGCTAGAAGACACGTACTCCATAAGCCCTGGACTTCTGCTGAAGGGGCCAGAAGCTTAATCAGGGGCAGGAGAAGAAACTCTGATTCTTCTGCAACTTCTGTAGTTAGGGATTTGATTTAGAAGTTTCCCTTAATAGATATCCACAAAGTAACCCACACTAAACCCACTTACATCTCTATAAAATTATAAGTACTGAGTTGACTGCTACTGGCATTGGAAGTCATGGGTCTAAGCAATAGCGTGCTCTGAATCATGTAGATTACAGTCACCAAAAATCAGATTGGATGCTGTCTGTATAGAAGGAGTAGAGCCCTTGATCAGCAAACCCTGCCCAACTTTGGTGGTGGTTACATCGTTGTTGAATTCTGCATGGCACTAGAGGGCTGCTCGCTTTGTAATGTACAAGGGAAACTAGGGTCACTTAAGGCAAAGGCCATTTATCAACCATCATGGAAGTGTTTTAATAATACATCAACCATGCTTCTTTTTACTAGAGCCCAGGGACAAGACATCCCTCTCTCCAGGATCCAGACAACTCGAGGACAATGAGAAATGGGGGAAATCTGAGACAGTTGTAGAAAGTCTCACTCCTTAAATGAAATCTAGCCACATGAGTGGACTGCAGTCACACTGGAGACAATCAAGAAACTTTTCGGAACGAATTAATAGACGGAGATGGATGTTTTTTCTTCATCATTTACCTACTGGATGCATCTGGCCACATTTTCATCAGTTTGCACTGCTTCACAGGTAAGGAGCTCTTAGATTTGCAGGCTGGTACACAAAGGAGGGCAGCAGTGCCGAATGAACGGCTAGAAAACAAGAAGAAACGGGGGGGTTGGCGGGGGGGTTGTGAGTTAGGGGAAAGCAGAGATTTGATTCTGAAGAGAAAATCCTTACTGGGTCAAGGCCACTTTTGCATAATTCTATTATCACCAGGAAGAGGAGAAATAATCATATTAGGTGAGTGCTATACTGCTCGACGTGGCTTGTCTTACGTTACTTTTGAAGTCAGACAGGTTTAATTGCTTTGTGTGAGCGAGTTGTTTGGAAGGCACCGGATCAATAAGGCAGGTGCTGCCAGAGCAAAGCAGGGAAGGTTTTGATGTTGACAATGACATACAATGTTGTGCAGAAAGGAGTAATTCATTCCGTCACAGTTATGAAAAAGTTACATGTGTGTTGCCTTGGGGAGCAGAGGCCGTGCCATCTGGGAGGGTGGCCTCCAGGCGGGCCGGCCGCGGGGTATCAGCATGCTGGTGGGTCAGACCATGAGCAAGGGCAGACCTTTCTGGAGCCTCCCTGTCCTCTGTGCAGGAAAGTGGGCATCCCCACCAGCAGCTGCAAAGGATGCTATCAACATCCGCTCCAACTCATCTTCTGTTTACAGAGCCCGGGCAGCTCATGAATTTGCATTTAGTTTCTGCCCACCATTGCCTCTCCCTGAAGTCCAGCGCAGTCCCCAGTAAGGCTGTCTTCATCCAGGGCTTGGCTGACTCCAGGTGAGGCTTGTCAGAAAGTTACCCACAGTGTACCAGAGGTGGCCAGGGAAACGTTTTGGTTCTTCTTTTTCAACCTGGATCCCACTGTAGAGATACTCAGTATGAGGAAAGAGAACAAAAGCTGTGGTCTTGTGAGAGCCAGCTGCGAATGTCTTCCAAACTCCAGTGATGTTGGTTGCTTGAAACTGGCCCTAGTGGTAGTATGTGCACCATGGAAAGCAGCACACTCTACAAATAAGGGGTTTGTTTGTTTACTTGGTGAGAGTTGGTTGTTAAGCATCTAGTAGCACAATACCAGGTGAGGTGCAGAGGGCAGAAAGGGGAAGCCTGGAATTTAACATCCTTAATTACCCTCTGTACCCCCTCTCCCAGCGGCTGCTCAGATGGCTCAGCTGAACCTCTCCTCTATAGCTTGACAAGCACCGCAGGCCATGGTTCTCCATAGAAGGTTCCATGTGTGCCTTTCTCTTCAACCAGATTTGTATTTTAGAAAGGTAACCCGGGCCACACTGTGTTGGGTAGACTAAAAGGGTATAAAATCAGAGATCATAACAGAGGCAAAGACATCAGATAGTAATCTAATTGCCCTTGTCCAAGTAAAAGATGATGAGACCCGAATTAAGGCAAGAGCAATGGGAATAGAGAAGAGAGGACAGATCTAATAGAGGTTCGAGAAATAGAGCTGGCAGGACTTATTGATCGATGAGGTGTCAGGGTGAGAAAAAGACAAGAGTAGATGATAACATCCAAGTTTTGTATGATACTGCCATTCCGCAGGACAGAAGGAGTTGCAGATTTTGGTGGAAAATTGATGACTTTAGAACAAGTAGAGGGGCCTAAGAAGCAGGGAGACGGGGCCGGCGCTCATAGGAGCAGAGTTGACTTGAACGCATTTTGAATGTCAGCACATGGTGGTAAGTGACAGCAGGTGACAAGAAGGGATCACTCAGTGATGGTATGAAGTGAGAAGAGTCCAAGGAAGAAACATGCATAGAAAAACACAATATGCAAAGACACATGCAGAGAAATAAGAGCCCACAGAGGACAGGAGAAGGGTGGTCATTGAAGTAGTGGAGATCTAGGAGAGAAGCAAAGAGAGAAGAGAGTCAGAGAGTTGGACAGCCATTAATAGAAAATGTCGGGTCAAGGTCAGGAAACATGAAGTCAAACAAAGACTGCAGGTGTTTGAAGAACAAGTGAGCAGAAAGTGGAAATAACAGAAAACAGTGAAGAAGAAAGAATTCTAGGCTTGGAAGGTAAGCAAAGACACTGCCAGTAGATTGTAGATGGCATGCAAGGTAAAACACTATTTGCTCTTCCAAACCTAAGCACTAATGCTAGTCCAACACAGAGTCAAGGGAGGACTTTATTTTTGCCCACAAACTTGGTCATAATTGTATGCTTTGCAGAAGGGACCAATTGCCACGAAGTTGCCAACTTGGGAAGGAGAAAGGGAATCTCCCTTCCTCCTTCAGTAAGGTCTAGATAAGGCAGGAGAGTCCGTCAAGAGCACAGGTCTAAGAGCACAGGCCTTAACACGGGAAATTACGTCTCTTTCTGCAAGACCAGAAAAATGGAGGTGAGAATAAGTGCAACTATAGATAGCTTTTGGATGCTGGGCATTGAGGGAGCTTATGCCTAATATTATCAGTTTTCTCATAAAGTTCCCAAAGTTTGAGAGTGGCAGGTTTCTGATACAAGCATCCTGAGGAATGGGAGAGGGCATGGCACTCCATTGTAAATTAGTAAACCTACCTTATATGCATTATATTTGATGCTCTAATGAACAGACATAATTTTATTGTTCTGTGTTTTTTGTATATTTTGTGCCCCCTTTAGCATCTTACTATCACAGATATAATAGCACATCTTACCCAGCATTACTATTACTCATTTGACTACCTACCTTTCTATCTAGAAATAAACTTAGAGTAAAAAGAAAGGCTTCTAGCCCAGATTGCCTGAAGTATAGTGGGTGATTAACAAGTATTTGTTGAACTGATGAATGATTGAGTAAATGAGTAGATGTCTGAATGTTAGTCCAGTCTTCCCAGCTAAACTGTCAACTGCGTCGTGTCTTAAATTTGGTTTGATTCCTCAGCGTTTTCAGTACATACAAGCTGCACAATCAGGAAAAATTAAAATGAACCGGGCAGCTTAAAGACCAAAGTGTTGGTGTAAAAATCAAGAAATGCATTCTAAGAGAGAAGCTTGAGATGAGGGAGGAATGGAGCTCAAAACCAGCTTGACCTGTAGAAGAAAATAAAATGATCTTCCCCCTCCCAACAGTTTCAGTTATTGATTGTTTTTCAAGTTTTAAGGAAAGTATCCTTTGAGCATCCAGAGCCTCAGGGTTTCTGTTTCTTAGTGGAATCAGCAGGTCACGTGGAAGGATTACCAGCATCCCTCACCCAACCTGTTCTCTGGCTTCTTGAACCATAGCCCCCATGGTCTAGAGACTGAGGCCCAGAGAAGGTAATCAGTTAGTGTCAGATGTGTCCCTGCAACATGGATTTCCTAGCTCTAAACCTGTGCTCCCTATTGCCAGCCGTCTGTACTGACAGACAGAGAGAAACGCCTCGGGCAGGCAGTGAGAGGCGGTTTCTCTCTGCCCTGCTCTGAGGTGTCCCATAGCAAATGATAGTGGCAGGGAAATGTCTTAATACAGCATGTTGTTTAGCATAATTGATGTTCAGATGCAGCCTCGGTAGAAACAAGCCCCGTTAATTGGTCTCTCAACCTACATTAGCTTTTGCATCACAGCCAATTAGGTAGGGGCCAGAGGGCCCTTTGCTTGGCCATTAGAGCCCTCGAAGCCGAGGCCGGGAAGGTGCTGGCAGTCAGGTGTAAATGACTCTGATGTGCTGTGTGTACAGCTGCACCACAGCCCGAGCCATCTGTCCGCTTAGGAAGAGGAGACGTGATACCACCAAGCTTAAAGGTGAAAAAAGGAAGGTGATGTTCGGGAGAGGGAAATCTGGGCTCTTCCAAGGGATGGAGTGCTGGATGAATCTTTGAAGAGTCTAGATTTGAAGGGTATAAACCTAAGACTAGTCCAACAGCGATCTTCCTAATGAACCAATAGCCCGTCTCTATTCTCTGAGCCTCAGTGTTGTTGGAAATGCGCTGGACACAGAAAGGAAGGACATTTTCCAAGGAGACACTGTAGGATTGCTGCTCAAAGTGAGGTCCTCTGGTCAGAAGCATCATTGGCATCTGGTCAGGAGGGTCAGAAATGCAGATCTCAGGCACACTCCCGACCCTCAGAACCAGAATCTGCATTTTAACGAGATACCCGGTGTTCCACGTGCCCACTTAAGTCTGAGAAACAGTGCTCCAGGCCAGGGGGCAGCAAACGCGTTTCATTGGTACTCAGTGTGTCCATTTACTGGCCTCTTCATTAGGTGGCTTTCACACTACAACCACAGTGTTGAGTAGTCGTGATGGAGACCTTGTGTCCCGCACGCCTAAAATGGTGACCCTCTGGTTCTTTATAAAAGGAGTTGGCCAACCCCTGGTCTGGGGGGAAATCTCTGCCACCATCCCATGTGGCCAACATTCCTGTTAGTCCTCAGAGGGCAGGTGAGTATCAGATAATTGAATTTGCTCTATAAATATTGTCACGGGCATTAGGGACAGTGGAGCAAATATTAGACGATCTCCAATCTAGGGGCTGAGGAGTTTGTAAGATTATACAGACACCAGCAAAAGCTGGCCAACACTTTGAACTTTCTGCTACCTTGACTGAGTCAGATGGTTTGCAGGATCCTTTCTCTCCCTCATTCACAGAGTATAAAGAAAAAATGACAAGCTGGCTCTCTGAATCAAACAATCACAGACTTTCTCTGTTGCATCCTTGAAAGCACGTTCATGGTGACCGGAAAGAATCACTTTTTTTCTAAATATACCAAGGGGTTACATTAACTTTATGCCAGTGTTGGGGGATAACTTCATACGCAATGAATTACCCAAAGAGCCTGCATTCCCCCCTTCTTGAATTTCACCAGGGTGAAATGTTAAAACAGGTGTGACTGCTCTGCTTTATATATAGCAAAACGCTTGTTGAAAATACACATTCCTTAGTGCATGTCATAAAGAGAGCTTATGCAAAGACTCCACAAAGACTGCAGTGATTCATGGTGAGGAAGAGGACTGCTCAAGCAACATTTCTGAAATTGCTGAGATATTTTGGTAGAAGATCCTGGCCTGAAGCTTCTAGACTTGCACTTGCAAGGATAAAAAAGCAACTCGTGTTTTGGAAACCTTTGGAGGTTTTCAAGCTATTGCTTCCCAAGTCTGTCTCTGTCCTTCTATCTCTGTCTCTGTCTCTGTCTCTCTGTCTCTGTCTCTCTCTCTCTCTCACACACACACACACCCCATCAACAAAAGCCAGGCTGCTGCCTCAGACTCCAGACGCATGCATCAATCATAATTGCAGTAGTGCCAGCAGTCATGTAACTGCTTAAAGACCTCAACAGCCTTCTGGCACTTAAAGGAAAAAAAAAAATCATCTAATTAATCACAGGTGAAACAGCTTGGACTGTCTCCAAAAGCCCCTGAATTTACTGCCAAACTTTGATGCTAATTTTCTAAGTAACCCCCTAAAGAAATTTACGATTAGGTAATTAAAGTAGTGAATAAAGAGACACTTAGGTGGAGGGGAAGGAGGAGAGGGAAAAAGTATATGTCCATCCTGCAATAAACACATCTGGGCATGCATCATTTGTGAACCCCAACTTAAAGGTCCCCAGGTGGCTTTCTCTTGAAGAATATTTTAAAAATCAATATTTGAAATGCCAAAACAAAGTATATAAATGAGGCTGGGAGCAAGTCACTCTGCTAGGATCTGTAGGACAGGGAAGGAAATCTGCCTTCTGCCACATACTTGCTCTTGAATTGTTTTTAAATGCCACAGCTTGTGTCCTAAGGGGAGGTTGGTGGATTTCTCCCTGTGAGCTGATTGGCTTGCATCATGGGGTTTATTGTTAGCAAATATCCCCATGTCCCTGCTGGGATAGATCCTAGATTTCTGAGTTTAATTGGCTGGAAGGAAATTGCTCCCATCTCTTGTTCAGGAAGTGTTCAGGGGAGGGCCTTGGATGTTATCATCCCAGCCCCGATCCTTCCCTCTGTCTCTGACACTCAATATTGGAACACTCCAGGAATGAGAGCTTTAGTTAACTGGCTGCTTTAGGTTTCAGAATTAAACAGAAATACTCAGAATGAGTAAATAAATGAATCAGACAAGTTTCTGCTAACCTCCAAAGTGCCTAGAACTTCAATCCTTGCTGAAAGATCTTGCTAGCAAGTATTTTTTGGTCTTAATAAGTATAGTGTAATAAGCATAATGCTTTTTAAAACTAATCCAAAATCTTGAATTTTTGATTGGAAAGCTCTTTGCTCTGATTTATATCTACCATCAAGATTTCTTTTAAGTTTTTTGCAGATCAGATCAGAACGGCTCTCCATTTCATCTCTTTACCAAGTCTAGCAGGGTATGAGTACTAATTACTCACTGTTGCTTGCTTGCATCATAGGTTTATTTTAAGAAGGTGTGTATAGTAGAGTGTACTACATAAATACTGACTCAAAGATATACCCTGGAAATTTAGTTTTTGTTCTTTCACTAAGTTACCATATGAAGTTATGTGTTTACTTTTTCCCCTCCTGAAAGGGGAGGGGTGAAAATAATAGAATCAGAATTTTGGTTTAGAAGTGAGGTTAGAGATTTTATCATCTTTGGCTTCATTTCAGAGCTGAGGGAACGGAGGCTCAGAGAGGTAAAATGATTTAGCAAAGATGCACAGGCACCTAGTAGGTAGTTAAGATTATAGACTCGGAAGCAAGACATATCTGCATTTGTAAACAGCTCTGCTACTTACCAGCTGTGGCCCTTGAGAAACTACTTGCCTTCTGACCTTCTTTTTCTGACTTACATAATGAACACAATGATATTTTTGAGTTGTAGTAAGGTTTAAATGAGCTAATATAGGTAAGATCATTAGCATCATGCAAACGCTAAAAAATAGCTCTTGTGAGTTTTACTTACTGATTTTTAATTATCACGTATTTCAATGTAATTTTATTTTTATGGAATGGATTCTTTTTCATTATTTGCAATTCCTCAGTGCTTTCCAAGGGAGGCAGGGTCACCATCAAAGGTGGCCCTTTGGTTGCTCAGGCTGGATGGGGGTGGGTGTTCCTGTTTAAAGGAGCTGAACCAGAAATCAATCACTCTGTATAACGAAAAGTTACCCATTTAAGAGGTGTCTAATTCAGACCTTCATCTTCTTCCTAGCCAACACACAATGATATGAGATTTGAAGCTCATTCCGAACTGAGGAGTGAAATATCTTCTTCCCCAGAGAAAGCAATGTCAGGACTTGAGTGAACCCCAGAAGAGAGGTGGAGGGTGGATTGGGGGTCATCCAGGGATTTAGGTTCCTTCCCAGTCCTCTCGAATCAGCCGTGGTTGAAGGTCATCATCTACTCAGCCCTCCATCTCCCTGATCTACTCCCCACTCCTAGATGCCTCAAGGCCTAGTTCTCCTCTGAGCCTTTATCTAGAAGGCCAGGGGAGTCGGAGAATCCTGCCAAATAGGAATTAAAAATGACAAAACAGCTGATTAGATCTGAGGTGACAAGAATGAGAAATAAAAGCCATTAGAGCCCATTTGCAATGTGCCCTCAGCGAGTCAAGTTTCAAGGTGTTCCTCCGAAGATTATTAATGGCATGACAGTGTTTTCCGTGTGGGAATCTGATATGTGAAATAACACCAGTGTACACGCACTGCATTCTAGATGCTAAGAGGGGCCTGCCCTCATTTATTTAGCTTCACAGGTTTGAAGAGACACCCTAATTTGGCTGTCATGGTGAGAGCTGGTGTAAGTACCTACCCAGTGCTCAGAAGAACAGATTCCCACAGTAAACAGTTTTCTTCTATACCAGGGGTTGGCCGGCAACCTATGGCCCTCGGGCTAAGCCTGGTCTGCTGCCTAATTTTTGCATGGCCAATGAGCAAAGAATTTTTTTTTTTTAACATCTTTATTGGAGTATAACTGCTTTACAATGGTGTGTTAGCTTCTGCTGTATAACAAAGTGAATCAGCTATACATATACATATGTCCCCATATATCTTCCCTCTTGTGTCTCCCTCCCTCCCACCCTCCCTATTCCACCCCTCTAGGTGGTCACAAAGCACCCAGCTGATCTCCCTGTGCTATGTGGCTGCGTCCCACTAGCTATCTATTTCACATTTGGTAGTGTATGTATGTCCATGCCACTCTCTCACTTCGTCCCAGCTTACCCTTCCCCCTCACCATGCTCTCAAGTCCATTCTCTATGTCTGAGTCTTTATTCCTGTCCTGCCCCTTGGTTCTTCAGCACCATTTTTTTTTTTTTTTTTAGATTCCATATATATGTGTTAGCATACGGTATTTGTTTTTCTCTTTCTGACTTACTTCACTCTGTATGACAGACTCTAGGTCCATCCACCTCACTACAAATAACTCAATTTCATTTCTTTTTATGGCTGAGTAATATTCCATTGTATATATGTGCCACATCTTCTTTATCCATTCATCTGTTAATGGACACTTAGGTTGCTTCCATGTCCTGGCTATTGTAAATAGAGCTGCAGTGAACATTGTGGTACGTGACTCTTTTTGAATTATGGTTTTCTCAGGGTATATGCCCAGTAGTGGGATTGCTGGGTCATATGGTAGTTCTATTTTTAGTTTTTTGAGGAACCTCCATACTGTTCTCCATAGTGGCTGCATCAATTTACATTCCTACCAACAGTGCAAGAGGGTTCCCTTTTCTCCACACCCTCTCCAGCATTTATTGTTTGTAGATTTTTTGATGATGGCCATTCTGACTGGTGTGAGGTGATACCTCTTTGTAGTTTTGATTTGCATTTCTCTAATGATTAGTGATGTTGAGCGTCCTTTCATGTGTTTGTTGGCAATCTGTATATCTTCTTAGGAGAAATATCTATTTAGGTCTTCTGCCCATTTTTGGATTGGGTTGTTTGTGTTTTTGATATTGAGCTGCATGAGCTGCTTGTATATTTTGGAGGATAATTTTTTGTCAGTTGCTTCATTTGCAAATATTTTCTCCTGTTCTGAGGGTTGTCTTTTGGTCTTGTTTATGGTTTCCTTTGCTGTGCAAAAGCTTTTAAGTTTCATTAGGTCCCATTTGTTTATTTTTGTTTTTATTTCCATTTCTCTCAGAGGTGGGTCAAAAAGGATCTTCCTGTGATCTGTGTCATAGAGTGTTCTGCCTATGTTTTCCTCTAAGAGTTTTATAGTGTCTGGCCTTACATTTAGGTCTTTAATCCATTTTGAGTTTATATTTTGTGTATGGTGTTAGGGAGTGTTCTAATTTCATTCTTTTACATGTAGCTGTCCAGTTTTCCCAGCACCACTTATTGAAGAGGCTGTCTTTTCTCCATTGTATATTCTTGCCTCCTTTATCAAAAATATGTGACCATGTGGGCGTGGGTTTATCTCTGGGCTTTCTATCCTGTTCCATTGATCTAGATTTCTGTTTTTGTGCCAGTACCATACTGTCTTGATTACTGTAGCTTTGTAGTATAGTCTGAAGTCAGGGAGTCTGATTCCTCCAGCTCTGTTTTTCTTTCTCAAGATTGCTTTGGCTATTCGGGGTCTTTTGTGTTTCCATACAAATTGTGAAATTTTTTGTTCTAGTTCTGTGAAAAATGCCAGTGGTAGTTTGATAGGGATTGCATTGAATCTGTAGATTGCTTTGGGTAGTATAGTCATTTTCACAATGTTGATTCTTCCAATCCAAGAACATGATATATCTCTCCATCTGTTTATATCATCTTTAATTTCTTTCATCAGTGTCTTATAGTTTTCTGTATACAGGTCTTTTGTCTCCTTAGGTAGGTTTATTCCTAGGTATTTTATTCTTTTTGTTGCAATGGTAAATGGGAGTGTTTCCTTGATTTCTCTTTCAGATTTTTCATCATTAGTGTATAGGAATGCAAGAGATTTCTGTGCATTAATTTTGTATTCTGCTACTCTACCAAATTCATTGTCTCTAGTAGTTTTCTGGTAGCATCCTTAGGATGTATAGTATCTATGTATAGTATCATGTCATCTGCAAACAGTGACAGTTTTACTTCTTCTTTTCCAGTTTGGATTCCTTTTATTTCTTTTTCTTCTCTGATTGCTGTAGCTAATACTTCCAAAACTATGTTGAATAATAGTGGTGAGAGTGGGCAACCATGTCTTGTTCCTGATTTTAGAGGAAATGGTTTCAGTTTTTCATGATTGAGAACGATGTTGGCTGTGGGTTTGTCATATATGGCCTTTATTATGTTGAGGTAGGTTCCGTCTATGCCTACTTTCTGGAGAGTTTTTATCATAAATGGGTGTTGAATTTTGTCAAAAACTTTTTCTGCATCTATTGAGATTATCATATGGTTTTTCTCCTTCAATCTGTTAATATGGTGTATCACATTGATTGATTTGCATATATTGAAGAATCCTTGCATCCCTGGGATAAACCCCACTTGATCATAGTGTATGATCCTTTTAATGTGCTGTTGGATTCTGTTTGCTAGTATATTGTTGAGGATTTTTGCATCTGTGTTCATCAGTGATATTGGCCTGTAGTTTTCTTTCTTTGTGACATCTTTGTCTGGTTTTGGTATCAGGGTGATGGTGGCCTCATAGAATGAGTTTGGGAGTGTTCCACCCTCTGCTAAATTTTGGAAGAGTTTGAGAAGGATAGGTGTTAGCTCTTCTCTAAATGTTTGATAGAATTCACCTGTGAAGCCATCTGATCCTGGGCTTTTGTTTGTTGGAAGATTTTTACTCACAGTATCAATTTCAGTGCTTGTGATTGGTCTGTTTATATTTTCTATTTCTTCCTGGTTCAGCAAAGAATGGTTTTTATACTTGAAAATGGTTTAAAAAAATCAAAAGAATAACATGTTATGGCATATGGAAAATTTATGACGTTCCACTACCAGTGCCCATAAATACAGTTTTATGGGGATATGGTCACACTCATTTGTTTCCATATAATCTGTGGTTGCTTTTGTGCTGCAGTGGAGACTGGGTGGCCCAAACGCCTAATTTATTTACTATCTAGACCTTTACAGAAAAAGTTTGCCAACCCTTGTTCTCTAGGATTTCTCAGCCAAACTGCTTTCCTTTGCAAAAAGAAAAGTAGTCACAACTTAGCAAACTACTATGAAGGCTTTCTGTAGAAGAGTATAACCTCGTTTTAGAGTCACAGAATGAAGATCAATACATCCACTGTTCCCAGGGACAACCACCCAACCCCAAGAGAAGCACGTTCCAGGTTTTGTAAAAGGTCACTGGAGTTGAGGTCCAGCAGGCCCCCTGTGGCAATCCAGACACATGGGGAGGCAGCAGTTCCAAAAAGCAATGTCAACATCCTATTTCTTCAGAAATCCTCACAGGGTATTGATCAGAAATGCTCTGTAGTTGGTGCCCTCACATTTTACCTTCATCCATGAAAGATAAGTGAGAGCCCAGGAAAGACCTAAATCCTCATTATGTTTTGTATCTGCCTCTGCGCCATCTTGCATTCCTATCTCATTCCTAGATCTACACGTTTTGCCAAGGTTTCTCCATGATTTACCTCCCTCCTCAAAAATGGTTGTGGTTCTCAGCTGGCACTAGTGGTTGTGTCCAAGAGACTTGTTATCCTTAGTTCTCAGATTGCTTACAAAGTCCTTTTCCAATCAGTTTTTTTTTTTTTAAATATTTTATTTATTTATTTATTTATGGCTGTGTTGGGTCTTCGTTTCTGTGTGAGGGCTTTCTCCAGTTGCGGCAAGTGGGGGCCACTCCTCATCGCGGCGCGCAGGCCTCTCACCATCGCGGCCTCTCCCGTTGCGGAGCACAGGCTCCAGACGCGCAGGCTCAGCAATTGTGGCTCACGGGCCCAGTCGCTCCGCGGCATGTGGGATCCTCCCAGACCAGGGCTCGAACCCGTGTCCCCTGCATTGGCAGGCAGACTCTCAACCACTGCGCCACCAGGGAAGCCCCTCCAATCAGTTTTTATAAGTGAGATCAGAAGCAGTGATCTTGAGATGGAGAACAGTGTGGCTGTTGTTTATAGGACGGGATGAAGGAAGACTGGCCACGAATGGCTGCAGAAATGCTAGCCTGGGAGCCTCAGATGCCACGTCTTCCAAGGATCAGTCATGAAATCCTTCACTCAAAGACGTGTTCAGAAGAGCTGTTAGGTGCCAATGACCAATGGGCTTATCATCCAGTAGGGGAGATGCACACACACATTCATAAACACCACAGGACACATCGAAGAGGAGGGATAAACAAAATAAAAGGGCTTTGGTAGGGGCACAGCCCCTGGACAACTTAATGGAAGAGGGGAAGATGGAATTGAGTGGAAAAGTGGGGTTGGATGACACTAGTCAGAGAGGGGACTTCATGGAACTTTTACAGTGAGAAAAACCCTTCAAAACTGAGTTATTTAATACCTTCCTGATAGTGAATTGGTGGCAGAGCCAGTCTCTTGACTTCCTAATTGAATCCTCTTTCAGAAAAATGAGGAGTAGACAAGGAACCTTTAGCCAGTGTCTCAAGTGCTTGAGGTGGGAGGTTGTGTCATTATGGTTTTTAGAACATAAAATGCTTCTTGGAGAGGAGCCCTGTCTGGTGAGGTGGAGGGAGGACCGAGGAGAAGGATTTGAATCCTGCTGTTTTATCAGAAGAGATAAAATATGCACAATCTCACTCCTGGACTGATGGAATCACAGTGGCTTCAGTGCTCAGGGCTCCTCTGCGGGATAAATAGTCCCTGGATTGAACTGTGGGGTGCAGGTCAAGTGCCACCCAAGAGAGTCCTGAGCCAAAGGTAGGAAGTGGATCCTGGAAATGACTTTTCTTCCCCTTTCGTTTCCAGAAGCTCTTTCTCATCAGTCTTCACAGTACTTTTTCCCTCCTTTCCCTGGTACAGAATCTCTTATCGATGATTCTGCACCATGTTTCTTTCCACCCCAGTTGGAAAAAATATATTTCAGATGGTGACCTCATAAATGTAGATGGGAGGGAGAGTGTAGGGTTCATTTAAATGACATCAAGGAGTCTTTTTTGCTTTTCTCTAAATTTCATTCTTTTAAAAATGCATCCCAGATTAATAAGCAGGTACTGTCACATCCAACGGGATGGGAATTGTGAGACACTCAAGTTAATGGTCTCGCAAAAAAGCAGGTCGTAGAGGAAACTGGCAGAAATGGTGCCTGAAAGCAGGGACCGTGACCTAGTACATAACTCTCAAATAATATCACCATCACAGCCGAGCATCACAGGGAAACAGGCCCTATGAGCAAGGGGCTCCACTTCAAGCAGGACCCCCTGTGCCTCCCTTTGGGGGACTACCGGCAGGTAGGCAGTTGGAGGTGGAAATTTCACGGGGATGGGCCCCTGCCTCAGGATCTCTGTGCAGCTCTGCATATGCCGTCAAGTTTCCCATCCTTTGAAAAATGCAGAAGACTGTGCATGTCAGCGGGTTATGTCCAGTGCTTCAGGGTAAATCTCCCAGTAATTGAGACCCCTGCCAGCCCTCCCCCCTGGTCATCCAGCTAATAGCAGGGCAGCTTCACCAGAGACTCAGCAGTGAGCGTATTGCTCTGCTTATTCCCTCCCAAATAGCCGAAATGAATCTTCCAAGAGGCTCGAGACCACCTCTAGCAGAGAATATATCAACAGAGAAATGAAGGCAAGAACAATCGCGCTATTTAGGCGTCAGTGGATACTTCTGTCTATAGAAGGCTGGTACCCTTCCTCCACCACGTGGCCGGGAATGTATATGTGTCGCGTAGGGTGACTACGCTCCAGGAAAAACCCCCCCGCTAATTGGCAGTGTGCAATTGTTATAATTAAAATCCTCTTGAACTCGAACAAAGTTTGTTCCTGTTGAAACTCAGAGGAGGAAAAGGAAGCTGAGAGTTTCACCCGAGGAGTGTCAGCAGGTTTGAACTTGCCTCTCTCCTCTGCTCTCTCCTGCCGGTCACAGGGAGCCTGAAACCGCTCTGACACTCACCGCACCGATGACAGATCCTCCCCAAAGCCTCGCCAGCCGCAAACAAGCGCATTGTTCTCCCTGTCAACCCGCTGTTGAAAGGTGATCCACAGCCAGCTGCAATTGGCCTCATTTTTTAGTGTTCACAAGTATGAGGCAGAAGCTCATTACCCGGAGAAAAGAAAACCGAGAACGGGTTCCTGAAATCAGGGACGTGTCAGCAAGGCTGGGGTCTGAATGTGCCACCTCTGCTGGGGCCCGCACATCCCTCCCCAAACTTCTGCTCTTGCCCATCTCGAAGAGCCCATCTCCAGGAAGTGCAGTCACAGAGGTGTTTGGCATCCAGAACATGGATATTTTGCTTTCTCATCCAGTTTTCTTTCCGTCACTGAATACTGCAACAGAGTACCAGGGGCTGTGACTTTTAGAAGCACCTTGGACACGTGGCCTCAGGCAGAAGTGGTCCCTCTGTCATCCTTGTCCCTGTGCACCTTTGTAATAAGTTGGCAATCTAGTGAGTGAACAGGTTTCCTGAGTTCTGTGAGCTGTTCTAACCAACGACTGGAACCCAAAGAAGGGGTGGTGGGAACCTGTGATTTATAGCCAGTCGGTCAGAAGCACAGGTAACGATCTGGGTTTGCAATTAGCATCTGAAGAAATGGAGGGTGGTCTTGTGGGACTGAACCCTTTACCTATGGAATGTCTAAGTAGACAGGGTCAGAATTGAGTTGAATTATAGGACACCCAGCTGATATCTCCAGCATTGCTTGGAGATACATACAGGGAGGTCTGAGCCAGAGCTCTTTCAGTCCTAACAATCTAGGCTCGTGGTTTATAACTTTGAGGATCACACACCCTTCTGAGAAGGTGCTGGAAGCTATGGACTCTGGGAAAATGTGCGAACACACAGAAGTTTGCAAACTATTCATGGCCTCAATGACCCACCGATGGGTTCTTAATGTCCTAAGGTCTCTGGAAGCTTCATTGATGACCTGATCTTTCAAGAGGCAGGAAGAGAAACAGAATGAAATCCTCAGGAGGGAATGAGACATTTCTGTAGAAGTAGGCTCTTAGAAAGAGTTAACATCTGGAATGAAAGGATGCCATTCTCACTTTAACTCACATTCCCTGAAAGTGACTTCATCCCTTCTTTTAGGGAGAAAAAAAAGTGATCCTTGGATTTTTAAAAAAATATCTTTGCACATCAGAAGACCCCCTCAGAGCATTTTGCCCACTTTTCCAGCTTTGCTTGAAAACACGAATAAATGAGCTGAACTTAATATGCTATGATTTCCAGGGAAATGTCCCTTCTCTGCCCAGATCTAAAGGATGAGAGCATTTGGCCAGGTCACTTATTTGAAGGAAAATAGGATGTGAAGGGCAAAGGGAGGGAGTGACCTGGGTTCTAGTTCTAAAATGTTTAGCCTCTTCAATCACAGAACGTTCATAAACAACTGGAGACTCAGATGTTAGCTAGGAAACTCTAAGATTTAGCACGTTTACCCTTATTCTTCCCACCTGGCTGGCCCACCCCTTAGTCTAGCACTTAGAGTCACCACCAGTGTTTCTGGTTCTAAGCTCCCCTCCACGCTCTCCTTCTGTCTCCACCTCTACTTCCCCATCACATCATGTAAAATCAGCAGATTGAAAAGATCTCAATGGTCCCTTCCAACGAAAAAAAAAATGCTAGGATTTTATGATTCTCTGAATCCCAGTGCTGTGGTAGCTCTAATTTCAGGCTTGTCTTGAATTCTTTGCTTTGCTTCACAGAGCAAGAGAATAGCTTATGTTGCAAAATGCATCCCAGAGAGTAGCACCCCAGAGACCAGAGCAGGGTGAATGCAGGCACAGCTAATGCAGAGCACAGCAGCCTGACCGGGTGGAGGAGGAGGAAACGGGTCTTGTTGGTGGATTGTAAAAAGCTTTGCTTGGCAATTTGGCTGTGCTGATAATTACAGGGCAGGGGAAGTTGAGCGTGAGGTGATGGTGGAGATGCGGTTAAGAGAGCTGGTCCAGGGGTTTCTCTCTATGTTGGTTCTGTTGGAGAATTGGGAGAGCTGGCAGAGAGCGAAGGATAAAGCTTGAAGGGAGCATGTCAGCTTCCTTACCTACCTAATTTTGCGAGATAATCCACATGTCCTGTGCACCCCACTTTTTTTTTTTTTTTTTTTTTTTTTTTACAACCCTGGCAGGGAGCTTCCCTTGACATGAGATGAAAGGTCATTGACTTACCCTTCCACTTACTGTAGTATGTCTTCTCGGACAATCCTATCAGACAGAACCCAGGATAAGTAATGCATAATTTAAAGAACTTCTGTAAGAATTACATGAGATAAAATGGGAGTTGTCATATGCTAACCCAATGAAATAAGGTACAGAGGAAGCACTAGCTCTTGTAGACGAAAGAACAGTTTTAAGATCTAGCTTTGCACTTGGCACTTAATGAGACCTTGTAACCAAGGCCCTCTTTAACTCACACTTTCCCTAACTTTAAAGTAGTGTAGAATTGCAATTGTAATAACAATAACCATGTGAGTTGGGGTGGTAATAATAATAATGATAATAATAATAATAATAGTAATAATTTCCTTTCAAAAGAAAAAGGAACCACATTCTCCAAAAACTTCAGTTTTATTCTTGATTCTGGAGGCTTTTCTCCTTGACGTTCTCTCCCACGGAGTTTGCTGGGTCAACAAAGTTCTGGTCACGATAGCTACAGATACTATTTTCAAATTTCAAACTTCTGAACCAAACCCTATGGCAGCCTTTTAAATCATCCAGTGAAGAATCATTCACCCTGGGCCACCAAGGAGTGATTTGACTTCTTGTCTCCAGAAGGCATCAAAAAGATGGTGAAGCTAACTGGTCAGTCTTTTATGAGGCTGCCACAAAAACAATTCCAAGTGTAGCACAGGTGTAAGTATTATATTTATGTGTTACGGTCATATATAAATACATGTTGTAGAGACACGATGGATATCTCTGGGTGATGGAATTGTGAATGATTTTTGGCATCTCTTCTGTTCTCTTTATTTTCTAAGTTTTCTTCAATGAGCATGTATTTCTCTTTTGGAGGATGATATAAAGAATAAAATTGTCCCTAACAGTCATTGAGTTAGCCCAGCATTTTGTTCAAGCATAATTTCCTCTCTCAATAACACTTACAGCTCTTTTTCACTGAAAGGCTCCCGTGGTCCTTTAATCCAAAGAAGGGTTTTTCCCTGAGGTTCCCATTGCCTTAAAGATACCTGGGAGAGGCCAATTGAAAAGGCCACTCACTTCTTCCCAAACGTATTTCCCCTTCCTTTACAGACTCTTAATCAAAAAATATGAGGCCTATTTCATGTCAAAAAGCAAACAAACAAACAAACAAAAAACAAACCCAGCACCTACAAAATCAGAAGTGCTTAGCACTGGTAAAGAGTGGGATTGACTCAGAGTTAGGGTTTTGCCAAGTTAATATCATGAAGGGAGAGAAGGCAAGGGCGATGAGGGCATATGCAAGAAAGGAACTGAGTGATGGGCCAGGGGATCTAAGCTGCTGGGTGAAGAATAAGATGATGTTACTGCAGGTGGAGATCTGTAAGAACAGCGAAAAAAGTACTAGGGTCCATAAATTGGTGATCCTTGTTAACCCAAAGATTTGTTGGAGTTAAGTTGCTTGGAAGAAATGTCAGGAAGTGGTGATCAAAGGGTGGGTTGCTAGAAATCAAGATTGGAGGTGGGGAGATTAGTACTATTATTGAGAATGACAAGGACTGAGCTATGACCAAGGGAATGTGTGGCGAAAATGAAGTAGAAGATGCATTCTTGCTGAGGAGGTTAAGGAACTGAGAGGCCAGGTATTAGATGATTTTCTGCTCTTAATGTTGAAGTTATCAAGAATGAAAACAAGAATAGTGGGTGGGGGGAAGGGGTAGGACCCGCCATAGTAGGGGAGGGGCAGGGAGGAAACAGTGCTAAACCTTCAGTGAATGCAAATGGGATCAGGAGCACAGTTTGTAACTGAATGGAGGTAAAAGCAGGTGAAAGAGCAGGTAAAAGCCTGGAAGCTGCAGAGGTGGGGAAGGTGGGCAGTACTCCACTCCAAGGCTCTGCTGGGCAAAAAAAACAGCCACCGTTTGAGAGCACAGCGGAGGTCAGTGCCCTGTAGCCACCCAGATCTCAGGGAGAACAGGAGAATGAAGAAATCAGAGAAAAATCTGAACAAATCCAGGTTTGCTGATGGCAAACAGCACTAGGAAAGGATTTGAAGGGATGGAGGAGGGTGAAAGCCTGCGGTGTGTTAAAAGAGAAACTGAGGTGTATTTAAAATGTTGAGTTTATTTGAGCAGAAGTCAATTTGAATCAGGCAGCACCAAACGGGAAGTGGTTAGGAGTGCCCCAGGGACAGGAGCCGCCGGGGGAAAGATTTTATAAGAAAGATGCAGAAGCAGAGTAAGGAAATTATTGGATTGTATATAGCTGAAGCATTTGCCTTATTTGGAAAAGGCTCTTGTTGGCTTTTGTGATTGGTTGTCCTTAGGCTGTGATTTCTTAACCTTGAGGCATTTCAGGCTAAGTTTTGGTTAGCTTACTGGGCTACTAAGCCATGAAGCCACCTCAGTTTAATGGCCTCTTTGTTTAATTAAACAGGTGGGTTAATGTCCAGAGCCCTGTGGGATGAGAGTGTGGGTGTCAGGAAATGCCAGGGAGACTTCAAAGCTTCTTGGAGAATGAGGTACAGAGAGGAACATTGAACATAACCGATGGTCCCTTGTGGTGAGCTAGAAAAGTCTTTCTTGGGGTTGATCTCTCCAGAACTCTGAAGCAAAGAGATGGAACCTTGTCAACGGGTGAGAGGGTGAGTAGGAAAAAAAAGCCTGTGGTACTCTCACTGCTATCGACAATTTCAAAGTCTAGGTGAAGGTCACGAGAAAGCCTGGTGTTCTTTGGAAAGGACCTGCAATGATGTAAGGGCAAAGCATTTTTATCTTCCCCGTTAAGAAAAAAATTAAGAAGACCTCAGAACAAGAAATAGGCAAACAAATTGAAAAATACACATCTAATCCATGAACCTGGCTTCAAATGCCTAATTTCTTAACTTTGCCCCAGCAGGCAGGGGAAAACTAAAAGCCCCACCTCCCAGGCGGCTAATGGCTTTTTCTTTTATTCTATACTTTTCGACTGATTTGATTTATTCTTTGGGATAAGAAAAAGAGAGAGAAATAGAAAAAGGAAAAGGTCCATAACCATACCCAGGTCTACTTCCGGGGGCAACAGGACGCCTGACTTTTAGCAAAGGAGACGTGTATGTGTCCAGTTCTTCCTGAAAGCCAGCCCTGTTTTCTGTTGCCTCGTGGCAGACACATGAGTGATTTATTGCTTCTGATGTCTCTTAGTTTGTAATAAAGTTTTCAGCAGCTCTTTTTAGCTGCTGCAACCTCTGCCCCTACAAACATTCTCACACACATGCACTGACCTCACTTTGTTCTTTCTTCACATAATGTCAATTCATAAAGCTTTCATCAAGTCAACCAGGTGGAAAAATCCCGTTGCTGAAAGAAGCGTTCATTCAGGGTGGTGGAAGCGAGCCGCTGGGCCAGAGAAGGGAGTGGTAGACAAGGTGGGGAAGGGAAGAAAGTGTGTTGATGGGAAAAGTGTGTTGTGTGTAGGGAAGTGAGTATACGCCTCCCAGGGGTGTGCCCTCCCGATGAAAGATCTTCTCTCCTTATACCCGCCTGCCAACATCCACAGAAGCTGACATCTATCATTACGGAAATGGCAGATAGAATTCATAATATACATATTCAAAGACGTAGAGCTTTGGACCTAATACCCAACGATGATAAGAAAGCTTAAGGGTTTTCCTCCCTGCCTTACAGTGCAGTATCTTTGTGAGGTGGTTGGTTTCTGCTTCCTTCCTCCCATGACCCTGCTCACTGCTTGGTTTCTATCTCCAGCTCTGATATAACCTGCCATGGTCATCCCAACCACTGGACCCCATCCAGCCCCTTAGAGTCTTCTCAGCCTCCTCATTTAAGATTAGTCATTACATGGCCTCTATTGATTGCCTTTTCTTTTAAGTATGGCTCATGTTACATGTTTAGTAATTTTGGATTGCATCCTGGACATTGTAAATAATAATTGTAGAGATTGTAGGTGCTTTTCTATTCCTCCTATTCCTCCAAAGAGCCTTGATTTTTTTTTTTTTTTTGCATGTGTGTTAATTTAATCAGTTAATTTTCAGGACTTGGTCTCCAAACTCTGTTTCTCTGTAATGGATAGCAGCTAATATCTGCATTTAGTTCTTTTAGACTTACCTGGACACTTGGAGTCTGTCCTGCACATGTGTAGTGCAGATACAAACCAGATATTTGGGATGTTTATGTACAGAAGTTGTGATTCTTGCTCTCTGTATATCTCTGTTCAAAAATATGCCCCCTCACTTTCTGGCTTCTGTGGTCACTTTTATGTTTCTTCAGTCTGCAAAACTGCAAGGGTCTATCAGAATTTTAGCTACCCTACATGGGGTCAAACTAAGGCCTACTCCTAGCCAAAGAGCCTTAAAAATCAGAAAATTCACCCAATGCTATTCCCTTTTGCCAAGTGTAGACCTCCATTCTAGTTTCTGGTTTGAGTCATTCATAAATGTCTTTGGGTAGTTGTTTTTTGTATTCTGTCCAGAATTAATAGTTGTTACCTGTAGAATAGTAGGCCCAATAGAAGCTACTCACCATTCCTAGAAATAGAACCTTGCTACTGCTTTTTTTTAATGAGCTAAAGATTTTATTTTTTAATTTTATATTGGAGTATAGTTGATTTACAACTACTACTTTTTAATAGTAGGAAAAAAAATGTCCACTGACCCTACTATTGCCATATTTTGAGTTGTCTAGAAAATAATTTTAAAACCTTAAAAACAAAATTCCATACTGTACACATTTAATAGAGCATGAGATTTCATCAAGAACTTGTTTTCAACATCTATGGATTTTCCTGGGCACACCTTACACTTATGACCCTGTAATCTCCATCTGCCTTCAGAGAGATATGGTCAAATCAGAAAAATAAGGCTTAGCCATAACAGATAAGCAGCAGCATGCCACAGCATAAATAAATACTGACCAGGTGATGTGATAATAAATACTGAACAGGAGGAGGCCTTAATGGGCTGAGATAATTCAGGAAGTCTTCCTGGAGGGAGAAAAAATTGAGCTAACCTTGAAGGAGAAGAAAGACTTAAATAAATGAATAAATAATGAAATAAATTTTCAGGAGGAAAATAAATAAAATCACAGTTTGATTTAGGGACAATAAGTAGACCAGTTAGGCTAAAACAGACAGTTCAAGTATAGAAATAATGATATATAACGTCAGAGGGTAAAATCCAGGACTCCAAAGAAAAGTTCTTTGGACTCCATGCTCTTATGAGCAACGGAACTGAAATCCATGATACAGGTTATGTGGTAAACTCAGGACAGGATTTAATAAGAGTGACCTGTGTTTCTACTTTTGGCTGTGCTCTGACATGACAACTGTAAAATATAGGAAGTAGCCCATATCCCTTTGGTTGAGGGTGAGGTCTCTTCCTGAAGTGGGTAGACTTCCTGAAGGTCAAGTATGTGTAAAAGAAGTGGATTTTAGAAAGGAAACTGGAACTAGTCTTGAACTACCCAGAAAGGAAAGTTACCTTTTCCTGACTCTCACCCTCTCAAGTCTCCACTTTTACTGTATTTCTAGACGATTGGAGAAAGATGATCCCTTCCACAAAGGACAAGCTGGAAACGAGGTTAGGAGACAGTCAGATTGTAAGTTCCATAAGACCAAAGATACACACATCCATGTGGTTCAACAGCCACAGGGCATATGGCATCTGGCAACTAGTGGACACAGAACAAGTATGGGCATATGTTGAAGATGCATGAGCTAGACCATACAAGCTCATTGAATCTTACTCTTTATGCTTATTTTCCCCACTTCTCATTTTTTTTCTTTCTCGTTCTCTCTTTTTTTTTTTTTGTCTTGTTAAAAATAACTCAGCCTATGAGTTTAGGCTTAAATATTAATTCACAGTGAGCATTGGTGCTGGGTGTAGAAATTAGTGTGAAATCCGCAAGGAGAAGGTAAATCTCTGGAGTCACAAATTTTGTCAAACATGGAGTCTCTGGGTTTGCTTGCATTAAGGAAGCTGAAAAATTCCCCAATGGGTAATTCAAAATATTCTTTATTTTAAATTTACTCCAACTGTGTGAATGTGGTATCATCATTCGCCTATTAAAGATGGTGAGAATAAGATCCTGAGAGGTTAAATACCTCACCCAACACACACAGCTAGAAGGTAACAAAGCTAGCATTTAAAGCCAGAGACTTCTCAAGTAGATCATTAGTTAGAACTAAAGGCTTGGGCTTATGGGCTTGGCGAGGTGTCATGTCAATGACAGAGTCTAGAAATGAAGGGAAATGCACCCTAGAGAGGGATGCTGAGAGGAACAAGCTAGTGACGGAGTCCACGGTGGGGCAGACTGGGGGTTAATGATGAGACTAATAACATCAAAACGCTTCCTCTTCTTGACACAATCCACAATAAACAGTCAAAGAGTAGAGTCTGGCTGACCAGATAAAATGTAGACCGAATTTTCTTGAATCATCTCAGTTATTAGAGCTTATTTACTACAGGCAAAACGAAGACTGTAAAGAGATCTTCAGCTGTCATGATGAGAAAATTACTATGTCCTCCCTCTTGGAAATTCAACATTTCCTATTATTACTTTCTCCTCTTCCCCAGTTATTCCAAATTAAAACTAAGTTCAGGCTAAAACACAGTTCAGAGCACCGAAGACCCAGAATTCATCTTCACTAGATTTATCTCCATAGAATAGACCCACTGAGGGAAGCTGAATTTGGTCCTAGTTCTTTCTCATTTAATTAACTCACTCAGCAGAATTTATTGAAGACTTACTATGTCCCAAGCATTTTTTATAGGCATGCAGGTCATAAGACGTAATCCTTACCCTCAAGGAGTTCACAGTACAATTACATGATCTGAAAAAAATGACTTCCCTTCCTTAGACTCAGTTCATCTGCAAAACAGATAGAATAGTCCTCATCCTTTTATGGGAGGCTGAATATTCCCTTAGGTGTCAAAGCAGCCTGTACTGCATTGCAAAATGAAAAGTAACCTATGAGAAAATTATTTTTACCTTTTATACACTGCTTCATTTAACAGTCAATAAACTAAACCTAAGCTATGTGGATAAATTAGGTAATTTTCTGTCAAATACTCTGAATTCCTATGAGACGACTAGCAGTGTAATATGAAATCACCTCCTCTTCTTAAGGATCAGGGAAGTGAAAGTACAAGAAAGGGTCTGGTTTCGCAGATTCGGTAAGGATGACATTATTTAGGATTGGGTTTGTCTATCAGTAACAGGGACCCAGAAAAGAGTAATTTAAATAAGGTTTATTTCTCTCACATAAGAGAAGTGGAAGGTAGATAAGTCCAAGACTCAAACAGTAGTTCCAAAGTTGTCTGGATTAAATCAAGCTCCTTCCACCAAAACCCAGGATATAGACTTTGTTCACTTGGCCCAAGAAAGTTGCCATCATTCCAGACATCACATTCATATCCAAGTAGCAGGATAGACAAAGATAATTGGGAAAACATGCCCTCTTCCACATGACCTCTCCACTTGCAGTCCATTGGTCAAAACTGAGATAGATGGCCATGCTTAGCTGCAAGGGAGGCCAGGAAATGTATTCTTTAGTCAAGGGACAATGTACCTAGCTAAAAATCAAATTTCCTTTGAGAGGGAAAATTAGGACAAGTATTTGTAAGGCAAATAGCAGCCTTTCCCACAGGGAGCATCAGAAAGACTATGGATGAATATTCATTGTCATCTCCTTTCCTGAGTGCTACCATCTGCTACTGCCTAGAAGAACACCAATGCCCAAGCGGTGACTGTCAAACTTTAGCAGACATCAGAGTCACTTGGAGGACGTGTTGAAACACAGATTGCTGAGACCCATCCCCGGAGTTTCTTGTTCAGGAGGTCTGAAGTGGGACCAGATAATTTGCATTTCAGTAAGTTCCCAGGTGGTGCTGATGCTGCTGGTCTGGGAACCATACTTGAGAATTATTGCTCTAAGCAGAGGTACAGAGCAGGAGCAAAAGGAAAAAGAGGGAAAGCAAGCGATCGATCGTGAGTATTAATGACGGGGTGGGCAATAGAGAGTAGAACTGATGATAAGAGTAACATCAAGCCATGAAGATGGAACACTATACGTCAGCACCTCTAACCCACCTACCAAGCCTTGGAAGAGTTCTAGTGTTCTATGACATTTGGGCACATAAAGTAGCCCAGACACTGTGGTTCAAGAGATCCTGGGTGTGACTGTGCCCTGATCTGATCTACCTGCCTTTTTGGAATTAGCAGAGGCCACACTTTATTGCTCCAAATTGCTGAAATCTGATGTCTTCCTTACTTCTGACACATCATCAACAGCCCCACTGGAATTGCTGACCTATGACCTGTTGGGATATTTGACTCAAGTTTTCCCTCGGAGAGTACAATGCTGACACTGAAATAGCCATAATCAGCTTCCCCTCTCCTATAGTCTCATGAAATCCGTGGCCTGGAAGATCCCACTTGTCATCTTGCCAGAGTCCCCTAATCATGACCTCTTCCATTTGTGGGGCTGCCAGGATAAGTCAGGAACTTAGCCCTTGGTCAAGAAGGACAACAACATTCTCCAGTTGGATGGGGCATCTTACTTTATCATTGACGGTTTGTCTTTCTATTTGTTTTGCATGTTTCCTCACCCTGAACATAATTTTACTCATGGCCACGTATGCATACATTTGATGAGCCCTTATTCTGTACCTGCTGTCCGCATACTCTAGGTGTTTGTGTATATACTCTCTCTAGCCAATGTGAGCGCCTGAAGCATCCAGCATAGTGCCTGACATCTAGGCAATATGGAAGTTTTGAAGGGTTGACACTGAGCCTGGGGTTTTTACACACACAGTTTGTCAACAAGGCTTTGAGAATCTGCTGACTGCCGTGCCATTACCTGCACCTGTGACCACCACCAGATTGTGGTCTCATTCTCTTTCCCCCTCCCTCATCTGAAAAAAGGCAGTGTGCAAAACAGCGGGCACACTGCTTTTGGAAGAGTGGTGGGCCCTAATGAAGGACTTTGGTAGGGATAGAGATAAAAGGGGCAGAATACAAATTTCTAAAGAGTTTCTGTGCAGGAGGAACGGCAAGTGCCTGGACGCCACCAAGGGGACCCCAAAGGCAACAGCAATCTCATGGACTGATCCTGACCTATTGGGTCAGTGCACGGTCAATGAGAAGCTGGATAACACTGTTGTGTGAGTGTGCACGTGTGTGTGTTGCAGATAAAATATAGAATTAGATTTACCAGCTTCATTCCCTCTCTGACTAATTCTGCTCTAAATCATCACCTCCCTTACAAGGCTGCCATGTCCAAGACCTCCTGGAAATGACTTACGGAGAGATCTTTGAAGGAGGTATAGGAAATCAGGAAAATATTAATCCTCTAATAACTTGCTTCTTCCTCCTTCTTCCCTGTTACTCTCTTTGGCATTAGAAAGCTAAAGCTCAGCCAGAAAGCACAAATGAGTTTTTAAAATCACCCATATCTCAGGTGCCAGGCTGTCTGTGGAAAACAAAATTGATCTGTTTTAAAGACTTGATTGGGCTTAGGAAGATAGCTCCCTGAGCTCTGTTCATCTGCCCTAATCAGCTGCATTTTTTTTTCAGTCTCATTTAACTTTTCTTGCCACAGGGATAAAATGAGCGAGAACAATAAAAAGGGAAGGAGTGATGAAGGGGTAGGAGGAATTAAAGCCTCCTGTGTGAATAGGTAATTTGATTCACTGTTTACATTGCTGGTAGAGATATTTAAACAGTTGACCTACTCATGACCCTTTAAATTGAGATTTCAGAGAGATTTTTAAAACCAAATAAACTTTAGAGTAATGAAAACTATTTTGTGAACTCTAAACTAATCCAGGTGGTCAGACTAGGAAGGGGTTGGGTAGGGGTCATTTTTGGGGAGGGATCTAAAAAGACAGTTTTTCTTCTTGTGCTTAAAAGCTATTTGTTACAAACCATCAAAAATGTATGGCAACCTATTATGTGTAATGCATTGCATTGGGGAACTAAAATATAGAAGATAGAGTATAGGGCACACAGAAAAATAGTATATCTTTGTATGTTCCAGGTACCAAATGTTTTACAGTAATAATGCAAAATGTTGAAGAGGGAAACATTACCACAGGGTGTGATGTTCAAGAAAGATTGCACATAGTGGGAGAGACTCTTTTAGGTTTTTGCTTGATATGTAAAACTCAGACATAATGGAGGTGGTTTCTAGGAAAAGGAAAAGACATAAGATTAGTTAAGGAAAGAGAGAAGGCACTAGAGATTATTGTGTTAATAGCTGCTTAGCAAAGTAACAAACAGAATTCCATGGAGAATTTTGGGGAAGGATGGTAATGTAAGTGAAGGTTTACAAAACTCCCATCATCTTATATACTACTGAAAAGAACCAAAAAGAAGCAAAATAGAGAAAACTTCTTTATTATTTCTGAACAGAGGGAATGATCCTTACTTTATATCATTAAGCCCTGAGAAATATATGTCAGATACAATCTGGTCCAAATTGAAATGAGTCATCAAAGGCTGACAACCCATCTCCACTTCCTAAGAGATCTATGCAGTGTCATGGGAAGATTAAGAAAGTCTATATAATAATTTTTTTAAGACTGTGATCCTCAATTTATGAAAATGAAGATTGAGTATATGAATCAGCCATAAGCAAAATAGCAAACAACCTACTCTGATTTTCTTTCCTGGCTGAAGTCAGATGTACCCTGAAAGCCCAACAGTTGGGATAGAAGTTTGCATAGTCGTGCCACATTTTCTTCTCTCTAGCATGACTTCCTAATGGTGACACAGGCTGACTCTGCAGCAAAGACAAACTCTTCCTAATATGCAGAACATGGTTTGAAGCAGAAACATCCCTGGTAGAGTTGTTTCCACTACTGCAGAGAGACTGAATTTATACCAAGTTCTTTTAGCTGCCTGTGGCTGCAGCTCCTTGACCTTTGACTACTGAACAACTGAACTAATCATTTCAATCCATCATCCAGGCCTCCAGCTCAAATTTAAAGGGGAGATTAAAATGGTATACAAGTAAACTGAAAATAGAAACAAGAAGAACTCACTTCAGTTGGGCAAATGGCAAGCCCAGAAAGAGTTTCTCTCATTAAAAAATGACGAATAGGAAAACAACACAAGCAAATGCAAACCTGTGCAAAAATCCTGCAATGATAAATGTACACCCCAAAATGAAAGTGAGTATACATCATACATTTTAGATAGCATTCATTCTCTAGAATAAGATTTAATAATGAAATATAAGAAAATGTGCACTCCCTCACACTTTCAGGGAAATTAAAGAAAATAGACTATGAAACAAATTGAAAGAGAGGGATAATTAGTTGACTGAGTTTTTTAAAGAGCGTTGCTAGAAATAATAAAACAATTTGATATGATAATGCCATTGCATTTAAATGTCATAAGATCCAGCAAAGATCAGAGTTAATAATACAACAATAGAATCAGGGCTATGGACTAGTGCTTGCAAAAAGAAAGCACCTAAACTATAGAGACAAATCACAAAACACTGAAAACAGTTATGTTTGTGTAGAATAGGCAGAAAACAAGTGTATAGGTGATAAGTGGGCTTGAAGAAGAAAACAGAACACATGAGACAGAAATAGTATTCAAAGACATAATAGAAGAAAATGTATCTAGAGTTAATGAAGATGTCAATCTACAGAATGAAAAAAAAATTACCTTATTTCATCAAAATTACCAATAAACTTCAAGATATATCCTAAAGAATCTTCTGAATTTCACAAGTAAAGAAAAAAATGGTACAGGCTGCCAGGCAAAAATTAACTTACAAAGAAAAACAATGAGACTGGCCTCAAAGCAAAACCTCAAAAACAAAATATTCCAGAAAGAAATGGCACAATATTTATAGAATTTTAAAGGGATGGGGGAATGTGAACCAAGAATTTTTATATCCAGCCAAATTTCTATTCATGTATATTGATAATAAAAAGACAGACTCAAAGATTGAAGCATTGTGCCCCCTGAAAAACCTACCTGAGGTTGGAGTCTAACCAACTAAGTAACTACTCAAAATAAAAAGGCCATGAATAAAGAATATTTGGAAAAAGCAAATGTCAGACATTTAGTGTATGTAAACACAGAGTTGGACCCAAGTAATTAGATATCTACAATCTTTTCCTTCAATATAATTAGCAAAAAGTTATATTGAAGGAAAAGATTGTAGATATCTAATTCTTCAAGGTCAAGGTAGGTAATATAGAAAATAACTGAAATATAATTTAATAATTTAATGTAGTAATAATAATTTCACTAAGAGAGCCATACAAGGATAGAACAAAACCCAGACAGCAAAGTATAAATGACCTAATTTCTGCCTCTTTAGTAGAAAAAAGCTAATCTATTATTTACTTTCTCACTTTCATTAAGTAATGATTATAAATTTTGGCACAATAGTTAAACACACCAAATATTCACAATCAGAAGAAACAGAGTACAAGTCTCAAAAAACTGATCCACAAGGAACAAAGCATATAGCAAAAGATACACAAGCAAGCACAGATCACAAGGCAATAGGGAAATTATCCAGAATAAAAACAAATGATGTATATTATATAATTTAAAACTCTGTATATCAAGCTTCATATATGATAAAAATATACCTACTTTTTACATGTAAGTGCTACATTAGTTTTAAAAGTTGATTATATAAAATGTGAAGAAAATTTAAATAAATTCCAAGGATAATTTGACACCTTTTTTAACCACGATGCAACAAAACAAGAAATAAATAACAGAAGTACAAATAATTCACAAATATAAATATTTTAAACTTTAATAAAAGCCTCAGGTCAAAGAGAATGTCAAAATCTTAAACATTAAATAACAATAAAGGAAACTTCACAATCAAACTTACTGAATGTGAACAAAATTGTACTCAGAGGAACATTCATAGCCTTAAACAACATCCTTACTAACCAAAACTGCTATACATAATTAATATTTATTTCAAAAAGTTGGAAGTATAAGTGAACAAATCTAAGTAAACATATGAAATAAATTCTCATGGATTAAACCAAAAGTCAACCAATTAAGGTGTTGTAAAATTTAACAGCAAAACAGATGAATCCACTAACTTGTCTATCAAGAAATAAAAAAGAAAACACAAGTATACAATACTGGACATTTAACGGAAATTGGATGACTTAAAAAAAAACCCTTCATTTGCTACTACACTAGTAAAATTGAAGAATGGATAAAAATACAGTTATAAAATAAATAAGTCACAGGATATTATGTACAGCATAGAGAAATATAGTCAATAAAGTCATAATAACTTTGGTGACAGATGGTAATTAGACTTGTGGTGATCACGTAATGTATAAAAACATTGAATCACTATGCGATACACCTAAAATGAACATAATGTTATGTCAATTATACCTCAATAAAATTTTTTAAAAGAAAAAGAAAAATGGATGAAACTAAGGATTTTATAGAAAAATATAAATCTTACAAATTACTTCAAAAAGTAAGAACATTTAAATGATGAATGACCACTGAGGAAAAAAATCAAGAATACTACAAAAACAAAAATAACACTGCCTCTAAAAAAAAAGACAGTTCAGATGTTTCCAAATGTGATTCATAGGAGCTTAGTAGTTTTTGAATGAAATACCTAATTCTGAAAAACTGAGTATTCTTTCTAATGTTTGCCTGAGGCTGTAGCCCTGGGAATAGCCTGGCCTCATGGCCAGCTAAATCAGAAATAAATTTTAAAACCTTTATTTTTCTAGGCAGCATCAGGAGCCAGGAAAAGGTGGACAGTTAAATAAAACATCAGTTCACACCTATTAAAAGCAGTTGAGGCAAGGTTCCGTGCCAAATTGGCTTGAAGAAATAGTGTGGCAGGTATGCTTTTAATGAAGATCATTTCTCCACCTTCCTGTTTTAATTTGATTTCCCTGGCAGACTTGTGCTTCCTTGGCTTGGAGGAAATCTGCTTAACTACCACCATCTCAACTGGGAGCCAGACAGCTGGATTCCTTCACCATTTTTGTAAATAGTTTGCCTTTTGATGTCCACAGGGATCGCCGTGTTGCCTCCACCGGAATCCTGGAGAGGGTCCAGCAGAAAAGAAAAGGCCGCTCCATTGCCTGGGACAAGCCCCACGATGTCAGTGGCAGAGGCTTTGCCCACTTTAAGCTAAATTATGAACTATATCCTCTTCCTAGATTCCTGGTGGCTATGTCGACTCTCTTTGTTAATGGCTCCAAACCACCCAGCAAAGTGACCCTCAGGCTAAGAGCACAGCTAAGGCCCAACAACTGTTAGTTTCAGAGCAGGCTGGGGCTGCATTCTTAGCCAGCCTCCAGGGCTCGCCATATACAACCACATTTTCTTTATAGATTACATAAAAATTTCATGGCCATTTCACTGTTTTCCAAATAGGTTCAAAATTCTATCAGCCTGCAGAATGTCCCACGAGGCCTTAATCCAGGCAGACAAGTGTTTGCTGAGCGAGACTGTATTTGTTTCCTACTGCTGCCGGAGCAGATGGCCACCAGCGTCATGGCTTAAAACAACACACATTTTTGTCTCACACTTTGGGAGGTTACAAGTCCAAAATAGGCCTTACAAGCTAAAATTAAGGTGCCAGCAGAGCTGCATTCCTTCCGAAGTTTCTAGAATATCTGTTTTCTTACCTTTTCCAGTCTCTAGAGGCCACCTGTATTCCTTGGTACACGGCCTTTCCTCCATCTTTAATGCTCATCATGCCAACCTCTGCTTCCTTTGTCACATCTTCTCTTTTGAATATACCCTCTTGCCTACCTCTTAGAAAGACCCTTGTGATTACACTGGGCCCATGCACATAATCCAGGGTAATCTCACCATCTCAAAATCCTGAACACGTCTGCAGAGTCCTTTTTGCCATGTAAATTGACACATCCACACGTTCCAGGGAATAGGATGTAGATGTCTTCCGGGGCCACTTTTCTGTCTATTGCAACATCCTTAATGGATGGTCCATCCTGGCCAATATAATTCAACCAGCTAAGAGCTGCCACAAGGCTCTATGTGATTAAGATCCAGTGAAACAACGAGAAGTGTAACAAATGCTAAGATGTCAAAGGAGAGAGAGGACATCTCATTTGGGAGTTGTCAGATAAGCCCTCATGGAAGGAAGGCCAGGGAATTGAACTGGATCGTGAAGGATGAGGGGAAACTTTGCTTCCCTGGGTCCCAGAGGGAACCTTGATGGACAGCAGACAGTTAAGAATATGAAATACCAACACTTTCATCACACTCCTTGTAGAGGCATTTTCAGACACACAAACGCCAAATAAATTGCTCTTGAGAGAGAAAGAAGTCAGAGTCTATCTTTGGAGCCACCCTTATCACTTCCATCTACACCCTTCCTCAGCTTCCAGGGAAATCAGTCTTTATCCCTCAGAATACACTGGGAGTGATTGGGACAGAGTTATGCCCGAATGGAGCGTAACCTTCCTCTTGGAAGAAGGCTCATCAATTCCCCTGTTCAACAGGAAGGGGATGTGTCCTGATTTCCTCAGTTGGAACTCAGAATCCCTTTCTCGCTGAAGCAGTGTTTATAATGAATGTAAGATGCTGTCAGATGAGTCACAAGTTCTTGGTGGGAAACGACTTCGAGAGCCTCTAGTCCAACCTTCCTCAGAAAGCCAGCTGGTGGCACAAGGTTTACTTATCCCAGCTACACCAAAGTGTGTGAAATTTCTGTTCTGCCCTTACTATCCTATTTTTTTTTAATTTTATTGGAGTATAATTGCTTTACAGAGTTGTGTTACTTTCTGCTATATAACAAAGTGAATCAGCTATATGCAGATGTATATGCCCATATCTCCACCCTCTTGCATCTCCCTCCCACCCTCCTTATCCCACCCCTCTAGGTGGTCGCAAAGCACCGAGCTGATCTCCCTGTGCCATGCAGCTGCTTCCCACTAGCTATCTATTTTACATTTGGTAGTGTATATAAGTCCGTGCCACTCTCTCACTTCATCCCAGCTTACCCTTCCCCCTGCCCGTGTCCTCAAGTCCATTCTCTACGTCTGTGTCTTTATTCCTGTCCTGCCCCTAGGTTCATCAAAACCATTTTTTGTGTGTGTGTGTTAGCATACGGTATTTGTTTTTCTCTTTCTGACTTACTTCACTCTGTATGACAAACTCTAGGTCCATCCACCTCACTACAAATAACTCAATTTTGTTTCTTTTTATGGCTCAGTAATATTCCATTGTATATATGTGCCACATCTTCTTTATCCATTCATATCTTGATGGATACTTAGGTTGCTTCCATGTCCTGGCTATTGTAAATAGTGCTGCAATGAACATTGTGGTACATGACTCTTTTTGAATATGGTTTTCTCAGGGTATATGCCCAGTAGTGGGATTGCTGGGTAATATGATAGGTCTATTTTTAGTTTTTTAAGGAACCTCCATATTGTTCTCCATAGTGGCTGTATCAATTTACATTCCCACCAACAGTTCAAGTGGGTTCCTTTTTCTCCACACCCTCTCCAGCATTCACTGTTTGTAGATTTTTTTCAGGATGGCCATTCTGACTGGTGTGAGGTGATACCTCATTGTAGTTTTGATTTTCATTTCTCTAATGATTAGTGATGTTGAGCATCCTTTCATGGGTTTGTTGGCAAAATGTATATCTTCTTTGGAGAAATGTCTGTTTAGGTCTTCTACCCATTTTTGGATTGGGTTGTTTGTTTTTTGATATTGAGCTGCATAAGCTGCTTATATATTTTGGAGATTAATCCTTTGTCAGTTGCTTTGTTTGCAAATATTTTCTCCCATTCTCAGGGTTGTCTTTTCGTTTTGTCTATGGTTTCCTTTGCTGTGCAAAAGCTTTTCAGTTTCATTAGGTCCCATTTGTTCATTTTTGTTTTTATTTCCATTTCTCTAGGAGGTGGATCAAAAAGGATCTTGCTGTGATTTATGTCATAGAATGTTCTGCCTATGTTTTCCTCTAAGAGTTTTATAGTGTCTGGCCTTACATTTAGGTCTTTAATCCATTTTGGGTTTATTTTTGTGTATGGTGCTAGGAAGTGTTCTAATTTCATTCTTTTACATGTAGCTGTCCAGTTTTCCCAGCACCACTTATTGAAGAGGCTGTCTTTTCTCCATTGTATATTCATGCCTCCTTTATCAAAAATAAGGTGACCATATGTGCCTGTGCTTATCTCTGGGCTTTCTATCCTATTCCATTGATCTAGATTTCTGTTTTTGTGCCAGTACCATACTGTCTTGATTACTGTAGCTTTGTAGTATAGTTTGAAGTCAGGGAGCCTGATTGCTCTAGCTCCATTTTTCTTTCTCAAGATTGCTTTGGCTATTTGGGGTCTTTTGTGTTTCCATACAAATTGTGAAATTTTTTGTTCTAGTTCCATGAAAAAATGCCATTGGTAGTTTGATAGGGATTGCATTGAATCTGTAGATTGCTTTGGGTAGTATAGTCATTTTCACAACGTTCATTCTTCCATTCCAAGAATATGGTATATATCTCTCCATCTGTTTGTATCATCTTTAATTTCTTCCATCAGTGTCTTATAGTTTTCTGCATACAGGTCTTTTGTCTCCTTAGGTAGGTTTATTCCTAGGTATTTTATTCTTTTTGTTGCAATGGTAAATGTGAGTGTTTCCTTAATTTTTCTTTCAGATTTTTCATCATTAGTGTATAGGAATGCAAGAGATTTCTGTACATTAATTTTGTATTCTGCTACTCTACCAAATTCATTGATTAGCTCTAGTAGTTTTCTGGTAGCATCCTTAGGATGTATAGTAACTATGTATAGTATCATGTCATCTGCAAACAGTGACAGTTTTACTTCTTCTTTTCCAATTTGGATTCCTTTTATTTTTTTTTTTCTTCTCTGATTGCTGTGGCTAATACTTCCAAAACTATGTTGAATAATAGTGGTAGAGTGGGCAACCTTGTCTTGTTCCTGATCTTAGAGGAAATGGTTTCAGTTTTTCACCATTGAGAATGATGTTGGCTGTGGGTTTGTCATATATGGCCTTTATTATGTTGAAGTACGTTCCCTCTATGCCTACTTTCTGGAGAGTTTTTATCATAAATGGGTGTTGAATTTTGTCAAAAATTTTTCTGCATCTATTGAGATTATCATATGGTTTTTCTCCTTCAATTTGTTAATATGGTGTATCACATTGATCGGTTTGCGTATATTGAAGAATCCTTGCATCCCTGGGATAAACCCCACTTGATCATGGTGTATGATCCTTTCAAGGTGCTGTGGGATTCTGTTTGCTAGTATTTTGTTGAGGATTTTTGCATCTATGTTCATCAGAGATATTGGCCTGTAGTTTCCTTTTTTGTGACATCTTTGTCTGGTTTTGGTATCAGGGTGATGGTGGCCTCATAGAATGAGTTTGGGAGTGTTCCTCCCTCTGCTATATTTTGGAAGAGTTTGAGAAGGATAGGTGTTAGCTCTTCTCTAAATGTTTGATAGAATTCACCTGTGAAGCCATCTGGTCCTGGGCTTTTGTTTTTTGGAAGATTTTAAATCACAGTTTCAATTTCAGTGCTTGTGATTGGTCTGTTTATATTTTCTATTTCTTCCTCGTTCAATCTTGGTAGGTTGTGCTTTTCTAAGAATTTGTCCATTTCTCCCAGGCTGTCCATTTTATTGGCATATAGTTGCTTGTAGTATTCTCTCATCATCCTTTGTATTTCTGCAATGTCAATTGTTACTTCTCTTTTTTCATTTCTAATTCTGTTGAGTTGAGTCTTCTTCCTATTTTTCTTGATGAGTCGGGCTAATGGTTTGTCAATTTTGTTTATCTTCTCCAAGAACCAGCTTTTAGTTTTATTGATCTTTGCTATTGTTTCTTTCATTTCTTTTTCATTTATTTCTGATCTGATCTTTATGATTTCTTTCCTTCTGCTAACTTTGGGGGTTTTTTGTTCTTCTTTCTCTAATTGCTTTAGGTGTAAGGTTAGGTTGTTTATTTGAGATGTTTCTTGTTTCTTGAGGTAGGATTTTATTGCTATAAACTTCCTTCTTAGAAATGCTTTTGCTGCATCACATAGGTTTTGGGTCATCGTGTTTTCATTGTCATTTGTTTCTAGGTATTTTTTGATTTCCTCTTTGATTTCTTCAGTGATCTCTTGGTTATTTAGTAGCATATTGTTTAGCCTCTATGTGTTTGTATTTTTTACAGTTTTTTCCTGTAATTAATATCTAATCTCATAGCATTGTTGTTGGAAAAGATACTTGATACGATTTCAATTTTCTTAAAGTTACCAAGGCTTGATTAGTGACCCAAGATATGGTCTATCCTGGAGAATGTTCCATGAGCACTTGAGAAGAAAGAAGTGTATTCTGTTGTTTTTGGATGGAATGTCCTATAAATAATCAATTAAGTCCATCTTGTTTAATGTATCATTTAAAGCTTGTGTTTCCTTATTTATTTTCATTTTGGTTGATCTGTCCATTGGTGAAAGTGGGGTGTTAAAGTCCCCTACTATGATTCTGTTACTGTTGACTTCCCCTTGTATGGCTGTTAGCATTTGCCTTATGTATTGAGGTGCTCCTATGTTGGGTGCATAAATATTTACAATTGTTATATCATCTTCTTGGATTAATCCCTTGATCATTATGTAGTGTCCTTCTTTGTCTCTTGTAATAGTCTTTATTTTAAAGTCTATTTTGTCTGATATGAGAATTGCTACTCCAGCTTTCTTTTGATTTCCATTTGCATGGAATATCTTTCTCCATCCCCTCACTTTCAGTCTGTATGTCTCCCTACGTCTGAAGTGGGTCTCTTGTAGACAGCATATGTACGGGTCTTGTTTTTTTATCCATTCAGCCCGTCTATGTCTTTTGGTTGAAGCATTTAATCCATTTACATTTAAGGTAATTATTGATATGTATGTTCCTATTCCCATTTTCTTAATTGTTTTGGGTTTGTTATTGTAGGTCTTTTCCTTCTCTTGTGTTTCCTGCCTAGAGAAGTTCCTTTAGAATTTGTTATAAAGCTGGTTTGGTAGTTCTGAATTCTCTTAGCTTTTGCTTGTCTGTAAAGGTTTTAATTTCTCTGTCGAATCTGAATGAGATCCTTGCTGGGTAGAGTAATCTTGGTTGTAGGTTTTTCCCTTTCATCACTTTAAATATGTCCTGCCACTCCCTTCTGGCTTGCAGAGTTTCTGCTGAAAGATCAGCTGTTAACCTTATGGGGATTGTGTTGTATGTTATTTGTTGCTTTTCCCTTGCTGCTTTCATTATTTTTTCCTTGTATTTAATTTTTGATAGTTTGATTAATATGTGTCTTGGCATGTTTCTGTTTGGGTTTATCCTATATGGTACTCTCTGTGCTTCCTGGACTTGATTGACTATTTCCTTTCCCATGTTAGGGAAGTTTTCAGCTATAATCTCTTCAAATATTTTCTCAGACTCTTTCTTTTTCTCTTCTTCTTCTGGGACCCCTATAATTTGAATGTTGGTGTGTTTAATGTTGTGCCAGAGGTCTCTGAGACTGTCCTCAATTCTTTTCATTCTTTTTTCTTTATTCTGCTCCCTGGCAGTTATTTCCATCATTTTATCTTCCAGCTCAGTTATCTGTTCTTCTGCCTCAGTTATTCTGTTATTGGTTCCTTCTAGAGTATTTTTAATTTCAGTAATTGTGTTGTTCATCACTGTTTGTTTGCTCTTTAGTTCTTCTAGATCCTTGTTAAATGTTTCTTGCATTTTCTCCATTCTGTTTCTGAGATTTTGAATCATCTTTACTATCATTACTCTAAACTCTTTTTCAGGTAGGTTGCCTATTTCATCTTCATTTATTTGGTGTTTTAGGTTTTAACCTTGCTCCTTTGTCTGCAACAAATTTTTTTGTTGTTTCTTTCTTTTTTTTTTTTTTTTTGATGGGCGGTGCTCTGTTCCTGTCTTAATGGTTGTTTGGCCTGAAACATCCAGCACTGGAGTTTGCAGGCAGCTGGATAGAGCTGGGTCTTGGTGCTGAGATGAGGACCTGTGGGAGGCCTCACGTTGATTGATATTCCCTGGGGTCTGAGGTTCTCTGTTAGTCCAGCAGTTTGGACTCAGCACTCCCACCACAGGAGATTGAGCCCAACCTCTGGCTTGGGAACCAAGATCCCTCAAGCCGGCTGCTGGGGGTTCCTCCCGTCCCCTTAGGTGTCCGTGGTCCCCCACTGGTACCTGGTAGGTGCCCTAGTTGTGAGGAGACGCGAATTCCGTGTCCTCCTAGTCTGCCATCTTGACTCCACCCCCTATCCTGTTTTTTCTTATAGTTATTTTTAGTTTAATACAAAGCCATCTTAACTCTACCATTTATTCAACAAATATTTATTGAGCCAGACACACACTTATTCACAAGTCTAAGAGAACACGGCTGGAGGAATGTGTTTCCTCTACTAATAAACGCAGGCAAATCAAACAGGTCCCTTAGCAAGCCGGCCCCACACCATCTCACTGATGTGCAATTACACTCATCCTCCTAATTTCTAATTGAGATTGTCAGTACCCTCCTAGTTCATTATCTGACACATTAATTTTACGTTCCATGCAGTCTTTCTCCAGATTTACCTACCAATGCCTACATCCATTCACTCTTCAATCGCAGCTCAGCCCTTCTCAGTTTTTTGTATCTATTCTCAGAGTTCAGCATATGAGTGAACAGTGTACACCTGGACCACAGCCCTCTTGCTATCATCGACTAGCACGCCGCGAGAACAGGGATGATGCTACAGGGCTAGACACTGAATATGCAGGAGAGGAAAAGTCAAGCATGGTCCCATGCTTGAAGCATGCATCCATGGTCTCAGAGGCATCCTAGTCCAGCTCAAGAGATAAACAAGTAATCATGCAAATGAACACATACAGTGATTCCATATTTTCATAAGTGTTATGAATAGAGCATGTGCTCTTAGGGAGGAGAATGGGCAGGTGGCAAGGTTTTTTTTGAGGGGGATGGTGCCAAGGATAGTTATACAGATACCTGAGAAATGAATATTGAACAGGGGAGGCTCAGCCAAAAGCCACCTGGGAGGGAGAGAAGCATTCCTGGCAGAAGGAGTGTGTATGTGAGGGTCATACAGCAGGAAAGAGCTGAGTTGTTTGAAGACCTGAACAGAAACCAGTGTGACCTCAGAACTGCATCTGTCAACCCTCTCATATTTCCACCCAGTAGAAGTTCATTTACTTTTTTATTTATTGATAACTTTTTATTTTATATTGGAGTATAGTTGATTAACAATGTTGTGTTAGTTATAGGTGTACAGCAAAGTGATTCAGTTAGACATATACATGTATTTATTCTTTTTCATATTCTTTTCCCATTTAGGTGGTTACAGAATATTGAACAGAGTTCCCTGTGCTATACATTAGGTCCTTGTTGGTTATCTATTTTAAATATAGCAGTGTGTACATGTCAATCCCAAACTCCCTAACTATCCTTCCCCCCAACCCTTCCCCCAGGTAACCATGAGTTCCTTCTCTAAGTCTGTGAGTCTGTTTCTGTTTTGTAAATAAGTTCATTTGTATCATTTCTTTTTAGATTCCGCATGTAAGCGATAACCATATTTCTCTTTCTCTGTCTGACTTACTTCACTCAGCATGACGATCTCTCATTTATGTTCCTCATTCCCACGTGAAAGAGCTGCTCACTGCAGAGTTGCAAATAAATCAACCGATCATATAAACAGATGTCTCATAACCGGCTGGTCCCCAGGTCATCAGCTCCATGGTCCCAGGGAACTTGCCTTCAAAGGCGGAATGCTCTTACCCTTCAGTGCCGCCAGCCCTAGTCCAGGGCAAGGCTTCACCCCACTGCACCAGGGAGAGCAATGCCAACCCTCACTTGGACAGGACCTTGCATCATTCTGCCTCTGGACATTCCCCTCTATCCTTTGAAGGTTAGGGACTGGGGGGCAAAATCTGCAAGGCCCTGGGCACAGAGCACATAGGGAGAGCTGGTTCAGGGGTAGGACAGGTAAGCCTGGAGGAGAGGAGGTGGAGGAGAAGGGAAAAAGGAAGCTGTACCTACCATGTGTAAGTCCCTTTACACCACTCACTTCATTAAGTCCTAGACAACGGGCATGTCTACTTCAATCCTTGTTTTACAGAGCAAAGGTCCTGGGGGTGGGAGTGAATGGGTAACTTTTCAAGCTCTCAGTTAGTAAATGACTGTGATTTTGAACCCAGGACTGTTTCCAAAGGACTCGCTCTTTCTGTTACATTGAATACAGTGGGTCCCATCCACATCAAGTTGTCAAGTCGCAATCAGACTCGTTTCTGCTCCCTGGAAGTTCTCATAAGTGCTGGTTCTCTCTTAAGGTGGGGGCAGTATGTCAGGATAGATGCTTCTAGGCTACAGTAGATTTATGCTTCAGGGATCTGTCAGAACCACATGTCTAGGGAGAATTGTTCAAGTTAAGGTGGAGTCTGGCCAGTGAATATCCAGAGTGAATCTAACCTCAAAAGTAGGGCTGGAAGTTATCAGGCAGAAGGTCAACGTCACCAGCTGAGTAGGCAGGCTCCATTTCCAGCAAGAACCAGGATCCAGTCAGACTGTCAACACACAGGGGACCATAGCCCCGTTCTCAGTCGGCCCTTAGGGTTACATTCACCTGCAGACATTCCCCAGACTTTCACTCCAGTAAACAAGATGCTCCTGGAAAGGTCTGCCCTTCAGTGGCTCCAGAGAAAGGGATTTATTATATTCAGAAGCTGGGCATGCTAGAAAGGCAATGACTCCAGCTGGGACCAACGTCTGTATTTGGAAATCAGTTGTGTTCCTTTTGCTTCCTCCTGAATAGGATTCTATTTTCCAATCCAGGTATAGCTGCCTGGATATTGCGGGGAGTAGTTCCCTCAGCAAAGAGCAGAAGAGATGCAGCAGCAAGGGGCACCTGCCCAGGTATGTGAGACCAGGGCAAACTGAAAGCAGCGTTCAGCTGGATCAGTGGGTGGCATTCTGAAATGTTTGAGAAATTCTCAAGTCTTTTCGGAAGATGAGGGCCATTTCATGTGAGTTCTTTTTCTCTTCACCTTCTAAATTTGAGGAATAGATACCCATCCTGTCAAGGCTCTTTGTTTATACTTAGGACTTTCTGTGATGATGGAAAGTTTCCATACTCGTGCTGATAAGTATAGTAGCCACTAGCCACCTGTGGCTGTCGAATACTTGAAATGTGACTAGTGCGACTGAGGAAATGAATTTGTAATTTTATTACATTTTAATTAATTTAAATGTAGATGCAAATAGCCACGTATGGTGAATAGCCACTATTGCACAATACAGTTGTAGATATTCCAGCTGTGTAAGAACAGCAGTCATGATTTATTCATCCTCTATTCCCAGGGCTATCACAATGCCTGGGACATATTTCACACTGAATATTTCTTAGTGGACCAAATGAAGAGAGGAAAGAAGAAATAATTAAATGATCCTACTGGGCTAACATGGGAAGGAGACAACAATTCTTTGCTTGAATTTTGTCTCTACCTCTTACTGTGGCAAGCTATAGTTTACAAATGACATAATAATAATATTAATACTCATTGCTAATGTGTCAAATGCTCAGTGTGTGAAATCTCTTATGAGCATTAGTTTGTTTGATGCTTTCAACAAGCCCCTTTTTCATTTCAGGAAGCTGAAAGTAATGAGAGGTTATGTCAGGGATTTTCAAACTGAAGGTCATGACCCATTTCTTGGTATAAATCAATCAAGTTGATTCCACCCGCTTAAATGTGTACAACACAAAATGCATATGCATACATGTATGTATATATGCACATACATATGTATATGTAATATATATGTACACACACATGATGTGTGTGCATATGCATGTTCAAAAGTGTTTGAAAGCCACTAGATTAAGTAACTCTGTCAAGGCTATTCAGCTAGCTCATGGTGAGTTGGGATTTGCACCCAGACTATCTGACTCCAAGTCTTATACCTTAACAGGTATACTCTATAGCTTCCTCTGGTTTTGTACTAAATGTGTTTAAACTTTAAACAATTGACTTACACATAAATCCTAAGAACCTCATCCATCCATTAGATATGGAATGTACATGTGTGTGCATGTGCACACGTACTCACATCCACTTGCTTTGAGTAATGCCTAATATCTTTTAGATATAGTCTATTGCCAATGGCTATGGACCAAGCAAAACTGATCCTAATTTAAATGTCTCTAGATCAACCTGTACGATTCCACTTTGGCAGAGCTTGCTAGGGCTCACCAATATGTGTATTTCTCCCTTGTGTACTAGGTGTACCACTGGGCTACATTTCCCTTTTGCCTTAAAATTAGGTGAGACCCTGTGCTTGATTTCTGGCCAGTGGGGTGTAGGTAGAGGTGATGGACACCATTTCCAGGACTGACCTCTAAAATCTCCCACATAGTGCTCTAGATTGTCTCCTTTTGCTTGTCAACAGGCTGGATGCATAGAATGAAGTGGAAGGTTCTGAGGCTCAAGGTGATGGCAGAGCCACAGGATGGGAGGAGCCTTGACCTTGAATGACTGTGGAGAGCTCAGCCCCCAACCCTCTCCCTTCACCCTGCTTTGGGCTGAGGCATGAGTGAGAAAGAGTCTTGTTGTATTAAGCCACCTGAGATTTGTTGTTTGTTCCAGCAGCTATCCCATCCTGACTAATGCACCACTCTAGTGGGTGAGATGCACAAAAGAGGACAAACCTGAGACGTGTCCTTCAGCTCCCAGCCCAGGTCCACTGTCACACTGAGTAAAGGCAGAGTACAGAACGCACCATGGCAGAGTACAGAACTGACCTTGGGTCAGGTTGGGTGAGAGGGTCTACATCTGATAGCTTGTCTTGGTTTTTTGGGTATCCAAAGAGAGGGACAATGGGTATTCAGTGATCTTAATAACATGACCTTCAATTTGTGTAGTGCTTTGTCATTTCAAAAAGGGCTTTCTCAATACATGATTTCACATGACTACATTGAATAGGGACAAGAATCCCCATGCTCCTGATGCAAAAGCTTAGGTTCGAACAGAGTAATATTTACCTGCGATCTCACGCACATTAAGAGCAGGGCTATGATTCATACCCATGTCTGCAGACTCTAAATCCAGTGACTTGCTGAGGAGAAGGTGGAGTGAGAGGCAGCAGGTCTCCCAAAGCCAGGGTTGAAGTTGGTCTACATAAAGCAAGCTCAAGGGCTTCCCTGGTGGTGTAGTGGCTGAGAATCTGCCTGCCAATGCAGGGGACACAGGTTTGAGCCCTGGTCTGGGAAGATCCCACATGCTGTGGAGCAACTAGGCCCGTGAGCCACAACTACTGAGCCTGCGCGTCTGGAGCCTGTGCTCCGCAACAAGAGAGGCCGCGATAGTGAGAGGCCCGCGCACCGCGATGAAGAGTGGCCCCCGCTTGCCGCAACTAGAGAAAGCCCTCGCACAGAAACGAAGACCCAACACAGCCAAAAGTAAATTAATTAATTAATTAATTAAAAAAAAAAAAAGCAAGCTCAAGCTCCTGTCTGCTTCCTAGAAGAAAGGCACACATTATCTGTGGTGTTTCAAGCTACCCCAAGTATTCTCACAACTATCATCTCGTTTGAGCCTCACAATAACCCTGTGAGGCAAGCAAAGCTGACACTATTCACCCCATTTTACAGATGAGTCACCTGAGGTCCAGAAAGATACAGTAACTTTCCCAGGTATATAACTTTTTAGGGAGAGAGTTAAGATTAGAATCCAGGTCTCCTGATTCCCAGGTCTAAATGATTGTTGCTGGATTGTGCTGCTTCTCAATCCCTGATCTTAGAGAATTTCTTGCCTAGAATAATAATTCATCACCAGCCAGGGTTTTATTTTCTAGGACTCAATAACTCTGCATGAACTGGACATTTTTCTCATGTTTCTTCTAAAGCATTTTCATTCCGGGGAAATCAGTGGTTTAAAGGAAGATGGAAATGTCCCTTACTAAACTAGTTGCTTCTTTTCTTAATCTTTCTTGATGTTCCTCATCCAGGACCAAGGAAAATTTCAGTTTAGTACTGCAGTGTTTGATGTTTCTTGGGTGGTGTTGCTGTGGGAAGTTGCCATTGTTCAGGTGGGACAAAACATGGGATGGGTCAGGGAAGGGGAGATACAGTGCATCATAGGCTCTTGAGCAAGAGACCATGGGCTTATTTTCCATCTTGGAATCCAGCAGCTGATTGACAAGAAAGAAAAAAAACTGAGAGAGAGAGAGAGTGGCCACCACTGTCAGGTGCATGTGTGCACCATTGCCCTTAGGATCTGAGGAGATGGAAGATCATTCTTGGGACAAAAGATCATCCATCATTTCAGTGATGCAGCTCAAGAAGGAACAGACGTTCCATGCTGCAAGGATTGATGGCAGGAGATGGGGATAAAGCAAGATGTGGAGATGGTGTAGTGGGCGGAATGGTGGCTCCCACCACCTCCCAATCCTTGGAACCTGAAAATAATACATTATACAGCAAAAGGTGTAATTACGTTAAGGGCTTTGCAGGAAGTTTTCCTGGGTTGTTGGGGTGGACCCTAAATGTAATCACATGTATCGTGATAGGTGAGAGGCAGAAAAAGTTTGAGACAGATGCACAGAGAAGATGATGTGAAGTTGGAGAAGAGAGAGATGGGTACAAGCCAAGGAATGCCGACAGCCATCAAAGGTTGGAAGAGCCAAGGAATGGATTCTTCCCCAAAGCCGCCAGAGAATCTGTGGTCCTTCTGACACCTTGATTCCAGACTTCTGGCCTCCAGAACTGTGAGAGAATAAAATTTCTGTTGTTTTAAGCCACCAAAGTTGTGGTAATTTGTAGGGCAGCTCTAGGAAATTCATAGATGGGTTATATTAGCATGTGAGTCAAGCACAGAGGCAGACCTGGAGGATCTAACCCTTGCCTGTTTCCAGAATGTGTAGATAGCAAGAGAATCCACTATGAAAGACCCAAAAGACATCAGCCTCAAACTATTTAGCTCAGAAAATAATTCCAAATTGAGTTCTACTTTGAAACTACAATGAAAAGTGGAGTATGAAAACTGAAATTCGAGGTTCCTTTGGAAGCTGAGACAGCAGACAAGTGAGTAAATGGTTATAAAAATAAGGTGATTATTATCTCTACACACCCCTCACCCCTGCAAAGACACCTCCCTGCCTTTGATATCCTCTTCTGCAGCCAGGGGAGAAATCCAGGAATTTGGGAGAAGTCAGATTCATGGAAAAGGATTTTGAAATTTCATTCATAGTTAGTCATGTGTGTGTGTGTGTGTGTGTGTGTGTGTGTGCATGTATGTGCATTCCCTTTGCAGAAAGGGTGGCCAAGGACATATCTAGAATAGGGAGAGTATCGACCCCTCCCTGGCCTATGGGCTGGAGGTGGGAGGAGGGTATCTACCTACAATGGACAATCCAGTGGGAGAGACTGTAAGGTTGATCCGTCCAACTCCTCTACCCAGAAAACACCATAGAAAAGGTGGTTACACATCTTACCTAAAAACCACAGTATTTGTTAAACCCCATCACATTTTCCCATGCCCTTTGGGAGGGATAACAGAAAGGGAACAGCATTGTAATCAGACATATTAAGTCCCAGCTCTAATACTTAGCTGTGTGTCTTTAAGCAAGTTACTTTATCTCTCTGAGCCCCACTTTCCTCTCTGTAAGTAGGGCCAGTGTCTACTTCACACAGTTGCAGAACAAAATAAGTGATATATGTAATTCATTTAATATATATACTCAATCCACGTTAGAGCCCCTTGAAAGCAATATTGGCTTCAATATTCGTGGAACCTGATATCTGAAATGGCCTTCTTTAAATGGGGAATTCAGAACTGACCCTGCTTTTCTTAATCAGCAGCAATGACTTACTTCAGACTTCTTGTTCTCCATGGAAATCTAAATCTAAATCTGATCTATTCCCCTCCTAAATCAGATCTCATGGAACATATTTCTTCACACCAAAAAATCTCAAGATTTAAAACTGGACTTTCTATCCTTTCATCTGATGCCTTCGTTAAGTTTTACGTTTGCAAAGACCCCACCTACCATTTATAGCCATTTTCTTTTATTACCAGGGGTGGCCACAGGGCAGTGAAAACCTCCTGAACAGGGGCTATCAGCAAATCGGGGGCAGAAAACATGAGAGAACTCAGAGCCCAGAATTCACTCTGCGGCTGCTCCTGGCCCCTCTCTGCAAGCTTTCTTGCTGCCAGGGGAACAAGCAAAGGCCTCAGACCTCAGCTCTCTGCCGCAGAGAGAAAAACATAATGAAATCACCAGCTTTTGCCTCCTGTCTCTTTCCATTTCTTTAGGCCAGTGGAAAGTAGAACCAGCAGAAAACCATTTTTTCTCTTAATTTTAATATTGTCAACTATAATAAACTCAACGAAGTTTCACTAGCAAACTGTTTTCTGTTTGTTCATGGGAATTAAGCTGTAGTCTTCAAATCCTGCCCTAACGAGGTACTTGGTTTTGGAATAAGATTAGAGCCTCTCACTACACTGATGAAATCTGCTGGCTGCTGAAGATCTGGAGCTAATGCAGAGCTTGTGGGGCTATTTGATTCATTTACCACATGTGATTCACTTAATACAATATGTAAACACAAGGGGACCTACCTTTTGAGTCATGGGAAACACTTATGGCATTACTTAAACAGGGGCCCGGTTATCTTTGCAAAAACATGCAATTGAGACTTAAGTGTTAGGTCAACAGTTGAGATGAATAAAACTTTATTAAGTTGGGGCTGAGTGTGGGGTGACCCTGGACAGCTGAGGCAGCTAAACCAAACCCCAAGGAGGGGGTTTCTTGTCTCCAAGGGGTCCCCTGGTTTCTTCCCAGGACCTCCTGATCCGAGAGTCTTCTTTTACTGGCAGCCATGGGTGGGTGTCCTGCTCACGTCTGGGTCAGAGTGACAGCAGAAACACAATCATTGCTCCCAACATTTGTTATTTCCAGGTTGGGAGAAACAAGGAAGTTACAGAGGAATCTGAAGGCAAACCACAAAGCCACAGGCTTACTCAATATCTTAAACCTGAGAAAAGAATAGGAACACATTGGCCAGTAGGACTTGACAGTTCTTCTCTGAAGTGAATTTCTGACCGTGCTTCTGGGTTAGAGAGTTTCAATGGTGTCATCTGAAACAGAGATGCTGACAAATTCCTTAATACAAAGGGCAAGCTATGGTTAAGCTATGGTTAGATTCCTGTCTGTTTCTCCGCTCTTGCTCTGCTTCCAGTTCTATTTCGAAACTCACTGGCAGTCTCTCAGCCCCTCTACCCACCAGCCTCCCTCTTCTGAAGGGTCTAGAAGAGCTATCCTCTCTGTCAAAGTATCATCCTTCTCCTGAACATCTCCTATTCACTCCGGCTTCGGGGGTTTCCTTATCCACCCTCTTTGCCCACATCTGAGCGAAGTGCTTGTCCATCGGTGTCCTCGGTTTCCAACTCCAATCTGAGTTTCATGAGGCGGTGGGGGGAGGCCTGTCTACCTCATCTACTGCTGTAGCCCTGGTACCAGGCAAGGCTTTTGGCACACGCGTGAAATATTTGCAGTCTGCGTGGATAACAGAAAAGCTGTGTGTCTATAGGTATATATGTGTTTGAGCCCAACGATGGGGGTAGGGAAGAAGAAAAGGACCCCAAATCAAACTGCTGATGGTTTTATTTCCTGAGAACAGACCATTTCTGCCTTTACCAATAGGCATTTGAACATTAGAGGTATAAAAACCAAAGAGGCGCTCTGGTTGTTTTAACCATCCTTTAAAAATGAGACAGGTCAGTATGCCTCCAATCCTCATAACCTGTAAAATACTTAGATGTTCCCAACACGTCTCCCTGGGCTCAGGGTACCCCTTCTAACACACCACAGCAGCCCTCCCTCCGTGCTGGGATCGTTTCCTCTGTCCAGCTAGCCTGATTTTCTCATTAGGCTCAGCCCCTGAGTCTTGGACTTGGGCTCCGTTCTTTGGCTGGGGCTGAACCTGCAAGATTTTCCCTTCATCAGGCTAATGAAGTAAGAGTCTTATGTCATCATTAGTGCTGGTGTTAATCCAAGCAGAACTAATACTGGTGTTGTTCCAAGTAGAATGAGCAAAGCCCAGCCCCCCACAAGACAGATGTTTGTCAGGCATTTCTTACTGATGTTAATGATAACTCCCTTGGGTTTCACAAACAGCTGAGTTCACCAGTTGAACTTCAGGGCCTCAGAAGAACTGCCTGCCTAATAGAGATTGGTCCTCGGAGGTACCGAGGGCTTAGAACTTCCAAGCTGAAAGCAAGAAAGAGTTCCCCTTTCTGCAGAGCGAATGACCGCAGCACTTTCAGCTGTCCAAAGAACAAAGAGAGGGCCACATGGAGGCGACTAACTGGCCCCAGAGGCCGCTTAGGGAGTGCTCCTTTGCAGCTCTCTCTTCTTCTGTGCCAGGCTCCACAGGGGTTACGTGTTTGCGCATTTATTCCCTCCACTGTGGGTGCAAACACTGTGTCTTTCCACCTCTGCATCTCTGCACCAAGTAGAGAGATTGGCTAACCATTGTGTGGAAATAAATGATGGTAGAAGGTCTTCCTGAGATGGTTTGCCTCATTGTACAATTCCACGTGGCTTTCCTCTCCCTCTCCACCAATAACATACATCAGCCCTAGACTTTCCATTTATACTTGATCACTGCTATCATAGGGATGTGATACACCAATAAGAATATAAACCTTTTATTGCTTCCATGTCCTAGCTGTATTGTAAATAGTGCTGCCATGGACATCAGGGTGCATGCATCCTTCCGAATTATGGTTTTCTGCCGATACATGCCCAGGAGTGGGATTGCTGGGTCATATGGTAGCTCTGCTTATATGTAGAATCTAGAAGAATGGTACAGATGAACTTGCTTGCAAAGCAGAAACAGAGTCACAGATGTAGAAAACAAACTTATGGTGACCAAGGGGGGAAGGGAGGGATGAATTGGGAGATTGGGACTGACATATACACACTACTATATATAAAATAGATAAATATTAAGAACCTACTCTGTAGCACAGGGAACTCTACTCAGTGCTCTGTGGTGACCTAGATGGGAAGGGAATCTAAAAAAGAGTGGATATGTGTATATGTAGAACTGATGCACTTTGCTGTACAGCAGAAACTAATACAACATTGTAAGGCAACTAAACTCCAATAAAAATTAATTTAAAAAAAAGAAACCATTTATTGGAAGGGCGAGGCACTGTGCTAAGAAATCTGTATGCATTTTTTAACAAACCATGGAAGCAGTATATCAAGATTTTAAAATATATGACCAATGCTTGGGGACTAGGTGGGGGTGGGCTGAGAGGTTGCTTAAATGATGTGCTGATTTGCTTAAGGTCACAGGATTAGTCCAGAGCAGATCCAGAGTGGCTGGTGACACATCTGTCCATTCCACTAATAGTTGGGTGACCTGATCTGCAGGAAGTTTCCTACCTACCTCACCTGGAAAAAAATGGGGCAGGTGTCTGTAGTATTTCCTCCCCATGCCATCAAATCCCCATAGTAGAAGAATTTGTAAATGAGAGACTTAAAATATTATGGGAAAAATTGAAGGGGCCAGGGGATAAATAGAAGCCTTTGAGAATATTTTTGGGTTTGCTAAAATAATGAAGACAATACACTAATGAGACTATCAAACAACTATTTGCAGATGTTTAATTATATACTATTGGCTACTCTACAGTTGACTCCCATGCACTCTACCACTGTCCCCATGCCAGAAGTTTGTCAGGCGCTCCGTTTCAGTGAGAGGTATATAAATGTCTTTTCTTAAGTGGTAGATAATATGGATGCCAAGAGGATTTCTCCCTCTGTGGTTGCTCCTTCCGAATGTTTACAGTCTTATCTACAATGACTCAGCTGTTGACTCCCTCCTCTGGGATCCCACCATGGACCAGAGATGAAGAAGAACTTGGACTCCTGCTCTGGTAAAGGGGGAGCTTAATCAATCCATCACCCCCTTATACTGAAGCCCTGCTCCACCCCTGATAACTGAATACAGTAGAACCCTGACCTGACCCTAACCCTGACCAGCTCTGCCCATCTTCTCACTCAAGTCTCAGCTCCTGCCTTGCTGTGAGGACAAGAATGTGTCCCAAAGGCCAGGTTTAGTTTGTCTCCATTGCCTTTTCCCCTCTTAAAGAGGCATTGTAGGAATCTCTGTGCCTATTCTTTCTATTATCTCTTCTACCTTGAGCCCTTTCTTTCTGCCCAACCTACAGGTTCCTCTCTTACTAATTATCTTTGTCAGGAGTGACTAAAAGTTTCAAAACACTGAAACTTAAATATTCAGTTGGAGGACACGTATATAAAAGCACATCTATTTATAGCAGGCTTTTCTTAAAAGACACTGGTGGTTGGGGACCATTACTGCCTATAGATTCTTTCCCTGGGTCAACACCCAGTCCATTTATGCAAATCTGTTTTCCGAGAGCCAGGCTATGACGATAATAATAGACCCACTTATTGAACACCCAACCCTGTGCTCCAAGCACTGTGCTGGGCTGGGCACTTTCCAGACAATATCTGTAATTTAATGACCCTCTAAAGAAAATGTGGTCCTCACCATGTTGCCAACGAAGAAACTAAAGCCCATCAATGTTAAGTGATTTGTCTTAAAGGTATGTTGTTGGAGATGAGCTTACCTCTCTTCCCTTTGTTTATGGAACAGCTGTTCATGGCAGAGAGGGGGAAGCACGCTGGTGTGCCTAGAAGGGCGAGCTCCGAACTTCTGCAGGGGACCCCTGAGGGCAGCCTCTGTCCTGGAGAGGTGAAACTTCAGAGCCCCACGGGGCCACCGGGAAACACACCCCACGGTCTGTCCCTCTGTGCTCTCCCATGCCAGTGCTGCTCTACGTGATCTGAAGTATAACGCGATGAGGTATTTTCTGACAGGTAAAATGCCATATTTAGGAAGCTCCACTCTGTACCTGGTTTTTTTTTTTTTTAATATTTATTTATTTATGTCTGTGCTGGGTCTTCGTTTCTGTGCGAGGGCTTTCTCCAGTTGTGGCAAGCGGGGGCCACTCTTCATCGCGGTGCGCGGGCCTCTCACCACCGCGGTCCCTCCCATTGCGGAGCACAGGCTCCAGACGCGCAGGCTCAGCAACTGTGGCTCACGGGCCTAGTCGCTCCACAGCATGTGGGATCTTCCCAGACCAGGGCTCGAACCCGTGTGCCCTGCATTGGCAGGCAGACTCTCAACCACTGCGCCACCAGGGAAGCCCCTGTACCTGGTTTTTATACTTACCCACAGGTCATTCTATCTTCTCAGCCCTTTCAATCCTTAATTTTCTAGTTTCAAATTGAGACATAGTTCATAAGCCTGTATGACACTTTACAATGATAAATGAAAGTTCAAGGTAGTCTTTCAAAGGAAAGGTTTCCCAGATGGGCATAAGGAACTAAAGATATCAGTGAAAACTTTAGGAGGGAACTCTGTTCTTTTGAGACCCATAGATCCTTTAGTTTGAGATGTTCCTTAAGCATCTGCTATGTGTCAGCATTTTTATGTTGCAATATACATACGCTGTCACCTTCAATCTTTATGTCTCAGAGAAGTAATTATAATTATCCTTATTTTATCCATAAGGACATTGAGAATTCAAAAGCTAAAAAGTGAAGGAGCTGATATTAGAACCCAAGACTGTCTGACAACAAAACCAGCAAGTGGGGTGGCTTGGGAATTCTAAATCCTTGCCACAATGCATAACTCTTCTTCCCAAGAGAATTCTTTGACTGTCATAGTTGTCCCACTTAGCTCGGCAGTTGACATCAACTTCTTGACTAGCCAACTGTTGGTCTAATGCCTGTTACTTTGCCTCTAACCAGCTTGTTCATTGGAATGAGGAGCACGTGATCCCATCCTAAATGCTGAAGGCTGCTGTTACCATACAGTCATTTGTGTTAGACCTTTATCCTGAACTAAGCCCTCCCTTTAAGACTAAATTTAATTCCAACTTGAGATAGTCTACCTTGCAGCATCTTTGCCCTCTGATTCCACGCCATCTGTATATTCTCAACATACGGTATATCGGTGATCCTCTAACCTCCCCAAGATCCTCCAGGGTCATGGCCTAGAGCTGACAACACCTAGAAAGATTCTGGCAAAAGCAGAGCTGTTGAGCAGGAACGCCATAGATCTCCTTCCAGGAAAAAAGAGAGACTCAGGGGCAGGAAGAACAGCTGATGGTTGGGCTGGAGGCTGATGCTGGGCCCACTTGAGCTGCAGGCTTTGTCCCCTCTGTGGCTCACGAACCAGGAGCTGGGCTTTCTTGTCTTGCCAGTGAATGCCATCAGTGCTGCAGCTGCCCACGGGGACCCCTCAGGGAGAACATTTGGGGTACCAGCATGGCCAGGATAACAAAAGAAAAGAGAGAACAAGTCAAGGACTGGAAGTTTTTGAGTTTTAATTTAAAGCAAACGATGCATTTTGGCTGGTGGTCTGTGGAAATAGCCAAGTGTAAGGGATTTAAGAGCAAAGAGCTATAACTGAAGGTTATAAATAGGCCTTGCTGTGATCAACAGTACTGTAGTATATACTTGAAAGTTGCTGAGACGGTAGGTCTTAAATGTTCTCACCACAAAAAAGCAATGGTAATTATGTGACATGATGGAGATGTTCACTAAAGCTATGGCGGTCATCATTTTGCAAAATATAAATGTATCAAATCAACACGCTGTACACCTTAAACTGACACAATGTTATATGTCAATTATATCTCAATAAAGCTGGGGAAATAATTAATTAGTTAATTAATTAATATGTATTCCTGTAATCTCTTTGTTATATCCTTTATTCCTCTCTCCCCTGTGTCCTACTCTAGGTCATAGGAATGACACAGACCGTGAGAAATTCATGCCACAGAATTGTTTATCCCCTACCCATCTCTATGACTTTCATATACTCAGACACATTCACAGGTCCAGCATGGTGGTTTAACGAATGGAATCAGGTAAATTACAAATACTTACTAGCCAGAACTCAGTGGGTACTGGATGACAGCATCACCAGTTACATTTAGGAAGGTCCAATTTCAGGCAATGCTCTAGTGTTGGAAATAACCATTAAAAGTTTATCCACACGTATGTGTGAAAACATATTCCCAAGCCTCCAGTATATTTACCATTTGCCTATTTTCTCAGCGAAACCCCATTCATCTCAATAAAATGATTAACGCATGCCGAATGCAGTTTCAAAGCCCCCAGAGATCCAGTCCATCCAGACACGCGAGAGCCACACCTACGCACACCCGCCCACGCAGCAGCCTCCGCTGCCCGCCTCCGTCCAGCGGGTCCCGGGACTCGGCACCCGCTCTTGTCTTGCAGACTGTCAAATCGCCAGGCTCCTCTGATCCCTGCCCTCCTTTGCCTCCAAATTAAATTTCAACTTTTTGTAAACCTCTGTGAAAATGACAAGCCAGTGCCAGAGCTGTCTTTTAATACACAAAAGCATAAATAATGCCATCCATCAGTCCTGTCACTCAGAAAGATAGATTGCTACTTGTCCAGACCCCGGAATGACACCAAAGCCAAAGTTAGAAAGTGTCTCTTTTCTTTCCCGGAGTCACTCTCTCACTCACATGCTCGCTCTCCTTTTTATTTGCCGGACTGCTTGATTCTGATTAATGGTCCTGTCAGGGTGGGATTCCACTTGCCCGGATAATGAGTCAAGAATGTATTCCCTGTCACAGACGCAGCAGATGTCAGGGGCAGAAGGGTTCCAGGAAGCCAGAAACAATATACAGTTTCTTCCTAGTCCCCTGACAGGTCAATATGCTGCGCAAGGTCTAATTTATGTAGACAAAATGCAGGCGGGGCCACGGCAACCGGAAAACTGCCCCCCGAAGCCCCAGCTACAATGCAGCTCGAGCGCCCGGGCTGCTTGTCGGCTGGGCCGGCTGGAGGTGGGCTGGTAATGAACATCAGCCGCGGACTCAATAGCCCTGCCTTCCAATGTCTGAACACACCGAGAGGCCCGGGACCCCTTTGACTTCATTAAACGGCACTTTATATCGTTATGGGAAGAAATCAAACAGGGCAGAGGGCTTCTGTTTCCTTGAATGGCTTGATTAGGTTATTCACTGCTGGGTTTGGGCGTTATTTTACAGGAGCTGCTGCAGGGGGCTGAGAAGTGTCAGCTGGCCTAGCTGCTACAGCCAGTCACCCTCTTTGCTTTGATGGGACTAATTTGACCTCAGAAGTTTGTGCACCCACAGAGACCATCAGAGCTCCCGACGTTCCAGCGGGGCTCCAGGAACCAGAGCTGCTCCTTGGCTAAAATGTAGATGCTTGGTCTCAGCCCAAAGGTGGACACGCTTGCCTCTAATCACCTGTCCACATCGATTTTGTGCATATGCACACATTTCTTTGTTGAGAAAAATCTCTAGGAGTGTTTCTTGAGTTGCAACATTAAATCAATGTATATTTCCCTTAGAAATTATAATATTACCACATTCCTTTGACAAACAACTCAAGTAGTTAAATGTGAAGGACACACTGGAATTAGACAAATCAAAAGCAGGCAGGGGGACTGTCACATCACCAAGACTGGGAAGGTAAAAGTCATGTTTACCAATCTCCATTTTAATCTTAAACCAGGTCACAAATACCTTCCATTTAAAAAGAAAAATTCAAAAAGATGCTAAAACTCCGTGTATTAAGCGGGTATTATTATTGCATGGCTTCTAGAGTTCATTTCTCTGGGCCCGATAGGGTCTGACCGTGGTCTCAGCTGATAGGGCCTCTGGCATCCGGTACTAGGTTGTGCATCGGCTGGTTAAAAGGCAGCAGGCAGCATGAACTTGAAAGCCCATTCAGAATGTTATAAGCTCAGCTGTTTCGTTCTTACTAACGGTGTTTTTCCTATTTTATGAATGTGGCTTTCTCCTTCACAAAGACTTGTTTGATTTTGAAAGGATGTCGCCATCATGGGAGCTGAAGGGACGCGGCAGAAAGAGTGTGGATTCCAGCGGTGGGCAGGCTGCTGGCTGACCAGATAGCAGTTCACGCGAGGTTTGAGGCTGTGGGCAAATCAGTTAAGCTCTCTGAGCCTCATTCCTTTTAACTGCATAATGCAGCTAATGACAGCTACCTGCAGGCGTCTGGGTTCATGCATACACAGTGCAGAATATGTGTGAGGTCTTGTGTGAACAATTTCTGAAAACCAGGTGGCCACGAAATGGTAGCAATTATTGTGATATATCTTGTCCCCGTGCCTAACCTTGTACCAGGCAAAAGCTACTGAATATGCAGGTCTGACACCTTTCCCACTATTTAGTAGGAAAAAAAGAAATTAAAATGGGCCCCTGCGGTCATCATGCCCTTCATCTGAGTTCAGATCCACCAATCTTGAGTATAATAGTACCAGTCTCATCTTTACTCACACCTTCCAAAGCCCATCCTTGTTCTAAACACACTTCCCAACTTCTGCCTCTTAACCTACACATTGAACCCTGTTCCTTCCTGATCCTGAGTCCTAGCTGGGTTTCTCCTAATTCCATCCACATACGTTTCACCACCTGAGATTTTCACAAGAGATACAATGGGAAAGGAAGGCAAGAAGAAGCTTCTGAAGTAGCTTCCCTCCACTAAGGTGAAAAGATATCCTGTTTAAACGGGAGAAAAGCAGGTTGTGGAAGGGTATGCATAATAAAATCCAATTTCTATTGAATATGTGTGCATTTATTTAAATTGACTTTATTGATGTTCTGGAAGAATACATAAGAAATTTAACAGTAGTTACCTCTGGGGGGTAGGTGGGAAGTCAAATTTTATTTTTAACTTTTTATTTTATATTGGAGTAGAGCAGATTAACAATGTTGTGATAGTTTCAGGTGCACACCAAAGCAACTCAGCCATACCTATACATGTATGCATTCTCCCCCAGACTGGGAGGTCAAATTTTTTGTCATGACTCTCTGTTACTTTTATATTAAAACCCAATCTTAAAATAAAAAAGCAGTGGGAAGACCAAATTAAGCAAAGCTACTTGCTGAACTCCCCCCAACATAGAATACAGACCTCTCTCTGATGGTCTAGAATTTACTAGAGAACCATCAGGCCAAAACAAATATCCTGTTATAAATGAGTCCCACTTTATGAAAATTCAGTGTTTAAAAATCCAAACACCAGGCAGTGCTCCAGCAAGAAGAAACTACCGCAGAGAACCTGCCTCTGATGTGACGAGGAGGGAATGTCGGATGGTGGGAAATGAACTTGACAGTGGACAAGGGCAGCCACGGGCAGCAGGGCTACACCAAGGTCACAGAACAGAGGGGTGTATGTGGGGTTTAATGATTATTGGAGGGTTTGCATGTTACAAGTGATTGTTTCAACGGCGAGCTCCTACAATATGCTTGTACGATTGCATATGTCACTCAGGGGCTGGAGCAGGGCAGGGCAATTAACATTTGCAAGACTTCAGGGCCATATCACCAGAGGATGAACAATCAGTTGGTTAGGTTAGCAGATAGCACCTGCCTCCTCCAAAAAATAAGCCCAGAGAAGCCATTTACACTTGTGGAAAGCAACTGATTGTGTAAAATGAGCTACATTTGCACCGGCTTGACCTTCGAACACGCCTATTTTGATTTATCTGAGTGGCGGTCATTCATCACAGACTACAAAATCCCAGAGCTGAGGCACGAAGCAAGGTCACCAGAAAGATGCCAGGGTGAGCACCTAGGAACAAAAACTGAGAAGAGTGGAATGGAAAATTAATTTTAAATCCCAGTTATTGAACTGTTTCCAAAGGCCTGTCTGTTCCAGGTGCGGGGAAGTGTGGTGTGTATACTGGCCCCGGCTGATTTTATGTCCCTGTCTAGGGCTTTACTAAAGTGTGCTGGGACCAGAGGTCAGCCCCGCAGTCCTCTGTAAAGACAAGCGTCGGGAACAGTGATGTCGTTGGCTGCGAAGGGTTAAGAGCTGCAGAGGTGAAGGGCATTTCCGTTATGAAGCTGTCTTCCTCCAGGCGTTCCCTGAGACGTCCCTACACAGTCCTAACTGGGGAGAAAGAGCTGGAGCTGAAGGCTGGTTCATCTAAGGCCACACACATGGTATTTCCTGCCTCACTGCCAACACCCGAGTTTTTCCACTTCCCGGGGGGAGGGGGGATCCTCAATTTTCCTTTCCTTATTAGTAAATTACTTCACCCATGTTGCCTTCATGACCAGTCCAGATCCCTCCTTCTCTGCCTTTCTTGGTGCGAGATCCTGAGTTCCTTTTGGAAGCAGACTCCCAGATGTGACATCAAAGCTGTGCCAGAAGCCTTCCTGGGCTGTCCCTCGGGAGTCACTCTCCTGTGACACCCTGCAGGGGGAGGTTGGAGGGACTGGCTTTGCTCTTTCTCCGGTCAGGGAAGCACAGGCCATCTGTGGCAGATGCCATGGTGCCTGGTGAGGCTGCTGTCCACGGGATGACGCTGGTATTCATTGGGGGGGTGGCAGGTGGTCATTAACGCAAATCTGGAAGTTACTGTCACAGTTATCTTTCCAGATAAAAAAAGCACATGGGGCCCTGATGACAGTTTACACAGTCTTCCTTGAAGAAGGTAGTGATCATCCCAATTCACTTACCATCTCCTCGGGGAGGCCTCTCTAGTTAGAATAGTTCCCTCCCAACTCCTAGTCACCATATTTTTTATTTCCTTCATCAAGAGTGTCTTAAGTCTGGGTTTCCTTAAAAGCAGAACCTGAGGCAAGGTAGGTCATTTATTTGGCAGGTGATCCCAGGAAGCAGAAGTGAGGAAGGGGGAAAAGAGGAAAAGCCAACATGAACATGTATTATCATGGTCCCTGACGTAGGCAAGAGGGAGTTCGATTCCACTCAGACTCCTGAGAAGATGAGGAAAGTTTAGAACACAGCCCGGAGCCATCCCCCTAGAAGTTTGGGAGACTAGGGCACTCACGCATCCATCCCTGGTGTCCCCTGTGAGTTGAGGCCTGCCCCTGGAAGCATGGACCACCCCTCACTGCTGGCCTGCTTCTGGTCAAGGAGCTCCTAGGAGGCATCTGAGAAAACCCTGTGGCAGACAGAGGGACAGACAGTATGTAGGCTGGAAGGGGAACCCTGGCAGCTCTAGGAAATTCTGTCCACCATGGGGACAGGCTGTAATCAGAGGTGGGCCAAAAGGATAGAGTGGGACGTCAGAGGTATCACCTACAGCACTTCTTATGACATCCTCTCATTTACAAAATGTCCACCTATTTAATGACTCTCTCACCCCACTTGAGAGCAAGACCCCTCCGTGAGAGCAAAGACCACCTGCATGACCTCTAAGGATGCATAATAAACCCTTGTGAGAGTTAGAAAATGGCTCTGCCCCACCCCCACTCAGGTGGTCACAGCTCCTCAGGCACAGACTCGGCCAGAGGAGCTCACCTTGCGTGCAACCACCCACTTCATCCCTCAGTGGACCGTTCCTGCCCAAGGCAAAAGCCTCACAACCACAGGAGGCGCCCTGAACACTTCTCCCGTACTGTGGGCTGGTAGCCACTGCACCGAGGATAGTAATGTTACGGAACACAAGTTCATATGCCCGACTCACAGTGAAGCCAAACAAACCAAAACATCGGAGTTTGGAGCAGAGAAAGGTTTATTGCAGGGCCATGCAAGAAGACAGGTGGCTCATGCCCCCAAAACCCCGAACTTCCCAAAGGGTTTCAGCAAAGCATTTTTAAAGGCCAGGTGAGGGAGGGGTGTGGCTGGTTGTTACAAACTTTTTGGTGTCGGCATCCTTTGTTCTCGTAGCTGTCCATGTAGGTCAAGGTCACGATGTTCCTGTAAACATCCAAAAAGACAAATGTTATTCTCTGTTCTGCAACTTTTTATCTCTCTATGAATGGACTCTTAAAGGTCAGAGCTTTGAGAATAGGCTATCCTGTATATTTCAGACTATAGGCAACATTCTTTTATAAAAGGTGCAGAGTCAGCATGACTAAGCACAGGCAACAGAGCGCAAAGGTTAAAGAAAAAGGAACAGATCTAATATGGAGACAGGCTTGTTCTTCCCTATTACAGTAACTGCCACACATAAGTGCTCCATACATTCTGTTGGGTGAAAGAGTTCAAGTCACCTTGGCCAATCTCTCTACGTGAATCACAAGTTTTAAAACCTCTTGCATCCTTTGAACATCAGAAGTAGTTCCCTTCTCTGGACTTCTGGTAGTCCCGTGGAAAGGAGCCATGTGTTTCGACCTCAGGGTCGGCTGGCTCCACCAGGGCTCAGGGGAAGGATGAGGTCTGCCATGAATGGTCCAGGAGTCCATCGTGCTCCACTTCAGGCTATAGTTGGATTTGGGTCTAAATCATCTGAATTTAAACACACTTCCAAAATAACCAGTCCAGCACACATACTTCTAATTCTATTTTTAAAATATGTACCTCCTGCCATTTTGACCTTTGATCATATTTCTTGCAAAATCCTGGCTCTGGCTTTATGACCTAGGTAGCATTTAACCCACCCTGCTCTGAGTTGTTTCATAATGATAACTCATATTAACTACAATGAATGGTACACTCAGCTGCTTAAAAAAAACAAAAACAAAAACAAAAAACCAGACTTTTTTCCTGACCATAAGGCAGAGACCATAGGATGATTCTAGGTTAGGGTAAAAGTTGGATTTCACCACCACAAAAACAAACAAAAGGCCCTACATTTTCTATCCTCGTTTGTGACTTTTTCTTGAATTTTCTTAAACTTCAAAAGTAGACAAGATGAGCAGATTGAGTCCTAGTATCTGAGAGACACGGGAAATACTTGCTAAAGCAGGGGGCATCACTGAGGCTCTCAGATACACATGTATGTCTTGAGCTCACATATGTGTATGCATAACCTCTAAAGAAATCATTAGGAGTCAAAGTGATTGTATACCACGAGCTGAAAATCAAGTCACAGTTACAGACAGAACTGTATTATCTTGGACCCCTCCCTGCGTAGCATCCTGAACTCCAGCCCAGTTCAATTACAGGCCTTTGTTTTACATAAAGGTCTGCCTTTTCCTCCTGCTTGAAAGGTGCTTCCTTGTCTTCACCCGATGAACTTCTATGCGTGCTTGTAGATTCAGCACAAACTTCCCCTCCTTTGTAAAGACTTCCATCGCCTCCCCCTTACCCCAGCTGTGGCAGAAGGAATTTTTCCCTTAACTGCCTTCCCGTAGAACTTCAAAAACAGTGCCTACCACACTGTGTTGTGCTTATCTGGCTATGGAACATTTTGCCTCAAGAGACTGTCTATTCCATGAGCACCTGTTGGACCACAGTGTCCCAAGGCCTGGGGTCAGGTCTGAAATGTGGAAGGTTTTCAATAAATGTTGAAACAATGAAAGATACATGAATGAGAATAATGTACTCCCAGCTCTATAGCTTACCCCTATGGTCCCCACAAGCTGGCCAGATGTCCTCCATCTGGTGACATTTCCCAAACCCAGGGGAGAAATTCACCTGATCTTTAGACATGACTGCCATCTTCCCCCCTGCACGTCTGCACAGGGCTCTCATCAAGTTCAGGGTTGGCTTCAGTCGAGGAAAAGTAATAGGCCCCCCATTAGACACTATAGAGCCAGCTCATTTATATGAGAAGGAGATTCCAGGTCCCCCACTTCCTGGCCTGGGCAGAGAGAGCAAACACTTCCCAACATGAGTTCCTGCACTCAGCCTGGTCCTCTCTAACTTCAGGGCCTTATGCTTCTTTGACAAAGGTTTATATTCTAAGTCATTAAGGTTTCCTGCCAAAACACAACATGTTTCTCTTTAAAGGCCCTTGTTCCCACTCTGAAGCTTCTTAATCAGAAACAGTGACTTACCGTTAAACTCCAAATAAAGGGAATAAAATTAAATGTCGCTGTTGCTTTTTGCTGATTTGGGCTTTGGTTTCATTTTATTATTTTCTTTACAAGGCTTGGGCTTATGGAGGAACTCCCCGAAGCCCAGCTCCCCACTCTGCTGTGGAGGGAGAGAGGTGTAATGCCCGATGTGACCTGTGAATTATAGTTTCTTTAAACAATATGCAAACATTGACGAATAAAAACGTAAAGTGCCGACGTTTAAAACTCGCATCCCTGGTGTGTGGTTGGGAGACTGCTGTGCAGCCCTATGTGCAAAAGTGTTGGGGCGTTTCCAGAGCCAAAGAGACAATGGTTCAGGAGGCAAGAACGGGATTCTGTCAACTTACACCTCTTGGAATGGACGCAAGGTGCCTTTCCTATTTATGAAAGACCATTTGTCGCTGGCCTCCTTCACCTAATCATGGAAACACTGGCAATATGGCCATTCAGGGACAGTCTGTAGAAAAGCCCAGAAAAGCGGGAGGCAAATCCAGAGAAGAAAGAAATAATAAGAATGAGAGGAACTGGGTAGAGAGACTTGAAAGGAACTGGGTAGAGAGAATCATTAATGTTAGGACCAGAAAACATCTATTTCATTGTCTACAGTGTACAAATAAGGAGCGTGGGGCCCAGAGAGACCTAGACTCCCAAAAGGGAGTGTAAATTGTTCTCTGTCATCTTATCTTTACTGGATGAAAGAAAGAACGAAGGAACAGGGCAGATCAACGTCTGAAGCTTGGCATGGTTCCTGGCACAAAGTGGGCAGTAAATGCTTGATAAAATAATGTTAAATAATAGTTCACACAGGGATAAAATAATCCAATATTTGCATGGTCTCTCAGGCAACAGCCCACAAAGAAAGGCTGGAACATATCTCGGAGATATTGCAAGTGCGGTTCCAGACCACTGCAATCAGTAAATAATACAATAAATTCAGTCACAAGAATTTTTTGGTTTCCTAGTGCATATAAAAGTTATGTTCACACTATACTGTAGCCTATTAAGTGTGCAACAGCGTTATGTCTTAAAAAAGTACATACTTTAATTAAAAAATACTTTATTGCTAAAAAACGCTAACCATCAGCTGAGCCTTCAGTGAGTTGTAGTAGTGACATCAAAGATCACTGACCACAGACCATCATGGCAAATATAATAATAATGAAAAAGTTGGAAATATTCTGAGAATTACCAAAATGTGACACAGAGACACGAAGTGAACAAATGCTGTTGGAAAAAAATGATGCCTATAGACTTGCTCAAGGCAGGGTTGCCACAAACCTCTAATTTGTAAAAACTGCAGTATCTGCAATAAAGTGAAGCACTTTTCTGCTCCATCGGTTGCTGAACCCACACCTCTGGGAAGAGCTAAACTGAGCTTACCAACACCCACAAACCAGCCGTTGCAACGTCAATCAGAATCTCTCGGGCCCTCACTGACCAGGGTGTTAATGGTAGAACTGAAGAAGCAGCAAGGATTAAAAGGAAGCTTTTCTCCTTCCATCCTTCCTTACCTACATCTACCTCCCTAGGACTCCCTATCCTTACTTGGAAGGTAGGGGAGATAAAGAAGAATAAAAAAAATAAAATGAACAACTGCAAGTGGAAATTCTATCTGCCAAGTGGCGTGTTAGGTGTTTCGTATAATTTCCAAGACAAATAAGGTTGATGTTGTATTTCCATGTTATAGATGAAGAGATGGAAGCTTAAGGGACTCAAGTGAGGGTCTGAGTTGAATGAGTGCGGGTCTTCTAACTGGACGCTATGTGTTCTTTTAATGGTACCAGCCTGTCTGCAGGCAACACGCTTGAGGTTGTCTCCTATATTAGGGGACCCCAACCCCCTGGGCTGCAGACCGGTACCAGCCCGTGGCCTGTTAGGAACCGGGCCGCATAGCAGGAGGCGAGCAGTGGGCACGTGAGGGAAGCTTCATCTGTCGCTCCCCATCTCTCCCCGTCGCTCGCATTACCACCTGAACAAACCACCCCCAACCCGTCTATGGAAAAACTGTCTTCCACGAAGCTGGTCGCTGGTGCCAAAACGGTTGGAGGCCACTCTCCTACGTCATTATTCTTTTGAAAATCTAACAAACTTAGCAGGATTCAATGGAAGCCCATTGTCTAGCCCAGGTACCATTAGATCCACGTGAGATTCCTTGAAGTCCATAGCTTGAAAGTCAGAGCTCATCTTCCTGCCAAAAGATGTACCTGAGAATGACTGAGAAATTAGCTTCGGCTCAGCCCAGCCCAGGCTCCCAGGGCGCCACGCATGCCTGCGTGAGCGTGAGTGAGCACCTTAGCGGGTCACGTGACTAATGTGAGCAGGAAGAGCATATTGTAAAGATCAGTCCCATCTCAGCTTGTGTGCAAATCAGAAATGCCAGAGCGTTCTTCCATAGTCTTCTATAACGTTCATTACAAAAGCGTCCCCAGATGGCAGATGGCTATTAACTCACCATGACCTATATAAATGTCAGACGTAAAACTATGGCTCCAGCAAAAATCTCAAAATAAATAACAGGAGGGATGAGATTCTGTTGTCATCAGTATTTACAGTTATGCATTTGGGCTCTTCCGTTCTCAAGCCAGCTCAAAATGCTTTCATCTCGCTAGGGAATTCAATTAGCCAGAGCCAAACAGGAAGTGGAGTTCCACAAGGAGAACTGGCACGGATGAAGAATGGCTCCCCTAAGAAGGTAAGCCAGTGGCTGGGAAGAGTGCAGTGGCTCGGGGGAATTGCTTAGCCCACATTTTAAAGGTTTATCACCAGATCTTTATCCTTATGACGAGACTTACTAAGGCAAAAGAAAGGCTGGGTTTTCTAGCTTTACTCCTGGATAACCCAGAGCAGGGGCATGCTTTACCATCCAAGGGGAGATTCTAGATTGTAAGAAATACAGAATAAGTTATTTTTGTACAGGGCTTAGAGGATCAACTTCTTTCTTATTTGAAAGTCACAGGGCCTCTGCCTGCCAACTGCCAAATCTTCAGAGACCTGTTCTCCATCATGATGCGTGTGTGTGTGTATGTGTGCGTGTGTGTATATACACACAATTTATATATATATATAAATCTGTATCTTTATATATGTATATAGATTCTTATATATACATTTTTATATATACATTTTTAACATATCAGTGTTTCTAACACAACACGATTTAAATCTGGTTCTCCAGATGAACAACTGGAAAAATTTTCACTCAATCTGTTCAGTGAACTAAAATCAGCTTGCATTGCCTTGTTGGCTTTGTGGTGTAATGATTCTGTATGGATTTTTCTCTTGCGTTTATGAAGATCTAGACGATCTTAGGGACTAAGCCATTAAGATTAAAAAAAAAAAACAACTACCCCTAGGGCTTGGACAAAGGATTCACCAGGAAGTAACTGAATAAGCAGTGTGATCTACAAGTCCAAAGAGAGGGTGACCACATAATTTACCTTCCAGACTGGGACAATTCTGAGAGTGAAAGGCAGTGTTATTAATAATTTCACCAGGGCAACAGGCATAATCCAGGGGTATCCATCCAGGGCAAACCAAGACATAAGGTCACCTTATTCAAAGATGATTTATAAACACCACAAAAAAAGCTTATTTAAACAGTGCATGTATCTGAGGAATAAAAGTGTTCATTATAAGAAATAACCAAGGCAGAAAGACAGCAGGATGTAGTAGAAAGAACTTAGTAATTTGACAGCGCTTTGTTTTGAAACTGGCTCTCTTTCCTAACTAGCTATGTGACCTCAAAGCCTCTAATTTCTTATTTGGAGAGTGAGAATAAGATACCTTGAAAAGCTGTTGTCAGAATTAAAAGAGACAAAATATGTGAACTGTCTAACACATTGCCTGGATAGAAATCGTGTATAATACTTTTTATTTCTCATCCTTAGGAATCTGCAGAGCCTACTTCGAATCTGTTTCATTTCATTATTCCCTGGTTTTAAATCAACAACTATTAAAAATGCACTTGAAAGTTAATTTCCAGCAAATCTTTTTCTAACAACTGACAGCTGGCAGACTGCAGCGTGGCTCTGCGTATATTTCTGCGAGTCCTGTTGTGAAATAGAAGTCTTTGGTCCAAATATTTTTGTTTTTACGTTTGAAAAAAACATGCGATGATGCAAATAACACCTCAAGCCATGGTGTCAAACCAAGGCCTAGACCGGAAGCAGAGATGTCCATTTCTTAAGAAACCTCTTAATTCGGGGAAAGTGTCTGATGTGCAAATCATGGATCGTGAATCTCATCATACATCTCTTCACATGGGATGATGGCATTTTGGTGTAGTATTCCAAATACGTTTCATAAGATGCAGAAAGTAAAGGTTCTATCACACACATTCAATTTATATTAGTTCATTTAACTTCAGAAAAGCTCTCCAAATGGCCAAGGAGTCCCAAACAGCGGATGGCCCATCTTCCATGTCAATGCCATATCTCCTCCAGCTCCCATTTTTCCAACTCAGGGATCCTGCTGGTGGATACTTTACGTGCAAATCCCTCATAAAAGCAAACCTGCAATTGTTCCATTGGAGTCACATGCCAAAATTACACTCATGCCATGGAGAAAAAGTCTAGAGAAACATTTGGCCCTGAGGGTCTTATTACTAAAGTTGGACTCACACTCCGAAATGAGTTTTGAAGTGAAAACATTTCTTTATTATTCAATAAGTGCTTATAAAATGCCCATTACATGCCTGCATCATGGTAGGTCCTGAGAAGACCAGACGAAAAGATTCAATCTAGACATTCAAGAAGCTTAAGGACTTAGGGGAGAAAGCAGCAATTAATTACAATACACCAAGAGATTGCTTGAATGGGATTATGAACAAGCTAAATTGCATGGAGGAAGAAACATCCAAGTAGATGTGGGGAATAAGGGGAGGTTTCAAAGAGGGAGTGATATTTAAACTGGGATTTAAAGGTTGAGTTTGGAAAGTGGTCAAGATGGAGGAAGAAGAAACGGGGCATGCAAAGGCACGAGGAGGCTGGGGAGAGGCCGGGCGGCTCTGGAGGTGACACGCATCACGGTGGCACAGGCAGTGCAGGGGCGGTGGGAGCACACGAGGCTGGCATGGATGAGGATCTGGTCAGGGGAGACTCTCTGGGTTTTTGTAAAGGTGTGGATGTGTTTCTTTCCCAGACGTGTAGTTTTCCGACAGTGCCCTGGATCGGCACCGAAACTCCACCTCTCACCCTTTTCTCTCCTGCTCAGCTACCAGCATCTCTCGCAGGTGTTCAGGTCTGTCTTCTAAATGGTCTCTCTGCTTCCACCTTTGCTTCCCCATTGCCTACCACCAACACACCCGTTTTATTTTCAAAACCTAAATCACATCGTGTTGATCTTCTCAAAACTCTCCACTGGCTGCCTGCGTCACTCAGAGGACGGGGGGATCCGAGTCCGCACAAGGACTTTCCACGCCCGGTGCAGCTGCCCCGCTGTCCCTGCACGTCTCTGACCTCACGCGCTGCCCCGTCCCCTCAGCCACTCAGCCGCACTGGCCGCCTGGCTTTCAGACCTCGGGGTGTTGGCACTCCATCCCCTAGGCCTGGAGGGCTTTCCAGCAACACATCCACGACCCTCTGTGTCACATCCTTCAGGTCTCCGACCAAAGATCAAACTATTGGAGAAGCTGTTCTTGGCCACCTTATCTTAAGTGACAAACCCACCCCCATTCCAGCTTTTCCTAGTCTCTTACTGTGCATAATTTTTCTTATCACCGTCTGATGTTGTGTACATTCACTTATTTTTTGTTTTCTCACCCATCTCCTTATGTGTCTACCATAGCTAGTATGTAAGCCCTATGAAGGCAGGGGCACAGGTCTATCTTTGCTCACTGGTTTACTCCCAGTGCCTAGGACAGGGCTCGTGCAGAGCTGGCACTCAGTCAGTACACACCCATGAGTGAGTGAAGGAAGCCACTAAGGGAAGCGGGAGGGGGCCAAACAGGTGAGCTTCAGTGCCTCCTTCCAGGCTTCTGTTTGTTGTATTTTTCAGGGTTTCTCATAAGTTTGAAATGCAAATAGGAGTCCACTGCTGTAAAAGAAGAGAAGGAAGGAAGGAAGGAAGGGAGAGAGGGAGGGAAGGAGGAAGGAAGGAAGGAAGCTACGGTGCTAGCCCTGAAGAATTCAGTGTGATACTACACTTGATGTTGAAAAGATCACAACGTGCAGATTAGATAGAGGTCCTCAAGCTAAAAGACAGGAAAGCAGGTAAGGAGAGTCCTGAACGGGCTAAATGGGAGAACCTGGGAGTCTGTATTCAAGTCCAAGCCATGAGAGCAGAGGGCATGGAGGGGAAGCGTGAGAGAGTTTCAGAAGGATTCTTCTAAATATCCTGCCTTGGATGTGAACAAGTCAAGAGAGGGAGGACGCTAAGGATGCCTCCCAGGTTCTAGCTTAAATAATTGCCTGAAAGGTGACAGCCTCAACTGTGACAGGGAGAAGACAGAGGGAGCCGTCGGGAACCTGTTGAGTGTGAAGGCCCTGGGGGGTGTCCAGGTGACAAGGTCTATCTCGGCAGCTGGACTCAGGGTCTAGAGCTCAAGAGAGATGCAGAGTCATTGACGTTTAGGAGGTAGAGGAAGGCATGACCTTGAGTGAAATGACTCAAGTGTGTAGAGTGAGAAGAGAGGAGAGTACAGTATGTCAACAGGCACAGGGATCCCAGCCAACTTGTGATTAGAGCCTGACGACCTCAGCTGTTATCCTGGCTCCACAGTTTAGTGGCTGCATCACTTTATTCCATTTATGAAACTTTTCAGAGCCTCAGCTTTCTTCTCTGCTAACTGGTGCTAATAATAATTACTTCATAGATGGACTTCCCTGGTGGTGCAGTGGTTAAGAATCTGCCTGCTGATGCAGGGGACACGGGTTCGAGCCCTGGTCCGGGAAGATCCCACATGCCACAGAGCAACTGAGCCCGTGCGCCACAACTACTGAGCCTGCGCTCTAGAGCCTGTGAGCCACAACTACTGAGCCCACACGCCACAACTACTGAAGCCCATGCACCACAACAAGAGAAGCCAACACAATGAGAAGCCCACGCACCGCAACCAAGAGTAGCCCCCACCTGCCGCGACTAGAGAAAGCCTGCGCTTTATAAAAAAAAATAAAAATAAAAAAATATATTAAAAAAAAAATAATTACTTCATAGAGTAGCTCTGAAATTTAAATTGAGAGACAAGGTACAGTACTTAGAACATATTAATAAATATTGCTATGAACATTACCATTTGTTATAATTATATCAGATAAAATGAAGCCAAAGAGGTCAACACTTTGGAAGAATACAGCCACCAAACTTCAGGAAGGAAAGAGTTTCAGGAAAGGAGTGAATGGTCAGCAACATGAAATAATACTGACCAAAGAAGGAAAATGTTCAAAAATGCTAGTCAAATGGGGCAACTAAGATTTTTGGTGACTCCACCAAAAGCAGTGTAGACAGACAGGTGAGTATTAAGGCCAGAGGGAGTCGAGTGGGATGAGGACAGAGGAAGGAAGATAGACCTGGTTTTACATCAGGCTCAACCTCTCTCTAGAGGTGCGGTCCTGGTGAAATTACTCAACCTCACTGTGCCTCAATGCCCTTATCTATAAAATGGAAACAAAAACAATAAAGTGTTTTTGACAGTATCTGGTCAATGGCAGGTGATTAACTAAATGTGAGCTCTCTTTCACTGCCTCTTCTCTTTTCCCTGATGGTGCAAATACAAAAAGGACCAGAATTGTGTTAGATGCTGCCTCAAACTCTCCAGCACAAAGATGCACTGATGGTATAAGAAGTAGGGACACTGGAAGGGAACATTAAATAATGTAATTATAATTTGCATATGGTATTCAGGTAACCACTTCAATCATCCTATCCCATGTTTTTCTCTTTCCTTATACCAGATTTCCTCACTCAACAGTTACTTTCAGATATAAGTATTTGTAAAGCACTAAGCATAATGATTCCTAGATAGACCTTTAAAATGGCTACATTCCCTTCCTTTTATTACACACACACATACCCCTTACATATAAATTCCTTTTAAAGAAAATATTTAGACAGAGGTTTTATGTGAACCATTTTTTCTGCCTACTCATTTCAAAACAATTTATATTATAGGAGTCTAGTATAACACAACGTTGTACTGTACTTCAGCTTTTTGTTTTTATCATGAGATTGACTGGTACACGATATACCACATATAAGAGGCAGATGTGAGTTCTAGGTATTTTTGTATCTATGAAATTCTGCTAATATTTTTATATGTAAAAATGGTTAATTTTCTTATAAAATTCATATTTGTCTTTTTTCTTCTCATTGCTTCACAAAATCAGGTACCTTTACATAAAACTCCTGGTATTGCCATTCTAGTAGCAATGCCTATAGCAAACTAGAAATTCTTGCAACTAAAACCAGAAGCCCAATGTTTTCCACACATACACCTTTTGAAAGTCAAGATCTCTATTTAACAATGTATGAATATGTATGAATAATACAAATAAATACTTGTGGTAAAATTTAAGAAAAAACATTACTCTCAGCTTAACCAGTTGTAATCACACGGGGACTGGATCAACTCTCCAAATGTATTTTCTTAGCATTTATTCATCAGTGACACCAACTAGCCTGCTCAAGGCCATTACTCAAATTTAACTCCCTTTACTTCAAAGGACCTTGTTTTGAGTTTGGCTGTAAATTTCTGTGTTGCCCTAACAAGGAAGTATTTATAAGGTTTCTGGGTCCTGCTATTAAATGACAAGTCTGCTTATTTTCTTGCTCAAATGACCTCATTTTCTCAGAGAAAAAAAAAAAAAAAAGGGCTCAATAGCCTCCCTTCCTTTCTTAAGCAACCTGCTGCTTCGGGGAACCTAAAGAGAAAGGGTGAGAAACTACATTTCCCTAATTTTGGAGCAGAGTCTCAGAGTATTCATTTCCTGCCCAGCTTCCCTTCGGGGAAAAGGAGATCCCTTTGTTCTTCTGTTGGTGAGGACAGAGCAAACATGACCCAGAAGAAACAGAATAAAGGCTACCCCGACCCCGCCAACTTCATTCTTCTGGCGTGCCCACTCGCCTGCTCCTTGCTTCAGTGTCTATTTGCACCATCATAAATTCTAAACTCAGGAGGATAATCCCAGCCAAAGCCTACATGTGCCGGATACCATAATGTAAACTGCATATGTTGTGAGAAGCTGTTAAATGGAACCAGTGAATGAAAACAGGGCCAGCCCCATGCTTGGGCCCCTGGATTTCCTCTCCTCTGTAAACCAAGGCCTCTCCCCTCAATCCTAACTTTCTGACATGCCCATAAATAAAAGCATTTTTGGCTACCAGATCCCCTTGAGGTATTTAGGCACAGCCTTGACTCCAGTTAAAGTTCAAACTCTGCTCAAGAATACAAATAGCCAGGCCTGGAGCTCCCTCCATCCTGACTGCGACCCACAACAAAATGCAAAAGGCTGCATTTCCATTTCTCAAAAGCCTGCTGCCGCTGTCTTCTCCCCTCCAGCCTTGCCCTCATTCCAGTGTAAGGAGACCCAGCTGATGGGCAGACTGATTTAGCTGGAAGGAATCCAGTCCATGACAACAGTTTAATAACAATATGCACCCCCCAGTCAGCCTGAGAGCTATAAACTCATCATCAAATGAGTCATTTCAACTCTTCTTCCCCTACCTCCCTGGGGTTGCACCCAAGTTCAAGCCTATTAAGGCTAAGGCCTTTGGGACAAACATCTGGACCTTCATGTTTTCTGCCTAGAGGGGCATCAACAGAAGTGCACATCTCCCTTCCTGGTCCTTGGCTGTTGGTCTGTGCAAGGTGATACTAAGACATCTCTATAGCCATGTGGCCCCTTGTGCACCAGCCCCAACCTCTTAGCTTCATTTGTGCTACTATATTTATGATTTCTTCTGCCACCTCCACGTCCTGCTGGGTTCTCAGTTGCTGTAAAAATTGCCTTTATAGAGCTGTGTTGCTTTCCTCAGGCCTCTGCTCAGGAAGCAGAGGCCAGGCACCCCACGACCTGCTAGCTTCTATACTCTCATGGCTTTTCCCTCAGAGCCCTGTGTTCGGCTCTGTAGTTATTGCGAAATGGCACTCTGTAGTTCAGTACAAGTTTTACTCAAGAGAGAAGGAAAAATTACACTCCTGGAGGCCAAATGTAGATCACTCTCAGAGCTGGTAGTCTGTGTTTCTATGGTACGCTATCCCCAGGAACCATCATATCTCATGTCACGTTCTCTTTTGCAACACAGGATCTGAAACAAATTCAGTTATATGTGTCTTTGAGCAGCAAGAACTGAGATACAACTGATGCTGTGAGTGCAGGGTTTCAGTGTCCATTGTTTAGGGACAGGCAACCCTGAAAGATTGTGCTCAATGGCCATTCCACAAAACAAGAAAAATAACGAAATGGAAATATAACCATGATGATCATTTTAAATATTTCATTCAGTATGAAATATAGATCTTCATTCATTAATATTTTATTGGAGAAATGAGTTACTGCAGGTCAGGCAGCCGGTACACACCAACATACACAGAGAGAGGAAAGTAGGAAGAATCTGGGTTCATAATACTTGGGTTCCATAGAACAAATACTAGAATCAGATGCCGCAGTGCCAGAAAGCACTGGCTCCTCTAGGGTTTCGCCATGTAGGCTCCAGAGACGGTAGTTTCTGTATCTTTAGCCCCACCCTATCACCAAGATCCTAGAGTCCATGTTCAAGTGATAGCTGGATGTCCCATTATCACTTTACCATGAAAAATTGAAATCACCCTCTGCCGCTCCTCTCTCAAGACTGCCCAACTCAGATCATCCCACTTTGGTCAAATGAATAAGAAGTTAAGTGATTAAGAGCTCAGTATAACAGGGATAATAGAATTAATAAGAAAGTAAGACATGTTCACAGCAAAAAAACAAACAAAAAACAAAAATAAAGATCACCCATAATCTTCTAACTCAGAGATACCTGTTCCTAATATTATGGGTTATATTCTTCCAGTTTCACTGGTGAGTAACCACCATATTCTTCCTGTGTTGAAAATATTTATTATGCTTCTTGCCTGTTTTCTACTACAGAATTTAATATTTTCTTCTGGATTTTTCAAATATATTCACAGCTTCATATTTATACACTTGTATTTATACATTTATACCTTTGTCTATATAGGTAGTGCAAATACTTCCCCAATTTATCATAAACCTTTTAACTTTGTTTATAGCTTTTTTGGTTAATATGAGTTTTCATTCTTTTCTGTTTTAAAATCTATTAATATGTTCCTCTATATTTTCTTATTTTGCTTTTATGTGATACCAGATAGATGCCCACCTACATTTTCTTCTAAGCCATTCATGATTTCATTTTTTTATGTTTATCTTTTTAATCTATCTAGAAATTTCTTTGGCAAACGATATGAAGCAGGTATCTAGATGTTTTCTCCAACAGTTAGCCAATTATTCCAACACCATTTATTTAATAATCATCTCTCTTCACTGATTTAAAGTATTAACTATCATTTGATTAATTATACACCGTGGTTTGTTCCAGGGTTTTTAATTCTATTCTATTATCATCCATGCTTAATTACAGCAGCTTTATAAAATCTTTTAAAATCTACAGATGCAAGTCTCCATATGTATTTTCCTTTTTGGAATATTTCAAAAACCTTCCGGATGAACTTTCTGATTACTTTGTCAAGTTAAAAAAAAGGATCCTCTTAGAATTTTGTATTAGAACTGCATTAACCTTATCAACTCATTTCAAAACCCAAGCAAATGAGTTCCATTTACACATTTTAAATTCTTTTTTTTTCGTTTTTGATGACATGTATTGTTTTCTTTCTCATATTACAATCAATTGTCCATTACAGACATCTAGTGAATGTTGGCATTTTTAAACAGGAACATGAGTGTCTAGATTCTGGCAGGAAGATAGATCTAGATCTAAATAAGGGAAAATTCTTCTTAAATCCCAGATTCCATCAAGCGTGTCTAAGGTATTATTTTTATTCACTGCTGGTAGTGCTCTGTGAACTGTCTCAAGGAATTTTTCTTCTATGGTTTTGCTGCTTGCTTTACTTTCTTAGGCACGCCCTGCTACGAATATTTTGGATTTCCCAGATCACTTCACAGTTCCCTAACCTCTTTCATTTATTATTTGCTCCTTTGAATTCTGGCAGAATGTCTAGAATATGACTTTATTTTCAGATTCAGCTTGTTGGTAGTTTCCACTGAGCTGTTCACTGCCACATGGAGGTTTTAAATTCTACAGTTGCATTTTTAAAATTTCATTCAGTCTTTCATGATTTCGTATTGTTACTTCTATGATATTGCTCAAAGTTCAAAAATGTAATATCTACTTGAGTGTTATGGAGAACATACATTAGAAATGTTCAGCGATTTCTCCATTTATTGCAGCAGTTTGAGTTTTATAGGAAGAATCTTGCTCATATGCTGCAGAATGGTATCTTTTTAAACTGTAGAATATGTTTGTACTAGTGGTTTTTCTCCATTTGTGCATTTAAAAAAAGAGTTATATATGAGAACAAACTAGCCGTTACCAGTGGGGAGAGGGGTGGGAGAGCGGCAAGGTTGGAGAAGGGAATTAAGAGGTACAAACTACTATATACAAAACAAATAAGATACAAGGATGTAATGTGCAGTACAGGGAGTGCAGCTAATATTTTATAATAACTTTATGTGGAGTGTAATCTGTAAAAATACTGAATCACTATGTTGAACACCTAAAACTAATATAATATTGTAAATCAACTATACTTCATTTCTTAAAAATCGTGGCAAAAGTAAAAAAGAGTTGTGTTAGTTAATAGTTAAAGATATTAAAGTATTATGAGCTGACATGGTTTCTGTCATCAATGTTGTACCAAAAAAAATCTTTTTAATACTTTTAGTCCCCGCAAAAAAGAAAGAGGGAATTCACTAGCACTGGAATTCACCAGCATTAGAGAAATATGGAGGTACTGGCTTGGAGGTGACTTGGTCTTTTTGCAGGTGAATTTGTCTTAGGAGTGGTGAGGCAGTCAGAAATTGTAGGGACCATTCCCCGTTCTCTGTTGCCTGTGCCAGGATTAAGAATTGCCATCGGCCACCTGCTTGGTGCAGCCTCTGGAACCCAACTGGTACCAAGAACAACGGATGGGGTGCAGATGTCCTTCCTGGCCACCCCACAGCCTGTCTATTCTCAAACTTCCACTTGCCCAGAACCTTTGGTGGGTGGGGAATTGAAGGGATTTGATTGGGTCTCTTCAGCTTACTTCCCAGGCAAACTGTTCTTTCATATGCAGAAAAATGCATGTCTTCTTGGCTGGACACAGTAGATTTCTGCCCTCGCTTGAGCCAGTAAAATTTCCTCCAAGTTTCTGGAGCTTGTCTTGCATCCTTTCCTAGTTTCCAACGCAGAATAAGCCACGTTATTATCTCTTGGTAATTTCTACAGGATTCTAGAGGCAAGAGGTTAGGTGTATGTAAGTGATTATCTTTCTTGAAAGTTTGAAAATGCATCTTAGAAATTGGAAAACACTAATAACCTATTCCAGTCAGTGTTGACCCCATTCTAGCAGTCATCCAGGTTTTAAGTTGGTAGAGTCACTTTTGACTCCTTCTTCTTTTTCCTCCCCATCTCAACACAGCCCCCAAGTTATTAAAACACTGCTTGCAGGTCAGTTTTTCTTTTCAAGTGACAAAGCCCTTCTCTCTAGTGGAATCCCACATTGCAATGTGTCCCCAGGACTGGTCCCCTACCCCAATCTATCCTACACGCCCATGAAGTGAATCCTCCTAAAACATCTCAAACTACCAGCAACTCCCACTTTCAATTGGATAAAATTAAAATGCTTTTAGTTTTCTCACTATCTGATTTCTTCATGTAGAAACAATCTTATTTCAATCACTCCCTGACACAAAACATCCTCACCTTCCAGCATGAGCCCCAAGACACACAATGCTCAATTTCAACACCAAACCTGCCTCAAATGCCCTCCCCACCCCGCTGTGAGACTATAAGTACCTGGAAGTGAGGGTCAAGTCCACTTACCTTCACAAGGTCACAATATTAAACAAATACGTATTGAATCGTACTAATTGCTACCTTTCACATCTTTTCTAATCCAGCACCATACCGTCATCAGTGACATCTGTTACAAATACTCAGGCTTATCCATTGATCCAAGTGTCTGCTTTTTATAATGATTTCTTAAGTTTTTCTTTGAGACATAATGTAGATCAATATTTCATAAATGTTTTATTAATGATGAAAATAAAGAGTATTCTCTTCAGGATACAAAGATCAATATATACACATTTACACGTACTGCCTTATTAATTATATTATTCAGGACTTACATAACTTGGTTTATTTTTTCTATTTGGTCGAAAAATAAGTACAGATATGTGTTACAGTCTTCTGCAGTAATTCTGTGAATTTCTCCGTTCCTTTCTAAAACTCTTTTCTTTGTCTCTTCCAGTGATAACTGTGTCAATCGACGTTCAGTCAGATAAGCAGAAAAACTATGAGTTGTGGGATGACGCACTTGGATATGACACAGTTATGGGACGAGTGGGGAGTGCATGTCTGAAAGGGGATATGGAGGATCAGAGGAGTCGGTAATAGGCTACTTTGAGAAGCGAAGTACCTCCAGCCACTAAAGTGAGGCCGTCGGAGGAGAGAAATCTTGGAAGATATCCGTAAGTCCCAGCCAAGTGTCTGACGATGCACCAGCTGAAGAGAAAAGCTGGAGTCTGACAATACACCAGCTAAAGAGAAAAGCTGGACATGGAGTTGAAGGATCCAAAGACAAGCTGGAACCCTCTGGCTCCTCTAAGTCTGTCACCACAGCTAAACCAGCATAACCTTGTACTTCCCCAGTCTCATACTAGTACCTCTTGTGGCCGTCTCTAACTGGGAAGGGGATTCTAGGAAACGTTAACAAAGTTGATGATAAAACAATCCAGTACAGTCCAACCCTTGTCAATGTGGACTCCCTGTATACATTTTTAACCATATTAACTTTTAAATAAAGATAATAGAAAAATAATACTCCACCCAATATACAAACATATCCCTCATACAACCTAAAGAAATCCCTCTCCCCAGAAGAGGACACAAATGTTCCTTGTCATTTCATTTGGAGATTATATATATATATATATATATATATATATATATATATATATATACCTCTCCAAGTAAGGAAGAAACGATGCTCTTTTATGTAACTGGTTATGTCGTCATGGCTAGTGTTTATAAACTCTTTCTTCCTCTATTCATTCCATATTCTCTTCCCCTCAGCTAGTCATAGTTCCTTGCCTGAACTCAAATCTTTATTTCTGAAGCATCTATACAATATCAGCCCTGCCTTTATTAAGTATTTGCCACTGGTTATCTGTCAGTGTCAAATTTTGGTGGTGGCATGAGGTTTTTAAAAATCTTATTCTATACATTAATTTGTATTTCAGTAAGAAGTATTTAAGTAAGAGGCTACCAAAGGAGCCTTAAGCCAAACACCATTTTGAATCAGAACTGATATTTACTGATATAGACAAACATGTTTTTTTTTTTAAACAAAGAAGTTTTATTTAATGGTCGCTGTCTTCCAAGAACACTGCTTGTCTTGGGGAACACTGAAATGTTCTCCAAAGAGCTCAGACTCAGTAGGAGGCATGTGCAATGTAAAGCAGTGATTGTAGTAGAGTGGAATCTATTATAATCTGTGGAAGTGCAAAGCTGAAATAATTGGCTTGCCTGAAATGCTGAATGAAAACATCACCGAGCAATGGGTATTTTAGCTGCATCTTGAAAAATGAGAAGGAGTTTCCCAGAAAGACGTATTGCGGAAAGATAATCAAGGAAAAAGAGTAGCAAATTCACAGATAAGAAGAAGTAACATAGCAGGTTGAAAAATCAACCTTGATGATATAAAAATAAAAGCATACCAAATGCCGGTTAAGAGGTAGAAGAGGATGTAGAAATGAAGGGAACGTTGGGATATTAATACCATTGCAAAAATGGGAAGCCCAGAGAACTATTCTTTACAGAATATCATTTGGATGTTTAAAGTTGCAGACTGGACAGAAGAAGAAACTTAGGATTCTTACTTAACTATATTGGGAGAAAGGGTGGGAAATCAGGAAGAGTGTGAGCTACACCAATCTCTAGGAAGGTAGGAAGTCAGTGGACTCTATATAACAATGATAAATAAAGAAGATAAAGATATAATCATATTATTTAGGTATTGGCAATAACAAAATAGAAGAAAGAAATGGTTAAGATTAGTTTGACCGAAATTGTCAAATCAAGACACTTTTGAGAGTAAAAGTAGATGCCATTAATAATTATGCTGGGGAAATGAGCATAAACCTGGAATGAATTGGGCAAACTGGGAAGTACAGTCACCATATAGGGAAGGACCAGTTGCTTAGCCTTTCTGTACTATTTTTTTTCTAACTATGTGTATGCCTTTGTATATATAAAAAAATCCTTCATTGTCTTGCCTTTTTACTTTTTCATATGTCCAAATGATGTGACTCTCTTGTCTGTCTGCCTAATATGTTTGTGAACTCCTAGAAAACAAGAGTCACGTCTGACTCATCTTTTGATAACAGCAGGGCTTGAGAGACAAATTGTCACGCCTGTTGAGTTAGCAGATTAACCTACTCCTTCTGAGTTCCTTATATGGCTTTCACATTTTACTGCATATTTTTTTCAATTAGTCAAAAATACCTAGTAGGTATGAGTCCTGGAGATGGAAAACACACAATTCCTAAAGCGATGATAAGCATCACATGAAAGGAACTCTGCTTTCTAACTGTCCAAAACATGAGGACAAGGGTTATTTCGTTTGATCTTCATGAGAACGTTCCTTGGAGAGACTGTACTGTATTTATCTTGCAGATGAAGAAGAGGAAGTTCAGAGAAGTCAAGCAGTTTGTCAGGAGTCACACAGATTTTTAATAGGAGAGTTAAGCCCAGATCACAAGAATGTTAATTGCCGTCCTGATTCTCTGCCCATCACTAGCACCGCCTTTCCAATGAATCATTTTTCTATCTTCACTGAAGAGTCCTGGCAGAAGTAAGATTTCTGACTGCAAACAACAAACTCTGTATTCTCCTTTTCCATTTTCTCCTCCGGTCTGGCTCCTTTTCATTCTATGCAGCCAGTTCCTTATGATTGAAATTTGAAAGCATGTAACTGTTAATCTAGGAGTGATGAAAGAGTTTCATTTCTCAGAAGAGTCAGTACTCATCATCAGCTGTGATAAATGAGCCCCTAACATCCCCTGATCCCATTATATTGTGATTAATTGTGCCAGTTTAAGTCAATAATTCATTTGTTAAAAATAGGCCTGCAAAGTATCATTTGTCTCATGGGAGATATCAGAATAAAAAAAAATCATTTGATACCTCTCATTAAATTAGTGTTGGAAGTTATATTGAAGAGCCCTGTTCATCAAATACTTATTGCAGGCTGATTTGATAAGAAGTTGTATTTGTCTAAAATTATGTCTGCTAACTGTCATAATGGTCTGCATTTTCCCCGTGTTAATGAAGGAATAAAAATCTAAATACGTGCATGACTGGAGAAAAGGATGGAACTTGAAACTGGGATTAGGATAATTCCTAAATGGTCTGGCTTTCATTGCATTAAAATTAAAAAAAATAAAGTGAGAGAGAAATTGAGCAGAGTATCCTCTTCCTGGGCCTGGGACTGTCCAGGGAGGTGCCAGGCTGGTTTCCTATGAGATGGATCTTCCTCATTGTCTCTTATCTAGAAATTATTATAAATGGTGCAGTCAGCCTCATTGGGCCAGTAAGACATTTTCATCTATAAATGATTTTAAAGAAGATAGGAGTGAAGAGCAGATCCAGTGCAAATGATAATGGTCACCATCAAATGAGACACAGGACTCACGTCTTATTATTTCCAAAGCAATATCATAGCCACTATGGAAAGATGGCTCAAATGCTCCTGGAATATCTGGATATGAGATGGGGGATGATGACTGATGTGAAAGATGCTTCTGAAGATGAGGCTGCTTTCGCACAACTTGGGGTGTTTGGGACTGGGTAGAGGCAAAGGAAGACTGGAAAGTGGGGTGACTCTAACACAACAGGGCAGAGCAGCAAGGGTATGAGGCCACGTACCAGGCACATATTGGGAACTTCATATCTGATGGATGAAAAGGGAAAGAGAGAAAAAAGCAGAAGGGAGAGAGGAGGCAGGATACATATGGGGGAAGGGAAAGAATGAAAGAACAGAGGAGACTGGACTGACCACAGCGGACCATCGTGCTTTATGGGAGCAGCTCTGAATGGCCGGTCCTGAGACCAGCTACCCAAGCATAATGTGTGAAGAGTTTGAAAATTTCAGACTCATGGGCTCTGAACTCAATCAACCCCCCTCCCCAAATCCTTCTTATTAGGCTTAAGATGGTACCCAAAATAATGCATTTTTAAAATGCTCCTCAAGCCATTCTCCATGCGAAGACCTGGGCGGAGAGGGCCAAAGCTATGGCGGCTGTTAGGATGGGAAAGCAGACAACCATGCCAGCAGGTCTAATATGTGCATCTGTAAGTGTGCATGTGGCCAAAGAAGAGGAGTCCAAAAAGCAGCTAGTGAAACCAAAGCAGCTCCCCATATATACTGCACCACCTTTCCAGTCTAAATATGTTGAAGAACAGCCCGGTGATTTACAAACGGGCTTTGCGTCCATTCGCACTACAACTGGTCATTATATTGGCTGGTGCAAGGGTGTTTATGTCTTTTTGTGAAAAATGGGATAATGGATACAGTACAATTTGGAAAAGATGCATATGTCTATTTGAAGAATCCACCTCAAGACTTTCTTCCGAAAATTGGAGTGATTACAGTTTCAGGATTGGCAGCCTTCATTTCAGCAAGAAAAGGTTCTAGGTTTAAGAGAATTGCTTATCCACTGGGACTGGCCACTTTAGGAGCAACTGTTTTCCACCCTGTTCAATCAGTAATAATTGCAAAGGTAACTGGGAAAAAGGCATGTGCTGTAAGCCAGCAAATTTATGAAGCAGTTCAATCATTGTGGACAAAAAACAACAAAAAAGAGTCATTTCCTGAACCAAAAGAAAAAACTAAGCTAGGAAGCTCTGATGAAATAGAAATACCTGCAAAAACAACTCACAACCTGAGTTGTGCCTTGCCAACAGAACTCAGCTCTGAAACAAAGACCAAATCAGAATGCACCTCAGGTGCTACACAGTTTATGCCTGACTCCAAGATCATGGATCATGGTCAGTCCCATCCAGAAGATGTAGACATCTACAGCACTAGAAGCTGAAATAGCCTGCATAGAGAACTACAAGATGTGTGAAGTTGGGAATAATGATGAAAAAAATCATGTAATGGGTAACTGTGATGCATAAAGTATAATTTAAACCAAGTTTTTCCCTTATATCTTTGAATGTACAGTTAGACAAATCACATAAGTGATCAAAACACAAATTGAATACAATCCAAACAATATTAAATGATAGGTGAGGACACAGAGGTAGAAGTATTAAGATGCATCTGGTGACTTTTAAGGGTATTTATAAAAAAATAAAAATAAATATATGAACACAGATGAGACTAAAATCTGAAAAAATATGTATGTGTATCTATAAATATGTATACATATGCACATATATATTTGCTTTAGCTTTTCTGAATTAATGTCAGCTAAATTAGAATAGTGTGTGGAAGGATGTGTTCCCTCCTCCTCTTTGTTTTTCATTTCCCAGAGCTGGAATAAAATATCCATATTTTATGACAAAAAGAAAAGAAAAGAAAAGAAAATGCTCCTCAGGTTACACTGCTGTACTGTCAGATTTGGAGAGGCAAAGGGAATATTTGTATGCTCAGAGCTGCTTGGGTGGGAGATGCTGGCCACTGGTACCAAAATATGATTCAGGCCACTTCGGATGACAAAAAAATGACATCATTATGAAGACAAATATAAGGGGTTATATATACATATGTTAAGCAAGAGGAAAATGCCATTTAGAAAAGAAAGTATTGAGGGGATGCTGGTCACTCAGCCTCTCTGGACTCTTCTGATTATGCAAAAGTAACAGAAGCCTAATGATTAAGGGAAATCCAACCCAGAAAACTTCCACGATATTCTCTTTGATGCCTCAGAAGAGAATGGGGATCCTGAGATGGAGAGCAGGAGAGGAAACGAGACAGTTCTAGAGCAACGGTGAAAGTCGTCCCAACCACTGGCAGGACCAAGATATTTCTGAAAACTTTTCTATGGCAAGAAGGCTGAAAACATGGCTTCACGTTACATGTGCATCTGTACTATCCCGCAGAGCTCTCCATTACACCCCAAATATCACAAAGTCTATTACACACAATCGCATTGGCTTAGTGATGCTTGATGAATCAAGAGGGAAGGTGTGTCCACACATGGGGAAAGGTCCTGTAGGGAAGGGACAGCAGAGGTGGGGACTGAAAGGGAATATGGAAAATAATCTGAAAGAAAACATATGTAGATATATAACTGAATCGCTTTGCTGTACACCTGAAACTAACACAACAGGGTATGTCAACTATACTGCAATTAAGAAAAAAAAAAAAAAAAAAGGAGAGAGAGAGAAAGTAGAGGCTCGTGACTCATTCCAGAGCAGGAACTTGGTGCAAAAAGTGACTGGACAAATCAAGCCTTACCCTGCACTTCTTTTTAATCCTGGAAACTTCTGGATTCTTCAAAAAAATATTTGGAAGGGTATTGGAATTCCCACAGGTAGGCTTCTATTATCTTCAGACAAAGGATTTGTACAAGAAAAGCATTTTTACTTCTTCTACTCAAAATTCTTTTCAAGTGGTGACTGCAGTGGGTTAGAGATATATCTGAGAGAACTAGCATCTGTCTTTCCTATGTTTCACCTCTTTCTGAGGTGTTTCATTTGTCACCTCTTCTTTCTTCATAATTGACTCAAAATCTCTTCTTTTCTGATCTTTCTTAAGGGCAAGTAAAAAAAAAAAAAGGTAATATGTTAATCTAGTATTTCCCTTTAATGACTATTTATACCAACCTAACCACATTCACTCATTTTTAATATTTGACAGAGGGGAAAAGCACTGCCAGTATTCATATTTCCCTCTCTCTAATTTTAGCCCTAGGCATTGAATTATTAATGCATAAATTAACAATGCAGCTTGCATCACCCACCACAGAGAAAGATGTTAAAATTCTTAATGGGCCTTAGGAATGCCATTGACTTAACTTATTGTAAGTATTTCTTAAGACGAGCCCATAACTTCAACTTTATTGTTTCCCTTGTATAGTAATTGAATTTGTACAAAACCGAACCCCAGATATCTTGAAATAAGAAAAAGTATCTTAGAATATTGGAGTGAAAAGCAACTTCCAAAATCATTTAGTAAAAGTCCTTTTGTTTTTGAGGCATAGAATTAGATACTTATATATATGAAGAAATTTGGCTAAGGTTATATATTTCTTTGGTGTCATGCCTCAAATCAGAATACATAAATTTCATTCATTCATTAATAAATATTTGTTAAAGAAATTCCATGTGCCAGGCTCTTTCTGAACACTGATTTTATTTTTTAATAAAATGAAAAGATATAATCCCTGGCTCATGTTGCTTTCTAGAGAGGAGACCAATATGCAAAGAATTACATTTTCAGAAATGTAATTTTCTTTTTTTTTTTTTTTTTTAATTAATTTATTTATTTAATTTATTTTTGGCTGTGTTGGGCCTTCGCCTCTGTGTGAGGGCTTTCTCTAGTTGCGGCAAGCGGGGGCCACTCTTCACCGCAGTGCGCGGGCCTCTCACTATCGCAGCCTCTCTTGTTGTGGAGCACAGGCTCAGTAGTTGTGGCACACGGGCCTAGCTGCTCCGCGGCATGTGGGATCCTCCCGGACCAGGGCTCGAACCCGTGTCCCCCGCACTGGCAGGCAGACTCCCAACCACTGCGCCACCAGGGAAGCCCCAGAAATGTAATTTTCAATAATATGAATTCCAGTAATTTAATTGGCCAGGGGATGCATGAGGAGTGGGACAGAGAGAAGAATATTGTCACCTTTAGGTCACAGTGGTCATGCCTCCTGAACCCTAAGTCACAATAAAAATGGTGTGTTTCTGAACCCAACAGTAGTGATGATGGCTTGCTCTCATCCCAAACCTCTTTGGGGTGCTAGTGTTAGTAATTTGTAAGTATACACTTCTGTTTCAAATATAATACCACACTCCAAAGACTATCCTGATAGTATGCTGATGACATCGTGACTCACTTCAAAGTGATACAGGGACTTGGCAATAGTTGCGTTTCCAAGGTCATGAAGGTGTCCGTTTGACCTCAGTCCAAGAGCAAAGAGTTTAAAGGAAACATGATCCCCGGGGTCCTGAGCCCGGAACCTCTGCAGGTTGGTAAAGATGGAATGAGAGGATAGGAAGTCAAAATCAACTTTGGAAACACCAGGCAGGTTAGGACTACACTGAAAACACCATCAGGCTACTGAGGAGCTCATATCCTAAAACCGGGAGGGAAATGAGGACCCCAGCCATGCTCCTTTGGAGCCAGTCCACGAACCCGGTGCTTCAGTCTCTCTCTGAAACCTGGATTCCCCTGGCACACCATGATGGTTCTGCGGTGCCTGGCAGATGTGTGCACCTCCTAAATCAAACCGCCTGGGATCTGCCCCAGCAGGCTCTCTTCTCCTCCACAGTAGCCCCATTGTCTGGAGGGGACCCGCTGTGCACTGACAGAGCCTCTGAAAACATAGCTCTCCTTCCCCAATTTCATCATGAAACCATAATGCAGTAAATCTCAGGCCCAAAACCTATTCGTACCCAAGAGGGGTTACAGGAAAGAGCTTTTTTGATGTAAAGTCAAGTTTCATCTGTCAGGAGTGGGGCAATGGAAATGCACTGGTCCAGAGTCATGGCAAAGCATGAGGAATCACTAACCCACTGTGAGGACACAGGGACCTTGATTGTGGCTATCTGGTCAACTTCTAGGAGGCATTCAGCCATATAGTCCTAGCTCCTTGCCCCTGTGCCAGAGCAGAGATGGTCTAAGGTTTCGAGATGTTTCTTGAGGTTGTAGATCACTTTAGCCCATAGGTCATGTTCAACAAATCTCATGTGCAAAGGAATGTTGGGATAACTGTCATGATCAGAGTAAGAAGTAAGTGTGAGAATGAAGTTATCTAGTTCTCTCCTCCGCTAAAAGCAATCTTTCCTCAAATGGTTAAGATTTGGAGAAGCAACAGAAGATGTATGTTACAGAATATATGCTTTGTTATATGTAGGACCAGTGGTTCATTGTCCTTTTCAAATTAGTGTTAGAAGACCCTACAACTATACTTTCAAAATAATTAAAGGTTAACTTTGCTCGTTTCACATGGATGCCTTTTAGGAGCTCTGAGACACTCGATTGGCTGCCCCAGACACAGACCATCTCTTGGACAGAGGAATGTTCCCACATGTAAATATCATGCCTACTTCATTAAAGGCCACACATCTGATAGTAGCTGCAGGGTTTCTGCATGCTCATGGCCTTAGACTAGGACACAGGGTGTCTTGCTTTCTCTCCTCAGATATCATCTATTCCTGCTCTGTCATTTTACAAACAAGGAAACTGAAGCTAAGAGGAATGATCTGACTTCACAGGTGGCAGAGACTGAGCTAGAACAACACTCCAGGCCTCCAGATCCCTGGTCCGAAGTTTTTCATGTATGACAGTGATTCATTTAGGGGCATGATTGGATCGCTGACTGACTCCATTTTCAACAGCATTGGTAAAAAGCTTAACAAAGAGGGAGATGAACAATGTAGAAAAGTGTTGATAAATAGCATTCTACCCCTAGTTAAATTTAGAATAAATGTATTGTGGTCTTGCACACCCTCCACGGGATCGGCCTATTCCAGGGGAAGGACAGGGAGTGGGGAAGCAGGGTTATGTGAGCGTATGTACGTGCACAGGCTGGGGAAAGAGTGGGCAGAATGGAAGACAGACCAAAACCACAAGAGGGGCCTTTCCTCATAGATTCTGCTTTTCTCAGCTTCCCACAGAGCCTAATAGGCAGAGAGAAGGCCCGTGCCTTTGCTGTGTGTTTACTTTCCACTGAACTATTTTACTGCCTCCTGTTTTCCTCCCCCTCTATTTATTCAGGTTAGGTCCATGCTTGGGAGATGAGGCTGGGAGGAAATCCAGAGCCATGTGCTGGGGCCTCGGTGCCTCCCCTGAGACGTCCAGGGCTGGGTGGGACCTCTTCCTGTTTGCCAAGCTTTCCACGGTTGCTGTAGAGTAGGGAGTGGCTACAGATCCAAACGTGTGCTTAACTGTGCTCTCCTCAAGCTCTTGCACCTGTTCATTTTGATGAGGAGTGAGTGCTGGCTTTAACAAAGGTGGTGCAAGGGGAAACATTTTAAAACCTAGCCTGGGAAGGATGCCTCACTGAGACGTTCTGACCACTGACGAAGCAGGAAGATCTCTACGTGAGCCTGCTCTTAAGTTTTCCAATTGTGCACAAGATGCTTCCAGGTCTCCATGAGCATAGACCCAGTCTTTTCTGCCTCTAGGAGAATAACCAGGGTACCTTCTTGTAGCCATAGAGTTTGGAGAGAAACATATCAGTACTGAGTACCTTTCTTATGCCAAGCTCTGTTCTTAACATGTTTACATGTATTACCTCATTTTATTCTCATAGAAAGTCTAGAAGACATGAACTCCATTGATGTTCAGAATCAATGCTTGAATTAGTGTGCTTGTCTGTGCATTCTGCACCAATAAAATGCCATCCTTCCAGAGTGAATGACATGACAAGAAAGTGTGATTGAGTAAGTGGATCCAGCATTATCCACATACCTAGAGAGGTGACCTAAAGCAAGTCATGTAATCTCTCTTTATGTCAATTTCCTCAGCAAATAATAAGAATAATAACAATGACCTGTACCTACCTCATGGGGTGGTCTTGAGAACCAAATGAAATATTCTAAATACAAATGTTCAGGAAAACATAAAACATTAAGCAAATTTTAATTATTAGGAGAAGAGGTTTTTGGTTTTATTTCAACAGATACAAGGATATTAGAAATGGATGAAATACATATAAGCTCTACTCTTCAAGTCCATGTAGTAGAATCAAAGGCTAATTTTGTCCCGACATGAATACAAATGTAATCTTCTATGGTCAGCCTCTCATGAACCCCTTGATACTTTACCTCAGTGGATCTCAACCCAATTACATCTAATGTCCTTTTTTTTTCCTTTTTATTTATTTATTTATTTTTTAATGTCCTTTTTATATTAAGTATTTTAAACAACTCCATTTGTTATTCTAAAGCAAAATTCATAAATAATATAACCTACCTATAGACATAACTTTAAAAATCATATGACATCCTGCTTGCAATAATGGAAAGGAGAAATCCAAGGAGAGGGTTTCAATATGTAATACTCAAGCATGACTAGAAAACAGCAGGTAATACTCAGATACCTGCTCTTCTACATGTAATCACCAGAATGTACTGACCATGAATATGGACTGATATGGGAATATTTTATTGTGATTCAAACAATGCAATGGCATTGCTGTTAGTGATGTATTTTCTAAAACGATGAACAACTTTTGGTGAAGTTCCAAATACAATAAAGTACTGCTTTCTGTCAATTTACAGAATTGATGCTTTACTGAAAACTTCAGTGAGTTTTAAAACAGGGTAAAAATATGTTCTAGTGTTTTATAGACTACAGACTCCCAAGTTTATTGATTTAGGCTCCGATAATTCTAAACAGGGTTTTCACCCAACTATATGTCCAGTGGGGCATCTGAAAATTATGTGTGAAACATGATAATTCTTTGATGTGTGGGGCTGTCCAGTGCATTGCAGGAGGCCTTGTTGTGCTTGGCCCCATCCATCAAATCCCAATTATTATGATGATGAAAAACACACAACTGATGTATTCCCAGCTACACCAGGGGTGGCAGTGCCTCCTCTTCCCCACCAGTACTGGGAACCTGTGCTTTGCAAGCTTTCTCACCCTACAGGGGCTAACCATGCCAGAGGGCAACTCTCTCCCCAGATTATCCAAGATCTCTCTCCTTTGTTCTTTCTCTATCTTTTATAATCTGATGCTTCAACTTAACTTAGCATAGCTTTCTCTGTTGAATTAAATTGTTAACTGGGCTCTCTGTGAATTATTTGCTTCCAACCTAGAGCCCTAGGGATGTTCTTGGAGTAGTGGGCAAGGCATGGAACTGGTTCTTAGAACCAGAAAGTAACATGGAAGTCATTTAGATCAACTTTATAAACGATCGAGCTGAAGCTTAAATATGTGCAGTGGTCCCACAACCAATGCGTGGTAGAGTCAGGACGAGAACCTGGGTCTCTCTCACTATCCCTATACCATCCTCCATCTTTATCAATTAACCAATAAACCAAGCAGCAAACACATATTTAGGTCATATACAAGACACCCTGTTAGGAATGTCTGAGACTTCCCGAATTCAAGGTAGGATTGGAAAGACAAGAAATGTCAATGAAAAACAAGGATTCAGTTTAACGAAGCTTATGTCTTGTATTCCAGTTTTGTTCAAGACATCGTGCTCCGTGTTTCAGGACATACAAAAAGCAGCTGTGGCTTTAGCCTACACTTCCTCTCGAGCACATGGTCTGGTAATGAGCTAAGACCTTATTATAATACAAGATAAAGCGAAAAATGTGCCTTACAAAGAGGTGCACATGCTTTAGAAGGGGGAAGGAAGTCAGGGAGGACTTCATGGCTGCAATTGAAATGGGTTTTGAAGGAATGGTGGGACTTTGTCAGGTGAAAGTGTGATGGCACAGAAGAAAAATCTTAGGGAAATTCATAAACACAGACCCAGAGGGGAAAAGAAGCCCATGTGGGCTTTAGGAGCAAACAGTTGCATTTAGAACACAAGGGATTTCTAAGGAAGTTAAACTGGGCAAGTTCTCTTGGGGCTAAAGTTGGGAATTTCTTGAAATTCAAGCTCAGACCTGCTCTTAAGTCAGTGGGCAATGGGTGCATTATATTTTGATCGTCAGTTTATTTGACTGTCCTTACAAAACTGTATATGCTCTCGGTGTCAGAGCTGCTCGGCCTCACCTATATCTCTGCTTCTTTTTTTCTTTTAGCAAGTATCAATAGACTACGTTACCCAGCCCCATGCAGCTCTGTCTGTGAAATGCAGATAGAAATGTGGATAGAAGCGATGTGTACCACTTCCAAGCCTGGCCTCTAAGCCGTCTCCTGCATCGTTTCATGTGCTCTCTTTTCTGCTGACCAAGTACAGAGGATCCGGGAGAGGTCTCCAGAGCTCCCTCTAAAAGATGATGGAGTCACTGGATGGAAGAGCTGGGCATCAAAGGTATGTGTGAAACAGCCCACCCTTCCTCCTGCCTCATATCTGCATGAAACTGTGACTCTACCGTGTTGGACCACTGACATTTTAGCTATTATCTAATAACTCTATATAAAAACACTGTGTCTTATTTTATCTATCTGTAAGGCTTTGTGCAAAGAAAGAACTCAATCCATTTTAGAAATGAACAAGTGATTGAGTGAATGATTGAATTAATGAATTGAGTCTTGAACACAGTTGACTTTAGAAAGTAACGTACAAACAATAGTATAAAGATAGGATGTGCTGGAAGGAAAAAAATCTGGAAGTGATGACATAGGCAGGTATTATATGACAGTCCAAGAAGATGAGACCCTGAATCAATTTAGAGGCAGTGGAAGTGTAAAGAAGGAGAAAGAGATGAAAGACATCCTGGGTAGAGACTCTAAGGAAAATGATAACTGATTAGATGCAGTGATTATAGGAAAAAGAAATTTCAACATTGACTCTGAAGTTTTGAGTCTATGGAAAAGGGAGATGAGTGGTACCATGAACAGAAATATGGAAGAAAGAAGGGAGTTGGAGGAAGGAGGGCTGGTGCTTGGGATATGATGACTCAGATGATGCCCAGCTCAGATGGTAACTGAACGCATGAAGCTTGTGCCCAACAGATAACTGGAGATGTGCACCTGATCTTCAGCCTGGAGCTAGACATGGATGTGAACGACATGGATATGCAAGGAGAATTAGACCACCTAGAGGGAGAGGAGAGCACAGAAAGTAAAAGTCAACAGGCAGAGCCTAACGAATAGCTCACAAGGATGGAGTGAAAAGAAGAGGAGAAGATACCAAATGAAACTTTTAAAGGAGGAGGGGGGTAGGAATTAAGGGAGGAGACAGAATTGGGCAGATCTCTGGAAGCTACAGGAGGAGACATTCTCATCAAGCCTGACTGAGGAGCGTGACGATTGCACTGGGAAGACTTGTGGGATCACAGGCTTAGAGATGGTAGGAAAGGATGGAGTTAAGAGCACAGGTAGAGAGACTCGCTGGAATGAGGAAAAAGTGCAGATCTCCCTGCCTGTGAGGAGAATGAAGAAAGAGATGGTGAATAAAACAACAAAGAAGAAGCAGAGGTGCTGAGCATAGAGGCGAGACCTTGAAGGAACTCAGGTAGGGGAGACTTGTCTTCAAGAGAGTGAAAGGAAAGGCAATCCACTGAGAGGGAAAGAGGCTGAGAAGGGAATGGGGGCCTGAGAGGGAGGGTGGTTGTGAGAAGTACTACCCAGAATGTAATAGGAACCCAATGAGTAATGAATGATGGGCAAGAGCCCAACGAGAATTAAGAGTTGCTTTAATGAAATGAAGGGGTCAGAAAGGTAAAAGCAGGGAGGAGCTTATGGTCTTGGAAAATTTACGAGTTCAAGATCTAAGTAGTGGAGGAATTCTCAGTGATGATGATAATAATAATAATAATTCCAGCTAACGTTGATTTTGGTGTTAAAGTGCCAGATAATATGCTAGGCAATTTCTGTGTACTATCTCATTAAATCTCTGTAACACCCCAGTCAGTAAGGTATTATTATTTTCCCATTTTACAGATGAATAAATTAAAGCTACAGAGGGCTGGGCCATTTGCTCCGAGGCACACAAGTGACAGGCCCAGAATTCAAACCTAGTTCCGTTAGCTACAGAGAACTTAATGCCAAGCTGCCCATGACGATATTTACTGTCACCCAGCTGAGCAGCTCCGTGGAGGCGAGAGCGAGCTCCCTGAGGATGTGGAACTTGAATCGTGCCCGAGTAGAGTTGGGAAGATGATCAGTTTTCATGTTGGAATCCCTCGGACTTGAGCAAGAAAAGGAAGCCTGTGAGCCAGGTTAAGGAAAGAAAGTGTTACAAATTCTGGTGTGTGAATCTCAACTTGGCAAGGTCGTTGGATAAAGGTCACGAAACGATGGTTGGGGGCAGTGGTGGGAAGCACAGACTTGCCAACCCACCTTCTGTTCAGTTCAGGGAAAGGAAGGAGAGAAGGATACGCTGGAGATGGTTACAAGATAAATGGAGTCTTCAGAGAAAAGCCAGAGGTTGCTTAATGCTAGGAAATGGAATGATGCACAAAAAATTATTTGGGGAGATCTGTGAGTTTTTTTTTTTGTTTTTTTTTGTTTGTTTTTAATATAAAGAGTCCCAAGGGATAGGGTGCATAGTTTCAAGTTAGGTATCAGACGAGGGTTTAGGGCTCTCTGGAAAGAGATAGAAATAAGGCCTAGGGTAGAAGGAGGATGAAATTTGGGATTTAAGACTATCACTTTAATGGTCAGGGTTTGGAAAGAAGAGATCCATAATAATGGAAGAGGAATGACCATTAGGCAGAAACTGTTGGTTTTGCACGATGACCACTAGGGGGAGCTCCAGCCTATTCCTCACCTAATAGTGCTGAGGTTAGGAGCACAGGTTCAAATTCTAAGCAGCTCATGCAGCTCAATATCAAAAAAACAAACAACCCAATCTAAAAATGGGCAGAAGACCTAAACAGACATTTCTCCAAAGAAGATATACAGATTGCCAACAAACACATGAAAGAATGCTCAACATCATTAATCATTAGAGAAATGCAAATCAAAACTACAATGAGATATCATCTCACACCAGTCAGAATGGCCATCATCAAAAAATATACAAACAATAAATGCTGGAGAGGGTGTGGAGAAAAGGGAACCCTCTTGCACTGTTGGTAGGAATGTAAATTGATACAGCCACTATGGAGAACAGTATGGAGGTTCCTTAAAAAACTAAAAATAGAACTACCATATAACCCAGCAATCCCACTACTGGGCATATACACTGAGAAAACCATAATTCAAAAAGAGTCACGTACCGCAATGTTCATTGCAGCACTATTTACAATAGCCAGGACATGGAAGCAACCGAAGTGTCCATCGACAGATGAATGGATAAAGAAGATGTGGCACATGTATACAGTGGAATATTACTCAGCCATAAAAAGAAACAAAATTGAGTTATTTGTAGTGAGGTGGATGGACCTAGAGTCTGTCATACAGAGTGAAGTAAGTCAGAAAGAGAAAAACAAATACCGTATGCTAACACATACATATGGAATCTAAAAAAAAAAGGTCTTGAAGAACCTAGGGGCAGGACGGGAATAAAGATGCAGACCTACTAGAGAATGGACTTGAGGACACGGGGAGGGGGAAGGGTAAGCTGGGACAAAGTGAGAGAGTGGCATGGACATATATACACTACCAAATGTGAAATAGATAGCTAGTGGGAAGCAGCCGTGTAGCACAGGGAGATCAGCTCGGTGCTGTGTGACCACCTAGAGGGAGGGATAGGGAGGGTGGGAGGGAGGGAGACACAAGAGGGAAGAGATATGGGGATATATGTATATGTATAGCTGATTCACTTTGTTATAAAGCAGAAACTAACACACCATTGTAAAGCAATTATACTCCAATAAAGATGTTAAAAAAAAGAAAACAGACGTGGGATTTGGATAAGCCACTTATCCTTTCTGTTAAACGTAGATAACAAAATAGAGATAATTTTGAGAATTAAATGAGATACTACCTATAACACATTTTTTACTTAGTATGCGCTGAAGACAGGCAGCGGGCAGAGTCCTGGGTGCAGGGAATTCCCTTCCATCAGAAAGGAGGCCGTGAGCACTACCGGACAATGGTACCAAGGGCCTCGGGGTCAATATGGAAAGGGAAACCATCAACAGCTGTTGACACGTCTGTGCTCTTTAGGGATTCTTTCCCTCCAGTAGAGCCAAGTGGCTCATGTGGCGAAAACAGGGTGAAGCTGTGTCAAGTCTAAGAAGAGTCCATTAACAAGAAATCCAGAACTGGAAGTTCTGAGCCTTTCTAGGTCTTCAAATGAGAGCTTCTCCTTCCTTGAAGGCTCGTTTCACCCTTCCTTGCCTCTTCTCCACAGCTGGTTGGTGAGATGTTGGAACTGGGCTGGGGGGCGGCGGCGGGGAGGGAGTTCTCCCGGCTCAGGCACCGTCCAGCGGGCTGCACACCTGGAGAGCCGCGGGCTGTGAAGACCGTCTGATTACACCTCTTCTGCTCTCTGTTTCCATTTCTAGAGCCTGTCTGTCTCTCAGCAGACTCCCTCCCAGCTTTTGAGGGGGCTGCCTTCACCTGCATTGACTTCAAATAAGAATAAGGTCCACCAGTCACCACCAGCAAGGACTGGGGAAGCAGCAGGAGATGTCCTTGAAGTAACCACTTACAGGGACAGTGCTTTTGTGAGGGGCCTGGACGCCCTTGTTATCATTTTATTACATTCCTCTTCTCTGAGCCCTGAGGACTTTCTCTGGAATGAACATAAGACCAGTTACTTTAGAAATAAAATGTGTTTTTCATTAAAACCTGATTCTGGCTCCTTCAGTCCCAACAAAGCGTTTCCCTCCTGGTCTAATTGGGTTTCAAGTTATCAATGATACGTTTCTGTACAAGGAGGTAGGAAGCCCCTGTGTCCTTCTACTAAAGCCCGCCTACCACTGGTATGAAATGAAACTTCCCTTTGGGAAAGTGTAAGGAGAACTGGAAGAGGGAGGGTTATTTAGAACTTGGAGAGGAAGCCTTTCGTTATCCTTGTAGGATGCTTGGTCCATATCCCTTCCTCCCACCCCTCACCCAAACCATTCCCTCTCCCCACCCAGGGACGCTCCCCAATCCTATCAGCCAAGGGAGACACATGCCCAGGACTGTGAAAAGACAGGACCAATTAGAGGCATCTAGCATCTGCCCTAATTGGAGGCATCTAGAATTTGTTCCAAGAGCAAACTTACCGAAGTCCTCAATAGAGAAAAATCCAAGTGGTTACATCCCAGAGTAAGCCGGTCTCCATCACTCTCTTGTTTAACAAGGCAAGAGCCATGATTGACACAAGCACCTACACAATAAAATCCCTGCCCATTCCTGAGCAGCGGGCCCCAGCCTTGGCTACACATTACAGTCACCTAGGGAACTCTTACTTCTCATGCTAGGATTTAAATGGTATGAGGTCAGGTCTTCAAGACTTTTTAAAACTTCTGGAGGATTCAAATGTGCAGCCTGAGTTGAGAACCACTGTTCTAGAACCGTGTTGTCCCAGACAGTAGCCATCTGTGAGTACTTAAAGTTCAAGAAGTGAACATCGAATCAAATTAAAAATCAGTTCCCAAATTGCACTAGCCACATTTGGGTGCTAGGGGCCCGTGGCTTCTACGTAGGAGAGTACAGATATGGGACATTTCCATCACCACAGGTGGAGTTGTCCTGGAGCATCAAAATGTCCTAGGTCAAAACTCTTCAGTTCTTCTACTGACCCACAGTGAAGGCTCTTTAGGAGTCTAGTGGTCTCACCGTCTCACTGAGCTGCAGACCTCAAGGTTTGCAAAGTTCTGTTGTCCAGGCTTCCTCCGCTCCTGATAGGGATGACGTCACGGACCTACAAGACAGGAGCTTGCGTTCATCACCACGCTGTTAAAGGGACATGCAGAGGTCTCCTGACCTGCACCAAGTCACCCGGCTGACAGATGGCAGGCTCAGGATTTTAAACAAAGCTGTTTTTTTACCACAGCGCAAGCTCTCCTTCTTCGCCCAAGAGCTCCACCCCGGGGACAAGGATATCAGAGCTTTCTCCGAGGAAAGGAAAGGCCCTAAAATGCTTTCTGCCGACCAGTGTTTCCTCATCAGCCAGTCTCCGGACTCAGCACATTCTGACCTCAAAAAATATGCCTCGACTCACTGCAGTTAACTTGCTTTGCAAGGACCCAGGAGCAAGGAGATATGTCATCCTCTCTTTTGTTAAAAGGTGTTTCTGAGTGGCTGGCAAGGCTTGTGGGCAGGGTCTTTCGGATCAAAAACATTGCACGAAACTTCGAAGAATATCTCTTGGAGGAATACGAAGAAAGGACCCAGCTTGGGTGGTGCGAGAGGAGCTCGTCAGCTTTGAGGTAGGAATTTCCAGGAGAAAGTCCACACATTCAGGTTCCCACTGTGTCCTGCTGCCTGAAGCATATCAGTTTACTTTGCGTCTTTAGTACCTGAGGGAAAACATGCCTGAGATCCACTGGGCTCCATTGGCTTGAGTTAAACAAAAATGTGTGCAAGCACAAGTAGGGCTTTCTCTCTCTCTCTCTCTCTCTCTCTCTGTGTGTGTGTGTGTGTAAAAAAGGATTGAGGAAGGAAGAAATGAGAGCTAAGAATACTTCTAACCACAACAAATGTTACTTGGTTTTAATGTAAATTTATTTTAATTATCTTCAATTTTGTCCTTGCAAACCATCAAATAAAGAAGATATTTAAGAGGTAAGTTTGGTGTAAATTGATCCTGGTCTAGAACATGAATAACTCACATCGCAATGGGCTCAGACCACTGACTATTAGGTGTGGATTTGACCCAATATCTTCCACGTTGCCATATTTACCTTCTTAACTTAAATGTAAGTATATCTACCCAAAATCACGATTCTCCTTTTACTTTGTTACCCTTCCTGGCCTGGGGATTTACTCACACTAGGCCAGTAAGTCTGCTAGCTGCCAGAAGACAGGGTGAATGGCTCCTGCACATCATGGACCTGGGCCCTGGGCTGGCCAGAGCTTCTGCCTTTGGTCACACAAAAATCTACTCCATATACAGAATCTCATGAGTGTATGCTATTTTCGGTTTTAATGTCCACATTATAATCCATATTACTATGTTATCATTTGAGGCCTTTTATCCTAATAATGGCTGTTACCCAGTCCCTGTTTTGGTGGCAGTGATTTTATTCTAACGGACTGACATGGCCACAACCATGATATAAATAGATAAATGCACTTGGTTAATTTCCACAGTCCTGCAAAAGACAGGACACCAGCAAGAGCGAATTTTTGATGGTTACATGGTGTCCACTTAGGCCCCCAGCCAAGGTCTCTGGAAAAGCATGAATCAGAGCCTAAATTTAAGCCAAGTTTAAGACTCCTTTTGCTAGTGGTGTGAGTACCGCCCCCCGCCCCTTGCTGATGAAAGACTTGGATCATGAGGTCAGCACATGGTGAGGGTAGACACAGCTTTTCCTTTGACGGAGATAACTCAGAAGCCCTGAGGTCATCCAGAAAGAAATGATGGGGCCCGCTCTGTGTTGCGGATCCCTTTAGAAATCCAGCATCCATTGGGAGGGCAGTAATAAGTCCTTTCCCTCTGCTACTATTTCCCGCCTCCTTTTTCTTGATTGCTGCTGCTGTAAACTGCTCCTTAATCCTGTAAAACAGAAAACTGACACTTGCTTTGAGATGTGAAAATGCCAGGGGCCCACTGTCATTTCCACCCTTAGGGGTGCGTGGGGTGCTCTTTGGATTATGTGTACAACTGGCCAAGCGTAGAGATGTTCTTTGGTGCCTAATCTGTAGGTGTGGGCCTGGCATGGGCCAGAGCTCTCTGAGGCTTTTCGCTCAGCTTATTTGGGGTTGATTTCTGATTCTCATGCCCGTTGCCCAGGGGATAGGCACAAAATACACACAGAGGATCTGATCTGATTTTTTAAGAAGTGGCCCGATGGGTTCACTTGTTTTAACAACTGAATCGGATCGACCAGGTGGCCGTGCATCGATTCTATGGCGCTGCCTGGATCAATCTGAATAAAACCGCTTAGTGCCACATATAAACACAGCTGAATTCAGACAAGTGGGATGAAATCTTTCCTTTAAGCTCTTGAGTAATTGAAAATACAACTCCTTCGATGGGGTCTCTACTGGGGAGATTAGGTATAGCAGGCTGGTTGCAATTCTATCCCAACTCCCTGAACAGAATTCAGCTTCTTTCCTAGTTTCCTTCCTCAGGATCCCCTTTTTTACATAACACTGAGCTCCCAAACAGGATATCTGTGATCGAAATAGATAAACACTGGGGACCAAAGACTAGCATAAACTATCAAAGAGTTTCTTTCCAGGAGCTGATGAAATCCCTGACCTCTGGTTCAGGGGTCAAAGACAGACTGATTATTTTCTGAACTAAAATTGAGCCAACAGGATTTATGCTAAACGGGGATTCTAAGAGATTCTTGGCTAACACTGTTTGACTCACAACTACTTCCTAGCCTGATTTGCAGTCATACTGCTTTCTACTTAGACAAAGCAGGAGGGTTAAGATTCTCTGGGCTCTTCCCTTGACCACGCCCTTTGGTAATGTCTGATTCTACATCTCATCAGAACTCCTTGGACTTCACTACAACACAAGGCTAGTTGATTATGGTTCTCATATAGTTTGGGTTTAGTAAGGTATTTCTAGTGACTGTTCTTCTTCCTGAGCCTCAGTTTTCTCATCTGTAAGTGAGATGGTTGGATCTGATCATCTCTAAGCTCTCTTCCGGCATTTGCCTTGTTTGATTTTAATAATACCTTCTGCTGGCATTTGCACAGCACATTAACATCTTGTAAAGCAAATTTGTATCTATCATCTGTGTTGCTCCTTCTGTGTTGTTCTAGGAAAAACATACCCTTCAATTTCTCCAGAAGCATTGCCCTGTTAGATCAGATACCCAGGGTCCATCAGCCTTTAGTAGGTGAATGTGTTAATACGCTGCCCCCATCACACTGACCATTGGATTCTCAGCCAAGTCTACATTCCCTATGCAAGAGGATGCCCTGTTGGTGTGAGAGGGTGTGAACACCACCTGTCAGCATCCGATATGGAAAAGACTGGCATGAGGCAATGAGCTTTAACCATCTTGTGCTGAAAGGCAGAACTTTTCTTTCTTATAGTTCAGCTTGTATCAGGGCCTTCAAATGCAGCCAAGGCATTAAAGAAGAAGAAAAAAAAACCTTGGAAGGTTTTTGTACCTCTTGCAAAAAAAACAAATTCCCTTTCGTTTTTTTTTTTTACCATTACCAAAATCTCCTCCAAACACACAGACTCTACAGTATCCCTATTAAATTATATAGAGCGAGTCCAGCCCTTGACTGTCAGCGGGGCCCATCAGTCCTAATTTATCGCCCCAGGAAACACAGTACAATTATGGTAATAAATAATAATAGGATTCAGTACATGACAACATGAATGATGGAGGCTCTCAGAATTCATTTACGTTGCTTTGTGTTGCAATCATCATGCCTCTAATGTAATGCCAAGCAAATGAGCCCCTTTGAATATTGTGCAATCTACTGCAAGTCAACTGGCACAAAACTCACTCAATAAATCATGTTCAAACACATGCCTGTAATGACAGGTAAATCAACAATGAAGTAATTGCATTTAATGTATTGAAATACTGGACAAAAAACAGTGACCTCGAAGTGACTTTTTGTAAAAGGTATGATATAGTTGCAACAGGGAGTGAGTTCCTTCCTAAGAGGCTCTCCTTGCTTAGATGCACATGCAGAACGCAGGCTGCTGTCCCCTGCACAGATCGTGATTTATCACCCTCTCCCAGCAGCAGTCACGGGGCCAGCCTGCCAGAGGCTTCAAAAGGGGCCTTCACGAGGCTGAATACAAAAGTCAGGTAAGGATGGGATCAGCCTCTAGCCCTGGAGCCCCTTCTCTGCCTGAGCGGTCCCCAAGCTCGTTATTCCTGGAGCTAACGCAGAAGGCAGCCTGAAGGGGAGGAAGGAGCCCTGGCCTCAGTCAGGAGGGCTGCATCCCCGCCCCAGCCCTGGTACTGACCAAATCACCGTTCGACTCTCCCCGAGTGCCTTTGCCTCAGTCCTTCATCTGTAAAATGAAGCGCTTGGACTGCCATGTCTGAAATTCATTGCAATTCTAATATTCTGTGAAGCTCTGATTCTAATTAGAGGACTTCACTTTTAAGCAGGCAGAAAAGAAGTCCCCCCTCTGCTCCTGAGTGTTGAAGGCCCTGGTTTGAACCAGCATGCATCTCTTCATCGTTTCTGTGGCTTAGGCCAAGTGTATGTGCTTCTAATTTCTGTGAAACTTAGGCCTGCCCCTTTCTGGGCAAGCAGACAAGTCTGAAAATAGGGCCCCAGGGGCCGTGTGGATGGATAACAGACAACGTTGAAATGACAACCTTCCCTACATCTCCCACTGCAGCCAGCCCAGCTCCTCTCTTCCCAGGAACCATGTCAGGAAGAGATGAAGCAGAGCCTCAGCTAAGCCAAAGGCCACTTCAGGAACTTTCCTGCTCTCGGGAAAAACTCTTCTCCTCTGAAAGGCGGCAGACACTCCCCCACTGACATCTGTTCCTCTTCATCCTTAACTCTCAGGCCCTGACTTTTGCCAGCGTAGATCTCAAGGACCCCACGATCTTGGAGGCATAAGGAAGTGACGAGGTTTGGAGGAAGTGTCAGCAAATGTGGAATGAGACGATCTGGCACGTAGTGTATCTGACACGTGACTGTGTCCAAGTCCCCAACTCTCCCAGCTCCGTTGCTTCATCTGTAAAATGATAACAACACTTGGTGTGCCCACAATGAGGTTGTCGGGAGGACAGTGCGACATACACATGAAAAGGCTTTATTAGTTGTACAACATGATGCTAAAGTCTCATTTTTATGGTTAGTTGGGAGAACAGAAGACTTGGAGATCAGGGTATTGCTTTCTGCACTCAGACAACACTTCTCACCACCCAGACATCATCTCGTTGACTGATCTGTGTGTTGTTATGGTCTGACTCTCCTCGGGAGGGTACCGACTAAAGTGAAGAGGGGCTTCGAGGGTCTGATTCTTGTTGTTCGTATGTTCCCAGCACCTAGAACAAGGCGAGTAAGTATTTATTGAATGAATGAATGGAGGATACCTTTTCTTTCTTAGCACTGATCTTGAAGGTGTTTTTAGAAAGAGATATTTGGTGCTGCCTTCCCACAAATCCATAAACACAGCTTCTCTTTTTATATATAGAATGGATAAACAGCAAGGTCCTACTCTATAGCACAGAGAACTATATTCAATATCCTATGATAAACCATAATGGAAAAGAATATTAAAAAAAGAATGTATACATATGTATAACTGAATCACTTTGCTGTACAGCAGAAATTAACACAACATTGTAAATCAAATATAGCTCAATAAAAAATATTGAAGAACATAAATGCAGCTTCCTGCTTCGTTTACATTTCCTGCTGAATTATGGCTGTTTGGCTGGCGGTGGTTTCTTTAGCAATGATTGGGAAGCCTTTTAAGCCCACTGAGATGCCTTCTGGGGCCAAAGCTGGACCACAGTTTCGCGGGCAACAGCAATCTGGAAAAATATGGCCCACTTCAAAGCAGGAAGGGATCTGGGAATCTGGCAAAACCCACAAGCCTTTCTGCATTTGAGGGGTGGGGAGTTATGGTGAATCTGACCACCACAGGCCCTTGAACTACCAAGTTTCCATTCTCAGGATCTCTCATCCACAGGCTCTGTCCACACTCTCCTGGATGCCATTCTATCACGCAACCACGAAAGCATCCTCAAACTTTGCTTGCCCTCTCCTTCCTAAAGTGGGCTCTTGCACTCTTGAGAGCTCCTCTAGGATATACCCAGAAAAGCCAGGCAGCAAGCAGCACGCAGAACAAGAGACCCATTAACCAGGGCTGGTGGGCAGGAAGGCAAAACGGGGGGCTTGGAAGGAGACAGAAAGAAACAGAAACACTCTAATTTTAGAAAATTGTTGCCAGTTGTGGGACGTTAAAAGTGTTCCCCAAAGATGGGAACATGGGAAATGGAGGGACCCGGATTCATCCAACCCGATGATTAATGGGCTAGGAGTTGGGATCCCCGATGGTAAATACCTACTTGTTGATCTTGGGTTTTCTCAACACTGGGCTGGATTCAGATTGCTCCTGGAAGCAGGACAGGTATTTGGCAGCAACTGGAGAGCAACAGCTCAAAGGCTACACTCCCCACCCCTGGGATTCCACAGTCCCTTCAGAAAAAAAGCCAGTGGCAAGTCAAAGCCAGGGTTAAGGAAGAGGGAACCGGCTCCCTGTGCCCTCAGACTGCTGTGGACAAAGAAGTGCCTTTCACTGAGCACATTGCTTAATTTCTTTTTTTTTTTTTTTTTTTTTCATTGCTTAATTTCTTAATGGAAGGCAATGCATTTTAGTTTGACCCATCAGCATGAATGGCTTATAAGTACCCCCAAACACCATTCAAAAGATCGCCCATCTCCCCAGTTCAGCTTCCCCAAAGTCTGTTTTCTTTTCCCCTATTTCTACTCTCTGTTCCTGCCCCAGCCTTCTTCCACCCCAGCCTCTCATCCCTGTCGGAAGTCAGGGACAGGAGATACACTCCTACCTCTAACCATCTTATGAGGCCTTTCCCAAGAGCCAATGAGCTTGCAGCCCTGGCTGTGAAGTGGCTTCGTCGCTTGATTGATGGCTGGCGGTCAGCAACTACCACCCCCGCAGCTGACTTCACAAAGTCCACACATAGCACATGGGGGGGGGGGGAGGGGGAGTGATAAAGGGACACCAGAGAGCCTTGGATGAACACAGGGACCAAGGGCAAAGTCGGAGGATGAAAGCCAGCCTTGCCTGAGAACCACACTCACCCCTGACAGGAAGGGCAACAGCCAGCTTTCCTCCTCTTCCTCTCAGAGAATAAGCAGGCAGATGTGCAGGCAGAAGGGGAAAAGTCTTCATCCAGAACTTTCTACACGTTTCTAGACAAAGTGGGAGAATCACAAGAGGACCCTTCTTCTTGAAGAGCACCTGTATCAAACATGCAGATTGGGAAAGAAACCGCCCTAAATTCTCCCTGCATATGGTTGCTACACCACCACTGGCCCTTGGTGAGGAGAAATCATGCTCCATGATGGTCTAGAAGCCCCAGGACATCAGTCAAGGATCTAAGGAAACTCAGCAGCTCCGAGCGATGCCTGTGAGTCTCAAGGGGAGTTTCCAGAGCCAGGGGCATTCTGTTGTTTTGTTGTCTGTAACACCCCTTTCAACCCCACTTGCCAATGTCAATCATACAGTCTCCTGAAATGCACTGACATTCTATTTTCTATTTGTCAATCACCCTCAAGAATTCCAGCCCAAGTACCACATCAGGACCAAGCGTGTAGATCAGAAATTCAGAATGGAGTCAACTAGAGCAACGAAATGAAACTCTGACTTGGATTTTGGTCCAGAATTCAAAGTGCCTTTGTTTTCGCTGAAATGTAAGCACTTAGGGGATTCCTTTTTTTCTAATTATGCTTTTTTTTTCACTTGAAACTCTGAATTTGGGGATTTGGAGTTATCAGTGATGAAGCATCCTCAGCTCTGAAATATTTTCTGCTTAGACAATTTTTAAAAAATTTCTAAGGACTTGAGAGCTTGAGATTAACCTCCTGAGTGGGAAACTGTGCAAATCTCTCTCCTAATGTTTTCCCAGGCAGAAAATCGCCACAATCCAAACTCAGAAACAGTGGAGGAGCCCGGGAGATCATTTGGATGGCTGAGTCCACATCATCATTTTACAGTTTGCAACTAAGTGAAGCAACTAAGGTCTAGAGAGATTAGCAGTTGATTTAGGGAGGTGCAAATAGATGTGGCAGAAGCGAAGGACCCAGGGCTCACAGCCCTCGTCTGGTGTTCTTTGCAAAATAAAACATTTGTCCTGGTTGTTGACCATTGAAGAGTTGTTGGCCAAGAGGAGTGAAAGCAGGCAGTTTGCTAACTTAACGAGTCACAGAAGGGCTGAGCTGAATGCTGGGAAATATTTCCCAAAGCGTGTCCTAGAGAAGTAGTCAATTTTGAGATGCTGCACGAAAAAGAGCTGGCATTTTACAAAAGAGAAATCTGCTTAATTTAGCTAAAGCCAATATTTTCTAAACTTCTTTAATCAAGGCGCTCCTTCCCTTTTTCTCTCTCGCTCTCTCTAGTTCTTTCTCTCCTTCTGCTTTAAATTTATTAACATACTATAGCGCTTGCATTATTCCACAGAATAATACTTTCAGACATGCTGGTAAAGAAGAGAGAGAAATAAAGAGGATGTCATTCTTGGGCACAGATTTTAATTGTACTTCCCATCATTTGTAAACCTTGGGCACCTCACGTGATCCCTCGGGGCCTCGGTTTCCTAATCCCTGAAATGCTGGCGCGAAGGAGTGTGATGTTGGGTAAGATAAATCCTCAAGTCCTTCCACTTCCAAAAGTCCACGATTACCTGAAGTTGGTCAGTCTTCTCAGCAAGGTGGGGGGATAGTGCCAATCAGAAAAGCCAGACACCTTCAGCAGGAGACTTGTAGCTGTTACTCCCTGTCTCAGCTTGAGTGAGGGAAGGGAGACCATAGAACACAGGATTCTCCAGTAAATGAAAATGCCCATGGCCTCAGAGGCACTATTTAGAGCCCTGCCATTGCCAAGGTTAAAGACAATCTCTCACTGAACTAAATTTACTAAATAAGTCTCCTATTTACTAAAATGAATTTGTTTTTGGAAATGTATTGCTTTTCATGATGAAGTCAACAAACCTTCTAACTCTTATTCACCCCCCTCCTTTTCCCCCTGCTTCCTGTTGCTGAGACAACCTGTAAATGCACCCGAGGGAAAGATGTCACCTGGCTTTATATGAAGCTCAACAAGAGCCTCTCCATTCAAATCACACAAATCCCTGATGCTTTTCACTGTGTTTTGTCCATGATTATTAACCTTTCCTTTTCTTTTTTTTCTTTTTTCCCAGGGCTCCCTCCGCTGCAGGCTAACAGCCTGGCGAAGTGTCTGGGTCATCCACCAGCAAAGAGCTCTGTGCTCTTTTTAAAAACATGCACATATGTTCTGCCACTTATTTCCTGAGTGGTCTCCACCACTGGCGTGATCAGAGTCCAAAGAAGTCAGGCCAGGAAATTGAGTTCTTCTCGACTCCTGGATGGGTCACTGAGATATTGAAGGATGAATGTGCTTTGTGACTAACCCCCTGCAGGAGAAGACCAGGGCCCTGCCAAGGAATTCACAAGACCCTAGAGCTGGCAAGGGAGGTGGGGAGGAGCCTCCTAGACCCATCAGACAAGGAGCTGGGCAAGTTGTGATTTCACCTCAAATGTTTCCTCGTCTCCTACCAAGCAAGAGAAAATTAAATATCACTCTCCCTCTCACCTACGCACATACAAAAGGAAAAAAAAAATTTTTTTGAGGCAAAAAGAAACAATGGAAGCATTTTTGAAGGTAAAAGGCTGTTTATTGCTGCCAAAGTGCTGATTTTTACCCCCTACCTCTGGCAGCTGTATAAGAATTGGAGAGACTTGAGCAGAGAAGAAATGCATTCACTTGTCATCACATAAAATCTCTGTGTTCCACAGAGGAAATGGCCAAATTTCACCCTTAACTGGATTTGTGAATTCTTACTGGGGACTGCGGGGAGGGGGAGTGGTGGGAAATGTCAGAATGCCCTGCGAACTGGAACAGGCGGTGACCTCACTCTGTCATGGGAGGGGACGGCCAGCACTGCAAAGAGGCCTTGAGTCAGCAGGAGACACAGGTGGAGACGGATGAGTCACAACGGGACAACCACAGTCCCACGCCCGGGCCCAGATGGCACGACTCCGTCCACAGCACCAGAGCGCTGCAATGAAGCTGGATTTAAACCGCCAGAGCATCAGGGATTTTTTTCCTTCCCCCCTGGAGCATATCCCATGGCCTTCTTAATAATGACTTTGGGAATCAATTTCGCTGTTATTGAGCTTAGCACATTCAGTCGTTGTGCTAAGCACAGTATTCATTTCCTCCTCTTTATCTTTCCTGCAAATGATTTTTTTATTGCCCATCTATGACCTACTGGATTTATTCCTGTCCACGGGGACAATGAAAATGGCAAAGCGGAACTAAAGATCGTCCAGTCTAAACACACATTCTGATCAGGTCAGAGATATCCATTCTGGCCCTCGATGTGATGTTCTTACCTCTTTTCTTAAATTCTCTTTGCTCCATTTATCTTCCATGTTGATGTTAAAGCCAAAAAGTGGCCACTGCAAGATTCCTAAGCATCCCTGTATCAAATTCTCGTGAATTTCAAAGTGCTGAGGTCAAGATCCGGAAAACTCGAAACCCAGGGTAATTGGGTTGCTAGGATGCTGGGATTGTTTATTATGCCCTCAGCCTTCATTAGGTGTAAGTAACATCTTGTCAGTGTCCTGCCACATATGCTAAAGCAGTCGGGGCAATTTTACTGAGTCTGACAGCTCAAATCAGAAACAAGAGAGTTGACATGGCAGTGATGGGGCCGGACAATGATGGATATATTAAGAGGAGTCTGGAAAATTCTGGACTTCATTATACCCACTCCACTTCTCCAAAGTTTCTGTCAAAAGAATCTCAGCCTCGTTGGAAAAGCCCCTCTGGGATCTGATTACATCCAATACGGTGCCTCCTACAGCCACCTGGACACAGGAGGATTTCTGCAAAGACTTCATCAGAGGAGTGATTGAGGGAAGATGAGAACAGGGAAATTGCTGATTTTGGTATAATTTCTACAAATAGATCTATCGAGATTTAAAAGGTGCAATAACTTGAAGTTTTGGGTAAGTGAAAAACTGCTTAGAAATTGGTTTGCAGGTTGTTTCTTTTCCCATCTTGGCCCCAGGCTATTTTCAAAATGAAAAGAATGGGATCAAGTCCTGAAAACTGAGGGGGAGCTGAAGGCAATAATACAATTTTAAAGATGACACAGAGGAAAGTGATAATCTTTTGAAAGTGTTAGAGGCACATTTGACTTAAGATGGAAAGTTTCTCAGAGGGAAAAAAATGAGGACAAGGAAAAGGAACTTCTGCTAGGAAATAATTGAACATTAGCTGGTTGCGCTGAACATGGGTCTTCCTTGCCCAGTTCCAAAGGGGCCGCTTCCGGGGCGGGGGAGGGGAGGGGAATCTGCAGCCGAGACCCCAAGTACTGACATCAGGAACTGCCACTGGCCTGTCACTTTAAGTGGCAGAGATTGTTTGCCCTCTCAGACCAGGAGAGAGGCGGTATAGCAATAAGGGTCATACCTGGCCCTGATGACATGGTACCCCACTTTCAGGCAAATTAACTATCTGTCCTACATGAGGCTCAGATCTAAAAATACACACAGTCTCAAGAGTGCCTTTACAAATGGATACCTTTTTTTCTCCCTCCCTTTTAAGAGGAAGAATTGTCCCTTTTAAGAGGAAGAATTGTGAGGGCTTACGTTGCTGCACTACAACGTTTGCTGTAAAGACTCGTGTCTATACAGGGCAGTGGGTGGAAGCCTCACAAGAAGGAAGAATCTCCAGGGATTTCAATGGATGAGAACCTCTAGCTCTGCAATGGGCCTGTCTACCTAGCCATTTTGGCCAATGGCCCACATGCATTTTTTTTTTTTTTTTTGACAACAACATGAGGCTTGTGGGATCTTAGTTCCCGGACCAGGGATTGAACCCTGGGCCCTCATCAGTGAGACGGCAGAATCCTAATCACTGCACTGCCAGGGAATTCCTAACATGCATTTTTTGTGATATGAGGTGAACTCACTGTGGTCTGACAAGGTTGACATTTCAACAGATGTTGTCTGAGTTTTGAAGCCATGAAGAAACTTCAGTGAAATGGCTTGGAAACAACAGTGAGGAGGGAAGAGCCCTTGTACATTACTCACTATGAAAATAGTCATGTCTTTAGAATATTAAATTTTTTTTGCGAGAAAAAAGGCCCCTCCATTCCATTGAAAAGCAATGGGACATTTTTTTTTTTTCTTTTCTCAGTGTGTTAATGCTAATTGTTTTCCTCTCTGTCTCAGACTGAATTGGACTGAAAACCTCTTTCCCAAATCAATTTGGAGGCGATGAATCATAAGCCCTGGTGACTAAACTGCTCTTTTATCAACCCAGCAGGTGTGTAACAGTCTTCCTCTAAATGGCCTTCCCTCCTGCGCCTCTTATAATCCCAATGAAAGAAGTCGGAGATATATGAGAACTCAGAGGATCTCTATCCTGACCCTCTCTTCCCAGTTTTCCCTTTAAAGAAAACACAGGGCTCCCATGACCATGAGGGAACACATTTTAGGTTCTCTGCTATGAATGCTACAGACCAAGATTATGCTTTTATGCTTTTTGTCCCCAATACTTCTCTGCTGTTTCCTCCATCGCTTGGACAAAGCATAATAATTTCAGTCGAAACAGCACTATTTTTTCTGTTGTCTAACTCAGAAACATCCGTTGAGCTCTTAATCCATGTCATGACCCATGCTAAACTCTGGGGAATGTGAAACTTGTGTGACAAGTAACATTGATGGAGTGGAGTGTTTCATTGTCCCCAGCATTGTTCTAAGTGCCTTACATGAAGTAATTCACTTGATCTGTAGATCAAGAGGTAAGTACTATTATGATCATCTCCATTTAATGGAGGAGGAAATTGAGGCACAGAGAGGTTAAGAAACTTGCTGGAGGTCACACAGCTAGTAAGCGAGGGGAGGGTTCATGCCCAGGCAGTGTGGCTGCAGAGTCCCTGCTCTCAGTCATAACACTACCCTGCCCACCCGCAGCAAGACACAGTCCCCGCCCTCCAGAAAACCACAGTCTGTTGGTTAGATGCTATCGAGTTATATAGTTGAGTGGACATCTAAACGTAAATGAATTGTGCTATAAAATACTAAGGCCTAAACCCTCATCAGACACTTGTTGAAGCCTCATCTCAACGAGATCTTGTCTGTGTGCCACACTCACAGCCTCCAAAGCTGCCATCGGCGCTTCCCGGCTTAGGAGTTGCTGTAGATTGGATTATGTGAATGGCCACAAACAACAAGACCAGAAAGGACACGTGTATTTGTTTTCCAGGGCTGCCATAACAAAGTACCACTCGCTGTGTGGCTTAGAACAAGAGAAACTGTCTCAAAGTTATGGAGGCTAGAAGTCCAAAAGCCAGGTGTGGCAGGGCCATGTTCTCTCTGAAAACTGTAGAAGGATCTTCCCTTGGCTCTTCCAACTGCTGGTAGCCCCAGAAGCCCCTTGGCTGTGGAAGCAGAATGCTAATGTCTGCCTCTGTCCTCAAATGACATTCTACATTCTCCCTTTGTCTCTTCCCACTGTTCTCCCTCTATGCATGTCTCTGTATCCAAATTTATCCAGATTGAAAGAAGGGCCAACCTAACAACCTCACTTTCACTTGATTACCTCTGTAAAGACCCTATTTCCAAGTAAGATCACATACTGAAGTACCAGGGCTTAGGACTTTAACCTGTCTTTTTTGGGAAAACACAACTCAGTCCATAAGATTACAGTAGCCAAGTGCAAACCAGGAAACTGCACAGCCAACAGGTGGTCTGATTCAAGAACTCTACCTAATAAGGGTTACTGATGGGTAACTAATCGACCCAATTAGATTCTGTCTTGGGAGTTTGGGATTGTAGCCAGAAGGAGGGTAATAGACCCGCTGATGAACGTGGCAGAGTCACTGCAGTAGGGGTTGTGATACCTGCTTTTGACAGCCTTTGAAGACGGACCCATGGCCAAAATGTTTCTGGAGTCTGAAGTGAAGGGTCCAGAGCAGGTTCTCCACTGGTCCAGGTGGCTCCTTGAGGCCCCTTCCTGGGCTTGCTTGTTTACTTTCACTAACCATATCAATTAAACTAATTAGCTAGCCAACTATTGTTTGTCTTTTTATACAAGCTGATCAGATTTCTGCCTAACCAATCCTGATATTTTTCATCTTATCAGAATGAGATTTTTTTTTTTTAATTCACATGCTGTGGAAAACCATCCCAAGTTCATCTTATCTACCTTGGTCTCTAGTCATTCCAGCAACTCCTTATCACATATGTAAATATTTTTCCACATATATGTGTATACTGTATATGATTTACCATGCATGTGCATATACATGTATTGCATATATATTTATAGATAAACACACACACATATATGTGTATGTATGTATCTTCAACTTCATTCCAGGTAGGATTTGTGGTGATTGTATTTATGAATATAGGACAAGTATAGGTGCAAGTATAATGACAAATTTGTGGTATGTTCCTTTAGTTTTATAAAGAATAGTGCTGATAATAACAGTAACTTTTAGTCAGTGCTGAACATGTGTCAGACACTTTGCTATGGACTTTTCATGCATTAGATAGTTTAGTCTTTGCAATGATCTGGACAGATAAGAATCACTATGCCCCTTCTACAGATGAATAAACTGAGGTTCAGAGAGTTCAAATAACTTGTCCAACATGACACAAGGAGTGTGTGAAAGATCTGAGATCAGAATCCTTATCGCTGGTTGTAGAAATAATGCTGTTCCTCACTTTATGCTGGCTGTGCCTTAACCAATGTGGTCTCATAGAAAGCTGACTTGCTCCAGCACCTTCATTTTTTATTCATGAGAACACTGAGTCACCGAGGTGGCAATGGTGGGGTTCAGTGTCTCAGTTGTTGGCAAAACTGGAAATGGAAACCCAGTCATCTACTTCCAAAGCTAGTGCCTTTCGACTTCAACTCCAGTCTTTCTGGGCCATATCTAGATGCAGCTTTTTCATGTGTTTCCCGTGCGGTTGACTTCCCTCCTCTGCTTCCTGCACTGAAACAGAATTTTTCCTGTTTTTAGACTGTGTTGGTCGTTTCAATTAGAATCAGAGGGAGAGGGAGCTAGACACCTGTGCAAGGGTCGTCATCTTTTCAGAAAGTTTGACCAAGATTTTTAAGAGAGTTGAAACAAAATCATGACAGTTCATAAGGGGTTCACCAGGAGCTCACCTGAAAACCTAACTAAGCAGAACACACATGCTCCAAGCGTTCAAGCTAATCATGGATTTCCTGGGCTCTCTTTGTGTTGCCATCCCCTGCTACAGTGCAGCATTCAGCTTCAAGTGGGTGCTCGGTTGAGGTTTTTGACTGACAAAAGCAATTAAAAACATAATATAAGTTCCCTACACACCTTGTTATTATTGTGAAGGTATTTCACACATGTAAGGCAGTCTTAACAATCCTTTTGATTAGTCATTCATGTAACTATTTGAATAATCATTTCAAATCAAATCAAAATAATCACAGAGGATAATAGTGTTTATGGCATTGCTTAGAGAAATTGTGATCACAGTGTGTCTTTCTTTTATTTTTTTGAACTGAGTAAATAAATAACTTGATGTTTTTCCTCTTGGTAAGAATGCTCTCTCGTTGCGTATAATGGGAAGGTTGAATACAACCCCTTCAACATATGTGGATTCAGGAAGAGGAGGTCGAATTTCTGCAACAGAGGTGAAAAACAACAATTTCCAAGGATCTCTTGTTGTCTAATACCAAACCCACAAAATGTGAGTGAAAGCAGGAGTGGGAATAGAGATGTTTCGGCACTGTCGACCAGGTAGCCATCTACTGCAATAAAAAAATCATAGGTTTGGAATTATTTGGGTTTGAACTGCTGGTTCACAGCTTACAGTCTGACTGTGAACATCATATACTCATCCAGCACTTACTAAATATTTGCTCTGTGTTATGTCCTGCGGTAGGAGTGTGTGTGTGTGTGTGTGTGTGTGCCTGTTTGGTGGTACATAAATAAATAAAATGTGTAACTAGCCATGTGTTTTCATAGGAAGCACAGAACAAGCAGAAAAATACAGAAGAAGCCGTAGGGGCTAAAGGCCACTGAGCTCGAATTGGAGGCAGGGGTGGTTGGGGAAGGTTTCCTGGAGGATGACTTTTGGACTGTATCCTTGAAGGAGCAGTAGAAGTTAGCAAGGTGGTGTGGGAAGGAAGGTAGGCAGGAATCAGATAAACTGAAGATGACACGAGCAATCATAGAGACCACAAGGCCTGACATAGTCACAAAGCTGTAGGTAGACCCGTATGGTGGGAACACAGGGTAGAAGTGGTGGTATCATGATGAGAGACAGTTCTGGGGAGGTGAACATAGGCTAGGTTGGGAAAGTCATTGCATAATATCCTGAGGACTTGAACATAGGCTAGATTGGGAAAGTCATTGCATAACATCCTGAGGACTTGAACAGCTCTGTCTAAACAAGTGGGGTGGCCAAGGAGAGCCATTTAACAGCAACTTAATAGGATTCAGAATCATAATGGATGTCGGTTAGTATTTGCACTAAAATCTGCTGAAGAAAAAAAAAAAACTGTCTTTGTGTGATTGAAGTAGGCTAGGCAGTTAACCAAAGCTTTGTCATGCTTCCTCCAAACAGCAGAGGGCGCTAAATAGCACGAGGATGAGCCAAAGGAAGAAGGAAATAGTATTCAGGGTCTGTACTCTGTAGTTCTGCTCTTAAAAAGAAGTAACATCACATAGCTTAATTCTCAACATCCCCTGCACAACAAGACACACTTGAAATATGAAACAGCAGAAAATGCTTTAGAGTTTGACATAATTAAATATGCAGCCATTTGTTCTGAGTCATACATTGTATTCCCTGTAGTAAGAACCACTGTAAAAGAAGAGAAATTCTAAAAGCATTTTCACGGCCCAGTGATTTGCACAGCCTACCCTCATCCAGTCCAATCCAGAAATTCTCTCGTGGGTCTCTTTTACCATCCAGGAAAAAAAGAAGACAGCACCTGCGCTGAAATTTAGAAGGTAGGAACACTTGATAAGAAAGAAAATGTGAAAGAAAGTTGCATCATAGTTTTGTAGGCCGTTCTATTAAATTTCTCAGGGGAAAAGAATTGCTCAGAGATGGGCTGTGATTCAGTTCAGCTACTTCCTGATGCACTTCAGGTTTTAGTTTATGTAATAACACTCCATTTGCATAGCAGGCCTTTTGTATAAGGACCTCCGAGTACTTTTAAATGCATCGTCTCCTCCATCCTCTCGACATCCACCATGAAGTGGGTAGCAGGTTGCAGGTGGGCTCGTCTGTCTTTTACAGATGATCCACCCGAGGCCCCAGCTCAGGGCTCCATCCACTGGCCTCCACACCATCTCGTTCAATGCCACAGCGGGCCCAGCTTTTGTACTTCTTCGTTTTCAAACCTAAGATTCCCCCAGATAAACCTATAGGTATTAAATCCCCAGGGATTCTGACACTTCCCAGAGAGGGACAGCCATGCGCACCAGAGACACAGGAGAGTAAGTTTCCACTCATTCGGAAAGATATATTGAGCACTTGGTAAATGCAAGACAGGATTCTAGGCACGGGGCAGGGAACAAAATAGAAAAAAACAAACAAACAAAAAATCCCAGCTCTTTTGGAGCTAACGTGCTACTGGGGAGATAGACAATATACATAGAAAGTGAGTTAATTGTATCATATGCCAGGAGGTGATCAGCCAGGGGAAAAAATAGAACAAAGTAAGGAGAATTGAGAGGAGGGTGATTTTTAGGGGTTGCGGGCCTCACCGAGAGGGTGACATCTGAGCAAAGATTTAGGGCAGTGAGCTAGGAGGCTTTGCGGGACAGAATATTCCAGGCGGGCAGAGGACGCCTGCAGAGGCAGTGAGACAGGACCTTGCCTGGTGTGTCTGAGGAGTTGGAGGAGATAAGAAGAGGGGGATGGGGCGCGAGGTCAGAGAGGCACCAGGGGGAGGTCGAGCAGACCTCAGAGGCCACCACGAGGACTTAGTTTCTGAGCCGGGAAAATGGGGAAGCATAGGAGGTTTCGACCAGAAGGCTTACCGTCTCCTACTTACACACGCCAGCTAGAAGAATGTGTGGTGCTTTATTTTTGATGCTTGTTCTTTTAAAACAAGACGGTTTTGTTTTGATGTTCGAAATATAAAAATTACATAAAATATTGAATACATCTTTTTCTTTTCAAATTCTGTGTGTGGACTAGTTCCCCAGGGACTTAACAAAGCGGCACACACTGCAGGGCTTACAACAATGGAAAGTATTGTCTCACAAGTCTGGAGGCTACATGTCCAAAAGCCAGGTGTCAGCAGGCCCATGGTCCTTCCAAACCATGCTTCTTTGCGTCTCCCTAGTTTCTGGTGGTTTGCTCGTCATCTTTGGTGGTCCTTGGCTGGCAGCTGTGTCATTCCAGGCTCTGCCTCTGTCATCACGTGGCACTCTCTCTCTGTGTATTTCTCTCCTTTTCTTATAAGGACACTGGTCCTACAGGATGTAGGGCCCACCCTACTCCTGTGATCTCTTCTTAATGTAACCAATTACATCTGCAATGGCCCTCTTTCCACATAAGGTTATATATATATATATATATATATATATATATATATATATATATACACACTCATATATATATATATATATATACATACATACATACGTGCGTATATATATATATTCTTTTTCATATTCTTTTCCATTATGGTTTACTATAGGATATTGAATATAGTTCCCTGTGCTATATGATAGGACCTTGTTGTTTACCTATTTTATATATAGTAGTTTGTATCTGCTAATCTCAAACTCCTAATTTATCCCTCCCCCACCCCCTTTCCCCTTTGGTAACCATAAGTTTGTTTTCTATGTCTGTGAGTCTGTTTCTGTTTCATAAATAAGTTCATTCAAGTCATATTTTAGGTTCCATATATAAGACATATCATATGGTATTTGTTTCTCTGTCTGACTTACTTCACTTAGCATGGTCATCTCTAGGTCCATCCATGTTGCTGCAAATGGCATTATTTCATTCTTTTTTATGGCTGAGTAATATTCCATTGTATCTATGTTCCACATCTTCTTTATCCAGTCATCTGTTGGTGGACATTTAGGTTGTTTCCATGTCTTGGCTATAGTAAGTAGTGCTGCTGTGAGCATTGGGGTGCATGTGTCTTTTTGAATTAGAGTTTTCTCCAGATATATGCCCAGGAGTGGGATTGCTGGATCATATGGCAACTCTTTTTTAATTTTTTAAGCAACCTCCATATTGTTTTCCATAGTGGCTGCAACATAAGGTCACATTTTGAGGTACTGGGGGTTAGGACTTCAGCATGCCTTTTTTGGGGGAGACGTGATTCAACCCATAACACTATGTCTCCCAGTAATTCTGAGGCTGACCTCCAGGCTGCATGTCTGCTTACTGAGGATCAGTCCCTGATCTGGTCAACGAAGGGTAGTTAGTTAGCGTCCAGGGTGTAGAACTAGCATTAGGAATCGCAGTGAAGGATAAGGGATGGTACACAGCACCTGACCTCAGAAGCTTACCTCTCATTCTCAAGACCAAGGCAGGCGTAATGCTGCAGAAGTCCTTGTTGTGTTTCTTTTCTGGGTTGGTGCCTTGTCTGTGTGTGTGTGTGTCTCAGTGTACGTTTATGTTTGCATATGTGGCTGTGTGAGGATTATGGGTGTCTCTGTGTGTTGCTCCATGGGTGTTACCATGTGCAAATGTGATATCAGTTTGTACTTACATCAGTGAGTATATTCGACCACATACAGGTACTGAAAGTATGACTGTGGGTGGAGGTTTGTGCCTGCGTGTGTATGTCTGTCAGTCTTTATAAGTGTATTTACACTAAAGGCATGAAATCTCTGTGGAAATCCTTGACTCTGTATTGAGCAAAGTGAAACAAGACCAGTTATGAACTGTCTGGGCCCGTCAGCCCTAAAGAGCCACTTCAACTTTCCAGAACCCATTGGTGTTTACATCCCCTTCTCATCGAGGAGAGAACAACCTACTTCCCTTGCCCCCTGCCCAGAATCTAGAGAGGGAACAGCAGGGCCTCTGTAAAAGGCCAGCTCTAAACTCGCAGTCCTCACGATCATTTGAAACAATATGGTTGCAGAAAAATTAAATAGCCTGAGCAGATGTTTGCAGCTTGTCGCAAGAATCTGGGAACTTCCCCAACGAGGCTGCTTATAGAAGAGGAAAAAGGAAGAAGGACTGGCCTGGGTTAATCCAAGCTCTCGTGAAAGAAAAAGATAATTTATGAGAAGGTACTTGAGAAAAGGTAAAGTACTGTCCAAAAGCAGGATATTGATTGAATGTTGGACATCAAATCCAAGTAGCCTATGAAGGGAGAAAACAGGGTGGTGCTCTGACATTCCCAAGCCTTTTATTCTGGCATTGGCCAGAGTGCCAGAGGCCAGATGGCCTGGGTGGCCTGGACCAGCACCCTTAACCTCCTCCTTGGTATTGTGGAGCTTGAAGTCATAGAACAAGAGCCAGATATTGCTTTAAGACCTGTGGAGCCAGTAGAGAGTTCATGGGCGTGATGGAGAGAGGGCAAAGCCATCAACTCCAGGAGAACATTAACCAACAATTACGGAGAACGATGTAGCAGGCATTGTTCACAAAACTCATTCGATTCTCACCACATATGAGGTAGAAGGATTAGCGTTCCCCTTTACAGATGAGGAAACTGCCACATAGAGAGACAGAGTCACCTGCTCAAGGTCAACAGTGAGTCAGTAGGAAACCTTCCATTCTGCTGAGGTGGTTTTATTGCAAGTTTTCTTCCTTCTCTTGAAGACCAGACCAGGTTACCATCCTGCATTCCTGGCAGCTAGAGAACACTAAGTCTTTGCTTTAAAAAATGTTCAGCTCTGGATATTTTCTGTGCATTCGGGTTGGGTTGAGTTGGAAACCACAGAGCGTCACCCCACCCCAAATCCTCCCCAATATCAGAGCTAGAGATTTTAAAGATGAGAAATGCCCTGGAAGGCAAAGCTGAGAGGATCAAGTATTCTTTTCCTTCTCATCAGTTTAGTGATATCTGACACATCCTTTAACCTTTCTCACCTCACTTTCCTTATGTGAAGACTGGAGAGTATCCAATAGACTATATAGTGGCTAAATGCTAGGATTCTGGTGTATACTAGGAAGGTGTGTCATGAAAAATATCAAGAGTCCCTTGGGAAAGACCCAGGGTTCTCACAGAGCTTTGTAAACCAAAAAACATTAGACAGTTGCCAGGCATTATAATGTTTTTATGATTATTATAAAGCTAGCCAGGAAGCACTTACAAATTTAACAGGAGTAACATCAAAGCCCTGGCCAGGTAAATCTCATAGGAATCTTTGATAGTAAAGAATTCTATTTCCCTTGGGGAGTAAAGGAACAACTCAAGAATCCCAGCCCCCATGGCCTGGCCCGGTTCATCCCAAATATGGCAGCCCTTGTATAGGACTCATAGGAGCTCTCCTCACCACCACCCCCAAGAGTGTGCAGTGTTCCCCAGGACAGTGGAAGATGTGATCCTCCCACTGGCTAAATGGAACTGTGTGTCTGTCTTTCTCCTCCTTCCTGCCCAGCTCACTGCCACTCACCCCCACCCTCCCTATCAGCACAGCCCTACATTTCCCAGTTTAGACTCATGAGCCTGTGATCACACAACGTGGAGATGTGGCTCTACTTGAGGATTCCAGCCTCACCAGCCTTCGCCAGGAAATTAAAAACAGGGCCTCTTTTGCATCCTCTTCTCAAACTGCCATTTCCTCAGATATTGTGAACTCTACTGGGAAAAAAAAAAGCAAATAAAAGAGGCAGCTCTTCAAAAAGAGGGAGATTTATGAGATTGGCGCCTACAGAGGGGCCTCTCCTCTTTCTGTGGAGGTATCACTATTCCCTGGGCTGGGCCCTGGAACAGCCAGAGCTGAACTCTGCACCCCAGAGGCGAGGCCCTCCTGTCACTGCTCTGGCTCGTCCCAGGCCCCTCCCCTTCCCATCATTGTTTACAAGGAGCTACCTCTCTCGGTAAATTAAGCCCTCCAAGCCTCCCACTCTTGGAGGCCATGTGTTGAGCCCCATGAGCTGACTTGTGGCAGTTATTAGCACAAGAGGAAAAGTGCTCGCCTCATGGGAGAGAGAGCAGCTGGAGACAGAAAGCTTTTCAAAGGCAGAGAACTGACCTCCAGCTCAGCGGCTGGATGCCGGGATATTGCAGACTCAGAGATGATTCTCTTCTCTCTCTCTTTCTGCAGCCTCCACCCACTCCTTTCAGTAGAGTCCTGACCTTGTAGGTCCTGAACCACTGCCCCCATCCATCTCCCTACATTGTGTCTCTCTGGTGAACTCATGCTGGGAGATTAATTGCTGCGATCACCCCTAATCCATCACACTTCCCAAAGATTGTTTTGACATCTAGTTAATTTTTGGCTGATGATTTATCAAATTCTTATTACCGTGCTCTGAAGGGGCTCATTTATTGTGTTGATTCATGGTAATGATAAAGGGGAAGCATTTTGAATTTTAAGTACATTTCCCTCATGCTTCTTCTACCCAGTGTATTTAAAAAAAAAAAAAAAAAGGGGAAGATAGGGGAGGGGACCGTAGCCAGGAAAGTCTTAAACAATTCAAAATGTGAAAGAAAAGGGAAAGGGGAAAAATTCTTTCATTATGTGAGCAAAAGCCAAAAGTCTGAAAAGGTTATATGTATGTATAATATATACATATGAAGTACTTTTAGCATCTGGGTCTGAACTACGTTTGGAAAGCTCATACCCCTAAGACTCTTAAACATTTATTGCCCTGTAATATTACCTAAATGTCTACTACTATTTTATTCAAATAGAACTTAATGGTAAATGATTTCAGTCATGTACCAGTGGAAATGTAAAATGAGTGTCTTTGCCAGGCCAGATGGCCAACCACCTTTTAAAAGTGCAGGGAGACTTTTCTTTGCCACTCAGGTCACTCCCCAGATCTTCCAAATGAATCATTTGCCACTCAGCTCTATTTAATAAACCCAGATGATAGGAAGGGGCCCAAAGGCCATGTCCACCGTTTTTTTCAGAATCAGAGGAGCTGGTGTCTCAGGGATGGAGCCCAGAGGTGACAGGAGAGCCCCAAGGTAAAGGCACTCAACAACAGTCATGGGGCGGATGTAGGGAGAGCAGTTAATCCAGGCAGAAAGCCTAGGGAAGGTCCTGCAGTCACCCGACGGACAGGCTCTAGGCCATGTCCTTCCACAAAACAGGAACAAGATTTCTGACCAAAGAAAGGGAAGAAAGATGAAAGAAGAAAGAACTATAAGAGGTCTTTTCACCAGGAATCTTCAGCAAGAAGGCTGCAGTGAAAAGATGCCATATACGGACTTCCTGGATATAGAACAGACCTGTTTTGTTGTCCTTAGCGCCAAGAATGTGCTAGGGGAAGCCCATCCCACCCTCTGTCCACACACCTCCCAATACCTGCCCTGAGTCCCCCACCTGTCTTCCTTCTTTCTTTAATTCTCACAAAACCCAGCTCATCACTGGAGGAAGTCACATCACCCTGAAATCTGTAACACCACCATATATGTGGCCAGCCTGTGAGAAGGCATGTAGGAGTTTTACTGGTGAAATGATTTGGTACGTAAGGTGGCGAGGAGAGAAGAGAATATCAAATGCACACCCCCCTCCCTTAAAAATAAATTGGGCGGTTTTCTCTCATTTTGTATTCTTTGAAAAATTAAATACAGTTATTTGTCTCTTGAAAGCGGGAAGAGGGATGGGGGAGGGGCAAGGTAGGGATAGGGGATTAAGAGGTATAAACTACTATGTATAAAATAAATAAGATGTAAGGATATATTGTTGGGATATAGCCGACACTTTATAATAACTTTAAATGGGGTATAATCTAGGTTGTAGATTGTACACTAGGTTGTACACCTGAAACTAATATAATAAAGTAAATCAACTATATTTTTTAAAAAATAAATAAATAAATAAAAGTAATAAAATTCATATATATATAATAATCTAGGCTTAGAAATATATTTACTTGTATATACACACACACAGACATACATATGTATGTGTACATTAAAATAAATAACTAACAGAAGTCATATAATTCATATATATAATAATCTTGGTTTAGGAATATATTTACTTATATATCTAGTGTATATATATATATACACACACACATATATATACATATATATGTATACACATACACATATACTTAGAGGGTGAAGCAATAACGAAAATTATTTCAATTTTTAAAATAGCTATTGATTTTGTCATATTTTAGTTTACTTCTTGCCAATTGTGATATTTTTTCCCCAGGCATTCCCTATTTTACCTTAGTATACTAACATATGGATTTATTGTTGTTAGAATTTTTCTTCCAACATTTTCAAAATCTATTTCACCTGTGATATCGCTCATTTCGCTTACTATTGTACGTGTTTGCATCGTCTCTATTTTACTTGATCAGCCTTGCCGGATATCCATCTTCTTCATTAACATTTTCCTTTCTCAGTGACGACACCACCATTCACTCAGCTACTCGGGGTAAAATCCTCAGCACCATCCTGGCCTCAAGTGTGAGCCATCTACAAACGCTTTGGGACAAGATATAGTCTGCATCTCACTTCTCTCACCACCCCACCCTGCTTTACCAGCCTAGGTATCCCTCCCCTGGACCACTGTGACGCCCTTCTGCAGGATCTGACCCCTAGCTCCCTCTGTGACCTCACCTTGCACTTCTCTCATCGCTCTCTGTCCAACCTGAGCTCCTTGCTCTTCCTCCAATGAGCCAGGGAATGCCCCTCTCAGGGCCTTCCCCACTGCTGCTCTGTCTACCTGAAATGCTTTTCCCCCGGAGAGTAAAACTGGTATTTTAAATCTTAAGTTCCACATTGCACTCCATCTTCCATCTCTCTCAGTGAACTAATTCAGCTCCTACTTCACGATGAAAATAGAAGCCAAAAGATATCCAAGATCTAACATGGAGTGGAAGGGGAGAAACCCTAATAGGGGCCAAGCTTGGTTGCTAAAGACAGGTGGCCAGGTTGTGGGAAGATGCAGAAACCTACTCGGGATGGGCACTGTGGTGGGTAGGACGGTGAGTACACAAAACAACGTCGCCGTTCTCTGGCTTCTGTAAGAGTCTCGTGGTCCGACAGCCGTGTCAGTGGCTGACCCTGGCTTTCACGATGCTTCTCTCAACTGCAAGATCGCTTTAACCTTTTAAAGGGCGCCAACCACATATGGAGAATGTGCTCTTGGAAGCGACTCCTCTCCCTGACGCATTCCTTCCCCAGCTAAGTCCACTAGCCATCCACCCCCTACACACAGACATGTACATACACGTACACACACATATGTACACACACACGTACACACACACACACACACACAAACACACACCCATCGTCCTCCCATCACGGCCGAGATGAAGCATGACCCACCTGGGCCCAGAGCTCCACTTCTGCTCTTCCCCTAGGAGAGCGCATCTAACCAGTTATCTCCTCTGTGCTCCCCACTGTCTCCCCAGCTCCCCGCCCCAGAGACCCTTCCTCTTCACCAGCATGAAAACAAGGTCAAGTTGAAGGCAGCTTAGAAGTAAAAATACCTCCATGGCCCCCATAGCTTCCACCCTCTGCCTCTACCCCATTCACAGCCAAGATGATCCAAAAAAGCTCTCTCACTCCCCATCTCCACTTCCTCTCCTCCGTCTCTCTCCTCAGTGTACCTGGTCAGGCCCCACGCTACTGCTCCATCTAACTAGCTCTTGCCCAAATCCCACTGCCTCCTTAGTCTATACTTCTTACGCCTTCACTTTCCTGACCCTTTGGCAACACTGGATGCTACTGATTCCTCTCTCTTCCCTGAAATGCACCACCCTAACCTGGCCCCCATCTTCAGCACTCAAGGGTGCATCTTTCTGTGTTTTCACGGCTCTCACGCCTGTTAGATCTTGGATTGCTTCTCTACCTTCGGACTCCATGAGTCCATTCTCTTGGCTTTTTTCTTAACTCTCAGACTTGTTCATAGTTTCTTCTTCCTCAGCCCATATCTTCAATGATGTCCCTTAAATGTAGGTGTTCTTCAAAGTTCTGGGCTCAGCCCTCTTCTCTGCAAAATCTCCCTGTGTGATCCCATCCCAGCTCCAGTAGTCATCTATATGTTAACATCTTCCAGATAGATAAATAGATGATAGATAGGTAGGTGGATAGATTGATAGATGATAGATAGATAGAGAGATGATAGATAGGTAGGTGGATAGATTGATAGATGATAGGTAGATAGATAGACGATAGATGATTGATAGATAGATAGATAGATAGATAGATAGATGGAGATAGAGATATATCTCATTCAGACTTTCCTTCTGAATTGCAACCTTTCCTGGTAGAGAGCCAATAGGTACTTCAAACTCAATATATCAGCACCTGCATTCCACCGACCACCCACGTCTGGTCCACTGATCCTATCTCAGTGAGCAAGACCATCACCACCATTCCACCCAGTGGCCCAAATAAAGGCTGGGAGCCCTGTTTGGCTCTTTTTCCCTTTCTTCCCTTTCCCCTGCCATCTACCACTAGTGACCTTAGTAATTCTGAAATAGATTGTTTCCTTTCAGTCTCCAACGTGTTTGCCTCTGTTTTGACTTTCTACTTTACATGACTACAGCAGCCCTTGTCTGCTTTCTGCTTTTGGTTTATACTTTTAAAATTCATTCTCTGCATTTTGGAATGTTTTCTGATTACAAAAGTCATGCATATATCTATTAAATGTTAAAACCACAGAAGAATACCAAGATAAAAACTGAAATGGCCCATTTTGTATATGTGCATATATTGTATGCTGCATACTTTTAAAATACAACTGAGATCATATCCTATACATATTGTTTTGATCACTCTTTACCACTAAATAATATACCACAAAACGTTTCCATGTTAACTATTTTTTAATTGTGCCAATTTCATAGGCAAAATAAAGTATCATTATTTTAATTTACATTTCTTTGATGAGGTCATTTAAACATAATTTCATATGTTTCTGAGTTATTTGAATATGTTTTCCCTAATGATTGATACATGGCACTCACACATTTTGCTTTTGATATTTTTTATTAATTTCTTTTTATATGAAAGTTGCTATAGATATTATATATGTCCCAGTTACTTTCCAAAAATTATAATCTTGTTTTTATTTGTACATATTATGGTTTAGGAACTAAATTTAATGTAATGATATCTGTCAACTTTTTCCCTTATAGTTTTCCCCTTGCTTTAATGCTTAAAAAGTTCTTTTCCCTCACAGCAGGTAGGAAGTCAACTGTATTTTTCTACTCTTACTTATATGTTTTTAAATTTTGGCATTAAATGGTTTAATACATCTGGAATCAATTTTGGACTAAGGTGTAAGTTGGGCTGTACGTATATATTTCCAATTATTTAATTAGTTATCTGAATACAATCTATTAACCAATATATTTGGTTAATAGATTCTCCATTGATTTGAAATGCCATATTTTCCACATATACAAAATCCCAGAAAAACACTTCAGTCAGTTTTGGACTTTCAATTTAGTTTCACTGATCTATGTCTGTCTGTCTGTCTCTCTCAGTTTTTACTATTTTAGCTTTTATACCACAATTTTTTATGTGCAAGAATAAGCAACCCCTCATGTCTTCTCTCTCAAAATTTCTTTGGTTTCTGTATTGTCTGTACAAACTTTAGTATCATTCGTTAATGTTTTCCAATTTCTATTCAAATTTTGATTGTAATTACATTAAAGTTATAAATTACTGTTCTTTCTATCAACTGAGAAACACATGCATGCTTATTATTTAAAGCCGTCTTTTATATGTTTCAGTACAAGTATGAAATTTTCTTCATGTAGTTAGTGCAAATTTTAGTGTTGCTTATTTTCCAGAAATTAAATGATCTTTTGATGCTATATGAGCGGGATTTTTATTCATATATTATCCAATAATCTGTTTATAGTGTAGAGTAAACCTATGAAGGCTTGTATATTTATTTTGTAACTAGCCATCTTATTAAATACTCTTTAAGGCTAATAGTTTTCCAAATCCATCTTATAGATTTCCCAGGTTATCGAATATAATCTGTAAATTACATCAAAATTTTTCTTCTCCTTTCCAGTATTTAAGCTTCATCTTTTCCTGTCCTATTTCTGGGACTCTCAGAATTCTAAGTGATAGTGCTGGTAGCCAGTATGTTTCATAGACTTAAGTGGGACTGTCTAGTGTTTTATTATTTAAACATATTTATGGCTTTTTATTTCATACACCTGTCATTCATCATGTTAAAATATTTTTATACTTCAAGTTTCATAAGAATTGTGTTTATAATTAATTATGAATGGAAATTAAATTTTATAAAATCTTTTGGGGCGTCTATCAAGATACTGTCATAATTTTGCTTGGCTATTGGTGTGGTGAATATTATTTAAAATAGATTAATGCTAAAGCATCTTTGCATCTCTGGAATAATCCTTTTCTGTCCACCCATAGTCATCCTTCAGAATTCTATTGGATACAATTTGCTAATATTTCAAGGATTTTTGCACTTATACTCAAAAATGGGATTGACCTATAGTTTTTATATCTAAAGTATTGTCATGTTTTGGGTTTAATATTATGACAGCTGGGAAGTTAACTGGGAAGTTTTCCACCTTTTCCTATGCTCTGAAATGGCTTAAATAGGATAAGAAGTATTTGCTTCTTGAATATTTCCCCATAAAATATTTTGGGAAGATAATTATTTTATTCATTTTTCAAGTGCATCTATACTTATTGGTGACTTTCTAAATAGTCTGTAATTATAGATTCTATTTGCTTTTTATTTCATTCTATGCAAAAGTTGTTTTTTTTCTTTCTAGTGTCCAAGTGATTGTTTACATATGCACTTTTATTAGAATTTCTTATTTTTGCATCTTGATCAGACATTGGGGCCTGTGAAATTTCTAGTCTTTGAAATTTATTGAAGATTTCTTTGTAGCCAAGAGTAGGATTAATTTTCATAAACATAGCATGACTGTTTCAAAAGAAGATGTATTTCTATTTAGAGAATACATGATTCTGTATATATTAAGAGATCTGATGTATGTTTCATTAGATCCAATGTCATTATTTACTTAAACATTGTTGAACTTCCATGCTGGACCGTCCTGGTCCCTGGCACTGCTATATGTTTTTCCTATCTTATTTTTAATCTTATAGGTCATTTTCGTAGGATTCTCTGAGGCAGAAATTAAACCTTCATAATCACAACTTCATTTTACCCAGAAGTCCCCAAAGAAGTCTTTCTAAAATGCAAATCTCACAGTAACACTTTTTGTCTAAAACCTTTAAAATACTCCATTTCAACTCCCCACTCGCTATCCCTTCCGTTTTTGTCCTTGGGTTAGAGCACAGACGCCTAAAAATGGCTAGTAGAGCCCTTCAAGGTATGGGTCCTGCTTGCCTCTTCTCCTCCTTTCTTGCCACTCCTCACATGTAACTCAATCCATCAGTCATTGAGAAACAGTTGCTGTTCCACTTTTCTCTCTTCCTTGTTGCAGGGGTTTTGCACCCGCTATGCATAAAGCCCAGAACTTATTCCGCACCCTCTGCTTTCACTTAGATCCTGCTTATCCTTTAGGACTCAGCTTAGATATCACTTCCCACCCTAGGGCTGTGAGCTCAGGCTTCTATAACTCCCTTTGAATTCCAACCCACCCCTTGCTGTTGTATTTAGTATTTACCTCCTTGTGCCATAATTACCTTCTGTTCTAATTAGGGGTGAGCTCCTGTGCCCAGAGATCGGGTGATCTGTGCCGTGCTTAGGTCAGTGCCCCTCACAAATTCAGTACTCCACAGAATGTGGCCAGGGTGAGGGCTGCTAGAGTACTTCCGGTCTCACTGTTTGCCGGTCTCTGCCGATGACCAGGCACTTTGCAGAACTGAGCTTTCAGGTTGAACACTTTGTATAAGTAACAATTATAACTGATGTTATTTTAATGTTCTTAAAAAAATAACCATTTAAAAAATACATTAAATCAGGGAGTTCCCTAGTGGTCTCGTGGTTAGCGTTCCGGGCTTTCATTCCCGTAGCCGGGGTTCGATCCTTGGTCGGGGAACTGAGATCCCGCAAGCCGTGTGGCGTGGTCAAAAAAAAAAAAAAAAAAAAAAAAAACAGATATTGTTCCCTCCTAATATTTTCAGGTGGTTCTTTTTCTGGCTCTGGTCTTTTTCGGGTTCTTTCATGACACTGCGCTGATTTAAGGAGGTCTCTCCAAAGGTCTCTGCAATTCTGAGCTCTCGGTGCAGCCTTGGCATCTCAGGACCCCGAGCTCTGTGTTTTCAACTGGGGAGACCACCGTCTCTGCCTGGGTCCCCCCTCCTTGCTCCCAGGCAGCAACCTGGGACATGATAGGCCTCACTTCATTCATTTCCCATCTCTCGGGAATCACTGTCTTTCCTTTCCTGTTTTTGCATCTATTTTGTCTGGTTTCTTAGTTGTTTCGGGTGAAAGATTAAACCCTGTTACTCCACGTTGGACAGAAACAGTGTCATCCAAAATCGACTTTTGATGTAAGCGAATGTACTCATGGTTTGCTTTCAATGCGTGCCTTTGGACTAAAAATATATTTTCATCTAAGAGATTCCGTTTTTCATACTTAATCCACCAGGAGCTTAATTCTACGTAGGAAGCAAAGTAGATTTCTAATGTTGTGAGCAGTTTTGGGGTCAAATAGAACTGGATGACATTCTGGTTTTGCCATGTGACCCTGGGAAACGTGTTTCTTTTCCTTGAGTCTCAGTTTTCTCATTTGCAAAAACGGCACAGTCACCCTCACCTCAGGATATTCTCATTTAAGTAAAATAAAATCTATCACTCCCTGGGCACAGTGCCTGCTATCAAGTAGGTGCTCAAAAATGCTGGTTCCTTTTTTGCTCTTTTCTTAACAGCATGAGTTATTTTCTGGGATTTATTTATGTCTTACATGATAATCTGTTTAATGTTTGTCTTCTTAATGCACTGTGAGTTCCACTTCTTTTGTTTTCTGATCTATCTCCAGGACAAAGAGCCCAGCCCACTGCAGGCTCTCTATAAATATTTGTTGAGTTCCTGGAGGAGTACCTCCTCTTCCCATGCCCTGGCACTCACCTCTGCCAGCTAACGTATGTCTTGTTAATTAATGATTGCTAAGAACAGCCTTAGGGATTGATATAATTTTCTACACAACTTTTGGAGGAATAAACAAAGGCCAAAGTTATAAAGAAACTTTCAAAGTCCCTGACACTGAAAATGCCCCAAGCCCTAGAACTACTCTCTCATGTTCACTATCTGTGGTATTGGAACTCACCAAATACCCATCCTACCCACAGGATCCCTTTCATATTCTAGTACTCAATAGAGTAGTAAGTCAATACGCACTAGTATATATAAATAGATAACCAACAAGAACGTACTATGTAGCATAGGCAACTCTATTCAATATTCTGTAATAACCTATATTGGAAAAGAATCTGAAAAAGAGTGGATATATGTATATATATAGCTGAATCACTTTGCTGTACACCTGAAATTAACACATTATAAATCAACTATACTCCAATATAAAATAAGAAATAAAGAATGCTAAAGAAAGAATAGTAAGTCAGAAACTATAAGAGAAAGGAATCTGAAAAAGAATACAGGTATATATATATTTATATATAACTCAAAAAGAATATATATATAACTGAATATATATATATATATATATATATAACTAAATCGCTGTGCTATACACAGTGAAATTTACACGGTATTGTAAATCAACTATACTTCAAAAAAAAAAAAAAGGAAAGGAAAGGAAGAGACCACAGCTCCCTCTCTCCCAGCCATACGAGGACACAGAGAGAAGGTGTCTTTCTACAACTCAGGAAGAGAGCCCTCATCAGGAACCAAATCTCCTGGCACCTTGATCTTGGACTTCCCAGCCTCCAGAAAGGTGAGAAATAAATGTCTGTTGTTAAAAAAAAAAAAGAAGAAGAAGAAGAAGAAGTCAGATTACCTTGGCTAATGTCTTGCTGTGGATTGAGAGTAAGAACATGTCTTTTTAGGAGAGAGTTGTGTGTTCATTGTGGCTGGGGAGGGTGTGGCAGTGGGAAAGTATGAAAGAAATGTGAGTGGCTCAACCTTTTCCCTTCATCCCACAGTGGACAGTGTTATGGGGCTGTCTGGGACCTCACTACCACATCTAAACCAGTCAACTCCCAATAAGGTGTAACCTGGAAATGATGGAGAACACGGGAAAAAAAGACCAAAGAATGATAAATGTTTCTTTCTTGGTTAAGTAGCAGCTAAGATGCTAGATTGCAATCCTGCCCATCTCTGCAATACTTATACAGAGAAAGGAATTTACAAAAAAAGAGAAAGAGAGGGTGGGGGGGAAAAGCACCAGCAGCAAAGCTCCTTAGGCTTGGATTGGCCGTTGCATGAATCATTAGTTTTCCCGAGGAATGATCAAGAGTGTCATTAGGATGCATTAAGCATCATCTACCAGGGCTGGGGGAGTGCACGACGGCTCTCTCGCTGTTGCATAATTGATGTAGATGATTCAAACTTGCTCTTCTCAGAATATCCTCACCCCTCCAGCCCTGTCTCTCGCTTTCAGACTTTCACCTCATTCCTTGATTCTCTCCTCTGGGGATGGAGACCTATTCTTGCAGTGGAGGGAGCCTCGGGCTTTCCAGGGCAACCACATGGGACTCCTGAACTGCGGAGGGAAGAGAAGCAGAGAGGCACTGAAGAGCTTTTTCATTCATTTATTGTACCAGCTCATTATGTGGGACCTGGATGTTTGGGCTGGCTTCCACGTAATGCTTGCCCTGCCTCTTCCCTTTCGTCTCCTCTATTTAAATCCCTCCCACAGGGCCACCCTGGCCACCTCGTGCTGGCTAGTCCCCTTGACCCGGATCCCTCCCCCCTCCCTCAGCCCTCCCCTCCCCCCTCCCTCTCCCGCCTCCCTATCTCATTTTCTGTTCCTTTAAATGAGGTCACCCTGACTGAATGAAGGACAGGAGGCCCAGAAGAGGTCAGACATTAGCACTGCTATAACTGCACTGCTACTGAAACTGGGCAAACCCATCCATCACTGGCTCCACTACTCCATTAAGCCTCCCATGAAATATGCCCTGCTCTGAATCGCATAGCCATACATCTCCCGGTCTAGACACCTTCCTGTTGTGTGAAGATCAATGCCGCTCGGTCATGCATCATGTGTCATCCAGTAGCCCTCACTCTAATAACCGTGTCTATTCTCTAGTCTGCAATATAAATTATGGCACTGAGAAAGTACTATATTATTCAGCAACCTTGGTCACTAATGGATTATTGGGTTTATTGGTTGATAATGTGAGCTCCCTTTCTTTCTGGCTTTCTTTTTTTCCCCCATTTTGGGCTAAATCTCACTTTTATTTATTTATTCCTCTCTATTTTTATTTGATTTGGCTCCTGGTTGAGTGATGGCTGCTTTAGACTTCTGTCAACATACTCCTGAATCAAACCCCTAAAAAGGACGACGCTCTAAAAGAAGCCCAATCAGAAAGAATTCTCTGTTATCGCCTATTAAATAATGCACCTAGTCCAGTGGCATTTGTTTGGGCTTCTGTTTCCTGAGGTTTCTGTTAAGGTGCTTTTTTAGTTGAAGGGCAGTGTTAGAGAACCAACTTCAACCTGGGCACCCGGAGTTCCTAGTGTCCCATGAGGCTCAGTGTCACAGAGTCCCCTTCTGCACTGGTCTTTCTGCCCCTTTGATTACTTCCATTCAATGCTGCCAGCTGCTGATAATTACTAAGGTAACACTGACTCTCAGTTTTCCTCTCTGGAAAATGGGTGAGAGAGGTGGACCCCAAGTGGATGCAAAAGGAGGAAAAAAATCAATTATAGCGAAGAACTCTGAAGGTATAAGTTTCAATGTTGAGCCACATTAACTCTGGGAAGAGAGATGGTTTCCAGCTACCCAAAGCTTTATCTTAAAAATGGTAATATTTTACAGAGAAGTAAGGTTTATATTTGAGAGCTGTCCAAAAATAGGCTAGGCTTCCCTGGAAAAGAAAGAACCCCTTGTTCACCAGAATCCAGGTGAAGGCGACCATCTGGAAAGTGTAGTATAAGCAGGACACTCAAATGTCTGAGGAAAGGTTAGCCAAGGTGACATTTCACATCTCGTCCACTCTTCAGGTTCTGTGATTTTGTGATATAGATGGCAAATAGCACTATTCTGAGACATTTTAAAAAAGAAATAGTTTTAAGTAATAATAATTTGGGGGGAGATGAGGTTGACCACGGAGGTTGTGAATGCCTTTTTTCCACGTGTTACTTCATATCTGGGCTCCAGCAGAGCCCATGTGGTAAATACTTGTTCTGGTGCTTGTTCTTTTTATTGTTTTGCTTATTTGTGCTTATGAACACGAACACCAGAGCAGAGTTAGGACTTGTGTGGCTCTGGAAAGAGAAGAAGCAGAAGGAGTTGGATGCTGAGAAAAGATCTTCATCTAATCCTCAAAACCTGAACCACCTAGCCATTTCCCAAACTCGCCCAAAGCCTAAATCTACTTGCAAAATTCTTTTTCTGACCTCACACTTTTTCCAGTCCCCTCAGTTTTCAGGCGCAGAAGTCTGAGGAGCCCTGCCCTGGGGCCAGCTAGAGCCCTGCACCACTTCAGGGCCTGAGAGTCTGGACGGGTCTTATTTATATGTTGATCTTTTTTCTTTTTTAATTAATAGGCTTCTTTTGTTAAGCACTTTTAGATTTACAGAAAATTTTAGCAGAAAGTACAGAGAATCCCCATATATCCCCTTCCCCTCCCTTAACACAGTATCCCCTATTTTTAACACCGTACATTACTTTGATACATTTGTTACAACTGATGAGCAAATAGTGATACATTATTATTAAGTAAAGTGGGTAGTTCATGTTAAGTTTCACTCTGTGTTGTACACTCTATGGGATTTGACAAATATATCTACCATGACAGTATCATACACAATAGTTTCCCTGCCCTAAAAATCCTGTGTGCTTCACCTATTCACCCCTCCCTCCTTTTCCCCAAACCCCTGGCAACCACTGATCTTTTTATTGTCTCTAGAGTTTTGCCTTTTCCAGAATGTCTTAGAGCTGGAATCATGCAGGGTGTAGCCTTTTCAGACTGGCTCTTTTCACTTAGCCATATGCATTTATGGTTCCTCCGTGTCTTTTCATAGCTCAATAGCTTATTTCTTCTTCTCATTGAATAGTATTCCATTGCATGGATGGACCGCAGTTTACTGATCCATTCACAATCTTATGGAAGGTCATCTTGGTTGTTCCAAGTTTTCGCAGTTACGAATAAAGTTGCTATAAACATCCATGTACAGGTTTTTATCTGAATGTAAAATTTTATCTCTTTGGATAAACACCAAGGAGTGTGATTGCTGGATCATATGGTAAGAGTATGTTTAATTTTGTAAGAAACTTCCAAACTCTCTTCCAAAGTGGCTGTACATTTTGCATTTCCACCAGCAGTGAATGAAAGTTCCTGTTGCTCCACTTTTTCATCAGCATTTGATGTTGTCAGTGTTTTGGATTTTAGCCACTCTAAAACATGTATAGTGAGATCACATTGTCATTTTAATTTGCAATTCCCTAGAGATATATGACGTTGAGCATCTTTTCATATGCTTATTTGCCATTGTTGTTTGTCTTTTTATTGTCACTGTCAGTGTTACTGCCTCTTCTAACCACACTCCAAGTCTCCCAACATCCCCAGAAAGCTAGCAAATGAAGCTGCCTGGGCAAAGGTGTCCATCCTTCCTAAGAGAGAATGTTGGTGTGAGTGGGGACAGGGATGGGGGAGGGAGAGGACACGTAAAATGCATGGCATGTCTAAAATGGGCAAGACACACTTTATGCCTTTTGCTTACAATTTCCTATTTTAGAGTCACAACCATCCTGCTAGGTAAACACTGCAACCCCCATTTTATTAATAAATAATCTGAAGTTCACATTAAGTAGCTTACGTAATTATGGAGGTGTAAGCACTGAAGTTAGACTGCAGCCTCACATTTGCCTCAGTCTTGGTCCATCAAATTTCCACCATAACATGTGCTTCTCTGGTAGCAGGAGACCAATCAAGGAACACCACCTCTAGCCTTGCTGCCCTCCTCACATCTTCCTCCGTGTGCCAGAGGTACCAATGAGAAGGCGGCAGATGTCCGGTACAGAGCCTGGAGGATGGGGCACGCAGGACCGAACAGATTCCTATGATGGATTAGTGAAGGGGAGGCAAACAGTCTTGTAGCCAGAACTGTGCAAGCTACAAGCAATCTGGCAGAGTAATTGCTCAGTCTTCTCTGAGCAACTGGCCTCTGGTGCCTGGTCTGAAAGGCTCTGTGCTGGCATGCAAGGGTAAACCAGGAAAGAGCATGGCTTTGCCCCAAGCTTCTCCTCCCAAGAAAAGCCAATGCTCAGGTGGGAGTCCATGCCTGTCCATATGGCCCAGCCGTTGAGGCACAGGGCACAGGCCTACCCCCCATCAGCTCTAAAGTCACAGATGTAAAAATATCCCATTGCCCAAAGAAGAATCAGCAGTGAGCATTTCTTCCCATCACTCGGGCATCCTCCTCAGGTGGGGAAGGAACAGTCTGGAAATACCCCTGGAGGGCTTCTGGAGGAGAAGCCAACCTGCTGGACTGGTCAGGATGCCAGCTCCCCACGGAGGAGTTTTCTCCGCCAGCTCCTGCTGCCTCTCTGAGCCTGGCACTAATCTGTTGTTTGTTTGAACATGACAGTAATGTGTTTACCTAATTAGGAGATGCCAGAGTTCCCCAACTTGTAGCTGGGAGTTAGGATTTCCTGATGAATCACAGGTATGCCCCCCTGTGAAAGCGGCTCAGTATATGGGGCAGGCTCTGAGGCCCCGTGTTCCAGCAGCTCCACTCACACCTTCCAGAAGTCTGATCATGGCCCTCTGGCCCTTCTGTGCCTCGGCTTCCCTTCCTTTAAAAGACGAGAAAGCAGCCCCATCTAATCCCCCTCCCACCCTCCCTCCAGAACCAAATGCATCATTCTGCTTGCCCTTCTCAGAGGTGACAAGCAATGTCGGTGGAAACCGCTTCCTACAGGGGAGCAATTTCTGTTTACATATGTGATGCCCACCCCCTGCGGACATGCTGGCTGCCCTGTGGCCTGGCTGGGTGATCGGGGGAATGTCATAAGGTATGGCTTCCGCCTTCTGCCAAGGGAACAGATTTGCTGCCTGTTCTGAGGACAAATCCTTTGCCAGAGGTAAGTCCTGGCATGGGTTCTCAGATTTTTTTAAAAAGTGGGGCAGGGTGCATGGAGATGGCTCAAAATCAGAGCCTGAGAAAGAGAGCGGGGAAAATGGAAACAGAAACAACCAGGTTCCGGGTTTGGGAGAGATGGGCCAATGTGAGAACTCAATAATCTCCTTCATCTCTGTCCCTGAAGGACACAAATGAATGAAATCATGTCCTAGTAAAAGTAGAAGCTGAGGAGGAATCGGTGAGAAAGTGTCGCTGGGTGTAGGCATCTGGACCTGGAAAAGGTTTGCTGATAAAGGTTTGGGAAGAGGAAGGGCAAAAGAGAGAGAGGCTCCCTTTCGCACACTCATCCCACGATTTAGGTGTCCAGAGCTGTCATTTGCCATCTCAGAACGTGGGGAAGATGACAGGGAGAAAAGGCCTCTGGCTGCTGGAGGTCTCATAAGGCAGTCTGGGGAGTCCACAGCCTCTGAGGTCTCCAGCAGCTAGCCAGCCAGCCAGCCTGGGCCAGCCAGGAGCCGGGCGATCAGCTGTGAGCTGCGCCCCCTCCTCCAAGACACAGCCTCGGCCCACCTCGGATGCCCCTGGGCAGATGGCAGCCTCTTTGCAAGACACAGTTGAATGGTCCTTAATGTCCCACCGAGAACCCGTGTGTTCCCTCTTTACCGCCCATCCCCCGGCTCCACTGCTCAGGTGCGTCAGTGACCAGGGGAAAGAGCCAAACTGACCTCGGAAAAAGACACACGAAGCTTTAGGAAACCAAGGGCCTGACCAGAGAGGGTGAGTTTAGAAGTATGTCTCATACTACTCAGGAATGAGCTAGGCTGACTGACTTAGGAGCATGCCACGTTGCACCAGCAAAGAGCTAGACCTGGAGAGAAATGAGCTGGAACCCTGGGGAGAGGGAAATGAGGAGATAAAGTCCTACCAGAAGGTATGTGTTTTTTTTTAATCTGTCCAAAGAAAGGAAGCAAATGCATCTCCGAAATGCGCCTTTTACTTTCAACCTGGCAGGTTGCGCGTCTTACCTTGACCATGGGGTCCACCCGGCTCACCTTGGCTCAGAGTGTGGCCCGAATGATACAGAAGAGATACTGACTGCAGTGCTGGAAAAGGGAGAAAAATGTCCCAGGTCTGCTCCTCCGACCTCCATGCAGAGCACGTTTCTCGGGCCCGCGCACAGTTTCAGTTTCCATCGACATCAGAAAGCCTGAGGGGACCTCGTCACTGTGCGTGCCTGTTCAGAACCTGGGTTCCAAATGGTCCTGGCTTCGTTCTGGGTCAGAACGTTCTCCCTTTAACTGAACACCTTTCTCTTCTACAAATTGCCGCACCGGAAGATGTTTCCACGTTGGTATTTCTGCCCTTTCTGCTAAAGGAAAGGAGTCAGGTCACCACATGGATAAATGATGGCTTGGGTTTTTAATCTCCCAAAAACTTGGTGTGGTTGGTTTTGCAAAGTTACCCTCAACACCCTAGGACTAAAGAAATACATAGAATTAAGTAATATTTGGATAAATCCTAAGCCTAGAATACTCAAGCAAACAAACAAATAAAAAAACCTGTTCCACAAAGGAACAGGATAGAAAAGACAGGTATTTCAAGAAAAATATCTTGGCAACCTGGCAGCCTGAGGTTATACAACGAGCCAGGGATCGAATCTTGAAGGGCAGTTGCCTCCAAGGGGTATGTTTTACAACCAAAGACTCTTGTCATCCGTTCCATCCCCAAGATAGACAGATACGTGGTATTCTGGAAAGCATGGAATTCTGGAAGCTTTGGACTAAGCTGACCTGGATCCTAATCCTGAATCTGGTATTTACTAATTGTGTTGCCTTGGGCTAAATCCTTGAAGATCTTCAGTTTCCACAATTATGAAACCAGAATCATAATGTCTACAATTAAGCTGTAAATGCTAAATAAATGATTGCTGTTATGTTGATAATATTAATTATCACTACCTTCATTCATGCATCATGGTTAATTGGAAGACATCCTTTCAAATAAGAGAAAAGGAAGTTCACAATTGAGATCTTAAGGAAATGGCACAGAAGATAGAATCTGGTCTCTGAGTTTGGACTTGCCCCAGGGTGTTCTGATAGCTTGGAAAGAAATCTGGGGATTGGACGAAAGAACGCTGCATAAAGAATGTTACCAAACAGGACTAAAATTTCAAAATTTACACGTTAGACCAACAAATGCAAAAAGACATAGAAATACTGAGGAGATCCCTTAGTCAATGCTGTCAAAAATGCTATTATGTATTCACCCAACTGGAGTGCCTTCTAACAAATGGCCATGGAGCATATGGCCACCCTGGGCATTTCTTCATTATCCCAGAGTGTGTCTGCAGTCCCATGTCGCTAAACTCCATCTGTATCTCTGTCAATGGAAGAAATTTCCATCAGGAAATATCAGCAGGAATCAGGGGAAAGACCTTTCCAATGTACTGAGATCAGAGGAAGTAACAGCGGGGTCCCAGCCCCACCTCCCTTTTTCCCCAACTCCAGCCAAAAAATGTCTGGTTTTCTTTCCCAAAGATTATCCCATCACCCTCTACCGCGTGTTCAGGGGGAGCCCCTGGGTGGTCTTCGGACATGTGGCGCCGCCCATGACAGACAAGCTTGTATTCTGGGTCACCGAGGCCCTTCCCCTCCCCCACCTGACAGCGGTAAGGAGAAGGACAGGGGAAAAGGGACCTCCACCTCCCTGTGGAGACTGCAACAAGGGAATACAAAAACAAACAGCCCTGGTTCTTTGGTTGATGTTTCTCCTGTTTTTCAAATCTCTCCATCCTGCACAGCACCCATGAGGGACAAAAGTGAGGCCAGTTTTGACATCACAGGCAGTGACGGATATACCTCGTTGGGCAGGGCAGGTGGGTGGGAAGGAAGCCTGCTTCCGTGGTTGGACGTGGGGACAAGAGAAGAACAAAATGCCACTCTTGTACCCCCTTCTGTGTGCTTTGCAGTCTGACCGTTGAGATTTGCATCGCATTTTGAATGGTGTTAGCCATGTTTTCATGCTGCATCCTCGCGTATTTTTAACTACAGACTTAACCAACCATCATCTCAACGAACTAGCTGAAAGTTAAGTATCGAATATGTGCTACTTTTAGAAAATAGAGTCGGGATGTGGAACCGCCTCTCTCCCTGCTCCCCTCACTCTCTAGACACCGAACAGAACGAGAGGCAGAGATGAAATGGATTGTATATTGACTTTTCCGGAAATAAGCTCCCTGTATACACATATGTCAATTTATATGACATATTTATTTTTAAATTTACTTACATGCAGATTGATATGAAGGATCTACTTTAGACCCCAGTTAACCATGTCAACGTTACAGCTCTCCATCTACCTGAGAAGAAGGCTGTGGAAAAACTGTCACCATTTCAACAATCCCATTAATAGCACAGGCCTCATTTAGGTGGTATTTGCCAAGAGAGTCTCATTGATTAAAGAACCTCCACCCAATTATCTTTGGACTTCATAGAACCCATAGGTAAGTGAAAACTAATTGCAATTCTCTCTGAGTCAGATACAATGGAAAGAAAGACTTTCGGAGAGGATTTTGCAAGCTTATCTATCTGAAAAAGATGGTGCCCAGAGACAAAGTTATCTAGTCAATGTAAGAGTGTACAATCCATAAGCCTCCACCAGCAAAGGACACCAGGACCTAAGTTCCCAACATGGACGTCCAGCCCATGAACTGGGATAGAGGACAAGGAGGACATCAAGACACCTAAGACACAGCCTCTATTTTCACCCCAGCCTTGACTAACTTCCTTCTCACAGACCATCAGAAGTTGCTATTATAAGTAAATTTCTTCATTCTTCAACAAAACACTATATTCTCATCTCCAATTGGATATCTGGAGGCACAAACTGAAACACTGAACTGATTACTGCCCTGACCCAAAGCCTCTCCTATCTTTTTTGGCAGAATAACATGAAACTGCTACCAAAATCTGGTCTGTTTATCTACCCTGCTCCTTATTTTTATATCTGCATTGTCTATAAGATGATAGAGGAGGAATCAGGCTCCCTGACTTCAGACTATACTACAAAGCTACAGTAATCAAGGCAGTATGGTACTGGCTCAAAAACAGAAATCTAGATCAATGGAACAGGATAGAAAGACCAGAGATAAACCCACACACATATGGTCACCTTATCTTTGATAAAGGAGGCAAGGATATACAATGGAGAAAAGACAGCCTCTTCAATAAGTGATGCTGGGAAAACTGGACAGCTACATGTAAAAGAATGAAATTAGAACACTTCCTAACACCATACACAAAAATAAACTCAAAATGGATTAAAAACCTAAATGTAAGGCCAGACACTATCAAACTCTTAGAGGAAAACATAGGCAGAACACTCTATGACATAAATCACAGCAAGATCCTTTTTGACCCACCTCCTAGAGAAAGGGAAATAAAAACAAAAATAAACAAATGGGACCTAATGAAACTTAAAAGCTTTTGCACAGCAAAGGAAAACATAAACAAGACAAAAAGACAACCCTCAGAATGGGAGAAAATATTTGCAAACGAAGCAACTGACAAAGGATTAATCTCCAAAATATACAAGCAGCTCATGCAGCTCAATATCAAAAAACAAACAACCCACCCAATCCAAAAATGGGCAGAAGACCTACATAGACATTTCTCCAAAGATATATAGATTGCCAACAAACACGTGAAAGGATGATCAACATCATTAATCATTAGAGAAATGCAAATCAAAACTACAGTGAGCTATCACCTCGCACTAGTCAGAATGGCCATCATCAAAAAATCTACAAACAATGAATGCTGGAGAGGATGTGGAGAAAAGGGAACCCTCTTGCACTGTTGGTGGAATATAAATTGATACAGCCACTATGGAGAACAGTATGGAGGTTCCTTAAAAAACTAACAATAGAACTACCATATGACCCAGCAATCCCACTACTGGGCATATACCCTGAGAAAACCATCATTCAAAAAGAGTCATGTACCACAATGTTCATTGCAGCACTATTTACAATAGCCAGGACATGGAAGCAACCTAAGTGTCCATCAACAGATGAATGGATAAAGATGGGGCACATATATACAATGGAATATTACTCAGCCATAAAAAGAAATGAGATTGAGTTATTTGTAGTGAGGTGGATGGGCCTAGAGTCTGTCATACAAAGTGAAGTAAGTCAGAAAGAGAAAAACAAATACCATATGCTAACACATATATATGGAATCTAAAAAACAAATCGTTCTGACAAACCTAGGGGCAGGACAGGAATAAAGACGCAGATGTAGAGAATGGACTTGAGGACACGAGGAGGGGGAAGGGTAAGCTAGGATGAAGTGAGAGAGTGGCATGGACATATATACACTACCAAATGTAAAATAGATAGCTAGTGGGAAGCAGCCGCATAGCACAGGGAGATCAGCTCGGTGCTCTGTGACCACCTAGAGGGGTGGGATAGGGAGGGTGGGAGGGAGGCTTAAGAGGGAGGGGATATGGGGATATATGTATGCATAAAGCTGATTCACTTTGTTATAAAGCAGAAACTAACACACAATTGTAAAGCAATTATTCTCCAGTAAGGATGTTAAAAAAAAAAGGATGATAGATACAAATGTATCTCATTTTTATCTGTCCACATCCTGTTCCCCTTTTAAGATCCAGCTCTCATTTTGGAAATAAATTCTCCTTCCTGTGAGCAACACAGGACCCTCTGCCCTCAGCTCTTGATATGCAAATCCCTTCCCATCTTATGTTACCTTCACTTATATTCACGTCTTATTTCTATTGGTCGAATATACCATTTCTTGAGGATTAAATCCATCACTATTCCTTCTCTGTCTTTCCACAGCCCTTAATTTTGTTTAATATCTAGGCGGCACCCAATAAATGTTGATTGAGTAGTGAATGAATAAACAACATTTAATTAGACAAAATAAATGCAGGGTATCATTTATAAAATAGAAAAATCTATGTTCCATTCCTGCAAATGGATGGGAGATAAAGCTGTGATAGCGAGAACTTGGCCTGGGTGTGCACAGAAAAGCAAATATAAGGAGCTCAGAGAGAACAAACTGCAAAATTCCAAGCTCTGTTCTATCTGCAGCCTCCCCGTCTCCTGAAATTACTTCTTGCCACAATGATACAGGACTCACACCGCTCTCTGGGATACACCATCCATCTTCAAGAGCCCACAGTCACAGGAAGAAGGGAAGAGGAGAAAAAAAATTCCTAAGCACATTTCACCATTGGTTTTGATCCCCAGCCAAGGCCTTCCACCCGCAGAAATCTCCCAACTATCACATTTCTACTGCTCTGGCCGATAACGAAGATAATTGTTCCATCCACTTTGTCAAAGCTGAAATGAAAAGAGGGCAAAGCAAAATGATGCCATCGTAAATCACGGGGCTGAGACAGCCAAAGAGGGACAAGATAGCAACTTCATTAAGGGTTATGTATTGTGCCATTAAGTTGGCGGGGGGTCACCTTTCGTGTCACACCCGGCCTCTGTGATGCATTGCCAGCTCTTCTTTCCAATAAAATTAAACGGAGATGTAAAACTGATTAGGGCCATGTTTGCTTCAGCCCGTGGCAAAGGGAACGGTACAGGGGGAATCATTGATAGAAGATTGCCACTGATGCATAATGACAGCAATTTCTCTTCCTGGTCATTTCATTGCTGGCCTTGCCCATTAAAACAAGCCCAGCTGCCTCGGAGAAAGAGACCCTTCATCTCCCATCACCCCACGACCCCATGGCAGTCCCTGTACCCCTGACCGCTGGTCCTCACCCAAACAACACGACTAGAAATATTGCAAGCTGGAATTGGAGGGGGAGTACTGGTTCCCGTGATTATGTGCTATGGACCCTCGATGCCACTGTTAGCATTTGTGTGAACGACTCGACTCTCCAACTGGTTATAGACAATTCTACCCTTCACTAGCTTTTAGGCGCCGCTACGCTGAAAATCAGGTGTTGGCCTGCTTGGTCTGAGCCTCAGACTCACAATGCCAGGGTCTCTCTGTGTCATCTCAGTCACTGCTGAGGTGTGGAAACTGCTGACTTTATCCTCACAATCCCAAATTACGCCTTTCGACACTTTCTGAACTCTACAGTTTAGACAACTTCCATGGAGCCAAACTCTTCCCATTGTTCAGTCAACAAATAATTATTAGGGGTCAATTGGGCCCCAAGCACTCTGCTAAACATCGAGGTGGTGAGACAGGCAGTCATGCCCCTGCCTTCACGGGGCTCACAGTCAAGTGCAATTTTCCATTGAAATAATATCAGTAGATCCCGTTGGTTGAATGTTTACCACAAACCAAGCATTGTTCTAGTAATTTATTTGTATTAACTCATTTAATATTCATAACAAGAGAGAATGATTTTTACTATTATCTCCAGTTTATAAAGGAGGAAAGAGGGGGAAACAGAGGCTAAGTACCTTGTCCTGAGACACATGGGAAATAAGTAGTGGAACCGGGATTTCAGCTGCTGTGAGCTGAAGCCAGGAACTAAACCCAAAGGAAAATGTTTCATTAATAGTCTCCGTGTTCTCTCTATCTTCTCCTCACCCCCAGCAAGTTGCTGACACATTTTATCCCACCTCCAAGAAGAAAGAGTATGTTTTTAGCAAATGGAATTCCATGCTAGGTCTTCGTTTTCCTGTAGGTTAGGTTTGCCAACAAATAAATGCCATTTATATCCCAGTTAATAAACATTTTATATCACAGGACGTCAGATCCTATTTTTTCTCTTTATTTCACTTGATGTCTGAAGTTGGTACTTCATGGCATATATAAGAAAATGGGCAATGCGTATCTACCCATCCCTCAAGCTTTATATCCTGACCTACTATTGGCCAAGATGATGGCAAGTAGTCGCGAAAAAAAACACAGGCAAACAGGGCGTCAGGAAACAGCTTTGGCTGTGGCTGTGATCTTCCTGGTGTTACTGGCTCTTCCTCTGTATTCTCAGCCTAACAGTGGGGAGTAGACAACGTGAGTCTGATTCTCTGGCCATTGTCTTCAAAAATCACAGCCGTGAAACGCACATATCAACGTGACCTCATTTTCATATTCACTAATATACATATGACCTCACTGTCATAGCCACCTCCCCAAGCAGTGAAGGGAGATCTCTTTTTTCCAGACTCACTTACCAGAATTTTGCAACCTCAATCTGTCGTCAGTCTGTCCCTCTGTCTTTGTCCCACCACTTTCTCGGCTCTGAGGGAATCCAAGGACTGCAGCGGCCCTGAGTGGGAAGGTTGTAAACGACAACAGCCGACCCTCTGCCAACAAAGTGATCAGACCAGAAAGGGACTAAGTTAAACCAGACTGGCTCCACCTACCACGTCTAACCGTGAGCCCAGATCCTGGGAAAGAGTCAAAAGCTTTGGGTAAAACGAAGACACGGACTCTGCCCATTTCCCACTTGGTGAGTCATGGGGTGTGGAAGGAGACACCCTGGCCACCTATCCAGAAACAGCAGAGAAAAGACAAACCCAGAGCGAGCATGCGTCGTCGTATTACTCCTCTTTGCCCTTGCCTGATCCTTCAGAAACCCGGCCCTGAGCACTCCTACAGACGGCCTGATGGTGGTTTTCCCGCACCACGAGATCATGAGAGGGAAACCTCTTCTCTGCCTCAAGGGCTCCAGGAAATAATTTTTCATTTACACGGCGCACTATAGCTCTCACAGAACTTCACAGTCGCGAATGACCTACAATCCCTACAACGTTTTATGAGGTGAGTGTTATTATCCCCGCTTTCCAGACAAGGAAACCCAGGCTCAGAGATGCGCTGGAGGCCACACAGCACTTAGGCCACAGAGTTGGCCTGGACAGATGGACGATCTGCTTCCACAGGAAGAGAATTTCCACCCCTGCCTGGGAGAAGAGGCAAGTTTGCCTAAAAGCAGTTTGCAGAGCACCTCCTGGCACACCAGCTCCTTGGGCCACCGGGACCTGCCTCCCCGGAAATGGCCAAGGTAGTAGGCAGGGGCCTCCACCTCCCACCCCTGCCCCACGCCCACCTTCAATGTTCTCAGGACACTGGGACCTGTCCTTCCGTCCCTCTGTCCAGCCTGGCAGTGCCCACTTGGGGCCGGATGCCGAGGCAGCCCCGGGCTAGTCAAGTTCATGGCCAGGGCAGCTGTGGGCCAGTTGCCTGCATTGCCTCTTAGGAGAAGTAAGATTGGTAAGAAACGGTCATTACTAACATCCTCACGAAAGACGTGTTATTGACCCTTACCCTTCAGCGGCCCTGCAGGAAGCAGATGGGGATTGGGTCACTGCCTCAACGCTCCTGGAGCAGAGACGCTCAAAGTGGTGGCGTGTGGCATGTCCCGGCCTCCTCCCCTTCCCGCCCCCCGCCCTGGTCCCATCTGTGTCTCTGTGAACAAAGGGTGTGGCCTCGCTGAAAAAAAAAAAAAAAGAGGTTTAGGGAAGAAAATACCTAAAATTGGAGTAGTTGTCTTAGCAAAACGGATGGGAGCCTCATGGCAAGCAGTACTTTCAAGGAAGACAAACTTTTATTATTCAGTCAACAAAGGCAAGCTTTCACTCTCAGCAATGTATCTAGACTGGAGGAAACGTAAAGACGAAGAAGCTGCTTCTACTGCTCTTAAAGAGGCTCCCCAGGGTCCCCGGACACCTGCCAGGAGAGAATTCCTGCACCTCAGCCCTGAGCAGCCCCCCCACCCCGTGCCTAACTGGGCGGCGGCTGGAACCGGAGAGAATGCAGGAAAATAATGGAATCAATCGCTAGGAGGCCCTGATCACTTTTGTCCCCCAAGCCAGCCGGGCAGCAAATCCCTGGAAACTGCTCAGGAGGACCTTCTCCTATGTCCTTATTTAATTTGCCTAAAATGATTAGGGTCCATGAGGCTCAAGAGCTGTAGCTGACTCGGGGCGTCGCGTGGCCCCAGCTGTGTGCCGGCCACTGCCCCCCTTCCCTCCCCAGAGGTTTCTCCGCAGCTCTTGACCTCGTCCAGGGGTTTCAGAGGATGTCCCAGCTGCCCTAAGAGTCCGTCAGGGTACATCAGCACCTACCGCGGGGACGTGAGGAGGCTGAACGTTGGGGCTTGAACCTTCCGGCAACCCCACTCCCACCTCCATCCAGACAGAGCAGCCCCACTTTTCCTCTGTCCGTCCTCCCTCCCAGGTGAGCTGTGGATTGTGTCTGGAGAAAGGAATTTCCCTGGGGAAACAGAAACCACTTTTGAGAACCTCTGAGGAGGTTATCTGAGTCACTTGCCAGCTCCGATGTTTTGTGACAAACGATTATCTTCTGTGACTAAAAGTCAATTCGTGTAGGGTTTACGCTCACTTTAATGCCCAGCGAGATTCCCCGCACACTTCCCTTCCTTCCTTCCTGGGGGTATAGTTCAAGGAAAAGAGCCAAGCCCCTCGGTCTCCCAGGCCCAGGTCACTACTGACTCATCCACGCAATGTTGACAGTAACGGCTAGGTGCCAGGCAGCCTGCCAGCTTTGAGTCAGCGTCTTCTCAAGAATCAGGTTTTCTGGAAACTCCCTACGGCCTGGCGCTTAACATCACGGACTTTGGGTCAGACTGACCTGGGTTCCAGTACTAGCTCACCATCTAAGGACCCACAGGAGGTGGCCAAGTCTTTTTTTTTTTTAACATCTTTATTGGAGTATAATTGCTTTACAGTGGTGTGTTAGTTTCTGCTTTATAACAAAGTGAATCAGCTATACATTTACATACATCCCCCTATCCCCTCCCTCTTGCGTCTCCCTCCCACCCTCCCTATCCCACCCCTCTAGGTTGTCACAAAACACGGAGCTGATCTCCCTGTGCTATGCGGCTGCTTCCCACTAGCTATCTATTTTACATTTGGTAGTGTATATATGTCCATGCCACTCTCATGAGTCTTTCTGAATCTCAGTGTCCTCGTCTGTAAAAATAAGGTCGTAAAGATCAAATGAGAACATGGCTGAAAGTACACCGCATAGCCAGCGTGAAAACACTTAACACAGGGTGAGTGCTCCAAAAAATGTCAGTGATGATTACTTTTAGGTTAACTCACCCCCTGTTACTCACCTGAACTAGCTCGGCTCCCTATGAACTGGTCTGACTCCAACATGACCCGTTCACTCCATCCTTTACTTTAACCTGAGGGATTTTGCTTCATTCTCTGAATTCTTATTCATGCTTCCAGGCGAAATTCAAATGCCATCTCCCCTGTTAAGGCTTTCTTAATTCTCAGACACAAAATGAAGTTTCCATATCCCCAGGGCACACTTCCATTTCTCTATCGTAGCGCTTAATGCATTGTATTCATTCACTGATTCAACACATGTTTGTTGAGTGACTGCCAGATGCCAAACCTGTTCTAGGCCCTATGAGATATATTGGTGAAGTGCAGTCATTTGCTTGTAGGTGTAAGATTCTCTAATCCCCCAGCCCCACCCCGTGAATCTGGGAAGGCAGGATCCCTATGGCATTCACTGGCCTAGCTAAGTGGCTCCCCCAAGGTGATTAATGTGAGTTTTCTCAAAGAATTGGTAAGAGATGATTCTGATAGCTATGCCTGTGGTCATTAAATGGACAAGAACAGATTTACGAAAGCCTTCTTCAAACCGTGGGCTGGGAATCCACAAGGAGGCTGGTGAAACCTGGGACTGGCTCTCACGATCTGTACACCGCATCATCCCAGGCCTCAGCTCTTTATTACCTGTATCTGCCACTAGGAACTAAGGCAAATGGGAAAAGCAGAGCAGAGAAAAGAAGACATAGTTGCATTGTATAAGTTAATAAAATGTTCAAACTTGAAACTTCAGTGAACTCCTGGAGGCCTGTGGAGACCTGCGGAAACCCAAAGAAGACATCAGGGACCCACAGCTGGGCCCATGGTCCTTCCATCCACTTGGCTCAGGCCCCTGGACAAGCCCCTGGAAGCGGCTGCTGCTCCAGATGTTTCTAAGAGGAGGTTAGCAAGGATTTCTGTTTCTGCTCGAGCCCCCCTCTCCTTGTAGCATTTGGAGAAGATGTCACAGGAGGCCCGTGGGGGACAGCGGCAGAAGTGACGATGGAGCAAAGAGCCTCACTGACAAGCCACCAGCCCTCGAGAAGGGAACGTGTTAAGTGGCTGAAAGGTTAAAATCACAGTCACACGGTCAGCGTGTGGATCCTCAGGACGCTGAGGTGAAAGGCAGAGGAGTGGGGGCAGTGTCCATGGGAGCCACGAGGCCACGCAGGCCCCAGGTCAAAGGCCAGCTCTTGCAGGGCGCTGCGGTCAAGGGGCAGGGCCCGTGTGCACATGTATGTGTCTGTCTGTTTGTATATGTATCTGGGTATGTGTTTGTGTGTATGTGTTTGTGTGTATGTGCATGTGTATTTGTATGTGTGTTTGTGTGTATGTGTGTTTGTGTGTGTATGTGTGTCTGTGTGTGTATGTGTGTCTGTGTGTGTATGTGTGTATATGTGTGTGTGCTCCCACATATCCAGGCAGTCCGGGAGCATTGTTTCAGGTTTGCTCTGTTTCCAGTGTCCTTCTTTAGATGAGTTAACAGTGGGCGATAAGTTGAGAGAGCCAAGAAAAGGCGTGGATACAATATTGCCAAGGGTGGCTTGAAGCAAAGCAAACCCAGAAGCCCCAGGGCAGCTCAGCTTGGCCCATAGAGAGACTTCTTGGAAAGGTAGCCATCAGTGTGACATTTGAGAACCTCTGTGATTGGGAAGAGTAATGGGTGCTAAGAGCTCTGTATCCATTGTTTCCAAAGAGAAGCGATGCTCAACAGAAGATTCTGCCCAAACTCTTAAGTCAAAGATTATGTCTATACTTTCCACCTGGCCCAGTGCCAAGTGCAGAGCCCCTCCTTCACACAGACTGGATGCATGGATGGATGGATGGATGGATGGATGGATGGATGGATGGATGGGTAGATGGGTAGATGGATGGATGGTTGGGTGGGTGGATGAATGGATAGGTGGGTGGATGGATGGATGGATGGATGGATGGGTGAATGGATGGGTGGATAGATAGATGGATGGATGGATGGATGGGTAGATGGATGAATGGATGGGTGTGTGGATGGTTGGATGGACGGGTGGATGGATGGATGGATGGATGGGTAGACGGATGGATGGTTGGGTGGGTGGATGAATGGATAGGTAGGTGGATGGATGGGTGGATGGATGGATGGATGGGTGAATGGATGGGTGGATGGATAGATGGGTGGATGATGGATGGATGGATGGATGGATGGATGGGTACATGGATGAATGGATGGGTGGGTGGATGGATGGATGGACGGGTGGATGGATAGATGGATGGATGGGTGGATGGATGGATGGATGAATGGATAGGTGGATGGATAGATAGATGGGTGGATGATGGATGGATAGATGGATGGATGAATGGATGGGTGATTGGATGGGAGCAAAGGGAAGATATTTCAGGAAAAAACCTTAGGACTGAGTAGGGAGTGGAGAAAGGAAGAGAAAGACCACTGAGTGCCTAAGTCAAAGAGGTGGCCCATCACACTCATTTACTCATTTGCATGATCCCGGGAGCGTTACTGAGCCCTAAAACAGGCCTGTCCTCAGGGACCAGAGGATCCACCACATGGGGACTGACAACATTACACAAATGGCGGTGAATAAAAAACAAAGGCAGTGCAGGTAAAGTGCTGGCAACGGGACCCCAGGAACGAATAGCCTTGGACAGAATAGGAAAATTTCCCCAGCTGTAAGGGTGCTTTTGTTCCGGACTCTGGCAGCAGGGCAAGGAGGCCCAAGGAAGCCAGCCACCCAGTGGCCAGTGAGAAACAGTCTCTGTTCAGGCCGCAGGAGGAGAGGGGGCACCTTAGCCCCACCATCGGCCTCCCCCTCCCCCTCCCCCTCCCCTTGCCCGCCCCGCCCTGCAGACTCAGAGGGCCGGGCACTGATCATGGAAGGATTTTTCTTAATGTCTTTAGGTGGACTAGTTAGCATAAAGGCTTTCCAACATAAGCATATTTTTCTGTTCCTTCTCCCTGACCTTGGCATTTTGTTTCTCCACCCCAGGCCCAGCGCTGTCCTGTGGCCAGGTTTGCGTCTCATTTGTCAATGTTTTTATTGAATTTTCAAATGCCAGTAGTACACATAAATCAATGGCTTTCTTCTCCCTACCGGCATATCCCTGCCACATGTGGTCATTCATTTTTTTAATAAGTCTTCCTCTCCTTTCACCCACGTATAAAAATGCATCTTGTTCCCCCACCACCGTCCATCACTCCGTGGGACCGGCTGTTTGTTGCCCCTGAGTGCTTATTCATCAACGTTTTCAAAAGCAAAATCACTCTTCGCCTCCCGCTCTTATTGTGCCATCAATCTTGACCAGGGGATCAATAAACTTCGCTTTTGCAATTTTCCCTCCGCCCTCCTCAGCTGACTCTCTCCAAAGTGCAGTCTTTTTATTTACATTTTTAACTGAGCGTCAACAGAGTGGGGGGACAGCGGTGTCGGGAGTCGAAGGGCTTTCACTGCTCCCGAGGCAGCAATAAGCAACCGTGCATTGGTCATTTAACACGGTAACCCAGCGGAATTGATACTCGACTTTTCCCTGCCCGGGGTCCACCGGCATAAATCATCGCTTGAGGAAACAAAAGCCCTGACGGTGAGTCTTGCAGGCAGGCAGATGGGCAAGGAAATAGGCAGAGTGACTCACCCACCCAAGCCTCCTTGGAGGAGAGGCACGTCCTTGGTGTCCAGGGATTTTTTTTTTTTTTTGGCATGTTTTATATGTATTAAGGGAAATTTGAAATGAATGAATCTAAAGGGCTGAGAAAAGAACAGAAGGTTCAGTTTTCAATGGGCAGACATATAAGACCAGACTGGCCAAAGGACCTTGACTCAATTGGCCCATTCCTTCTCCTCTAGCCTTGTGGATACTCCAAGGTCACAGGGCTCCTGTGAGGCTTGGATTGCAAAGCCACGTGCAGCCCAGCGAGCTGCTTAGGAAGTCAGAGGGAATTTCTTATCCCACTCTAAGAAAAGACTTCCTACTAAGTGAAGTAAGTCAGACAGAGAAAGACATGTATCATATGATATTGCTTATATGTGGAATCTAAAAAACAACGCTACAAATGAACTTATGTACAAGACAGAAATAGACCCACATAGAAAACAAACTTCTGGTTACCAAAGGGGAAAGGGTTGGGGGCGGGGAGGGATAAATTAGGAGCTTGGAATTAACGTATACACACTACTGTATATAAAATAGATAAACAACAAGGACCTACTGTAGAGCACAGGGGACTATATTCAATATTTTATAATAACCTATAATGGAAAAGCATCTGAAAAAGAATGTATATATACATATATATGTATAACTGAATCACTGCGCCGTACACCTGAAACTAACACAACATTGTAAATCAATTATACTTCAATTAAATAATAAATAAATAAGTAAATAAAGACTTCCTCAAGCCTTCATTAAAACACAGGTAAGATAATGAGAATTAGGCAACCCAACACTGGGTGAAGCTTAAAGGATATGGTCCACCTTGCTTTGATTTTTTCATTACTCTTTAAACGATGAGGATACTTTAGGGCTTCCAGGTACTATGTCTGGTTAATCTTGTGGGGAAACTTGCAAGGTCAACACTGAGACCTGTACAGTGTGACCTGTGCCCTCCCTCTGCCACCAGTTTCTCAGCCTAAGGAAGAACAGCACAGGCTCAGGGAGGCTGGGGAGAAGAATTTCTACTTCTCATACCTGCCCTGCTTGTTTTTCATACATGATCACGTGGATGCTGAAAACTGCTTGCCAGGTAAGTTTCGTGTCCGTATTTCAAGGATGGCTCAATGGCTATACGGAGATTCAGCTACTTGCCCAAGCTGTGAAATTTGCATACAGATCTCTCTGACTCCAAACCCAGGCCTTTGCAATACTCAGCAGTAATCTGAGACCCCAAAGGGGCTTTTTGGAAATCACCCACATCTGATCACAGGATTAGTTAGTGACGGAGGAAGCTCATGGTTCAAGGGGAAGGAAAGCAGTCCCAAGGGGTCTGGCATCTAGGACCCAGGAGGGCTGCTGGGGAGAGCAATGTCCTGGATGATGGACATTGAACCCCAAGTAGAGGGGGGTGACCATTGCTCTTGGGGAAGCCTTTCCCCTTTCTGAGCCTCAATTTCCTCTGCTCTGAAATGAAGGCGTTAGACTCAATACCTAAGGTCTCTTCCAGGTGGAAAATTTCTATAATCCTTCTAGTGTTTTCACTGGAATATCAGTGCAGGCTGGTAGCCTGGAATACACAGAGTGACCAAAGTGTGGCACTATTAGAAATGGAGCGCCAACTCTCCTCAACTTTGTGGGGACCCCAGGGGCATAGGATGGACGAGCTTGTGGTGGGCACCAGGAAAGCCTTCTCTGTGTCATCTCCTCCACTGTAACATGGAAGCAGTAAAACGAGATTAAGACAGATTTGGGGGCTGTAGATTTGGGGATTCAGAGTTTGGGATTTCATGGAGAAGTAAAACGTTCACATAAAATACGAAACCAATAAAATGTTTTGCACCTAACATAGTACAGTCAACTTTTCTATTTCGCAAAATTTAGACTTCAAAAAAATGACCATCGACTGTCACCATTATATCACAAAGAAAGGACATTTTAACTCCCCAAAGTTTAAAAAAGATGTAACTCACTGTGGATAGGCTCTAATCCCCAGACTTTGGAACCACGGGAATGGCCTGCCCACCTATCAATCTAAAAAGGGCCTATAATCTCCAGGAAAGAAACAAGGTAGTTCTGACCACGCTGATAACTGACCATGAGCCCTACATAGGCAGAGCACACAACTTAGCCATTGAATATATGTGCATTGCCCTGTGTTACTTTTTTTGATTGTTACATACATAAATCTCTGTTTCTTCAATGAGACTATACATTCCTGAAATACTGGGACCATGTCTTACTTACCTTGGATTTTTCATCACCAAGTAGAATTAGTCTCATGATTTTGGTGGTGCCTATCTGAGACTGGAGGGTGAGCTCATTTATGTGGTTCAGCTGAGACAGATGGTGAGAGTGGGCTGGAGTGGAAGTGATCTGTTCTCGGGGTGATGTCAGTGGAACCCATGGGATACACAGGCAGCCAGACCCAGAGCCCTGGTCCAGGTCCCTCGGCAGTTTGCTCAGCCATCGCCAGGTCCCCCTGGAGCCCGCAGTGGCAGCAAGTCCAGACACAGCTAGCGGGGAGCCAAGGACCCTGGAGAAAACAGATGTTCTGAGCAGGGTGTTCTGGAAACACCGCTGCCTGTCCCTGGCTCACCTTGGGAGAGTGACGTCACGGTAAACAAGGCTTTCCATCAATTAATGTGGGCTCCAGAATGGCTGAGCTTAGCAAGCCCAGAGGAGGAGGCCAGCTCATCAACTCTGTGCTGTGCTAAGTGAAGCCCAGGAAAGGCATGAAACCTGCTGTATAGCACAGGGAGCTCAGCTCGGGTGCTCTGTGGTGACCTAGATGGGTGGGATGGGGGGGAGGGTGAGAGGGAGGTCCAAGAGGGAGGGGATATATGTATACGTATAGCTGATTTACTTTGCTGTACAGCAGAAACTAACACAACATTATAAAGCAACTATACCCCAATAAAAAAAGTAACTAATTAAAATAAATTTTAAAAAAACCCACAGATACACAGCTTCGCCTGAATGCTATCCAAGCCGTCGACCTCAGGGCTGCTCCAATCCTGGGCACCAGGCTTATGCAACTTCAACTGTTTTGCTAATAGGCCAGAAATAAACAATGAGTGACTGGTCATTTTGCAAAGCCAGCTCCCCTGCAAGGGAGAAGGAGAAAAGAAGCCAAGGGGCTGAAGGAGGAAGTGTCTGCCAAGACAATAAATCCAAACCCAAATCTCCAACATTTTGTGGTTTGACACTTAATTGATTAACTAATTTGAGGCAACAAGACTGAGTGTTCCTGCAGATTAACGTCAAAGGCGGTAATTATAGCAAAAGCTCCCATCTCTGAAGACCGTGGTAGCTGCAGCACCACACGGGCCAAACCTGCATTAAAGCCCACACATTACAGCCGAATAGATATAAAAGGTTTTTTGGAACACGTCCCTTTTCGGCTCTGCGTGCTGGGATTGCTCTGGAAAGGTCATTTGGTGCCTTATCAGCATAGACAAAATCCCTTGCCTGTAATGTATGTGTTTATTCTCAAATTAAATATATTAATGTATTATTTGTTCTTAAAATGTCATGGACTAGATAGTGAGCTTAGCACTCCTGGCAGACCTTTGAAGCTTAAAGAGTAATGTAATAATAGTACATTAATCCTTGGGCCGTTCAGTCACCTCCCTGCGGAAGCCCCGGACTCTGGTACACGCCCCTCAAAGCTGAATTCGCTGCATTCGATCCCCGGTGTCTGTTTCTCTAACAATAGGAGGCTTCATGAAGGGGGCTCTGCCGAAGCTAGAAAGGCCCGGTCCCTCTATTATTTAGGTGGAATAATCCTACCATGAACTTGAAAACAAGCAATGGCCTACATGCCCCAGGGTTTAAAAGAATTTCAGGGAAATTGAAGAGGAATCTTAAAAGCAAAGAAACTCTATTTTTCGCCAGTCTCCTTGGCCACATCTTCATAGGAAACGGTGTTTCTGGTCACGTCTGAATGTGCCATGTGATCCTAGCTTGGGGGTCCCGGGATCGCCCCAGGGTAATAAGTGCAACCACGGTCAGTGCAAGCACACACAGTGCTTGGATGGGGCCTGGAGGCGTGGGTGCTGCTGGCTGCTCAGTGCTGGGAGCTGAGCGTGGGCAGGAGGGCACACGAGAAGACCTTTCCACCCAACCACGCTTGCATCTGCTCCAGTGAAAAATAACAAGGTCTGCTTAGGTGTTACTAAAGGAGTATGACGTCCATCCTTGGTCCACTCTGCTCCTCTTGGCTCTGGCGTTTGTGGTCCCAGTTCCATTGGATGTTGGACTGGGTTCTAGTTGCATCCCAGTTCCTCCTGCTTGATCCGAGCCTTATCTCTTCCTTCATGCATCTGCCTCCAGTCCTGACCTTGGACTCCCTGCTGCGTTTCATCAGTGCTCCAGGCTGAATGCTAATCCACTCCCTACTCTGCTGGGTTAACCGTTGGCCTTCTTTTTTTAAAAATTTATTTATTTAATTTATTTATTTTTGGCTGCTTTGGGTCTTTGTTGCTGCGCAGGGCTACTCTTCGTTGCAGTGCATGGGCTTCTCATTGCGGTAGCTTCCTTTGTTGCGGAGCATGGGTTCTAGGCGTGCAGGCTCAGTAGCTGTGGCGCACGGCCTCAGTAGTTGTGGCTCGCGGGCTCTAGAGTATAGGCTCAGTAGTTGTGGCGCACGGGCTTAGTTGCTCCGCGGCATGTGGGATCTTCCCAGACCAGGGCTCGAACCCGTGTCCCCTGCATTGGCAGGCGGGTTCTCAACCACTGCGCCACCAGGGAAGCCCAACCGTTGGCCTTCTTGATACCAGGATGTTGAATATCATAGATGGGGCTCCCTGGAAACCGCCTCTGAGGACTAGGTATTTATGAGGAGGTGGTCTCTGGAGACGCCCCTGTAAGGAAGCCGGGACAGAGGGGAAAACTGATCTGTAGTGGAGGCCTCACCCAGTCCTGGAGCCAGGATCTTGGACAGTTGTCCCACACTGAGGCAAGGTGGCCAGACCTTTCCATCCTTGCACTAGCCAATCACTGGCCGACCCCATAGAAAAGGCATAACCTGAGTGAAGCAATTCCCTGCTGCTCAGGGCAATTCTCAGTGACTACGCAGCTGTGAGCTTTCGCAGCCAGTGTTCCCAGCCCTTGCGGCATGGACGCTTTGGGCCTGAAGAAGCTTCATGGTATTCACTACATATGGCAATCCTCTTGGGTCTCTCTGGACTGCGCTTTCGCCCTATCCTGAGAAATTTACCTACTTCGTATGCTAACCAGTGGTTCCAGCCCTCTGCTGCCCTCTCCTGGCTACTGATCCAACTACCCTGACCGGAAAGGCCTTAGACAAATGTGTCAGGCCAGTTGGTGACATCAAGCTATGCTTACAAGGAAGTTGCCACTAGCAAGATGCTGAAGTGGCACTGACTAATGCCTTCTCTCCCCTTTTTTTTCCTTCTACCCTGTCTGCCACCAGGTCTTTACTTGCTTCAGTCTTGAAGTCTTCGGGGTCTTTAAGAGGTTTCTGATTAAAATAAAATACCCTTGGGACTGTTGGCAACACCCATTATTTAATAACTCTTTAGTAGTATTCATTGAGAGCAAGGTCTTTCGGGGAGTAGAATGTGAGACATGACAGCAGAGAGGGATCAGTTATAGACATTCACCACTTTGGTATCACCAAGAGCTGCCCAAAGTAGATTGGATGACTTTCCTTGCTTTGCAAACCAGAGGGAATGAAACAGCACAAAGTTTGGAGTTACTGGCTCTCCAATCCCACCACTTCTTATGCAGTATTGATTGAATCACTTGTCTAAGGATCTGTTTCTGCAGCTGTGACATGTGATCATACCCACCCTACATGCTGTTTGCTAGAGATTCAGTTAGGGACGCACGTCAAAGCTCTTTGCAAAGCACTGTGGCCTTCAGGAGACGGTTACTATCAGAGACCAGTTGTAAAGCATTTTCTGATGAACCCCACAGGGTTCCGCACCTGCTGAGAAATCCACATCCCAACCTGTCACTCCAAGTGTCCTCAAATCCTGGGAGGTCCTCCAGCGAGGAAAATGAGTTGGTTTTTGTTTGGGTTTTTTTTTTTTTACAGCAGTGACTACAATACCTGAAGAACAGACCGGTATGAAGATACTAGAGTAGAAAGATACAAACCTTACCACGAACTTGACTCTACCCTTGTGTATTCACAAAGTTATCTCTTGAGGCTGAGGCAGAAGGAGGGGATCTCGGGAAGGATGAGTGTCCTACCAGGCTCACAGCAAGGCCCGGAAGTGTGTCCATGGGACTGGGACCAGGGGTCTCACCGTTCTCCTGGGCACGTGCTTTCTAAAAGGAAGGCAAACTGTGATTGCGTGATTCATGAAGGAGAGAGCTCCGCGACAGAACTGAATCGCTAGACTGTCGAAACATATTGAGAGAATGTTTTCAATCGCTAATGGATTCAGAACAGGTGAAGGCAGCCGGGAAGTTAGATTCTAGTCTAGGGCCTGGGTGTCTGGATAGAGTCCTTATTCAGAGTTCACAAGAACGAGCGAAAGTCACTCTGGCGTTATTCCTCTCCAACAGAGACGAGAGAAGAGGGAAATGTATTCCTCCACACCCCATATACAATCTTTGTAAGGAACTGTGTAAATTAACTTTTAAACTAACTCTCAAGTATATGTACGTATGTGTAAATAGATGCCCACACGTACACATACACAATATATACCTCATATATATCACATATAGGCTGAATACTTAACTGACGGCAATAAATACTAGGAGCCCAGGTGAGAATCAGGAGGCAGGTAGAAAAATACTTCCGAAAAACTAAAATACATACCATAAAACCAAGCTTTAAATGTGATTGCATGGTGTCTAACTCAGTACAGATGTTAGAAAGTGAGAGGGAAAATAAAACTAAAAGCAACAAGAAAAGTAAGAAACTGACAAATAATGTGTGTGTGTGTGTGTGTGTGTGTGTGTGTGAAACCGTGACGGAAACTCAAAAGCAAAAGGAGTCATTTGGAGTTGGGACAAGATGCTTCAAAAGATCCGTAAAGCATCACTGCATCACCACTCAGTAAAACCACTGCCCTTGAATGATTTTGAGACAACATGGAAAACTTTAAATATTCTTAGTGCAGAGTACTTTGTTTAAGCAGAAAGGGAAGTGGGTAATTCAATTTTCAATGATACTCATTGAAAATGTTTTGTTATGTAAATGTGTGTATGGAAGAGAAAAACTTCAGTTGTCATGAAATCTACAGTGAGATAAAATACAAAAAAAGCTACAAAGTATGTGTGTATGTGAGAGAGAGACGCAAGAATACTACTTTTACCAAAAAGATGAAGAAATGCCTTATGGCTAGAAGTTAGGTGCACATTTAGTAGAGAGATGAATGAAGGACTCAATGCTGATATTCACCTGCACTAAGATCTGCTCCATTGCCACTGAGGTTTTTCAAATTCCCAAATATAAGCAGTCACAGGCAGGAGCAGACACAGGAAATGACATGATTCAACCAGAGACAAGAAGCAATATTCACTGAATTCGCAGACATCGTGGAGTCAGGCTTTGGGGGTTTGCCTTCCTAGCTATCTTCTGAATTCTAATTTTCTTTTACAGCCAATGGGAAGTTATATGGGCACATGTCAAGTATTTTAAGAGTGAAAGGAACTCTTTTAATAGATTATTTCCTTTCTGATGGAGACAGCGTGGGGACCACAGGAAAGAGCAGTGTTTTCATCTCCAGAGCAGTAACCAAACCTGACTGTTGCAAAGGGTCTTAGACTATTTGCTCAAGTCCCTCCACCTCCCCTCCATGGCTGGGGGGGTACTCTGGGAGGCTGAACCTAATTCCAGGGAAGGTGGGGCAACCAGAGGGTGGAGCTGATTAAAAAATAGAGAACAGGGCAGCGTCAGAGGGGAAAAAATGATTATGTTGTCTTTTTTCCTTTAGCGGGTCTTTCTGAACCTGGATTTTGCATAAAAATAGAGGCTCCAGGGTAATCTAAACCGAGGGCTACCATCCAAGTCGCCTTGCCAGCCAAACTTGAGAAAGAGCCATCCAGAAACAGCCAAGATGACTGCTCTGGAGCTGGCCTGGTGCAAGTCCACGTGATGGCAGAGCGATGTCCTTCCCTCCATAACCCTTGTTCCTGGGACCATAAAGGTCAGAGAGGAAACAGGCTGAAATCCTTTGCTCCTGTTCCTGTAATGGTATTAGCAACGACTCTTTTTTACTCAATCACACTCCCAAAGGATTTTCAATAAACTTTTTATGTGCCGTAACTGTTACATTAAATAAAGCTGAAAGTATTGAGTAAACCGGCTGTAAATCACTTTAGATGCCTTGGAATTACATTAAGTGTGAGAATTATGGATCTTTTGCTGCTTGCAGAAACAGAGAAACGACAGAGCCAGGGGTTTTTATGCTGCCAGCCTTTTGAAGATTTTTGAAATTATTTCTTTATGCTCCACGACAGCCATCTCTGGTACATGCCTTCTTCAGGGGGCGGGAGGAGGAGGAGGAAGAAAAGTTGGGGTGAGGGTAGATGGGAGAAGATGCCTGGCCACAAGCAACGCAGGGAGAGCCCTGGGTCTCCTCTCCCTTTCAGCCTTAGTCACTACCGGCTTCAACTTTTCTCTCTTTTCAAAAAAATGTTTGAGGTTTGTACACTTCTAATTAGATGAAGATGCACGTGGTCCAGAGCCTTGCAGGGTGTGGGTGCGTGTTCGTGAACGTGTTCTTTCTCTGGACTCCCAGGATGTTTTCCATCCAAGTCTCACCAGCTGTTATTTTTATGAAGTTAAAACCCAGCTTTTATGGCATTCTTGTTCGATCGTCTTCCCAAGGCCTTTACAGGGTCAGAGCTGTGTTTTGCAGGGACTTGTCAGATCGCAGAAAGCGGAGGAAGTTTGGAGAACTTGTTGATCAAAACGGAAACCTCTCAGACTGATATTCCCCAGCACCCGCCTTGGATGTCAAAGCAGGTTTGGTTTTGCTTGGAAAAAAATGTTAAGGCTGCTCTCCAACGGGCCCGAGTGACTTCTCTCAATGACCAGTTCCAGCCACAAAAATTATGATCGGAGCTTGTGACACCAAATGCTATGACTGGAGTAATCCAAATGATGCCGGGAAGGGAGAGGCTTCCTATCAGGAAGAGCAGAGGCTAAAAGAAGACATCCACCTCCAGGCTGGAAATGGGTGTGGCTGATGAATAATTCTAGAAATTCATGGGAAGGTTGGGGGAGGGAGGGCATGGAGAAGGGACTGAACTGATATTTCCAAATCCAACAGTGAGAGGCATGCGAAGTCAAGGGGCAGCAGAACGTGAAACTAACCTACAACCCGTTTCTCTCACCTGACCTGCTAAAGACCATGTTCGTATCTTGTCACCTGCTATTTAAAAAGTTAATAGGTAAAAAGCTCTGTTTCAGCCAGTCGGTGGATATGTACTGATTGGGGACCAGAATGTTATTCACATGATCTGGGCTCATAATCCGGCTGGGGAAACAAGACAGCCCCATGTTAAATAACAGAAAACAGCCGGAGGAGCTGTATCCCTTAGTGAGGATTAGGAGGCATAAATCATAATTGCTGTAGGAATTTGGAAAAGGAGATCAGGGGGAGCTGAAACGTGTTTGTGGAATAGGTGAAGCCCAAGTCTGTGCTTAAAGGATGGACTGTCCTGCAGCTTATGGGGACGTTTTCTGGGGGAAAGGAGAGCAGTGGGCAGGGGGTAACCACAGATGCTGTCAGATGCAGAGAGAGGAGGGGCTGACGGGAAATAATGGGGTCAGTGGAGTGGGGAAGGGGACACCTTGAGCAGATCCTACAGGGCCAAGGGAATAGGGTTTCCTGCCACAACAACAACCAAGGACAGTCCTGCCACTGGCCACGGCACCGGTTATACCAGCTTCAGCCAAGAGTTGCATCTGGACAAAGTAGAGGCTAAAGGTGAATGGAAAGGCCGCGTAGGAGGAAGGCTGTGAGAGGGGAGGCCGTGCTGAGGGCAGCAGAGCAAGAGGAGTAGAAGGGGGACCCCCAGTGCCCTGCTCCCTGCAGAGCAAGCTCTGTAGCCCTTCCCCCGGGAGGCCGGGTAGCGCCATCCAGTTAGGTCACGGAGATGCACGAGCCTGGATGCACTGGCCTGGGAACCCCAAGACTTGGGTCTGAACCTTGACCTTGACACTGATTGATTCTATGACATTGAGCAAATGACTTCATGTCTCCTGACCTTGGGCCCTTACCCAGGGGCTGGACAATCTGGAAAGTCATTTCCAACTCTCAATCCTCCCTGGTGGCTATGGCCACCCTGCCTTGCTTGGTCCCTCAATAATAGGCCAGAGAGAGGATGGCAGAGCCCTCTTTGGCTGTGCTAACAAAGGCCAGAAGGAGATCTACTAACAAAACCCATCCATGTGGAATCAGAGAAAATGCTTCTTGATTGAGGTCTCTCCAATGCTGACCAGCTGAGCGTTTAAGCTGCTTAAATCTCCCGGAGCCTCGATTTCCACATCCGTAAAATGGTGAAGCAGATAATGAACAGAATACCAGAAACCATAAGGGGCAGGGATGTGCAGGGGAAGTGCCCCGATTCAGTACGTCGGTTTATTCATCTCCAAGGGCAGCAAGGAGTTAGGCTCACAGATGGCACTTAGCCTGTAACTTAATCTGAGGAGCCAGAAAGCCAAATCCCAAGTTCTCTCTGACTAACCCAGACGGTACTTTCAAAATAGCATAATCGTGAGCTACAAGGTAACCGTCACAGAGACTTTAGCAGAAAGTGTGGATGTATGTGTCCACATTTCAATGAACAAATACATAAATGAATGAATAAGGGCAAATCAATGATAGATCCTTAAACAGTGGGGATGCTAAGATACCCAATACTGTCTCACTCCCAGCATCTGTGCTTACAACATAGGAAAGGAGACAAAATATGTGAAAATTCCACAGATACTTATTGGGAATTACTCTGGGCCAGGAACTGAGTTGGCTCTGAGGACAGAAGGGTGAATGTAACAGGAAGGGGTTACATTCTAGCGGGAGTGATGGCCACTGAATCAATTTAACACACACATGTAAGGATTTCAGAGACTGATGCTTGGCGTGAGGAGGACAAAGCCCAGTGGCGGAGGGGAGGGTGGTGACAGGGTGGCAGGACAAGATAGGACGGGCAGTCAGGCAGCACTACTTGGAGGAGGTCACACCTGGGCGGAGATCCCAGTGGGGAGCGGATAGAGTACCTAACAATCCCAGTCAATATATAGCCCATGTCTCCCTTCCTACAGAGTCCTTCCCAAATATGTGTCTCTGTTCTGCCGGTCAGTGCTGTCGTCTGGTAGATGGCTGACACATGTAACACTTGCAATGATTGCATCTTAAATTATGCAATAATTATAAGAGACAAAACCCACTGTTCCCAGGGGAGGAGCATCTCTGAGCATCTGTACTTGCTGGCCACCGTGAGCGCCCCCAGACTCCTCAGCTCCCGCGGAGAAGCGGGGCTGGAGAGCCCAGCCCTGTCCCGGAGGCAGGAAGCCCAGGCAGAACATTACACTTGGATGAGCCCCGTTCTGATGAGGAAATCGTTAGCGGAAAAAGCTCCCCACAAGAACCCCTTCTGTTTTGCTGATCTTGTAAATCGTCTGAATTTAATGTGTCACGGGAATGTCTTACAATCCACAAGATAAGGCCCAGATTTTGTAGTGAGAAAGCATATTAACCTCTGTGTGCTCTAGCCGGGTTCCCACAAAGCATGTCTGGTAAAAACTGCGGGACTCGTGGTAATTGCTTGCCATGCGGGGAAATCATCCAGAGCTGTGTAAAGAGAAGGAGAAAATGCTAAGGGCAAATCACCTGGGTTTTATTATGCTCGCCCTAAAAAATAATTAGCACAGCCTATGAAATCATACTGAGAGGGGGTTTGTGGGGCTTTTGGCTTTTTTTTTCCAGAAGGAAACTATAACCTACCTAGTTTTTTCCTTACAAGGAGATTTGGGGTGTGTGTGTGTGTGTGTGTGTGTGTGTGTGTGTTTCCCTGACAGTCAAAGACGAATGAAAATCTGATGTTAAAATAAATACCATGAAAAAAAAAGGGTACAAATAAACTTATTTACAAAACAGAAGTAGAGTCACGGATGTAGAAAACAAACTTATGGTTACCAGGGGATAAGGAGGGGAGTGGGAGGGATAAACTGGGAGATTGGGATTGGCATCTACACACCACTATATATAAAATTGATAACTAATAAGGACCTGCTGTATAACACAGGGAACTCTACTCAATACTCTGTAATGACCTATATGGGAAAAGAATCTAAAAAAAGAGTGGATATATGTATATGGATAACTGACTCACTTTGCTGTACACCTGAAACTAACACAACCTTGTAAATCAACTATACTCCAATAAAAATTTAAAATAAAATTAAATAAATAAATAAAATAAAATAAAATAAAATAAAAACCACATACAAAGCAACAAGGAGAACCGGGTGTGAGACATGCACAGACACCTTCCCCCAACCCCGTCCTAAACCATGCCCTTGCCCAGTGCAGGCTCCAAGCTGAGGAGGCTTGCCCTCCAGGCCACTACTGTTTGCCAGCAAGCAGGCAACCTTGCTTAACCTCGCAAAAATTAGAAAGTACCACTTCCAGAGGCCTCAGTTTCCCACCGATCCGAGTGAAGTCACCCAAGCTCCTGCAGGAAGCCCGAGGGCCCCGTGGGGTGCCACCTCTTCACACCTCAGTCCCCAAGGTCAAGAGCAACTTGACGGGTCAGCACCTGGTCCCGTTCTTTGGGGGAGTAGGCCCTGTAGAGTTAGAAAATACTCTGAATTATTTTTTCCCCAATCAAAAAGGGGACAGAATATGCATATTCTAGAGTATAAACATCATTGTATTAACTCGATAGAAATAACATTTCTGAAAGATTCCAGAAATGTTTTCCTCTTCAGCACATCGATAGACAGTCTCAGGGGTCAGCAGGTCTGGGATGAGTAAAAGTCCCGGTTTGATTGTTTATTCCCTAAAACTCATGGACACGCACATCTCAGGAGGAGAGAGTGGCTAAGTAGAACAGAAAGAGTCCGTCCTGGTGCTTTTTGCAGAGAAGGAAGGGGCTGAGCTTCGCTTCTAGAACAGCGGGGTGTCGAGGCAGGAGAGGCCTGTCTGCGTTTCTCAGGGGGCCACAGGCCACCTCTCTGGGGAAAGAGCACATCCTCCAAAACAGAAGCCAGAGTTCGCCGACCTTGGGAGAGCCCCTTGACACCTTCTGGCCTCAGATTCCTCATCTGCTGCGTGAGAAGTTTGGGTCACGAGGCATAAGGACGTTTAAGGTCTGTACAGAGCACAAGAGCTTGCGAAGCACCCTCACCTGCTCCGTCTGACTTGCTTCTTTCAAGCACCAGAAGATTGTATTAGCTCAGTTCAGCTGCCATAACAAAATACCATAGACTTAACAGAAATGTATTTTCTCACAGTTCTGGAGGCTAGAAGCCCAAGATCAAGGTGCTGGCTGATTTGGTTCCTGGTGAGACCTCTCTTCCTGGCTTGCAGACGACCACCTTCTCTCCGTGTCCTCACATAGCCTTGCCTCTGAGCTGGCAGGGAAAGAACAAAAGATCTCTCTCTTCTTCTTATAAGACCACCAGCTCTGTTGGATTAGGGCCCCAGCCTTATGACCTCACTTAGCCTTACGTACCTCCTGAAAGCCTTATCCCCCAAAACACTGGAGGTTAGAGCTTCTACGTGTGAACTTGGGGAGGAGGGCACAATTCAGTGTAATGCAGAGATCAACGTTGTTATTATCAGCCCAATTTTCCAGATAAGGCAAAGTCCAGAGGGGTTAACTGACTCACAGGACATCAGCCAGCAAGAAGGTGGGCAAGCAGGGCCTGGCAACCAGGGCCCCTGGCTCCACACCCCGGCTCAGCTCACGACACCGCAGTGCTTTGTTCTAGCTCCACAATTTCACGATCCTGAGCGGCCTCAAATGATAACAGCTTTCCCACCCTGCCCTTCGGGTCAGTGCAAAGCAGCCCCAGGTCTCTTCTGTGCCAGTCCCCAGAGCAGCAAGGTGACAAGGGCAGCTTGGAGTGTCCACTCCTCGTTCAGCTGGCTCCTCCGTGGGTGACCTAAGCTCTGAAGCTGGCCTTTATGGCTTCAAGGCTCGCCGTATTACCCAGTGAGAGCATTTCTTCATGGTCCCACAGATAATTATTTAGTTTTGCTAAGTGTTCCCTTCCAGGGAAGGGGGAGGAGGGAGGGGTGAAAAGGAAGATGCTGTCTTTGAAAAGCCAACTCATAAATGTTCAGGTATGTTCCTTTTTCTGTTGGCTAAGCAGCTTTCCCAGCCAAAAAAATAATCACACTGCAAGCATCTCCCAGGTCTTGAGAGAGCAGATGTATTTTATCTCTCCTTGGTGACGGCTCTGAGCAGCTAATGCTCTTGCATTTTAAGCTTGAACAGATTTTTGTCCAAGGCAGCTATAGTTAACAAACTATAAAGGTTTAGAGGTCCTCCTCTAAAGGTCTTTGTAGCCCAGGAAACAAAAGAAGACTCCTTAAAGGAAGGTGAAGGCTTCTTCTGTCTCAGGCACTTCAGTGGGTGTGGAAGATATTATTGTTTGGCTGCTCAGAAGTTATTCTCAACAATCTGCTCCTTTGCCCTCTCCCAGAATCCCTTGCGGGGGGTGGGGTGGCCCAGTGCCCCAGTTCTGCCCAGTGTGATAGAAGGGGATGTCTGCTGGGGGCTGTCTGCTCTAGGAAAGGCAGAACTTTCTTAATAGAACCTGTGAGAAGAAAGCCTATTGCCTGATTCATACTAAGTGCTTTTGAATATGGTTGGGATGCTTGGCACCACAGCAGCTATATTGTAATCACGAGGTACCAAACACAACAACAAAAAGCCATATTCTCAGGGTAGCTGAGTAGAAAGAAAGAGCCTGGATGTTTTTGATGACAAACTTAAACTGCTGAATTAACAATTTATTAACATTATATTAATGATAAATTAACTTTGGAACTCCCCGTTGAGTAAATAATAAATGTGTTTGTGTCATAAAGCCACTGTTAAATGGGATTCAGGTTACCTGAAGCCAAAAGCACTCCTAACTAATACACTAGACCACAGGATTGGTACTGTTACCAGTGAGAGTTAACCTCAGTAAAAAAAAGTCTCTCGGGATTGACTCTTTTTGTGATGAATCTGGTGCCAGTGGGTGCCTAAAATTGAAGCAGACCACTCACTACCCTTGGATCAAAACCAATCAGCAGAGCTAGTCCTTTCTGGACCGTTTCATGATGGGGTCTATAAAACTCTTGTTCTGAATTGTCCGTTGGGATGACACCATCAGCTTAACTTTGACGGATATTAGAGGGAAATTCTCTGTGACTGTCATCACCACATCCATTGTAGGGTTGTTGCCGAGGATGTTCTTTCACAGCGTCCTCTGCGTGAGGATCCCAGCCCAATCCTGTGTCTGGTTTTAGTAACAGAAGCAGTCACGCCATTACCAGGCTGAAGAATGTGGTTTCCTGGGCTACGTTCACCACTGTCCTGTTGACCTGCAGCTGAAACCCTGGGAAGGGAAATTCCATCTCAGTTATTTCTCCAGGACCCACCTTTAGCTGATGTGGGTGACGCCCTTCTCTGGAGGCTGGACTGAGAACGCTCAACTCATTTCATCCTGGAGGTGATGCTTTGAATCGAGGTAGTACCATGCCCACAAGGAGTGACACTGCCTGCCCAAGTCTCTATCTGGGGGAGCAGGCAGGGGAAGCCTCTTAGTGACAATATACACAGGGACCTCATTGTTCTCAGGTGACACTGGGTCGGGGGAGCTGATCAGATTCTGGACAAACGAACACCAGAACGCCTTTATGCTGAGGCAAGGTCTAGTAACTTCTCTTGCTGGTTCTGGCTCCAAAGAAATCATTTCTCTGTGGCTCATCTGAATCACAGTAATGCTTTATCTGTCACCAGTACTTTTTTTTTTTTTTGTTCGATCATCCTTTTTTTTTTTTTTAACATCTTTATTGGAGTATAATTGCTTTACAATGGTGTGTTAGTTTCTGCTTTATAACAAAGTGAATCAGTTATACATATACCTATGTTCCCATATCTCTTCCTTCTTGCATCTCCCTCCCTCCCACCCTCCCTATCCCACCCCTCTAGGTGGTCACAAAGCACCGAGCTGATCTCTCTGTGCTATGTGGCTGCTTCCCACTTGCATGGACATATATACACCGGTACTTTTCTTTGTTATTTGCATTTGGCTCACCATAGGGCATGTGGAAGAATTGGAGATCCTCTGCGCTTTAGAACAGTAAGAACCCACTTACACGACAGTTAAGGAAACTGAAACCCAAGACAGAGAAGTGACTGGAGACCCTGTGGGTGGTGTGGAGCCCATGTCTTTGACTCCCCGCCCTGTGCTCTTCCCACTAGGGAACTGGACTGAACAGTCTCACTAGAAACAAGTCCATGAAGCAGGAATATCCTGAACCCTGTTTCCACTCACTTCCCTGCCCAGAGGCTGTAGACAGTGAAGGGCACCTCCCCTCAGTGGAGCAAGAGGTCCTCCTCTTCCGACTCTCCCACACTCCCCAGGGGCCTGACTCCCTCCTCTCAAAAACGCTTCTACTGTGTTGTTCCCGTTTTGTCCCATTGCTGTCTCCATGCATTATGTAAAGGTCATGGGGACTGATAAACAGGACAAGATATCATATCTAAAAGAGTTCATTCCTGTGTAGGGAGGGGAAAGTAACTTGATGACAGAAGAGACAGTTTTTTTGAATATGACAAGGACTCTGTGCTTTCAGAACAAATAGATGTTGCTGGAAGCAGCTTACTCAGAGACAAGTTTTTCGTGTAATCAGTAACCCTCATGGTAATCACTGTAATGAGAGCAATATGTTTCCCTATATCTTCTTTATTAAACGCTAACATAAGGAACACTGAATAAGTCATCTGAATCAGCCCCCTCGTTGGAGACCTGGGTCCTTGTAGCTCCTCTTCTGTAACACACAACATCTTTGTCCCAAACCCTCTATTGCAAATAATGGTACCAGCATTCTCCCAGCCACTCATGCCATAAGATTCGGAGTCACTTTATGTCTCTCCGTTTCCTTCATTTCTTCCACCAAGCCATCAGTTCTAGTTCCTAAATCTATCTTAAATGCCATCCTTTCTCTTCTTCCCAGCACTACCTGCCTATTTCCGGTGATAATCAACTCCCAATCTGAGCTATTGCAGGTGATCATCTACTGATCTCCCTGGTTCCAGGTGTGTTCCTCTTTCCTTTCCATATGTCTCTGCCTCCAGAGCCTTTAGTAGCATCGTATCAATTGTGAAAACAGTGATTCCCAAACTTTCGCACTAAGATGCCCTAAAGGCAAAGGAGAGTGTACAAGTTGTCCCAGATGAAGGTGTACCCTGTTTTGGGAGTACTGACACAAATTTAGACTGATATTTTTAAAATAGTACTTGACAGCTCTGTCTTTCTTTCCCACAGCACTGGTATAAAGTGTGAACATGAAGGTACTACATCACATATTGTTATAAGAGGAGTTTTAGGACTAACACCATGGCAAGTATAATAAATAAATGTGTAATGAATAAATGAAAGAAATATATCCCTACAACATCTTTTCCCAACTAAAGATACACACACATAAACACTGAAATCAGTACAGTGAATTCAATGTAACAGAAGACCCTCTGTCAAAGGCCATGAAAAATTGCTACTAGCTGCATTGTAAACATGGAGTGAGGGAGACATATACTGTTGGTCACATAACTTTATGTCCTACACTCTAAACCAGAGTTAGAAACACATTCTCTAAGAGGGTAGAAAAGGGCTGAAGTAGCCTGGAGCTCCCTCTGCCAGATTTCAGAATGTAGGCCCTGAACCAGTGCTGCTGGCAGGGACCACCCCCAACTGCACAGACTCAATCTGCAGCCCCACACCCTGTTTCTTCCCATGGACTCTTCTGTCTCTCATCCTTTCACAGACCACAATTTCCAGTTCACAACACAACAGGAAGCTTAAAGGTGCTTTGCTTGCTTAAGTGGAAGCCTAAAAGGAGCAGAAATGAAAGAGTTCTGGTAGCGATGGGTACTGCTCACATTTGTTTTAGGAGCTTCACTAAAGAAGAAAGAAGGACCATAAATGGCATCTGAGTCTCCATTAATCTGAATCTGAATATCCTGTAATAAACCATAATGGAAAAGAATATATTAATAAAAAAGACTATATATATATATATATATATATATATATATATATATATATCTGAATCACTTTGCTATACAGCAGAAATTAACACAACATTGTAAATCAACTATACTTCAATAAAAAAGAAAAAAATAAATAAAATACAACGTATATAGCAAAAAAGAACAAAGGAATTAGCAAAAGGAGCACAAACGCAAAGACACAAAACTGGATAATAGAGAAAGGAAAAACTATCATATAAAAATGAAAAGAAAAGCAGTACCAACCCCTAGAGCATAATACTGGATAAAACAATGAGAAAAAGCTACGACTATAAAAATGAAAAGAAAAGTTATCTGGTTTAAGGGAAAAGACTCTGAAATTGATGTGAGTGACAAAATCTACTTAATTGTGCGTCACTCAATGACTTCTTTGAGATCACAAAGAAGATTCTTGCAGCAGAGCATTGCCTTCCATTATAGAGAGTCTGTTTCAAGGATACACAGGAGCATGAGGGTGGGATTGGAAGTTGCCTGGGCTGCAGCACAGTTAGTCCAGATCCCAGTAGCTGTGTATCATCCGGGACAGAAATCTGAGATCGAAAGACACAATTTACAGTACAGAATGAATTAATAGACAGGAAATGGTGTATCTCAAATGCAAAAGCATCCAACTATGCACATGAAAGCAACAACAATGAACATCTGTTAGGAATACCAGAAGAAATGATTAGAAATCCAAAGCTGATGTGAGCTGTCAAGATATGAACACATTATATCATCATCTTATGAGAGATAAAGAGGATAAAATATAAATAAGGATCAAAAGTGTGTTCATAGTGAAATTGCTAAATATCATACCAATTTTCTTGGAAAAATGATTCTGATACTCGTCTGAAAAAATAGTTTAAAATAGCAAAGAATTTTGTAGAAAAGCACTGAGGAGAAGCAAGCGCTATCAAATATTAAAATAAATCCTAGAGATACAGTTGCCTATAGAGTGTGGAATTAGTGGAAGAATCAAAGATGAATGAAATAAAAGAAATGGCACCAAAAATACTATATATTCTTGATAATTATTAAATTTATTTACTATTAAAAGTAATAAATATTTCCATTTAGTATAGCAACTAACACATTTATTTAATATTTAATAAAAATGTATAATATGTAAGTAGACATGTTAATAATATAAAATACTAATAGTAAAATTTAGTATTTAATAAATTTAATATAATTTAATAAAAGGTAATAAAGGAAGCAATAGAGAATACAACAAATGGTAATGGAGAAAAATGACCAAGTCAGTCAAGGAAAATATCAAATTAAATTCCCACTCCACATTAAGTGCCTGCAACATAATTAGGGCACAGTAAATATTTGTTAAAAGAAGAAATGGATAAATGAATGAATAATATGTTAAATTCAAGATGGATTAAATACTTGGCAAACCATAAAACACTACAAGAAATTATGGACATATATTGTACTGATCTCTAATTGGAAAAGCCCTTTCTAAACGTAGAAATGATGGATGAGGTAACAAAGGGAATATTCAATAGCACTGACTCCTTAGTGATTTTAAATCTCTCTTTATGAAAAAAGCCACCAAACTAGGAAAATAATTAGTACACAGATATGTCATATAAAGGATTAGCATCCCTCATATATAAAAGTCTCTTAGAAATCAAAAAGACAGAGACAAATACTTCAGTGGAACATAAACAGAATAGGAGGAGACAATTCTCAGGAAGAGAAAGACGAATGGCCCACACATATGTGAAGACATGTTCAACCTCATTTATTTTATAAGACATGAAAAAAATAGATGCACAAGAATCATTTAATTCTTAAACATTCTGTCATCAAGACTCTTCTCAGAAAAATGTACATTCACACAAAATTTGGCATAAACATGTTGGGCTCTCTTCAGACCTCTGGATCATGTAAAAATCCATGGGACCCTAGCTTCAGAAATCCTACAACTTCATGCTAAAGAATGAATAGTGAGATGGATAGATAGTATATTGCTGGTGGAAGCATATGCTCATACATTTTTTAAAAGCATTTGATAATATGTATTAAGGACCTCATAAATATTTATAATTTATTCCTTGTATAAATATTCTTAAGAAACTCTCTTAAGGAAATAAGACATAATGACATGTATGCAATGATGTTCATCATACCATTGTCTATTTTCACATAGCATTAACTACATTAATTTAGCTACTTAAACTCCCCAAAGAAGGAACTGTTTAAATAAATTATGTTATATGTTTGAGATGGATTATTATTCCATTACAATGTTTTTCAAGACTATTCACAAGAATATGTAATGACATGGGAAAACACAAAGGATATAATGTGAAACAGGAGAATGCTGTGTATTCAGTATAAAAATAACTGCATTATATATGCATACATGGGGAAAGCTACAAGGAAAGAAACCAAAATGCTAATAATTATTATTTCTGTGTGAAGAAACTATGTGTTTTTTCCTTACTCTTTTCCATGCTGAAATATCTTACTTTCAAAACCAATAATAATAATAACACTAATAATAATTATTATTATAATTATAAAAATTGTTTTTTAATACCAAAAAAGGAATGACTGTGTAAACTTGGCTTCAGTAAGAAAATATAGAACCAGAAACCTGAAATACAGAACCACGGCCTTAGCAGGCTCCAGAGGAAGTGAACCAGTCCTCCAGGACCAGAGGCCGTTTCACAAGTGATGTTCAACTCTCAGGGTTGAGACGCCATGCCATGTTGGTCACCTAAGAGTGATGGTCTTCTTACATCTGGGGACAAGCATGGCTTCCTGTTCACTCTGAGACAGCCTCATATAGACCTCATCTTTTTGTTTGCCCTTTTGTGATTTGCCTATTTGTGGGGAAAAGACGTTTCTATCTAGGGTTTCTTGGATTCACATCTGCAAGAGTTCACACACAGCAATCATTAAGTCAACATATTTTGAATCTCTACCAAGCACAGGACTAATCACTTGGGAAACGAGAAAGTGGCCTCCAGAGATTAAAATATCGTGAGACATCAAACCAGGCTAGAATCCTAGGTGACACAAAACATGGTGACAAAACACAGGCTTTGGAATGAAAATGCCAGGATTTGAATCCAAGTTTGATCACTGCCAGCTGTTTAACCCAGACAGTTTGCTGAAATTCCCTAAACCCCGGTTCCCCCATAGGTTATAGGAGGTAATACCAGTACCAATACCAATAAGGCCATGAGTACAGCTAAGTAAGATAAGGTACTTGAGGAAGGCGTGCACAGGTGTTCATTTTATCTTCTTGATCCAATCTGATCTCCCTAATTTCAAATCAGTGTGTTTGATTAGGTACCTGAAATGCATCGTCCTTTTGGTGCCCAGTTCTCGTCATTGATTTAGGTCTTGTACAGAGGAATTAAGGTTTATTGAGTGCTTGCTTTTTTTCTTTTTTCGCAGTGAACATTATGTGTGTTTATTTGTTCTTCCTTCCTAGCAATGCTGAGAGGATAAAACTGATATCATTGCATCCATTTGGCAGATGAAGAATCTTACCATCAGGACAAATTACTTGCCTTCGAGTGCCTGCTTTTGACCATGCCCTATGCTAGACTCCGTGACCGTGGTACAGATAGACCATGTGACACTATACTTGCTGTACACTCACAGTAATTACCATTGCTGATATCATAGTGACTCAAAAATCTCAGTGGCTTAACAAATACATAATTTATTTTTTATTCACATTACACTTTGATTAGGAGTTCAGTGGAAAGTTTTTTCTGTGGTTATTTGGAGGTCCAGGGCCTTCCATTTTGTGGTTCTGCCATCTTGTAGGGCCTCCCTGCTGGTACCTCTGCATTCAGCCAGCCAACAACTGTGGACAAAAAAGAGGGCCAGGGATGGTGTGTATATGTTCATGCATGTGCTCCTGGCCAGAATCCAGTCACGTGGAACCTCCCTGCCTTCAGGGAAGGCTGGGAACTGGGTGGACCTCCTGTGAGCCCAGGAAGAAGGAAAAGATTTAGTGCCATCTGGCCAGTCTCTGCCACACCCTCTACCCACTAAACAGCTTTCTCTGCTCCAGATATCATGGACCAGCTTCAGTTTCAAAGTAGTTGTGTGTTTTCTAAATCCCAGAGTGAGATGTTTTTTTCTTGAAATCCTTGCTTTGTTGAGCAATAGAATAATTTCCTTTTGTGTGTTCCATCAGAGAAGATTTTCTTTAGGTGTAATAGGTATAAAGTTTTATTGTAAAACACAGTGCAGAGAGACTAGAGGAAATGATGCCAGGGCAATGTTCCTGCATGGAAGAATAAATATAATTCTAAAAGGAAGTAGAAAGAATTGGGGAGAACAAGACCCAGGGTGAGCGCCTTGGGGACAGGTTGGGGAAGGGAGAGACAAGATGACACAAATGCACCAAGGGAACCCTATTAAGGTTTGAGTTTTGCATATACTGTCGATTCTCAAACTCATTTCTCATTCCAACCTCTTTCTTGGGTCCTGCTCAATTTGCCAAGGCTGAAAATCTTAAAGAGAACCTATGTGTTTTAATCCCTAACATTTAGGGCTTTAGACATTGCTTAGGTTGTGTCAAAGCAAGCACACTCTCATACGACAGGGAAAGAGAACGAGGGCAAGAGAGTCCAATGTGATTTCAGGGTCAGATGCTGAGACTCTGGATTGTGTGGTGAGCCCAGCACCCAAGGCCACCAGGCCTTCTAAGGCAGCTGTGCAGGAGTCTCTTATGTCTAGTTTGCAGCAAGAAGGGTGCCAATGCATGAGACTGTTCTGCTAGAACATTCTATAATGTAGCTGAGTATTTTCTGACTTCTCTGTTCCTGGCCTCTTGCATCCAAACCCAGGTCTCTGAATGGCTCAGGGGACTCTATAAGCTATGTGATATCATTTCATAAACAGCTTTCTACCTGAACCAGGCAGAGAAGACTGTGTGGTCTGCCACTAAAAAGCCTGTAACTACTCAGGGACATCAGAGTCAGTGTTTCTTGTCCTGCAAGCAGCCAGCCCAGGCAGAGGGAGTGGTCCAGGTGGAGGGACTTTCAGGGCTTCCTGCCGCTGTATGAAGTATGACAGAAACTCACACATTCCCCTGGACCCAGAAGTCCTGAGAGGACTGATGGTTTGCAAGAGGCATGGGGTTGGGACCAGGAGGTAGAAGAGGACAGGGGCTTTGAAACCAGAGACAGTAGCAAGGTCCGAGGGCAACTGCTTCCAGGAAGCAGATAAGATCGCTCACAGCAGAGGCCTGGGCCACAGGGAACAGGACCTCCTTTCCTGGACCACATGGAAAGAAGGAGGAGAAGGATGATCTAGCGTCCGCCCAGCCTTGCAAAGGAACTGGACATTACACAAGATAATAATACCTATATCTGGCTGAGAATAATAACTGCACATAGGAGAAGAAAGAATTAGAACTTTTTATCTGCTTTAGGCAGATTGAGAGCCCATAAACAAATTATAATTCCATTATTAAAAATAAAGATTTGCCTTTCTTGCACATCTAAATCACAGCGTGTACTTTTCAACCCTACGTGCTCCATTTTCTCACGGAATTCTCAAAACAAGCCTGGGAGGTTATATATTTTTAGACCCCTGAGGATACTGGGTATCAGAAGTTTAGGAGGAAATCACACAGGTGGTGTTGAGTGGGACCAGGTCAGACTGTCCACTGCCCATGTCTGTTCCATTGTTCCATGTTACTCTCAATTATTGAAAGCAAAACTTAAAAAAAAGCTCAGGTTACTGATAAATGGCCCCCATTTGGCTTTCAAAAAATAATTACTCTTATCATTTGGTATTTTAATTAGACTGTAAGAAGAAAGTTCCACAAAGTTTTGACCCCCAGTCTTCAAGCCTGATCCCCGACTCTCAGGCCTGAGACCCTGTGAAACACTTACTGGTATAGTCAATACACCCATGGGGTAGGAGAGACTCATGTTGCCGGCAGTTTGAAGAAGGAATTTCTAGAAAGATGGGGCCTCTGACCTAGGGGTTGATGAGAGGCAGAGGACGATATAACAGGTTAGAAGGAAAGCCAATTAGCCTAGTTTTGGAGAGTGCTGAAAGCGTCAAACGTGTTTCCATACACTACAAAATGGTGTGGCTCTCAAGATGTTAATTAGCTATGTGTCTGTTAGTGAGCATTATGTCAAAAAGAAAAAGAAAATTCTTGGTCAGTGAGGACTGGGAAACACTGGGTTAAACAAAATAAAACAGATTTCTGACACTGTAGATCTTTCATAAATCGTATATACTGATAATATTCAAGAGGTAAATGACACAGTGTTTTCCAAACCGATTTGGCCACAGGACATTTTATCTATAGATCATTTCTTGGAGCTCATAGACCCCACATGTGCCCATGGTGCCCAGGAAGTACTGTGCTCTCAACTTCTGCAGATGAATGAGAAAAACTCACAGATTTTGTCCTGATTGTACCACCAACCCAGAAATGATGAAGAACTCAGGTTTGGAAGGGATAAATTAGGGGTTTGGGATTAACAGATACACACTACTTTATATAAAATAGATAAACAACAAGGATCTACTGTACAGCACAGGAAACTATATTCAATATCTTGTAATAACCTATAATAGAAAAGAATCTGAAAATATATATATATATATATGCATAACTGATTCACTTTCTTGTACACCAGAAACTAACACAACTTTGTAAAAAAAAAAAAAAAAAAAAAGAACTCAGGTTTAATCCCTGGAAAAGACAAGCCAAAAGAACTCAGGTTTAATCCCTGGAAAAGACAAGCCAAAAAACCCTTAAAAAACTGTCCACACTTAATCATTTTCAGATGAATCATAATACATACAATCCCCAGGCTGATCAGGTCTGTACAGATTCATAACCTGAAATGTTCTGAGCAGTCTCTACCTTACCCTGCATTTTTTCCAAGCAACTTGCTGTGACGTCAGTAACGTAAACTAGTCACAATGATTTCAACTAATTAGTCACTAAACTAATTACTCCGTGCATTTTTTAAAAATCTGCTTATTTTTCTTGCCTTTTTTAGAAAGGAAAAAAAAATAGAGCCCAGTTACAAAGCACTGTTGCATCTGTTATAATTAGAAAGTAAAGTCACTTGGAAGTAATATAATATGATATTGCAATTTCGAAGCTGTGAACTTCTGCTATCAAATTAAAAAACAAGTAGCCCTTTTGAACCTGCACAATTTGTCAGCCCTTGAGTTACAATTCCTGTCCTGTGGCAACTTACACCTTCTACAAATGCTCGATTTTCATATCCTGGGGTTGAATCTTATATGTATAATTTGTTATATGGACTCTGCATTTTGTCTGGTTGTCTAATGTACAAAACTCATTACCACATCCTCTCGACAGGGTCTATAGATAAAACAAACAGATGTAACTGCTTCTACCTAAGAAGGAAGGCCCACAAAGAAATGGAGAAATGTTGTTGTTTTCTGGGGTTTCTTTACACAGGATGTGAGATGTATGCAGAGATGGTTTTTTAATATTCATCCAAGGCCTTGGAACCATGAGTTTCATTCCACCATGTCTAGAAGATTTATGGACCTGGAAGTTCTTCTCTGCTCAAGTTTCCTGGAAGCCTCTGTTCTGGGCAATCAGGAGAGAAGGAAATGTCAATTCTGCATCTTCCAAACAGCTAGGCCCTTTCACCTGTTCAGTATGTACCAGGCAGCACTGTCTCGTAACATTGCATCCTGCTAGCACTTACTTCTTTTAAGACTGATGGAAGCTTGAAAATTTTAAACTGAATTTCCAGGCCAGGAGGCATCAAGAGAATATTTGAACACGGTTTGTAAACAACACTCCACTGAAAGAGTCTCTTTTTTAAAAATTTAATTTAATTTATTTATTTTTATACAGCAGGTTCTTATTAGTTATCTATTTTATACATATTAGTGTATATATGTCAATCCCAATCTCCCAATTCATCCCACCACCACCCCGTCCCTGCTTTCCCCCCTTGGTGTCGCAAGTGTTTCTAAAGAGAGTCAATTAAATCTTACAGGTGTATCTATGTGCTCAAGTTTCTCCCGGGTGTTATACTAGGGACCCTAGAGACTGGGGGAGGCAAGGGGAGGGAGAGATGGCCCTGGTCTGGCAGCACTTCCAGTCTCCTTGAGAGAACAGGACTCAGCATAAGGAAGAGCCAGGGCTCAACACAGACTACGTGCAGGCAGACCTCGGAGATACTGCAGGTTCAGTTCCAGACAACCCCACAGTAAAGTGAGTATAAAGTGAATATTGCAATAAAGCAAGTCCCACAAACATTTTTTGGTTTCCCAATGCATATAAAAGTTATGTTTACACTACCCTGCAGTCTATTTAGTGTGCAACAGCATTATGTCTAAAAAAGAGAACGTACACACCTTAATTAAAGAATACTTTATTGCGACAAAAAGGGAGACAGACCAGCGTGGCTGGACACCAGTTCTGCCCACAGTGTCACTCACTTCACCCTTATCTCAACAGGGCACCCAGACCCCTCTCTCTCTCCCCTCCCATGATTTTATAACTGTGACTGGACAACCCCTTTAATCCCCTCCTTCTCCCTATAAAACTCACTGCCTTCTGGTAGCTTTAGGATTTCAGATATTACAGTCCCAAGGCCCATCTTCCATCTGTACTCCTGGTTTTCCTCAGCTCCTTTCCTTCCCAACTCATCCCTTCCTCTCTAATTGCCTTTCTTCAGCTTTCCTTCTTTCCCTGGAGTAGCACAGGAGACCGGCCCCTGATTTCTGAGTTAGGGGTTCCAAAGGAAGGAGGGAGAGGTATGAGGACAGTGCTGTGGGCAGTGAAGACACGGTTTTATCCTGTTATCTTTGGCTGATGGGCAGCAGGTTAATTTTTTTTTTTTAAGATTTTTTGGTGTGGACCATTTTTAGTCTTTATTGAATTTGTTACAATATTACTTCTGTTTTATATTTTGGTTTTCTGGCCACGAGGCATGTGGGATCTTAGCTCCCCAACCTGGGATCAAACCCGCACCCCCTGCATTGGAAGGTGAAGTCTTAACCACTGGACCACCAGCAAAGTCCCAGCAGCAGGTTAATCTTACTGTACCTTCTCTCTATAACCAACTCTGCATATTAGCAGTGGGCGGGGGTTGGTTGATACTAAAAAAAAAATAAAAACAAAATAAAAACAAAATAAAAAAAAAGAATACTTTATTGCTAAAACATGCTACCCATGCTCTGAGGCTTCAGCGGGTAGCAGTGGTAACATCAGAGGTCACTGATCACAGACCATCATGACGCTTATAATAATAATGAACACGTTTGAAACACTGCGAGAATTACCAAAATGTGACACACAGATACGAAGCAAGCAGATGCTGTTGGGAAAATGGGGGGATGGGTTTGCTCGACGCAGGGTTGCCACAAACCTTCAATTTGTAACAAACCCAAAATCTGTGAAGTGCAATAAAGTGGAAGCAAATGGTCAAGAGTGTGGAGCAGACCAGGGCTCGGCGGAGAAGAGGAGGAATCGTGCTCGTAGGTGTGAGGGGGGTCCGTGGAGGGCAGAGCTTGCAGAAATGAGGGGCGAGGGCATTCCCCAGCGAGAGCCACCAGGCAAGGAAGAGCATGAGGTCCTCCTCTTCTACCACTGATTGTTCCTGGAAGGGTATCCCTAACACCCACTAGATGCCCAAACTCCACAAAATATGCGTCAACCCTCCAGCGTGCAGCTCCTGCTGTATTTGCAAAGGCTGAAATGCAGGACTGTATTCTCCAGGCTCCCAAGGAAAAATGTCCATGGCCTTGTGTAACATCCGGGTGCAATGAGACGTCAGGCAGTCCAAGGGGCTCAGCTTTTACTGATTCCTATGGGCATCACCATTTGCCCTCCATCGTTATCCCTAAGAGAAGGGATTCCCAGCTAACAGGCAGGACCCCCTTCTTGGGTGGAAAGGCAGGGCTTCCTGGATTAATGGACACAGACGATCCCAGGAACCTCCTTCCCATCGGATGCCATATCACAGGTGCAGGGGCTGTCTCCTCCCCGCATTGATGAATGAATTTGTGCCTGAGTGAGTGAACCAAGGGAATAAACAAATGAGCACAGAATGGCCGCGTCCTCCCTTGAGAGTGAGGGGCTTTGCAGAAGGCGACCTGGGGCAGCCCCGACAGAACAGGTGGGCTTGAAGTTGCTCAGAGAGGTGAGCTTTCATCATCAGTGATTTCACCGAAACCTTGCCCCAAAGATTCTTCCTCTCAACCTTCCCTCACACAAACTCCTTTTGAAGGAGCAAAAGCAAAGAACCCACATATTCTGAGGCCTCCAAGCGTGGTTCCAGTACAGACACACAGCAAAGGGCTGGTCCTGAGAAACACAGAGCAGGCCCTTCCTGAAGCTCATTTGCTTCCTCTGGTCTGCAGAGATTGATGATTGGTTTCTACTTTGAAAGGAGTAGTTAAAAAAGAACGGAGGAAGGTCAGGCCTGGTCTGACCTTCCCCGTGTAGGGAGAGCAGAAGCTGGGTAGCTTTCTGGTGGGAGCTGCCTTGTTGCGGTGGTCAGGGCCGGGGTGAATGCAGCTCCTTGGGAAGGCCATGCCGATGATCAGCCTGGGTTCCTCTCTCTCTCTTTCTCTTTCTCTCTCTCTCGACCTGGCCGTGCAGCAGAGGTCACTGTACACCAGGGGAGGAGCCCAGCTCAGCCGCCCCATTAGGCGTCAGGACAGGACAGGACAGGCGTCAGGCTGGCCTCCCCTGTCCCTGGCTCTGCAGGCAGGCATGAGGCCGGGCCACACTTCTGTCTGGCTTCCCCATCCTTTGCAGAAAAAGGACAGCAGAAAGAACCCGGAAGTGATCTTGAGAGGACAAGGTAAGAAACAGTGCTCCCCAGGCTGATGGTCTACCGAGGCATCCCGACCTTGGATATAAACTAACCAGAGAAATAAAATGTATCCTCAGCCCCAACCTGGAGGCCCCTCATCCCCGCTGTGTTCTGACCCAATCAGCTGCCTCTGCAAGGATGATTCCCTGGAATGAGGGTCCCAGCCTCAGGAGTCACACACAGCAAAGCCAGGTGGGTCCTCAGAGGCTGTCGTCTGCAGGTGGTCTGGGCCCTGGGCTCGTGAGCGCCCCCCTGAGGCGGGAGAGGGCAGCCCAGTGAGAGGGCCACGTGGTCGCCAGACGGCTCTCTTTATTCATCTTAATGTGGGGACAACCATGATGTCATTTTTTAAAGCATCCTTATGTTTAAACAAGACAGAAAAAGTCTGGACTTCCATGGGAGTCCAGTGGTTAAGACTCCACACTTCCAATGCAGAAGGTGAAGTTTCCATCCCTAGTCCGGCAACTGAGATCCCACGTGCAGCGCGGTGCAGCCGGAAAAAAACAAAAAACAAAAGTAAAACTGTGTTACGAAATATTTACAAAACACACAAACAAACAAAAAACCAGAAAAACTTTGGAAAGCACTATTCCTCTAGCCCGACCATTTGCATCTGTAGATACAAGTTTTAGGAGCCTTTGTGCTCGGCCCCTGATCACCCAGCCAGTGTAGACCAGCTGGTCAATCAAAGGGTGAGGTCTGGGGACAGATGGGGCCATCTTGGGAGAGGAAACTCTCATAAAGGACGGGAGCCCAGGAAATGCACAGAGTAGCAGAGAGCCAGGCTCCAGGCTGAGACATGGGTGCTCTGGACCCCTGGGCTTGCCCCCTCCCCGCCTCCACTCTGTCAGCCCCTCCCGCACTGCCTCTGCCCACACAGGGAGCACAGTCAAGTTCACCATCCCTTGAGTCAGGGAGCAGCCCTGCTAGCAGTCTCTGCCAAACACGCAACGCCAGCAGGCAGTTACCCTAGACGCGGTGCTAGATGTTTCTGGAAAGAGAAAGAAATGATAACGGCTTTCTCCTGACCAGGAACTCGGCTGCTGGGAGCCCCAGTGAGCCGAGTTCTAATGGGCAAGCAAATTATTTTCTCTTCTACGGGAGCATAATTTTCCATGTGTTTCCTTCTTTTGATGTGGACGGTAGCAGATAAAGAAAGAGGGCAAGGAGAAACAGGGGAGAAGGGGAGACGAAAATCACTTAGACTTTTAATGGAGGCTCATTTTGGTAAAGTAGCCCAGCGTCCCCTGGGCCTGGAGAATTAAATAGTGTCACTCAGGTCTGAAAGCAGAGTCGTCCAGTTTGCAGACACCTGTCATAATTAAACTAATGGCTCTGAAAACGTGCCTTGATATTAAATCTATCTTCCACTGAGGAGCAGAGCTGATTAAAACCACCGTTTGACAGTTAATGATGAACCTCTTGCTTGCCAAGCTCTGCGATGGGAACTGGACAGTTCAGGCTGTCTGTCCCCCTCGCCTTCCTCCATCACTGACCTGCTGTCCCCTCTGTCTCCCTCCATCTGACGCCGGCACGATTCCTCTGCCTTTCCCAGCCGGTCTCTCGCAGAACCTGGGTTCCCTCTGCACCCTCACCTCTCACAGCTCCCACTCTGCTAAGGAGAGGGCGGGCATCCTTGGCAGGGAAGGACCATCAAGCTGACACCAAGTTCTTCGGTCCCCAGGAAGAACCACCGACCCAGCAAATTGTCTACAGCAGGAGCGGAGGGTAGAGGCCCTGGCCAGCCTTTCTGCGTCTTCTCTGGAAGACTGAATTTCCAACCACAGCTGGGAGAGAGGCTCGACTCTGCCCAGTAGGGAAGTCAAAGAAACTCTCAAGTTACGAGCCTGCTGAGTTGACTATATTCTCTCCAATCAGGTACCATGGCTGCTGTTCAGACAGGTCTACAAATAGGACTGTCCTTTGGGAAAACAACATCCATTCAGCTGATTATTAGGAAATCTAAAGATGCTCACCATTTATACACGGTTACGCTCGCCAGGGAGAGGCGTTTGGTACCAGACTCCTCAGAGGGAGAAGCTGGGAGACAAAGAATTTCCATCCTCTGCTTCAGCTTCACCTCCAAAACGAGGGGTCCTGAAATTGACTTGAAGGGCTCTTCTGCACCTGATGGTCCAGCATTTTGTCCCCAAAGGAGGCTTTCCTTCTTTCTTGATTAGGAGGCTTCCATATTTGAGATGATTTCTCATCCCAGAGGGTACTCAGATTATAGCACCCTCCTTTCAACACAGGATGGAGATTCCAAAGAACCACTGGTTGACCTCAGATTTCCTTCCTTCTGCTGCCCCAGACCTTAATGACCAAGTAGAAATCAGCAAGACACAACGTGTGGAAAAACAAGACGCCGTATCTCCCTGCCATCTCCTGGCACGACGTTCAATATCCCCTCAGAAGTCACTCAGGTTCCCTTATCCTTGGTCCCTCCGCACTGCAATTAAAACTCACGTCTACCTTCTGACGTCCTCTGTCCTCAAGCCCAGGGCTTCCCTGCCTCGTGCCCTGCAGGCACTCGCTACATCCCTGGGTCCCCTGAGATCCCAAGCGTGGCTGGAGAAATATCCAGGAAGGCACAGAGCTCCATCCCCTCCAGCCCACTCTGTGCAAAAAGGTAGCAACCCTTCCAAGCAACAGCTCCTGACTAAGCCAGCAGCAGTGATGATCTATGTAATTACAGCAAGTTGTGAGCCTCTCAATTACCTGTGCTTTGCACATTAATCCCTGTTGATGGCTTGCTTAATTGTTTGATTGACTGACTTATAGCATTTTATTCTTTTCAGAGCATTTCCTTTGATTCTTACACCACCCCTGGTAGTTAAGTACTTCCCCATTTACAAATGAGTCAAATGTCTTCTTCAACGTCACCAGACTAGCGGGTGATACAGCTGGGACTGAAGCTCACATGGCTGAACCCCTGCCGAGGGCCACTGTCAGATCACTGAGGCCCCCAGTAAACTCTGGGGCTGGGTTCCAACTGCTTTATTAGGAGTTTATAGTATTAAAGTATTTCCACTGATCTCTGAAGGGCAATTTTCCTTTCACACGAATTTTCCACCACAGATCTCTCTGTCAGAGACTTCATGTTTTCCAATTTGTTTCTCTGTGAATTTGATTGCTGGGCTCTTTAAATTCCCATTTTTCTCCATCCTCTTTAGGTGGAGTTTGGGGTTATTGTTAAGGATTTTATTTTCTTCTTCCTTACCTGTTTCCTGACTATTTTCTGCTTCTATAAAAATTCTTGATGGATTGAGGTAAATGCTGGTGAAAGAGATCAGCCAGAGAGAGCAATGGAGATTGCGGGGGGGGGGGGGGTAGGCAGAGAAGCTGGAAAACACAGGCAAAGGACATGAGAGAGAGAGAGAGAGAGAAGGAGAGTAGATATTCAGAAAGAAAGAAAATTAAGCCAAAGAGAAAGAATCAGAAAGGCGAGAGACTGGATGACACAAAGATAGACAAAGATGGGAAAATTAAGAAGAAAACACTCTGTCTGTCTTCCACGAAACACCCTGAGGTCAGACATCCGTGTGTGTGCAGCTACACACACACACACACACGCACACGCGCACACACGCACAGGCTGTCACATTTTAGAACACCATTAGGAAAGTGACACCCAGCTGAAGGAGTCCCCTGTCCAGTGACCCCGGCAGACACTCCTGTCTGACCCCTCCCCTCCAAAGGCCGATCTTCTCCTTCTTAAGTGCCAGAACCTCCGTCTCTCAGATCCAAGTAGGGCCTCTAATTGTGCCAAGCAGCAATGCCACGGTGCCCGGGCAGCCTGATGTCTCTCACTATCATTAGCTTTCTTCCCAGGCTCTGAAGGCTTCCGCTGCCCCAACAGTAATTACCAAGAGATTAGGCAGGCATTAAGCACTCCTTAATTTGACACATTGCAATGATCTCCATTCAGCCTTTCTGCTCGAATAACTTTCAACAAATATTTCGGAGGCTACCAAAATAAACAGAAGTACTGTGTTTGCACAGCTGAGGCCCTCTTTCTGCTTCTCTAAATGCCACCAATGCCAGGTAGGGGGGTGGGAGGGAGGCCGTGCGGGGGTGGGTGGAGTGGGGTGTGCAGGGGAAAGGAGGGGAGGTGGTACCACCTCCAGCGCCCTAGGAGAGCCTGAAAACCCAAGTCCGTCAGTAGAAAGATAGCAGTAAAAGACTAGCATATGGCCCGCTACCACTGATGGCAATTTAATAGGGCCCATTATTTAAGCAAGTAGTTATACAAGGACCTAGTAAAGACACATCAGTATTTATATAAAAACCACCACATTAGGAAAAAATAATAATTACAGTGAAGGGAGTTATGTTATTGTTACTGGGGTGTTTGGGCAGGTTATTAGCTTAGACATTATTCATTAAGTGATGTAATGGGAAAACCACTGTTAATATGGCCATAAATCCCACTGGGACCTATCACAGGTGAGATAAGATCACTTGGTAATTACAGTGCATTAGAAGTTCAATATTCCCTTTCATGCAATTATTTTATTTCCTCTGTTCACACTTGCACCCTTCTCTTAACTAACCTGAGTCAGGGGAAGCTGGAAAGACAGAGGAGAATGACATGGGGACATGAAGGGCACGGCAGCCAGGAGCTCTTTCGACAAGATACGAGAGAGAGAAAATGGATCCATGAAAGGGAGAGATGAGCTTAACCAAAAAATAAGTGAAAGTCAGAATGGCCAGAAACTGAGTCATGGATATAAATGTTTATGGCAGTGGGTTAATGAAGTCCAAGAACAAAATGATGAAATAATTAGGATCTTCCATCATAGAAAGATGAGAAAGTTTCTTCTAGAGCCAGACATTGGAAACCAAGTCATCATAATTGGACATTTTCCACCCCCAAGAGAGATGCGTCCACCCCCGCAGCCCTCACCAGCAGTGGCTTTCTTCTTGGTGTGGTCCAAGAGATCTCGGGCGAGCATCTGTGTCCAGGAAGCCACCATGGCCAGATGGAGTTCCTGCCTCCATGCCAGGAGTTTGGCTGCTATAGAAGGAGAATCGTGACTCAGGGTGGCTGGGGTGTTTCTTTCTACCTGGATGGACATCAGCTTTAAACTTCTTTCCAGATGAAGAGGGCAACCAACTGGATGGATAGAGAAGGAGTGTCCCATTTGTAACTGTAATGTGTCATCTCAGCTCTCACACACATGCCTCTTCTCCAGCCCTCTCTCAACCAGCGATGATGGTTATTGAACACTTAACTACTGCTAAAGCGTGAAGAGTAATACAGGCCATCTGGGACCGGCAAACTATGGCCTGCAGGCCAAATCCAGCCCACAGCCAGTTTTTAAAAATTAAGTTATAATGGGACACAGTCACACCCATCAGTTTATGCGTGGTCCCTGGCTCTTTCACTCTATAATGACAGAATTTAGTAGCTGCAACAGAGATCATATGGCCCGAAAAGCCTAAGCTATTTGCTATCTTGCCCTTTACAGAAAATGCTCGCTGATAGATGGATGAGTGAGTAAGTGAATGAATGAAGGGACAGATCCTACATTTAGATGGATTCATAACTGTGGAAATGATTGGACCAAATAGTGCCTGTGTACTCAGGTTGTGCCAGAAGTATCTATTCCTGGAACAATAACGATAATAAAATTGTTAAAGATGGCTAAGTATGTACTCAAGTGTAGTGGCACGTTTCACTTGTATCATCTCTTTTAATTTTGAATGTTTTAACTTTGTACTCTGAAGTGGGCACTATTGTTGCCCCCATTTCATAGCTGAGGACAGTTAAAGAAGGAAGGTCATGTAGCTGGCATGCAGATTTTTTTTTTTTGAAGTATAGTTGATTTACAATATTGTGTTAGCTTCAGGTGTACAGCAAGGTGATTTGGTTATATATATATATATATATATATATTCTTTTTCAGATTCTTTTTCTTATAGGTCATTACAAAACATTGAGAACAGTTCCCTGTGCTGTACAGTAGGTCCTTGTTAGTTACCTATTTTATATATAGTGGTGTGTATATGGCACTTAGATTTGATTCTTGGCCTCGCTAGAATCTAGACACTGTAGTTCCAGGGCCCAAACTCTCGACCACCATGGTGCTGCACCACAACCCTTCCCTGAGGTTGCATTTCAGGTGGTCTTTGGAAAACCAAAGTGACTCCTGAGGCGAATTTCCAATGTGGGAAGGAAAGTTACAAAATCTCGTACACAAAAGAAGGTAGAAAGGGATGAGCATTTAGCTCGGAGGGGGCTTGTGTTGTCCTTCAGGAAAATGAAAAGCACTGTTGAGTTTAACTCACCGCTTCCCCATCCCTAAGCCAGATCCACATCTTCCCCTACCTTCCAGCTACTCACACGCATCCATACACCAGCGCTCATGTGACGGGTCAGCATATCAGGCAGGGCAGGCTAGCTGCTTTGTAAACCACATCAAATCCGCTGGACTTCACCCCATAAGAGTTTATTTCTCCCATAGGTCAGAGCCATTGCAAAGTAGTGGTAGAGACCCTATTACATGGAGCCCACAGGGGGCCAAAGTGCCTTCCATCGTGCAGCCTTCCTTTTCTAATCAGAACCAGCATTTCTAGGTCTTTGGAACTTTCTGCATTCAATAGAGAAAAATAGAGAGCAGCTCACATAGGGGAGGTTGTTAGGGGCAGGCCTGGAAGCAACTCCAATCACTTGTGCCCACATCCTGCTGGCCTGCCCATAACCACTAGGGAGGCTGGAACAATGGACAGGCTCAGCATGTCCCCGAAAAAGAGGAGGGTACAGATGTTGCTGAGTACAAACCTTCTCTCCTACCATCAGAGCCAGGATATTGATCGGCTCCAACAAACGGGCCATCAACCAGCACCAATATCTATCCATCAGTTCCTAATAATGGCTACATTCTCTGTGCAAGGTTCTCTGTTGAGAGATGAAGACCAATGAGTTACACTCTTCCCTTTCAGTGATCTAGTGAAGATACGCAAAAACAGTTAACCACGATCTCCAGCAGGGTGCATTAAATGTTCTAGGAGGTGTCTACCTAGAGTAGGAGCACAAAAGGCAGAGTTCCTTCCAATGAGAGGAATCTGCAAAGCTTTCAGGGCAGAGACTCAGCCAATGAATGGGAATTTAACAGGCAAATAAAGCATGGGGGAGAGCTTGCCAAGGAGAGAACAGCAGGAAGAAACGCACAAAGGCATGGGAGTGCTTGCATGTTCAGGGCCAACCAACTGGCTTAATGTGACTTCACTGCAGGGTGTCCGAGTCACATGGTGGGGACATAAATTTGGGCCAGACCTTGCTGAATCACGAATGCCATGGTGGTGGAGAACTTTGACCTTATTCTGCCTGCAATGGAGAATGAAGGAGGGTGACATCATCCAATTCTGAGGCGGGTGATGGTCAGATGGCAAGTGGAAAGGCTGAAGGGCAGGAAGACGAGTTAGGTATTGGAATAGTTCTCACGACTGCTGGTGATGGTCTAGCCCAAGGCAGTGCACATCAGTGTATGCCCTTGTGCAGCCCTTTTACAGATTTCCAACATGCAATCAAATCAACTACAGTCAGTGGCATCCTTCACTTACAGTTGGTTTACAAGACAATCTGTCAATATATCCACATATTCAGAACTGACATTAAACCCACGGTTTACTAACTTTGAAGATGTTGCCACCATTGCCCATGCATAGGCAGATTCCATGAGACCCTCACCTGGGAATAATTTCCCCTCAAACTCTGCTTACCTGCCACGTCTACTCATTATTTCCAGTCCCACTCGTTGCCTCTCAGTGGTCCCAGTGGGGTTCATAAAAGCTCCTTCTACTCTAGAAGTGCTGGCAGCTCTTTTTAAAATCCCTTGGGTAGCCAAGATTCTCCACGAGCCTCTTGTACCTAGAGACTACCTAGGACTTTTCTACCCTCCCCAGACCTCAAAGGCACAGGTACCCAGAAAAGAGGGTCACGTTAAATTTCCAGCCAAGCATCCGGACTTCACTCTCTGCCCTGCTCCCACAAGCCTCCATCCTTCACGGTGGAGCCTGGACGGTGGTGCAGTAGGACACACAGCACATACTTTAGTCTCCCTGCACACGTCCCAAACTGCATTCCTATGCCACCCCTGACATATGAATCTGCCCTCATTCCCCAGAGCTCGGCAGAGAACTTCAGTGACCCAGCTATGGCTCTGCTCTGCGTTTGTTTTAGACTATTGGCCCTACAGCAAGATGGGTGAGCAGGTTGGACCAGCCTTCTCCTATGGCCAAGAAGTAGAAGGGGAGAGAGCTGGCAGCTTGGCCACAGTTTGAATGAGCTTGGTGCCAGGCATAGCAGGAGGCGGAAGAGCTGAAGAATTTTGTTGAGAGAGTTAGAAAATAGTGATCCAGAGGCCATTCAAGGGAAAGGAATAAAATAGCTACTTTTTAAGAACCCGAGTAGGCACAATACAGAAGTGGTCGGTGACTCTTTAGAAATGAATTATATTCTTTAGGGAGATAATAAGAGAAAGAAAGTCAGACCAGACCCTCTGTGTGGGAGAAAGAAAGACAGTGCCACAGAAAAACAAACAAACAAACAAAAAACCAAGGAATTCAAGCACACCCAGAGCTCAGCTCTGTGTCCTTGAGCAAACTGCTTAACTTCTCTGCAAACTGGGGAAGGGGGTGGAGGTAAGGAAGATGCCTTTGTGAGGAGTTATTGGCAGGATAAGTGATGAAGAAAGCTAAAAGCCAAGCTGGTATCTCTGGTATATGTGTGGGGCTACAGAAAGTCCATCCAGGAGCCAGAAGCAGGAGACAGAGGCAGACAGATTTCAGCCCTAGAGAAGGAAGACCTTTCCAACTACTGCAGCTACCAAACGATGTGATGGAATATTTCTCGACTTAGTGAGTTCCGTGTCACTGAAGGTGACCATCGAATTCCAAGGTAGCCACATTCAGGGGATTTTGGTGTAGGAACTCCTGCATTGAATAGCAAAATTGGGGCTAAATCCCTCCTCCCTGCCCTGAGAGCCTGTGATTTCTCGATTTTTGCTTCCACTCAGGGGGCTCACAGGAGCCCTGACAGAGAAACAGCCACTCATCGGGATTGGCACTGAGGCTCTGACTAACCAAAGGACAAAACACCATGGTCCTGGCCCCCCATTGTCAAACCCACCCTTTGCTTACATTCACTTCCACCCAATGGTTCTGTTCATGGGGGGAGGGGGAGGGTTAATCACTCAGGGTGTATTTCTCCAGCTCTGAGAGTGGGAAGCCTTGATGTAAACCTGCTCCGTGGGCTGCCAGAAGAGCCTCTGCCCTTAAATAGTAATGAGATCTATCGGTCTCCTTAACAAATGCATCTTCCCTGAGCGCTAAGTAAACCGTCTCCATTTACAGTGTCAATAGCAGTGCGGGGGCCTTCCCTGCCTCTCAAGCAGCCTGAACGGATTGCAATTGGCTGCCATTCTTGATTCCCGTGCTCAGTTTGAGCTGTCAATGAACGTGTCAATAAGATACCAGGACTATTGATCAGCATAGGCATTTAGGGGTCATCGGTCGATGAGAACTCTTGCCAAGAGATGTAGAAAATGATAGCTTTCAGATAAAGGCAGCAAAGTAAAGTTCCCGAAGGAGAAATAATATAGCTCAATTTCCCCTGTCCTGCTGCTTGTCAATTTCCCTTGGTTTTCTTGAGGTGGGGTCAGGGAGGAACAAGCAGGGAGAGAAGTGGGAAAAGCAAGTAAGCGACACGAGGGTTTGACTGCAGACATCGCAGAGAATGAAAAACCAACTGCTGCAGTGAACCCAGACAGCATCCCTCAGGCCACTGTCTGCCTCAGAAGAACAAAGGGAAAGACCAAAAGAGGCAGTGTTTCTGAAAGAGGTGGGCTCAGAGGATGAAGGTCAAGATGACAAGCATTCTTCAGAAACAGGTTTTGAGGGACTCACAAAAATCAGTTCAATAGCTCTTTGCTGGGCCCGCCTCTTAAGTGTTCAGCTGGAGTGGTCCAATTCTACACCAATTCGTTTGCTGCCCTGAGCGGTGGGGAAAGGCAGGTCCCCTTTAGAGCAACCTGACTTGTAATAGTTCATCATGGAAATAAAAAGTGTTAAAGTAACATTTTATTTGGGGGTGGAGAGAGATGGCAGAGAAACTAAATATTATTTTTGCCCATTCTGTGCCTCAGAATTTTAACTGATACTTTCACATTACAAGAGGATTGTCCATTTTGTCGGTTTCAACAGCGACTTGCCTTTAAATGCAAGTTAAATTATTCAATTTACAGATAATTGATTGCATGGAAATATTCAATGTTCAGGAGCACAAACTTTTTTTTAACTTTTTGGTTTACCGAGTCCTAGGTTTCACAGATAATTCTGGACACAGAAATATTTCTTTCAAGTAAACAGTCAATGAGATGACAAAAAATCAACTTAAAGGTCAATTATATGGTCAGAGCCCTGTTATAAAGGCTTCCAACTTTTTTAATGGAATACACCCATACACAAAGGTAATGAACATGCCACAGATTGGCAACCATTTTTTTCCATCCTTTCCCTTCAGAACTGAGATCTTTTGTGACCTTGTATACTACTTCTTTGGGAATTGTTTCGTTCCCTTAACTCAAAGCCACATCTCAGCTTGCCTCTGAGACAGTGAAATTCATCTCAAGTCCTGCCTGTCAGACCTTGCACTCTAATTAAACCCTGAAAGTTGCTTAAAGCAATAATTCAGCATCTCCATCTGGAACTTTAAGAGATGTTATATGAACAAGAGGCTGATGCATTTCAATGAGTTTGAGCAGGATCACGTGTCATCCTTCCTGACTGTGTACTCTTCACTGGGTGTCAAAGTTCATTCATTTATCATTGCAAAGGATATTTATTGCCAGGTGAGAGATGATGGTGGCTTAAAAGTGAGGTAGCAGGGGGGCTGATTGAAAAAAGAAGGAAAAAAGCCCAAAGTTCAGCAAACCCACAAAGAAAACAGGAGAGGAGGTCACAGCTAGCAAGAGATGTCAACAAAATTTTGGAAGCAGGAAAATAAATAGGTAAATGATCAATGAAATGCAGACAAGAGAAAGCTAAAACGTACACTGGCAGCAAGAGTGAAGCCTCAAGAACCAGGACGCTTCACAACATAGCCCCAAAAGGCTCAGGAATTGGAGACACCAGCTAGCTCTGAACCAGGTGTGTAGAGCAGGGCTGAACACATAAGGGTTGGTTAAAAGTCTTTAAAAGAAGCAGTCAGGCTCTTAGATGCCCTCTTCTACCCAGGTGGCCAGGTGGTCCCTTCTTTGCTACAATGGGAGTCTGAAGGGTTTCCTGATAGCAGTGGTTCTCAAAGTGTGGCCATGGGTCCAGCAGCATCAGTATCACTGGGGAACTTGTTAGAAATGCAAATTCTCAGACCTACTGAATCAGAAAGTCTGAGATGGGGCCCAGCAATCTGTGTTTCCACGAGCCCTCTAGATGATTCTGATGCAGCCTAAGTCTGAGAACTATTGTTCTTTGTAGAGACTGAACCAGACAGGCTGAATCTGATATCAAAGACAACAGCAGTAGCTGAAAACAGTAGCCAACTACTGAAGGCTTGGGTGAAGTTGACGTGCAGAACACTGAACCCCCAGCACATACCTCGTCTCCCAAAAGGTTGGCAGCCAAGTTGCTCTATCCTAGGCGGGATTTCTAAGGATTCTTCCCTGGGAAACTGATGGGTCTGAGAGAAAATATCTGTGGTTAGTGACATTAAGGGTGGGAGGAATCTCCAAATGAAATGATTGGGTTGTAGCCCCATCAGCCCACAGGAAAACCCACCAGCCCCTGAGCCCACTGTAGGCAGACAAAGCTTCCCATTTGTCTCACCCTTAATGATGAACTGACATTCAACAATTACCACATGTGAGGAGATCCTCAAACAGGAAAGAACAAGACCAAAACTAAAACAAGCAAACGAAACATAAATAAGAAACTTGGAATACATGAAAACAATGTCAGAAAGAGGAGAAAAGTTTAAAAAGAGAATAAAGACTATAATGAATCATTTCAAAAGAGTAAGAAAAGATATTACATTCATGAAACAGGAACAGGAAACTAGTCAAAAATGGGAACATTGAAATAAACTTCCAGTTCCCACCAAAGCAGAAAACTAGCTCAGACTATTGTCTCCTTCCCCTAAAATCAACTGGGAGAACTACCTGGAAAGCTTTTTAAAACAAAGATTGCTGGACTCCAGCCCCTGTAGGTCTGCGAGCAGGATGATGTCGGGATAACACCAAATACTGTTGGGGTGAGGAGTAAGGCAAATAACTAGAGCCTGAATGCTCATTCTCCACCCAGGAGTGCTTCATTCTAAGAATTTAAAGGCAAAATACTGACCAGGGAAGTTACCTGGTCAACATGGGGGCAATTGGGAATGATGAGCAATAATTCTGTGGGGCTTGAGTCTCTTCCCCTCGGGGCCCATCCCCTACCTTGTCCTCAAGCTCAATGAGTAAGACACAGTCTGGGGCAGCCTCGGCTCTTCCCCAAAGGAGCTCGAGGCTGCAGACCAGGACACCAAAGGATCACAGCCACTTTCACAAAAGACAACAAAGTGGGGAACATACTTATCTGAAACAAAACGATTAAAGCAAGAAGTCTGAATAGGCACAGTAGATGTACTTAAGGATGTAATGGCAATTCTGAGCATCGTGAAACGAGAACAAGAAATCATAAAGAAAGAACCAGGTGGAAATATTACCTATGAAGATATGAGAATAGAAATAAAAGATCAAACACATGGAATAATTTCAACGATGGATACATCCAAAAAATGACTTAAAGATTTGGAAAGAGGAAGTGAGGAAATTTTCCAGAAAGGAGCAAGAGATGGGAAAGGAATAAGGGGATAGAATAGGAAGGAAAAAAATATTTGAAGCAATAATGAAGATATGAACCAAACTGGAAATTGTGAAAATGCCAAGTGTTGCCAAGGACGCAGAGCAAAAGGCCCACACATCTACTGCTCATCGGATGCAAACAGGTACAACTGAGTCAGAAAATCCTGGACTTCCCTGGTGGTGCAGTGGTTAAGAATCCACCTGCCAATGCAGGGGACATGGATTTGATCCCTGGTCCGGGAAGATCCCACATGCTGTGGAGCAACTAAGCCCGTGTGCCACAACTACTGAGCCCGCGTACCGCAACTACTGAAGCCCATGTGCTCTAGGGCCCACGTACTGCAACTATTGAGCCTGCGTGCTGCAACTGCTGAAGCCTGCGCATCTAGAGCCCGTGCTCCACAACAAGAGAAGCCACTGCAATGGAAGCCCATGCACCACAACAAAGAGTAGCCTCCACTCGCCACAACTAGAGAAAGCCCGTGCACAGCAAAGAAGACTCAATGCAGCCAAAAAAAAAAAAAGAAAGAAAGAAAGAAAGAAAAGAAAAGAAAATCCTTTGGCATTAAACATGCCAAAGTAAAGTTAAACATGCATGTAATTGACATCTTAGCAATTCCACCTCTAGGCATATATCTTAGAAAAATTCTCAAACACATGTACCAGGAGATATGTAAAAGAATGTTGGTGGCAGCATTATCCTTCATAGGATAAACCTGGGGGAAAAACCAAATGTCCATCAACAGTAGAATGAATAAACTGTGGTAGGTTCATACAATGGAATATAGAACAGTGGAAAAGAGGGAATTCCTGCTTTAATTACTAACATGTATGGATCGCAAAAACACAATGCTTACCAAAATGAGTATATATATTTAAGGAAAATAATACAGTGTTATTCCATTTATATCAAGGTAAAAATCAAGCAAGACTAAATAATATGTTGTTGAGAGATACATATTTAGGTCATTAAAAATATATATAAAAGAGACTGATTAAAGCAAAATTGAGAATTGCGGTCATTTCCAGGAGGTGGGTGAGGAGAAGGCTGTGAGACGAAAGGCACTCAGGGTGCTTCTGGGTGGCTGGCAATGTTCTATTTTTTGGTCTTAGAAGTGAGTGTCTGAGGTTTTTTTCTAAAATTGTATTCAAACTGTACATATTTGTTTTTCATAAACTCCTATCCAGGTAGGCTGTGTCTTATGATAAAAAAACAAAACAGTTACATTTTCCAGAATTAAAGAAAGATAAAAGATATTGAACTGAAAGCAGGAAAGGGGATGGAGGAGTGGAGCAGAGGAAATGGAAAATATGAAGTAATATGTGATGAATCCTGATACAATTGTCACTACCATAAATAGAAGTGCCTTAAACCCACTGTTACGCATTGAATTGTGTTCCTCTAAAATGCGTACATTGAAGCTCTAACCTCAGAGTGTAACTCTACTGGGAGACAGGGCCTTTAAAGAGGTAATTAGGGTTAAACTGAGGCTTGTTAGGGTTAGCCCTAATCCAATCTGATTGGTGTCCTTATAAAAAGAAGAGATTGGGACACAGGAGAGACACCGGGGATGCCCAAGCACAAAGGAAGGGCCACGTGAGGACACAGCAAGAAGGTGGCCATCTACAAGCCAAGGAGAGAGGCCTCAGGAGAAACCAGACATGCTGACACCTTGATCTTGGACTTCCAGCCTTCAGAACTGTGAGAAAATACATTTCTGTTGTTTAAGCCACCCGGAATGTGGTATTTTGTTAGAGCAGCCTGAGCAAACGGATACATTCACCAATCAAAAGATAAAAATTTTCAAACTAGATTTTAAAAGTGATCCAAAATATGTCTATAGAAACATACTTAGAATAATAACAACAACAAAAACCGGAAAGGTTGAAAATGTAGAAATTTAAAAAAAAACAGAAAACCTCAAGAACATGAACAAAAATAGATAAATCTGAGTTAGCACTTTCAATACTGGACAAAATAGAATTTAAAGCTAAAGCAAAAATTCCTAAGGGATAGAAAAGATATTGTAGGCTGGTGAAGGAATAGTTGAGCAGAAAGATACAACCATTTGAACATAAACACACTTAAAATTCAGTCTCAAAATGTTAAAAGCAACAACTGACATAAGTGGGGAAAAGAGATAAATCAACAATTGTAGTTGAAAATTTCAAAGGCCCTTCCCAGAAACAGATCAAGCAGATAAAAGAAATGAAGATATAGAAGATCTGAACAACAGAAATAATAAATTTCAGCACATATAGAACTCTACCCCAAATGAATAGACAACCTGTGCTATTTTGAACACACACCAAGCATTTATAAATCTAAATTGATTTTGGACCATAAACAAAATCCAGTAAATTCCAAAGAGTCAGATAATACCAATTAAGTTCTTAGACCATAATGCAATAAAAGTTGATATCAATAACAAAGCAATATTTTAAAAAAATTCCATATGTTTGGAACTTTAGTGTATTACTAAATAATCACTGAGTTAAAAATAGATATGAATAATATAAGAAATATTTATAGCTAAATAATAATGAAAACACGTCAGAATTTATGGCACGAAACTAATAGTATTTACAAGGACATTTATAAGTTTAAATAAATTTATTAGAAATTAAGAAAGATCAAAAATAAATAAGCTAACGATTCAACATACAACATTAGAAACAAGGAACAGATTAAATCCAAAGCAACGAGAGAGAAAATATTAAAGATAAGTATATTAACCACTATCCGGTCAGAAGAACAAAAACAGTAATTTGAACAAGAAATGCTTAATGTAAGTATTAACTATTTGCAAGGAATGATCTACTATGGTGGGGATAAAAAGTGAAAGCTAAAGAATGCTCAAGGTTTTCTTGGGGGGGTGCGGGTGCCCACTGAGGCAAAAACATGGAAGAGAGTCCCTCCTCAAGGCTGGAATTCAGACCTAAATAGACAAGGGGTGGTGGTAGTCCACTGGATGCCAGAGAAGTTCTCTGGGTTTCCCGGGACCAGAGTGAGTCCCCATTTGGCCAACGGGTACCCCACTGCAAAGGGGGCCAAAGAGCTGGGACTGGCAGGCAGGAAACTGGCCAATGGGATAACAACAAAACATCTCATGCTGGCTATTTTCCTGCGCATCATGCAGTCTGCGTAATGCCATCAATGAAGTGGGAACAGTGTGGTGTTTTGAGGAATGTCAAGATCATCAAGATCTCTGCAGACCCTATTATGGCAGAGAGCAGGAGAATTGACAGAGCCCCGAGGCAGCCCTGTGAAGATAGACTGCTGGCACTGCCGAGTAAAAGCAAACTGCTATTGGTGGTCCTTTCAAATTGGCATGGAGAAAAACGCATTAGCCACGTCATGAACTGCATACCAAACGCCAGGGATTGCGCTGATTTGCTCCAGTAAAGGTACAAAACAGCAACAGCTGCATCTAGAATCACCACCTGATTCAGTTTATGACAGTCCACAGGAACTCCAACATCCATCCAACATCTGCACAGGCCAAGCCGGTGAGTAAAATGGGAATACGACAGGTATCAGCACTCCCACTTCTTTCAATGCTTTGATGATGGCATGCATCTCTGATATTTCCCCAGGGAGGCAGTGTTGTTTCTGATTTATTACCCTGGTACGGAGGAGAAGTTCCACTGGGTTTTATCTGGCCTTCCAATCATAATGACTCTCACCCCATGGATCTGAGAGCCAATGTGGGGGTATTTCCAGTTCCCAAGTACATGCACAGCAGTTATACATTCAAGATCTGAGGCAATAACTCACGGGGTGGGTCTTTGGATGAATCAGGCCCGCTGTGAGTCAAACCTCAGCTGGGGTTCTGTTCCATCTCTTATTTGATTACTGTAGCCTCCACTTTGACTGATGGGTCAGAGGTGCATTTTGCTTTTTGGTTTTTTAAATTTAATTGATTAATTAATTAATTAATTGATTAATTTATGGCTGCGTTGGGTCTTCGTTGCTGCGCGCAGGCTTTCTGTAGTTGCGGTGAGCAGGGGCTACTCTTTGTTGTGGTGCGCAGGCTTCTCATTGCAGTGGCTTCTCTTGTTGCGGAGAACAGGCTCTAGGCACGTGGGCTTCAGTAGTTGTGGCATGTGGGCTTCAGTAGTTGTGTCTCACAGGCTCTAGAGCGCAGGCTCAGTAGCTGTGGCGCACGGGCTTAGTTGCCACATGGCACGTGGGATCTGGCAGGCAGATTTGTAACCACTGCACCACGAGGGAAGCCCCAAAGGTGCATTTTGGATGCCCAGGAGTTAGTGTTAATTCATAGCCAGTGTCTAGCGATCCCCCAAAGGTTTGGGTATTGCACAGTCACACCAGTAAGTGGCCCTAGGTCCTTCTGGATTAAGTTTGGACAAACATTTACAGTGCCTACTTGTGAAAATGCAGCAGGGAACTTCCTCCAAAGGACCCGGTGTCACCTACAATCCAGAGGCTCTGAGTCTATGCATTATGTCTCGAAACTGGTGACTCAAGTCAGGGTTTCAGCCAGACTTACAGCTTTTTCTGTGATACAGATCAAGAAATACTTTAGCAGGCTGCCATCTATTTTGTTCTGAGGAACATTGTGATCAGTTACTATCAGCAAAGAGCTCAGCGATGAGATTCAGGCCTTGCTGAAAAGGCTGTGATTGTAACCCAGTAAGTTGTGAAGAAGTTTGCTAAGTTGCCCTGAGCCAGAGCTGATCCACAGTTACTGGGCTGAGCTATTGGTCAGGAAAATAAAGGGCAGGACTGGCATGGAGGAAAGCCTCCACCCGAGTGCCAGTGTGCCAGGCTTTGTGTGCAAGAATCCTCCTGTTGGAATGTTGGCCAGGCTTCTGGAAGCTGTTGAACCCATCACCTAGAGGCCACCTGGAGCACCCAGAGAACTCACAGGGAAAGTGCCTGCAAAGGTGCCACCAAGACTTGCTGGCGGTGAATCCCACTGGGTGCCCTGTACAACACAGGAGCCCGCAGGAAGGAATATATATGTATACTGGAACCAGGAAGAGAAGCCCAATTCCCCCTGCAGTGTCCCTCCAGCGCCCTCTGCTGACAACGCTTAGCATTGTGTCAGCTGACAAGGAAGAAGTGTTCCAGTATCACAAGCAGGGCGATCCGAGGTAGGTTTGGAACTGAAAGGCAATAAAAGTTGCACTGCCACATAAGGAATGTAATTACGAAACAAAACAGAAATCACGAACAAACCAAAAGGTAGTTATTTGAAAAGATGAATAGGTATAGAACTCTTAGGCAAGATTGATTAAGACAAAAAGAGAGCGAGGATAAATTAAAAAGAATATTCTGAGACCAACAAAGATATCTTATATGTTTGAAATATAATAGCAGAGATTGTTGTAATTAACTTAAGTGTTGACCCTAAGCTCAAGGAAATTCCCTAGATAATAGAACAGAAAACAAAGATATGGAAAATGGCTGGAGGGGATATAAATTAAACCCCAGCCCTGTGTGGGCTCCAGGAATTGTTCTGCTCTCTCTTTTCTGGTGCTTTTCATCCGGCACTAAGTAGTTTCGTTCCACACGTGCGCAGAGCGGTACCCACAACAGGATGCTCTTCCAGAGCGTTTCCTGTGCTTTTTGGCAGGGATGACCTGTGGTCAGTCGTGAACTCCAAGGGGAGTCAACAGCCCAGTCTTCCAGCCTCTGTATGGAACAGCTTCTTTGGTACAATTTTTGCTCCAGAGCTCCCTGTGCAATTAGGCAGAGGCTAGACCTTTCCTGAAACCACACTTCGGCCTCTCTTCTACCCCTGTGATTTATTGCTTCCCTCATCCCCTAAGAGGTTCCTCCTGAGGGCACTCCCTCAGTGAATCAGTTGCACAAGAATCCCTGTCTCTGCCTCTGCATCCAGGGAATCCACCCTAAGGCAGAGGGGTGATGCGCTGATAGTTATACCACAGGGAAATGAATCTATAGTGGTGTTCAGGATGGATTAGAGAGAGAAAAAGAATAGGAGGAGGAAGATAAGAGGTTATGTCTGGACAGACTCCTTACTACTGATGCCACATGGCAGATGAGAGAATGGAAAACGTGAAATAGGATGACAGTATCTCCGATCTGGTGACTAGGAGAATGGCAGCACCACATACAAACATCAGGTAACCAGAGAATAATCATACTGGGAGAAAGCATCCCCATGTCGTACTATCACCCAAGACTTAACAGCTGCATGACACTCTGCAATTTACAGAGCTCTCAAATACCTCATCTCTTTTTTCCCAAAGGTCTCCGTGAAATAGGGTGGTAGGTATTCTCTCTTCTTTACTCTTTCCTTCTTTCTTGTGACCTTGAAGTACTTCCCAGGAGAGAACGGGAAGAATACAACCTCATGCCCATTGACTTTGGACTTGACCAGGTGACTTAGTTTGGTCAAAGTAATATAGAGAAACATGACATGAGCAGAAGCTTTGTGTGTGCTCCTGTGATTCGACGTGGCTCGGGTGCTTTTGCTATCCACCTTCAGAGAACATGCCCCAGGTAATTACTAATACAAAGAAAATGAGAAGATGTGTAGAGCAGACCCAAAGCCAACCCACAGCCTAGAGCTATGTGCAGCTGATCCTATCCAATCCAAGCAGAACCACAAGTACCTACAAACCTGTAAGTGAGAAATAAACTCCTGTTGTTTAAGCCACTGCATTTTAGGAATGTTGTTAGCACTGTTGCAAAAAAAAAAAAGCTGAATAATACAGTTAGGTAAACAGGTACTAGTAAGGTGCCCAAAGATAAAACACCTGAGATACAGAGAGGTTAAGAATTTGTCCAAGTTTACAGCTCAAGGGAGAGGATTAACTATGCTCTTATCTACCTACTCAAGAAAGACTCTGCACATGTAGACACATTTCACAGCTTAGAGGCCCAGCACTCAAAGGAATAATTTTTAAATGCCTTAAAAAAAAAAAAAAAGACTGAGTTTTCTAATAACCTAAGAAATGCATGTTTTCATATATGCTGCCTATTAAGTCTGTTCATATCGTATCAGCAAACATCATGTCGTCTTGGAGAGGTTCCTAGTTTCTCCTGTGAAATGTTTTTTAACGCCTGAGTGAATCAAAATGAATGTAAATGAGGTTTATTAAGTCAACCCCACATGGTGCTGTATTGTCAGCATTTGTAGGGCTGTGACAGGTTAGTTATTGCAGTTTGAAGGAAATGTCACCAACACAGCAGTCTGCAGAATTAACTTAAAAGAAATATATACATATATACATATATATATATATATATATATATATATATGTATATATAAACGTCTCAGGATTTTCTACCCTTTTGAAAATTGTCTCCTCAGAAGGTGACAGGGGGCTGAGGGAGGCTAAGGTTGGCCCATTCTTTTTCATCAAGAATCGCTCTCTGGGCTTCCCTGGTGGCGCAGTGGCTAAGAATCCACCTGCCAATGCAGGGGACACGGGTTCGAGCCCTGGTCCGGGAAGATCCCACATGCCGCGGAGCAACTAAGCCCAGGCACCACAACTACTGAGCCTGCATGTCACAACTACTGAAGCCCGAGTGCCTAGATCCCGTGCTCCTCAACAAGAGAAGCCACCACAATGAGAAGCCCGCGCACCGCAACGAAGAGTAGCCCCGCTGGCCGCAACTAGAGGAAGCCCGCACGCAGCAACAGAGACCCAATGCAGCCAAAAATAGATAAATTAATTAAATAAAAGAAAAAAAAAAAAAAGAATCGCTCTCTGGCTACATGATACCTGAGGCCAAGGGTCAGGGGCTACAGGTAAGCACCAGGCTTCTGAGAGCTGCTGTTAATGGACTGTGGAGAGGAAACAAAATGAGGTTGATTGGAGTTGATGAGTGACAGGAGCTAGTGACAGCAGCACCAAGTGCCCTCTCCTCCTAGAATGAGTGTCAGACTGGTTTGGGGCGGGTAGTGTGGGCAGAAGCAAGAGGAGAAAGAAGGCAAGGGAGGCCCGGGATGCTGAGCCGCCAGAGGATGGGCCTTATTAACTCCAAGGGGGCTGAGGATCCAGCCATGGTGACATCACCCCTTCCCGGGCACGTTCCTTTTGCTCGCCCAGAGGAGGCGTCAGGAGTGGGCTGGCCCGGTCATCGGTCCCTTAGGTGATTTGATTGGAGGAGAGTCAGGAGGGCTCTTTTGTTTTTTAAATCCTAGCACTGTTTTTTTAAAAAATTTATTTATTTTTGGCTGTGTTGGGTCTTCATTTCTGTGCGAGGGCTTTCTGTAGTTGGGGCAAGCGGTGGCCACTCTTCATCGCGGTGCGCGGGCCTCTCACTATCGCGGCCTCTCTTGTTGCGGAGCACAGGCTCCAGACGCGCAGGCTCAGTAATTGTGGCTCACGGGCCTAGTTGCTCCGCGGCATGTGGGATCCTCCCAGACCAGGGCTCGAACCCATGTCCCCTGCATTAGCAGGCAGACTCTCAACGACTGCGCCACCAGGGAAGCCCCAGGAGGGCTCTTTCCTCCACAGCATCACGCTCAGTCACTGTAACTTCTGGAGAACTGTTTCTTCGAGTCCTGGACCCTTCCCTTTAAGGCGTCTCCTCTCACATGAAAATACCTCATGGGAAAGATAAATGTGTTAAGCGTGACATCTATCAAGACTAAAGTAAAAAATACCTTTTAATTGAAACCTCCAGGCCCATTTTGTAGGGAGAAGGCCCTCATTGCAGGGGAAGGAAAAGGTACTGAAGGAAAACATGCAACCAGACCAGAAATAGATGTTCTGACTTCTCTGTGCCCTAAACTTACAGTGTATAAATGTTGTGCTCTGTGCTACAATCAGCATTTTGGTTACACAAGGTTACCTTTTCCCGGCCACACACAGGACAGTTATTCCCCTCTTTACATAAAACGTGAGAACCACAGAGTTTGGGGGGGTCCTCTCATTTAATCCCACCTTTTTACAGTAGAGAAACTAAATGCCAGAAAAGGAAAGGGGATTTCTAAGCTCACCCACTGGAGCAGAACACAGACACGTCTTCTTTGTCAAACTTCTGTCTTTCAAAAACCCATGCCACACTGCCTTCTCTGGATAGGTCCCACACCCGAGGCTTAAATTTCTCTTGAGTGCAACCAGAAACATCTATTAAATGATATTGGTGAATGCCCTGTGACTGTGCTTTTCTGTGCAAAATGAGTTTAAAAGATTCATCCACTCAGCAAACATTTGTTGACTGCCCATTGTCCCTGACCTCTGGGACCTCACAGACTAAGATGCCTTAACTGGGCAAAATCGTTGGAGGTTTAACTGTAAATACCATCACAGAAGTAAAGGGGACAAACATTCACATTAAGGGTTCATTTTATTAGGTAGGGAGTGAAGAAGAAAATAGACCTCTAGGTGGACATGGCAGAGATGGGAGGAATCATCTCTCTCCCCAGCAGATAGATGAAACCCAAAGACCCACTTTTGCTTGCTAATCCTCTAGGTAAAGGCCCATGCCATCATTTTATACATACGTACATATATATATATATATTTATGTGAAACTACTTCAGAGCTCAGGAAGACCACGAGTCTAAAAAGCTGTCACTTGTCAAAGTTCACTGGAGTTGATAGAATATGAATAGCCCCTTCCCCAAAGGCAGAATCCAAGTGAGTGCTTCTGCAAGGACTGAATTCTGGCCACGCATCGTGCATATTTAGTGACTTGGAATTATTGGGTTCAAGGACAGAGCTGAGTATGGCTACCTAAGAGTGAGCTTCCAAAGGAAATTGCCCAGGAAGAAGGTGGTCCTTTAGGACTGAACTCAAGAGGGACCCTGAGGCTAGAAGTGGATTTGGTCCAGAAGGAGGTCCACTTTCTGAGAAAGAAGATTAATAGGGAAAAAGGATCAAGCCAAGGGCTGAGAAGCATCAGACATAAGCAGCCACTGGAGGAGAAGCCAGTTGAGGAGTCCAAGAGAAGCAGGGTGATCCAGGAGAGTTTCCCATCACAAAGCCAAGAAAACCACAGATGGGGCCGAAAAGCCTCACATAAGCCGTTCGTTTCAACTCCTTCCCCAACGAACATTTTTAGCAGCTTTCTTATGGTAGGAAATGATTGATTTGAATTTCACTCCTTTTTCAACAAAGACCGCTGTGTGGCGGAAAGAGCCATGAACCTGGGTCGGAAACCTCAAGGCTGAATCCCGCTGTGACTATGTGTCAGAGCCCAGCTGTGTGACCTTGAGGAGGTGTCCTAATAACTAGGGGTCAAGACGCCCTCATCTAAAATCACAGGTTGCTCTGAGTTTTGATAAGGTAATGGATATAAAGCACATGTAAAGTGCTACATACGTGACATGACTATTTAGACTGTAGTTCTTAGAGAACTGACAAATGTGGGTGTAAACAACGAAAAGACTGGTGCCCGTAGTCCTGAACATAGTACGTTTGCATGCAAGTTTTGCAGGGCTTATTTACCACTTACTATCAATGGCACTTCTTTGCTTGTATTTATGATAAATGCTCTGCTTATTGAGTGTATTTGATCCATTTTGAACAGCATGATCAAGGATGAAATGGGACAGCAGAGATGGAAAGACCATCCGAACAGCAGGGATTTTGCCATTGTAACTTGACTTGCCTTGAAAATCAGCTGCCTCACACCTGCCAGAAGTGGTTTGGAGCCCCTCAAAAAGTCCCATCCCCAGAGCATTGTCATTATTTTACCTGCCAGCTCCCTGAGAAAGCCCCATTAACAAGGCATAGTTATTCGCCCGGATCCAGAACTCAATCTGCAGAAAAGCCCTATCCCCAGAGTGTTTTCAAAGTAATAATAATAATCAGCAGCAGAAGCAACAATTTTGTTGAACATTGCAGCTGTTTGAGGATGTGATAGCAACTGGGGAAAACAAGAGACTAGTCCAAAACTTAAAAGGAAGATCTAGGGGATGAGATGTCCATAGAGTGATTTGAAAAGCTCTGACATATTCCTGGGAATCTAGAAGGTTGTGAGGATGTGCAGGGCTGTGCATGTACCCAGGAGAGACCAGAGAGGTCTGTAATCTCTCACCTCTGGGTAACCCTGTGGCCCTGGGCAAGGAGGAAATTAAGACTTAGACAGAGCTGTAAGCTTCCTGAGGATTTAAGGCATACACCAAAGCACACAGAGCCACTCATCAGAGAATTAAAAACATTAGTTCAAAGTACTTTAGGAAATAGGTGACCAACTATTAGCTGACCACTCAGATAACCTAGCAAAGATTTCAGTGGCTACACGGTACAGGGAACACGTGTTTCACAGAGTCTAGAAAATGTATTAAACCAACAAATGGTAGTAACAACAACAACAAAATCAGCAACAAAAGCAAAGTCTGTTGGAGGGAGATCTGATTTCCAGAATTGGCACATTATATTATCTAAAATGTTCATTTTGTGAGAAAAAAATATATATCTATATAATTATAAGACATGCAAAAAACAGGAAACCATGACCCAGAGATAGATTAAAAAAAAAAAAAAGCAGTCATTAGAAACTTCTCTGAGAGGGAACTCAGATACTAGACTTACCAGACAAATATTTTTAAATCAGTTTTTTACATATACTCAAAAGACTAAATAAAACCATCTTTAGAATTAAACTTTGACAAAAATGCCTCACTAAATAGGGAATATAAATTGAAGGATGGAAATGAACAGAAAAGTAAAAATAGAAAAGAACCAAATAGGAATTCTGTAGTCGAAAAGCATAATAACTGAAATGAAAAATTCACTAGAGGAGCTCAACAGCAGATGTGAGCTATCAGAATCAGGAAAGCACCAAGAGAAAAATGACTCCTCAAGTAAAAAGGATCCTCAATAATATTAACAGTTGACTTCTCTTTGTAAATCCAAGAAAGCCAAAAGGAAGCCAAAAGGCAATTGGAGGACGTATTTAAAGTTCTGAAAAAAAAGAGCTGTCTTCAAAGAATTCTTTATCCAACAAAACTATCATTCAAAAACAAAGGAGAAATTAAGAGATCCATAGATAAAAACTGAGAAACTTGGTTACTGGCACATATGCCCTGTAAGAAAAACTTTAGGGAATCCTTCAGGGTAAAATGAAGACCATAACTTTAGTCCACATGTAGAAATAAACAGTATCAGTAAAGGTAACTACATAGGCAAAGATGAAAGACAGTACGCATGTATCTTTTGTAGTACTTTACCTTTACTATTACTTTAAAAGACAACTGCATAAAACAGTAATTAGAAAACTGAGTTGACAGGCTGATAAGGTATAAAGATGTAATTTGTGTGACATTTATAGCACAAAGGAGGAGAGAAGTGGAAATATATTGGAGCGAAGTTTCTGTATAATATTGAAATTAAATTTGTATTAACCCAAACTTTAAGTTTCGGTGCTAACTGTAATGCCCAGAACAACCACTAAAGAATAGTCCAAAAAATATAGTAAATAAAATAGCAAAGGAACTAAAATAGTATGCTATAAAATATCTATTTAACACAAATAAGGCAGTAAAGGAGTGTTAGAGGAACAAAGGCAAAAGACATATAGTAAACACTAGCAAAATGGCAGTCATAAGTCCTACCACATTCCTCAAAAGAAGGTAAACAAATGGTCAATAAGCACACAAAAAGATACTAAACATCATTATTCATTAAGGAGATGTATATCAAAAACACAATGAGGTACCCCCTCACACCCAGTAGGATGGCTATTATCAAAAAGACAGACAATAACAAGTGTTGGTGTGGCTGTGAAGAAATTGAAACCCTCAGAATTTGCTGGTGGGAATGTAAACGGAGGCAGCACTGTGTAAAATAATTTGGTGCTTCCTAGAAACATTAAAAATATTTACATATGACCAATTCTACTCTTAGATATATACCCAAGAGAAAAAAGAACATATGTCTACACAAAGACTTGTACATGAAGTTCTTAGTAATATTATTTATAATAGCCAAAAATAGAAACAACCCAAATGTCCATCAACTGATGAATGGATTAAAAGGAAAGTGACATATCCATACAGTGAAGAATTATTCAGCAATTAAAAGAAGTGAAGTACTGATCCATTCTATAACATGAATGAAGCTTGGAAATATTAGGCTAAGCAAAAGAAATCAGTCACAAAGGATCATGTATGATTCCATTCATATGCAGTATCAGACTAGGCAAGTCTATAGAGACAGAAAGTAGACTATTTGGTTGCCTAGGCTGGTGGGATAATGAGGAGGGAAGGGAGAGTGATTGCTAATGGGTTGGGATTTCTTTTGGGAGTGATGATAACGCTCTCAAATTGATTGTTGTGATGGTCTTACAACTTTCGAATATATTAAAAACCATTGTGTACTCCAAATGGATGAGTTTTAAGATATGTGAATTACATCTCAATAAAGTTGTTATAAAATAAATGCCTACCAAGACAACACATCAAGAGGGTTTATGAATTGAAACAGAAAAAAGGATCCTTGTGGTGCCTATGCTTTAAGAGAATCTGAGTCCCAAATGGGTTTCCTAGGGTGTGATTTTTTTTCTACGAAAAAAAAGAATTTCTGCTTTACAAAATTATTCATGGTAAAGTAGTGTTCTCTGGCTTTGCGTTCCCATATGCCATTGCACACCAGTTAGGATGATCCCCACTAGCCCGACCCCTTAATTCAGAGATGACTGTGCTGATGACTCTGGAACTCTTTCTGCTCTACTAACAGAGCCCTATGTTGAATAGTCCAACCTCCTGATCTAGAACTTTTCCCAACACTCAAATTGGGCACTAGAAAGGGTGCAGGGGTAGGCAGAGTAGTAAAGGCATGGGTGGCGGGGAGGAGGCTGGGATTTGGTCGAATGGAAATGTACACACAGGCAAGGTCATGGGTAAGATGAATGGATGGCAGGAATGGCTGGGGAGAGACCTGTCAAGAGATGGAACAGGCACAGGAGAGGGGTAAAGAAGGACCAGCCTGGAGGGTGTAGTCAGAAGAGAAAGATGGTAGACTCCCATCAGAAACTATTAGGTAGGTGATGAGAGAGGAGGAAAACTCAACGGTGAATTCCAGATTGCCTCCTATTTTAATTTCAAGAAGGAAAATGTCTTTTTCAAGCATCATTTTCCAGAACAAATGATCAATTTGTAAAGTAGATCATCAGTTCCCAATCTGATTTGTTTTTAACCTACCAGAGTTGCTTAAGGAAGGTCTTATTTGCAGCCAAAAGAATGCTGTATTCTCTCCATTTCTGAAGGAGGAATTCAAAGCACTGAGTGTTGGAGTCCCTCTGTTGCCACGGAACAAGCAAATGGTGCTCAGAGAGGGGACCTGCCTGCAGGGGAGACTCTGGTTCCCAAAGCCATCTATTGTATCTGAGCTGTGTGTGTGCCCTGTGGGAGCTGATAGCTCAGAAAATCAGAGGGGGGACTGGCCTGTCTCCCTTGGGACACCAACAGTAAAGCATAACAGAGAAAGTAGAAGGCCATGACCCAAAGAGCCTGGAAATGGAAATGGACCTGCAGGGTTGCCAGGTTCAACCCCTCATCTTGCAGATGAGGAACTCAGCCCAGAGAGGACAAGTGACTTGTCCAAGGTCACTCAGCCAGACAGTGGCAGATTTGGAACAAACAGCCTGGCTTGCACTGTATTGTAAGTGGAAAATGCAATGTCTTAAATAAAACTGTATTTAAAATTGGCACCATAAAATTGTTTTGACTCTGTAAAAAAAAAAAAAAAAAAAGCACAAGGAGAGGGAGTCTGGAGCTTGCTAGGATGACGGCAGGCCTTCCAGGGCCTCTCCCTGAAGATGCACGGCCCCCAGACAGGCCAGGCTGTCACTAAGAGACACATAAGTATGCTTGTACCTGCCCTGGCATGCCTCACACTGAAATCAGAAAACCTTCCGCTGCAACCCTGATGAGGAAACTAAATTAGCTACTAATTGTTTAATTGGTGGCAAGCTCTGTAAGGCAGTAAGGAATAAATTAAGTTGGATTGCGAAGCACACATTTGTTAGATCTGATCATCTTGATGATCACCTCTGTGGCCCACCAGTGATGCTGTACATCTCGCCCCTTGGAAAGCTCTCAGAGGGATCCCATGACCTTTTTGCTGCCAGATAAATTATTCCTTTCTCTTCCTTTTTCTGTCCCACTTTCACCATCTTCTCTTCTTAGTCTTTTTAATCCAGAACTTTAATGTCAGTAGAGTGTTCATGAATGACTAGTTCTCCTGGGAAAAGAACCCTGATTTGTAGCATTTAGCAATTTCTGTGCACTCCCATCATGAGCCAGTTTCAAGGTATCAACATGACATCTACCAGTTTATAGAATTCCTGATAATTTAACAATTGGTTCTTGCAAGCACATACAAGATGATTCCAAAACAACACTGATAGTGTGTACAGATTCCATCTGAAAGCAGCAGAATACACATTTTTTCAAGTGCACATGGAATATTCTCCAGGGTAGATCACATGCTAGGCCACAAAATAAGCCTCAGTAAATTTAAGAAAATTGAAATCATATCAAGCATTTTTTCCAACCACAATGCTATGAGACTAGAAATCAACTACAAGAAAAAAACTGCAAACAACACAAACACGTGGAAAACAGTATGTTACTAAACAACCAATGGATCACTGAAGAAATCAAAGAGGACTTCCTAAGGTATCTTTTGATCTCTGACCTCAACATTGTCCCCAGACAAGTCCCCAGTGAAGCTGGGAGGGGAATAAACTTGGACTTGGTGCCCCCAGCTTGCTCCTCTGTGCCCTTTCTCACCTCTCGGTGGATAACCTGAACCAAATTGCTCACACTTTCCATATACCTCCCTTTCCACGAAAAATTCACTCTCCAAAAAAAGTATCTGAAACTCTTTTTTCCCTAAGATGCAAATAAGTGGTAACAGCTTAAAGTAGTGCCTTTCCAGAGTTACTTATATCTTGGCATCTTGGGAAAAAAACCTAAAGCTAAGGGATTCAACCTCCACTTTGGGGATTTCAGGCAGCCCAGAGGGTATGAGCCATCGTAATTCCAGAGCAATAGTGTCACAGCAGAGCCCCCGAACATCACGGGAATGGCCGCCTGGCCCATCTATGTGAAAAGCTGGCCTTGATCTCTGCCTTCCAGGGCCTGCCAGCATCCTAGCAAGCTCCAGACTCCCTCCCCTTACGCTTCCAGACAAACAGAGTATGAGGTCAGGATATCTAAGTCGACTGATGATACAAAGAGCGGCATCCGGCCCAGTGACAAGAGAGGTCTAACCTCAGCAACACCATCTCCAGTTGCCTGACCTCAGGAAAGATACCTTATCTAAGTTCAGCTCCAGCTCTTCAATACAGGACTTATAACACCCACCTCAGAGGATGGTTGGGGGCATAGTGCCCACCAGTGGTGATGATGGTAATTCCCAGCGGTGGTGATGGTCCTGAAAGATAAAGCGTCACATCTCCTGGGAAAATAAAAACTCCAAAGCTGGACTTGCTAAACCCCAGAGTCTTCCCTGCAGATGATCCCAGTTGCAGGTTATTATCTCCTGCCGGCAACACACCCAGGCTGCCAGCCCAAATGATGGAACTCTCTAAGACACCAACACGTAGGTGAGGGCAGTTCTCCCCTCTGGGGGAAGCTGGACCCGTGGTTGATTGGTGCTGACAGCAGGGGCGGGGGAGACATTTTTGCCAACCATCCAATATCCCTGGTCCTCTGGTAATTCAGATTACTTTCCAAATGTCACTGCATCTGTCTGAGTCTGACAGCTCTTCAAACTGGGGCCCTTTCTCTGAGCCTGAAGACCTAGACATATTCCTGAAGGGGCTTTTGATCTTCATTTCTTTCCAGGTGGGAGGGTCCTTTGTCAGGCAAAGTCCAGACTCATGAAACTTGCAGACAAAAAACCTAGTGACAGGTAGTCTGGCAGGTGAAGTCAATAGCACATTGAATGCAGGGACCCAGCTAGTTGGATAAGACACATGACATTCCTGAAAATGAATAGTCAGGGGAAAATACTTACACTGTTCTTCAAACCCACTACAGCTTCACCCCCACTTATCTTGAAATCTGACTTCTAGTAATTTCCAAACTGTGCAAGCAGAGAAAGCCCGGACACCTGAAATAACTATTCCGTGGTCTTACACCAAATCCATGACCTATACTGCTCAGAAGATGGACCAAAGCGCTTGTTCAAAGCCTCTTTCTCTCTTGCTTAACATAAAAGTCTAGCAATCCCAGATATTTGGTTTTCCAGTCCCTGCAAACTGGATGTAGCATATATAAGATGTTCCGGGGAAGGAAGAGGGAGGCATTAGAGACAGCTCAATAACAGCAATGAGCATTGACAGCTGGCAGCCTGGCGGCAGAAAGCTAAAAGGAAGTGCAGGAGAGTGTGTGTGTGCTGAACGGTCATAGAAATAAGGCAAGGTCCTCAAGAAAGGGTTAAACTCTCTTGTGCTTCTGAAAAGATAAGGAGATGTAGAATACATTTGAGAAAGCCTTCCATCCAGAATGCCTAAAGGGAATGAAATTTGGGGCTTAGAAAGAACAAGCTTGGGAATTCAGGGAAATGCACTTAAGTGGAACGCTGTCCTCCCCTGACAGTGCAAGATAAATGAGGCAGCGCTGCACCTGCAAAGGCCACTGAGACTGGGCTGGGGAAAGAAAATCGCCCCCTTGTCACCTTTCCGGCAGCTCATAATGTTCTGAAATTCCCCCCATCCTCCCGACAGCAACCTGGTCCCTGCCTCGCGGTAGGAATTGCTGTGTGCACATTGCAGCTTGGGACACGAGCCCCGCTCCTGTAATGCCTGCCCGGGGCACGGAGGTGTGCCTGCCCCTTGGGAATGAGTGTCTTGGAGAGATCTTGCCAGACGCTTGGTTCCTGCCTCTCCTGGTCTTCTCTTCTGCTGTCTCTTCTGTTTCCCACCTCCCTCTTCACGGGGCACTGAATGCAGCCGACAGCTTTTGACTCTCAGCAGGCCTTTAGTTTTGGAGATAAGCATCTTTCCAGAGTTTTGGAGGCTTAACCTTGCACCACCTTGCACCACGCCCCTATGCACTCAAGGCCTCCAATAAAAGCTCCAGGCACTCAGGGTACCCCCCCGCCACCTTCTCGCCACCTGAGAAACAGTTCTGGTTGATCTGGGGTGGCCCTGGCCTGGCATCAGCAGTTTTCAAAAGCTCCCTGCATGATTCAAATGCACAGCCAGGGCTGAGAACCACTGACTTACTCTGGAGTAAAATCAGAATAGCTGCCACCCGGAGCTCCAAGAGGGACCTGATGGATCTGCCATGGTGAGCCCAACACTGCGATTAAGGCTTGACTTCATGGAGGTAAATAAAGCCCAAAGGCTGCTTTTAAGGCTCAGATACTGAGAAGAAGAGAATAAAGAGGGAAGGGAACTTGGTCTCAGGGCCACAGCGACCATGTAGGGAAGGGAATGAGGGCATTGACGGGGCAGGAACCAAAGTGCGAGGGGAAAAAGAAGCCTTTGGAGGCTTTGGAAGGGTTGGCTGAGAGCTGCCCAAGCAGACAGGTAAGACTTCACAGGCACCCTTAAGCACCCTTAGCGACGCTGAGCGTGATTGTTAAAAGTGCACATTCACGGCCGATGTGGCCAGAAACAGCCTGAGAGCCTTTGTGGGCCTGGGGCATCTCCCGTGCGAGGGAAGGAGAGAGTGTGAACCACCCCTGTGAGGCTTTCCCTTCAGTGTTACCTGTGCGGGTTCACCTGGCCGGCCCTCTGGTGTGAGTGAGATGGGCCCAGAGACTCTCAGCAGCTCCCTCTCCTGGCACTGGCTTACTGGAGGGGACTGGTCTCCAGGCCTGGCTTCACCAGAAACATTTGCCTCTTACTTGACAGAGACTTTGAGGGCAAAAAGCTACCTTTTCTGCTCATACATCAGAAAGATGTGCTGGCATTCTGGCCACCGCTGAAGACCCTTGTGCCCAATCTATCCATCCCAGCAGGTGAGTAAAGAGTCCAGGAGCCCTGGTCAGTGTCTTGATTTGCTTACACCCTCACCTGGTACCAACGAATAATGTAAGGTAGCTTAGAAAGACCCCATATCACTCCACAAAATAAAATACATTTAAAATAAGAGACTTGGGGACTTCCCTGGTGGTCCAGTGGTTAAGACTCCGTGCTCCCAATGCAGGGGGCCTGAGTTTGATCCCTGGTCAGGGAACTAGATTCCACATGCTGCAACTAAGACCCGACGCAGCCAAATAAATAAATAAATAAATAAATAAATAAATAAATATTTTAAAAAAGAAATCCAGCTTTTAAAAATAAATAATAATAAGATAAAATAAGAGACTTGAGGCCAAAAGAAAATAGGAGAAGCAAATGAGATTCGTACCAAAACACAAGACATGTCTTGGAATTCAACACCCTGGCGGAGTGAGGCCACTAATCTGACTTTGAGTTTTCTAGTTCCCAACACAAAAGAAAGCAGGATCTCTACACAATTCAAAGTTCATAACACCAAATCTAAACAGTCGTGCAAGATAAACATAACGGTTCTTGGAACTGAAACCAGACAGAAATGCCTCCCCTAGATCCACGTGGAAAGGACCCTGTGATTTAGCAAATAAGGTCCTCAAGGTAGTCTTATTGTAAACATGGCAATGAGTTTCTCAGGTCTGCTTTTAAAAACATCTCTCTGTGAAGGCTGATGTCATAATGCCAAATTGTCCTCCAATTAAAAAAAAAATTCTACGGGAGACCAGGACAAATGTTCTGAGGACCAAAGTTTGGCTTAATTCAAAAGCAGATGCTCCAGAAACTAGAAAAATGGGTAGACAGGACCATCGTCATTTTCCACGTAAGAAAACTGAGGCTCAAAAGACTGTCCAGATGAGTTATGTCAGAGGCTCCCACCTGCTAAGCGAAAGAGCAAGAACTCAAACAAAGGCTTTGGTTTTGTTTGTGTTTTGGTCTAGCATGTGTTCTAATCTAGACAATACAATTGCAGGGGGTGGCCTGTTAAGATTGGAAAACCCTGTTGATGGCTGCTACAAGATGAAAGGAAGCCCCACATTTATACTCGGGCTGGGCACTCCCCCCTGGATCCTCAGCCCCAGCTTTCCCTCCTGTGATGTGGTACTTCTCCTGCCTCCCCACCCCAGCCAGCCCTGAACGGGCATCCCACTGCCCGTGGAGTCAGATGGACAGCCCCTGCCTTGATGGCTTGGAGTTACCACATCCCACCTTCTGCCTGTGCCCCAGAGCAGCCCCAGCTCCGGCCTCAGGCGCCTCTAGCGCTCACACCTTTGTTCCTCCTGGGGACCCCGGAGCGGAAAGCGTGTAACAGGCTCAGGTGTGGGAGTGGGGCGGCAGGTCTGGGATCTGTCGGGGGAAGAGGAAGAAAGAGAAGAAAAACGGCCCCCTCTGAAAGCTTTCCAATCACTCCAGCCACCACCATCTCTAATTCTTTTCTTAAAGTATAAAATCATTCTTCCACTGATCTCACTCGTGGTCAGAGCTCAGTACAGGCCCATCCGTCACGGGGCTGATTTGGTTCAGCAGGTGTTGGCTGGGCCATCGCTCATTTCAGGCTAATCTGCTGGCGGCTGTCAGGGGTTATGGAGTATTTATTGAGTTTGTGTCAGGTCCGGATGACCAATAGCCAGCAGCTGGTGGATACGCACTGACATTGATGATATTGCTGAATTAAGCGAGGTGATGTATACTCAACTTGCTTAGAGCTAGCAACGGACCCTGGGATCATGTTATAACCTGTTGTAGACGATCCCTGGGCTTTCCTTTTCAAAGAAAACATCACACACAGGGCATTTCTATTTAAAGGAAAAAATGCATGGTCCCCAACAAAGGTAGTCATGTCTGCATTTCAATGAACAAGAGCATTTCCTGGGGAGACTGGAGGAAATGAACAAGATCCAGACGTTTGGCAAACGGCCTTCCATGCACAGCCAAGGCCTGTCGGATTCACAACATTTAGATGTCAGGCCTCACCAGGAAGAGGCATTCAGCGGTGACCTAGACTCAAGATAAGGAACGTAAATCTAGTCAAAATCAATCTTTGGTTGCCACAAGATATCGCAGACAAGAGCACCAGAGTTGAGTCAGACAGCAAATAAGATCGTGGTACCCTCTGAGGCCAGCGTGAAGTCGGGAAGGACGCCCTGTGTGTGCTGATACCTGGAGGTGGTTTCTTGTTCTCTCCTTGTCTTCTTCTCCAACAAGTCCTCTCCCTGCAACCTCACTGGACTCCAAAGCAAGTGATAAAATCTCCTACCGTCAGCACCTGAGTCAGAGGTGATGGAGGTATTGTCCCCAAACTCACAGGACCACCACATTCAAATAAGCAGAATTTGGCACAAAGGCTCCCACTTAGCCCACCTCCCAAAGGACCCTATGATTACACAATCGCATTGTCAGTCCCATGGCCAAGGTCAAATCTCCAACACGCTCATGGGGAGTAGCAGGAACAATGCCCTGCGCTGCGAATGGACCAGCAGGATGCCTTAGAGAGGTCGAGGGTCTGTAGCTGGGGTGCTGAGCAGGTCCCTTGAGCAGCCTGGGTCTCAGGGTCTCCTTCTGGAAAAGACCTGCCTGGGGTCATCTTCATCTCCAAGTTCCCTGCAGTCCTCAGGGTCTGATTTGGAAGAGTTTCCTTTCCAATCCCACCACTTCTTCCTTTAAAAGAAGCACTGTCTCCAGTGATGTGCTCATCGCACCTGCCTCTTTGGGGGTAAATCAGCAGGGGGAACTTTTCCAAAGGCCCGAGGGCATAGAGAGGATCGGTACTCACAAGTGTTCTCCTTCCCCTGCCTAGCAATAGCTTTCATTCCTGAACGCCTACCCTGGGCCAGGCACCAGGAGGATGCTTGCTTTGTAAAATACAAAGAAAAAAACTGAGGCTTCAAGAGCTGAAGGGAGCCACTGAAGCCACACAGCTGGGAAGAGACACAGCCAGGATTCCACTCTGGTCCAGTCTGGCTCTGCTGGCTGCGTACCACCCACTGCGCTGCCCTGCCCAAGACAGGGGGATCACACGGAAGTCATCAGTGAGTCCCAAACGTCTCCCTTCCTCCCCAGGCTTTTTGGAGAAGGGTTAAGGAGCATAACGGCGAGTTTTACACCTCCCCTCTCTCTCCGACGCCTCTCCCCTGCCCGTCTGCCCATCCCTACGTGAAAGGAGAGAAATAAACACAGGCAGTAAAGGAGGAAAGAAAGGATGCAGCCCCAGATAATCATCCCCAAATAATCAATGACTGCCTCAACAAGTCCACCGTGTACGTATTAATCTGTTGTATATTAATAGAAATGGCAGATGCATAGTGTGTATATATATATATATATATACACACACACGTATGCTTCCTAGACTGCTAGGTGCTCTTGGCAAGCGGATGACGAGCTCTGTGATGCTTCCCCGTGATGGAAATTGAATTTAGGTTACAGAACATCATCTGGCCCAATTGCCACTGAATTATTCCCCACAAAATATCAAAGTTAATTTTTGGGCCTGTCAGCCCGGTTGATGAGTCGGGCGGCTGTCAGCCCTGCTGCTCTTGTCACCAGTGCCAGAGAAGAGTCTGAAAGTCACGTAGTCCAAACAGCGACCTTGGCGGGGGACGGGGGTGAGATTACCAGAAAAATGAAATGCCAAGGCGGAGGTTCCGGAGTCCGGATTTGAATACCTGTTTACATGGAGAATAACAGATAGCCACCCACAGACTGCAAGGTTGTAACTCACTCCCCAGAGCGCCGCCAACACCATAAAACACGACAGCCCTGCTTGGGATGTCTGCGTCCTGGCAGCCAGGCTGGGGGAGTGATTTAGGGCTCCGGATCCATTCTGAGACTATCTAATCTATTGTCTTTTATTACAGCCACTGCTGTCTCTCTCCCTCTCTCGCAACTTCTTTTTTCCTCCAAGAAACATAATCTCTCTTAAAGAAATGCTACTCAGAAGTGCTGGTTTGATTCAAAGATAGTGAGGATTCTTTATGCCATAAAAAAAAAACCCTAACCACTGCCACTGTATGACTATATATAGTTTTTCTATTCCCTTCAGATCGGCTGAGTCCTGCATCCTCCTCTTGCCATCCCAATGGGCAAATCTATGCCTGTTTCCATCTTCCACTCCTCCCCCCAACCTCCCCCTCACCAAAACCCAGCAGGGCTATCCACTCCCTTGCCTCTCTTCTGACTAATTGTCTCGGGCCATCTGATGTTGAAATAATCCATAATTGTTTAATCTATCTGCATCTGTGTGGCAAGAAACGGAAAAGCACTTTAGAAAGATCAATCATCTAAAATCATTGAGCAGAGTATTGGAAGCAGGGTTGTCGCCTGCTCCCAGCTGGGAAAATGATGGTGGTAAGAGATAAAGGCTTGGAGAGGAGGCTTCTCTGTCTCCATAGCTTTTTGATTCCGAGATAGATTACCAGGAGCATTAACTGCTCTCCGTTTGTGCTAAACAAAGATAATAGCATTGGAAGTCACAGCCACATAAATGATATGAGAGTCAAATAAACCACCCCCTGCCCCCAGTCCCCTGCCAGCATTAGCGGGCTAACAGATTAGGCAGCAAGGTGAGGCGGGGGGGGGGGACATCTTTGCCACGGGGACCTTGATCACTGGGGACAAAGTGGAAAAGAGAAATCTGAGTTCCTAAACAGCTGGGAAAAAAATGTAAAAGGCTCCATCCACTCTCTATAAATAAGAGAGATTCTGGCTGGAGAAAGCTTGGAGGAGCATTGTCAAATCGTTCACAGGAATCAAATTAGTGGCCGGTCACCTAGCATCACGGGACATCAGGCTGCAGAGGCAAGGGAACCACTATTTTCAAGGTTATGCGTCTCCAGCTGGTAATCGTCTCCTGCACCCTGTACTTCACCCTCCTTGTACTCAGAGTTTAGGGGCTGCTTTTGCAGCTGCTGTTGTTGTAGCAGTAGCTCCTTCCCAGAGCCCTGGGCTTTCTGAAAACCCACCCCTCCTCTCCCCTGATACTCCCCTTCCTCTGCAGAGGAAAGGTGGCGGAAAGAGGGGCACCAACAGGATGAGAAAGAAGGACCGGCAGGCTAGGTCTCCGCTCGCCCTTCCCTGCTGCTGGCCTGACCACGACGTTCAGAGATGTGGTCTCAGGCACAGGGAACCGGGGGGGGGGAGGGATGCCCAGAGGATGAGAAATGCCTAGAAGTGGAGATGCAAGTTCGGCTTCCTCCAGAAATCACCAGACCCCACACAACCTAGACGTGCAGTGAAGTTGAAAAAGCTGAGTCTTAGAACACAAGTTCACGTCCTACCTGCACCACTGATGGGCTGTACGAGTCACAAAGCCTCTCTGAGCCTCAATCTCAGAGATACTTCAGCACGACATTGTAAAGTTCAGACCTGGTATTTTAAACAACTGACAAACGATAGGCACTTCCATAAGTAGTTACTGATGTAACTCAGAAGAACCCTATAGGGCAAGTGTGATTATTCTTACCAAATTACAGATGAGAACACTGAGGCAGGGAGAAGTTAAGTAACTTGTCTGAGGACACACAGGTTTGCTCTGATGTTATAATAAATGCTGGCCACTACTTCTCTCATCAAAGAAGACTGACTTGTGCTGAACTGAAACCTCACATGTGTTCTTCTATCAGTAGCTACTCAAGCCACGTGAAGCACGGAAGTACTTTCCAGAACAGCCTCTGCTCTGCCTGGGGTTCAGAGCCACATGTCACACGGGGCAGACTCGGAGCCCAGCTGGTTTATACTGGTCATTTCTGTCCCTCCTCTCCTTCTCTCTCTGAAGTAAAAGGACTCCAGTTTCACCAGTTCCCAAGCCCACAACCCCGAGTAGCTGGGATTTGCTTGCAGCCCGAGTCCATGTCTAAGGGAGAACACGGGAACGCCCTCAGAACTGACTGGAAGGGTGTAAGGCACGCTCTCCCTGCCCGACCCTTCCTCCTCCCGGGGTGAATGGAGGACTCCAGGTAGCAAAGAGGGTCCAAACTCACCCACACAACCTGCTGATTCCCCACACAAGGGAAGGATGGGCATGAAAGGGAATAGCAGCAAAGTCAGGTCAGGGGCCACACCCTATCCCCAGGACGCCTGCACCAGGTAGAATCTAAGCAGAGAACTCAAGTCACTGGTTTAGGGGCTCCCTTCCTTTCCCTCCGCACCTCAGCCCTGCCTACCACACACATCCCCGCCCACCCTATGCTGTTCCTGCTGGAATAAAAGCCAGCGAAACCAGGATGCAGTCAGACTCAGGAACATCGACTGGAGGGCTGGGGGGCTCTTCACCCTGCAGCTTCCTGAAATTTCCCTTCTCTCGTGAAACCAGTAAATAAAGGTAGGGCAGGACTTGAGTTCGCTGTTTGCGTAGTGGGTGCGAGCCTGACCCTTAATAGGTACTCAATAAAGGTGGTCTGAGTGAAATGAATTAATGGGTGGCCATTAGCAAGAAAGCAATAAGGAAAACAGGCTGGTGGCGGGGACTGAGCCTAGTGGGGTCAGCGGGAGGGTGACAGCCAGATGGACCCAAGAACGGAGGGATCAGAATTGCAGGGTGACCCAAGCTGACCATTGCCAGCAAGTATGTGCAAGGGCCCCAGGCTGGGATTCTGAAAGCAGGTGAGAGATGTTGTGAGCGGATAACCGAGAGTTTCGGTACCAAGTGGGATGCGTCCTAGGAAAAGACGTAAGGACGCGCAGGGAGAGAAGCCCGAGGGATGAGAAATGGGGTGGGGCTGGAGGAGGGGTGAGTTTTCAAAACCTGGGAAAATACGGCAGGGTGGGAAAGAGAATGCTGCAATAATTCCTACATTCCACTTGTCTCTAGGCAAAGAACAGAATGGAACAACATAAACATCACCCCAGAGTCATAATAACTCTGGACAGGTTATAACATCTTCTCAAATTACTTGCAAGTGAGATAAGCTGAAAGAAAAATTGAGACCAATGTAACTTGTTTTCAAGGGAAGGTGAATTCCACTTTTTCTCTTAATATTTTTTTGTTGGACAGATAAGGGAATCTGAAAGCTTGAATTTAAGTTAAGGTTGTTTACCAGATGAATCCAAAGTTGCAGGGCAGGAGGAAACCCTCACTTCCTCTGGCTCTGGAAGTTTCCACCTCACCTAATTTGATCTTTGGTTAGCAACTAATGAAATACATTCTCTGAAGAAAAGACTCATTCTTGCCTTTCAGTCCTATAATATTCTCTTTTATTTGCTTAGGCTGGCCACAGAATTGTTAAATTTCAAATAGAAAGAGAATTATGACAGCAATGGAAATAGCAAGATATCTGGGGTTTATACCAACAAAGACCAGCCAAGATCTTATAGGGAAGAACTTAAAACTCTATTAAAGGAGATAAAGGATAATTGAAAAAAAAAGAAAAATGGAAAGGTGTACCATTTTTGATAGATAAAATGAAACAGTATTATAAAGTTGTCAATTTTAACCAAACTAATGTAAAATTCAAAGCTATTTCAAATAATAGATTTATAGAATATTTTTAAGGATATGGGTAAACATTTTACTACTTTATAGAAAAATAAGGGTTCATAGGTAGCTAAGTTCATTTTGATGACAAAAAGAACAATTACAATAGGTGATATGATAGAAGAAACAGGCAAATAGAACTCTGGAAAACAACAAGGAGCTCAACAATATGTTTATGTGCCTATGGAGACATGATATATGATAGACTATCACCAAAAACCAGTGGGAAAATAGTGGATTTTTAAATAGAATAGATGTTATTTGGCAATTGCATCACTATATGGGGGAAAATCTATTAGATTTCTGACTTCAATTATATGCAGTGAAATCTCTGAATGCATTAAAGACCCAAATATGGAAGATGAAACTACAAATATAATTTTTAAATGCAAAAGAATAATTTTTCAATAGAGGTTGAAGAACTTCTTAAATAAGACCCCAAACACACAAATCCTAGTATAAAAATTCTTTGTGTATTCAAGCACAATATTTCTATACCATCAACAACAGTATAGACAGAATAACAAATGGGTAGGAAATAGGATAAAGTTGTTTTCAATGTTTAAAACCAACAAATGGATTATTGCCTAGAATATATAAACAATTTTTACATATAAACCCAAGAAAATGGAAAAGGGATTAAGTAAGCAACTCAAAGAAAAAGAAATCGGAATGGCTAATATACATAAAGAGATATTTAACTGTACTAGCAATTAAATAACTGTAAATTTAAATATCAGTAAGATACTGCTTCTTACCCATACAAATGTCCAAAGTTTTTAAATCAGGTAATAAATTTTGGAAAGATATGGAGAAACATGAATGCTTGTGCATTTTTGGTAAGCATGTATCCAGTGTATATGCTCTAAAATTTAGTCAGTTTTAAGCATTTAAATCTCATAATTGACTGAAGTAGCAGGGAGTCGGAGAGAGTTTAAGTCTATTTTCCTACCATTGGGGAAATAAATAAATGTCATGAGTACATGCATACTGTAGAGTCCGGTGCACCTTTTTTTTTTTTTTTTTTCCGGTGCACCTTTGATGAGCATCAACTACAGATTCATACAACAATATGGATAGACTTTGAAAACAAAGTGCTGATCCCATTTCCGGTGGAACGAGTAGAGAGGGACTGAGTGCACTCCCACAGAGAACAACTAGGAAAGCGAAAAGGATGAAGACCGACAGTGCTAAATACTAGCAGGGAACCTACGCTCTCCTACATCATTGGTGGTACGACCTTTTTGAAAACATTTTGGTAATATTGACTAAAACTAAATGTATGAAGACCCAACGATTCCGCTCCTAGGTATGTACCCAACAGACATGCATATGTAAGTTTCTCACAAGAATCTCTAAGAATGTTCATAGCAGCACTACTTGTAACACCCCTCAACACCTAGAAACAACCCAAATACCTACCAAGAGAAGAATGGATAAATACATTCTGGTATATTCACATAACTGAATATTGCAATGAGAATAAAGAAACAGCATAGATTAACCTCACAAATATAAAGTTCAGAGAAAGAAGTCAAACAAAAAAGATAACATGCTGTAAAATGCCACATATGTACAATTCAAAAACAGGCAAAATCAATCTATGGTGTTGAAATGCAGAAGAGTGGTTCCCCTTGGCAGGCAAAGGCTATGACTGGAACGGGCATGAGGGGGGTTTTCTGGGTTCAGATCATGTTCTGTTTTTTTATCTGGGTGCTGGTCAGCTTCATTAGCTTTGTGAAAATTCATTAAGATGTACCCTTACAATTTGTGCAATTTTCTATATGTATGTTGTATTTCAATAAAAATATACATAATAAAATCAGAATGTTGAATGGCACAATAAGAAACAAAATTAATTCAACCCTAGGTACCTGAGGTTATAAAAAGAAGAAAAATAAAATAAAATATAGTATGATAAAGAAGAAAACTGAAATAAAAACAAAGGGAAACAAATAAAGACTCTAAAGGGAAAGGGGAAACAGAAAATAGGCAAAGAGAGGGGAGCCCGTTTGTCAAATCAGTAGTTTAAAGATGGAGCACCAAGGTGACTGTGGTATAAAACAATATTTACAGAAGAGAAAGCTCTTCAAGTAGGAGGCCCTATGCCGCCACTCTCATTAATCTCTTTCACCACCAAATTTGGTTTCACAGTGAAAGTAGGAGCATAATCATTACTGTATGAGTGGTTTAAAAAAGAGATATAGAAAGAGAAAAAGAAAGAAAAAGGAAGCAAGGGAGGAAGGAAGGAAGGGAGGGGAGGAGCAAGAGAGAAAAAGGACCTTGGTCCGCTTGACTTCCCATGACCATTTTAGTCTGGGGAGCCTACTGGCCCAGTGTTATTTGACCACACTTTTTTTTTTTTAATTAATTAATTTATTTATGGCTGTGTTGGGTGTTCGTTTCTGTGCGAGGGCTTTCTCTAGTTGCGGCAGGTGGGGGCCACTCTTCATCGCGGTGCGTGGGCCTCTCACCATCGCGGCCTCTCTTGTTGCGGAGCACAGGCTCCAGACACGCAGGCTCAGTAGTTGTGGCTCACGGGCCTAGTTGCTCTGCGGCATGTGGGATCTTCCCAGACCAGGGCTCGAACCCATGTCCCCTGCATTGGCAGGCAGATTCTCAACCACTGCGCCACCAGAGAAGCCCAACCACACTTTTAAAAAGCAGGGGATGGGGGAAGATTGGGTGGGAATTACCGCTCAGTTTTTCTACAATTGGCACAGCAACGGGGACCTGCGGACTTGTTCTTGGGTGCAGGCATATTATTCTTCATCACAAACTTCAGATCCCTTTCTTCGTCTATAGTGGGAAACAGAGTCTCGTTTGGCATGAAATGACCTGCTGTGGGCTAGAAAGACATCAATCCTCAGAAAATACACTTCGTTTTGGATGCTCAGAGTTTTGGTCATGGTTTTGCTTTATTCTTTTTGACCTGGAAGACTTAATTAAAATGTAAATGCCTCTTGCCAGAGAGGCTGCATTTTGAGGGCGTTGTTCTGAGTGTGTGCTTTTAGAAGTGGGAGATGTACTCATCCGCATCGACTCTTGCTCTTTCCATTCTAGTTTCCCTGTTGCCCCTTCCATCACCTCTTTTCATTCAAGCTCAGCCTTTCCAGACGGCTTCAGTGGAGTCACAAGCACAAAGAAACCCTGCCTTGAAAGGCTCACACAAGAGGGAGGATGGAAAACTCAAGGTTTGGAAACCATAACTGGGCCCTGCACTATGTCTAAAGTGGATCATAATTCTTCCTGTTTCTTTTTTATAGGAAGGTCTTTAAAGTGTCCACATTTATCAAATCAGGTTTCCTTCAGATATTTTCAACCATTTTCCTGGAAAGTAATTGCTCACCTGATGAATTTCCTCTCTTTTATTCACAACCCTTCTCAGACACCCCCTCCTCTCTACTTCCAGGTCAATACCCTGCACGCCTGCACTACGTTTTCTGCCAACATCTCTCTTGTACACACCTTATACTACATTAAAATAACATGTGTGCCTGCTGTCTCACCCACTGAACTATGAGGTTCCTGAGGGTGCAATTCGATTCTACTGTATTCACTTTGGTAAAATCTAGCACTTAACCCCATATCTGGCATTTGCTAAGAACTCAAGATTATTCGCTACATCCTCACTATTTGTGTAATGGATTGTGGAAGTAACAATTCTTTCGTATGGTCTAATTCAAATTTTAAGAATGGAGTTCAGGCGAAAGGTTAAAATAGTGTGAAGGTATGTTACACCAAAGTTAGGAAAGCAGAGACCATGGACCCATCCACTAAGGCAATTTTTCTGCAAGCTGCCTCAGTAAAACCTCAGCAGATCTCTCTCTTTCTCTATTCCATCTCTTCTCCTGTCTCTCCTCTTTACCTCCAAACAAACACTTCTTCAATGTTTTCTTATTCATTTTTAATTTCCAAAATTTTTTGAGCAAAAGACATGATGTTGCTGAGAATTTTACTCTCGTTATATCCCTTGTCACTCAGCGAATGGCTTTCCACAACCTTGGTCCAAATATCAAATCCTTTGCTCTGCCTTCCCCTATCCAAGTTCATGGCAGCAGAGCTACATGACACCATAAAGCACTATTCATTTTTCTAAAGATCTTAGCAGTTCAAGATTTGCAAAGCACTTTCATATACTATCTCATTTGACCGTCATGTCAACTCTGTAAAATAACTCTGTGTTTACAAATGAGTATATGGTGACTCAGAAGAAACCTTAATGTCTATTCAAGATCATGAGCTAATCAATGGCAGTCAAGACTTAAACCCAATTCCTCTGCTAACGTACCTATTGTAACCATGCTTCTGATAACAACCCTCATTCATTCACATCATATTCATGGGTACCTAGCCACAATCAGGGGGTCTCGTTTACTACATAAACTCCACGGTATCGCTGAGAAGGGCAAAAATCTGGCCCCCAGGGGTTGGATCCAACAACACACCCAGTGACACGAATCAAACATTCTGAACCGGAGGGAATTCTCCCTTCCACCCCACTCTGCAAGAGGAGGAAACAGAAGCACCATGGACTGCTTGCCCTTCTGGTGAGAAACTCCATCGTACTCTTGAGTAATCCTTATGTCAAAGAGATGTCCTGATAGGCTCCTCTGGAAGTGGTCTCCATCCTTGCAAGTCAGGATGGCAAACAAGCTTCCCTGTGAGGCACAAGGTTTTTCCAGCTCCTCTCCCCCTGGACTGTGCAGACACGCATCCTACCAAAAATACAACTTTCAGATGCCAGCCTCAACAGGCGTGGGTGTGTTTGCTCTGAGCAGATGCTGAACACCATGTGGCAGAGGGAAGAAAGACTGAGCTGACTGTGCTCGGGGAGTGGTGTTTACTGGGATCTAAACTCACTTCTCAAATTGTTCCAAGTTGGCCTGAGCAATCTCGTGGCTGCTTTGCTCTTAGCCCCCGCTAGAGGAATCTACAATGGCCTCAGCAGAAGATTTAAGTCGATCCACAGCACCCTGGCTTACAGCCCGGACAGGGCCTGCAGTTAGGGGCTTGTAATTTTTTTTTAACGTGTGCTTTTTAAAATTTTTTAATTTTAATTATTTTTTATTGAAGTATAGTTGATTTACAATGTTGTGTTAGTTTCAGGTGTACAGCGAAGTGATTCAGTTTTATGTATATGTGTGTGTGTATATATATATTCTTTTTCAGATTCTTTTCCCTTATAGGTTATTACAAAATACTGAGTACATTGAGTATAGTTCCCTGTGCTATACAGTAGGTCCTGGTTAGTAATCAGTTTTATATATAACAGTATGTATATGTTAATCTCAAACTTCTAGTTTATCCCTCCCCCACCCCTTCCCCCTTTGGTAACCATAAGTTTGTTTTCTATGTCTGTGGGTCTATTTTGTAAATAAGCTCATTTGTATCTTTTTTTTAGATTCCTCAGATAAGTGATATCATATGATATTTATCTTTCTCTGTCTGGCTAACTTCACTTAGTATGATCATCTCTAGGTCCATCCATATTGCTACAAATGGCATCATTTCATTCATTTTTATGGCTGAGTAATATTCCATTGTATATTTGTACCCCATCTTCTTTATCCATTCATCTTTTTTTTTTTAAACATCTTTATTGGAGTATAATTCCTTTACAATGGTGTGTTAGTTTCTGCTGTATAACAAAGTGAATCAGTTATACATATATATATGTTTCCATATCTCTTCCCTCTTGTGTCTCCCTCCCTCCCACCCTCCCTATCCCACCCCTCTAGGTGGTCACAAAGCACCCAGCTGATCTCCCTGTGCTATGCAGCTGCTTCCCACTAGCTATCTATTTTACACTTGGTAGTATATATAAGTCCATTCCACTCTCTCACTTCACCCCAGTTTACCCTTCCCCCTCCCCATGTCCTCAAGTCCATTCTTTACATCTGCGTCTTTATTCCTGTCCTGCCCCTGGGTTCTTCAGAACCAATTTTTTTTTTCTAGATTCCATATATATGTGTTAGCATACGGGATTTGTTTTTCTCTTTCTGACTTACTTCACTCTGTATGACAGACTCTAGGTCCATCCACCTCACTACAAATAACTCAGTTTCGTTCTTTTTATGGCTGAGTAATATTCCATTGTATATATGTGCCACATCTTCTTTATCCATTCATCTGTTGATGGGCATTTAGGTTGCTTCCATGTCTTGGCTATTGTAAGTAGTGCTGCTATGAACATAGGGATGCATGTATCTTTCAAACATATGCCCAGGAGTGGGATCGCTGGATCGTATGGTAACTCTATTTTTAGCTTTTTAAGGAACCAGGGTGTGGAGAAAAGGGCCCGTTCTTTGAGTGAGGTTGTGACAACACCAAATAGAGATTGCAGAGTCACTGGCCACTCAATTATACAATTTTAAAGCATTTCTGAGCACCTGCTATGAGGCAATCGCCAAGAGAGGCAATGGGGAGGGACTGACAAAGCCGGCCATTTTTCTCCCTTCAAATAGGTATAAAAAATATAGAATCCATCATTCATTGAGGGTCTATTATGTCAACAGTCTACTAGGTATTTTGCATGTATCATCTCAGGCAATTCCCCCAGCAATACTTTAAAGCTGAACCTCCTTACCAACAATTTAGAGATGAAAAATCCAAGGTTCAGATGGACAAAGAAATTGGCCCAAGTTAACACAATTGTGTTACGTGCAGAGCTCGGATTCAACCCAGACCTGTCTGGCTCAAAAGCACACTGGGTTAGACAGAAGTAATATGTACTATTTGATGGAGAACATGATAGCAGGGTCCATTTGATGGGCTTATAAAGCCAAGTACTCTCCTGTCATATAGGCAAAAGGAACCCAGTTCACACTTCAGGTTCCGTGAGGGAATAAATGTACATGGCCAGACAGCTGGTCCTGGACCAACAAGAAATTGAATAACTCACAGCCTTGCTGATGCCTAAACTCGCTGGGGTGAGCAAAAAGAGAGGCCTTCCTCTCCCCAGAACTGAGAGCAACAGGAACTTTGAGGTCATTCTGTGAAAGCCAACTTTGTCTGCATCCTTTTTATATTCGCCACAGTATCTTGCGCCAGGCTTTGCAAAAATCAGGTGCAAAATAAATATTTGTAGTAGGAAGAAAGGCATGGGGGAATAGAGAAAGTTAGTTATTTACGGAATGGCAAGCAAAAACAGCAGGAAAAAAAAAAAAAACAGTGTAGGCCCGAAAAGTGGTTTATCACCCTTTCTTTGAGAAATGTTCATCAGCAGCTCTGGTTCTCAGCACATTCTCCTGTACTAAACTGCTTAGAACTTTAGCGACACCTCATTGTCTGTTAGCATATGCTCACGTATGTTTATTCAAGTATTTAATAAGTAGTAATTAGTTGTCCACAGAGAATGTAATTATGAGTTATCCTTTGATGCAGCTCTCTGCCTGCATCTCCCCAGTTCATATATATGGTGATGAGGGAAGGGAAGATGGTTTTATTCTGCCCCAAATTCCCTCTGCACCCTCAGGGCAATGCCCCCTCCATAAGAAGGGCTTAATCAACGCTGGCTTAACAAACAAGCTTCTTCCTATGGACACTCTGTAAACCATCCTAAAGACTGAGTGCCCACTATCTACTGCTTGCTCTGGACACTAGAAACAAATCAGCTGTACCTTACACAGGTATAGATAAGGTTCACCTAGCAGAATCCGGCAGCTCTCCTTTAAGGAGCCCTTGAACCTGATAAGGTAACTATACAAACGAAAGGGCTTGCCACTCTTTAGCCATATGCCTCGCTAGAGCCTCCTTGGCGGGGGGCCCACACTGGAGCCGTAGCCTGTTTCCTTTAACTGAGAGTGAAGCCTGGCTTTGAATGCAACAAGAGTTCCTTGAAGCTTGAAGTGTTCAATTTTACTTCGCCATGCCCCCAGTATAATCCACTGAAAGGGCACTGTCCTTCAGGCCTTTCAGCTGGGCTGACAGCTGCCCACTGATTAATTGACAGGTTAAAAAGATTGATTCCACATGTCAGAGCTGTAACCCTGCCAGAACAATACAGCTGTCACTTGGGCTGTAAAACAGACGCTTACATTAGCAGTCCTGACAGAGCCGCGCACCGACACATGCACCTGCCTTTATGGAGGGCCTAAACACACAGCCACGCTGAGATTAATCGTCTTGAAAGCAACATTGGAAGATCAAAGAAATGTTTCCATGATGCAAAGAGAGGGAGCGACGCTGCCTTGGCATGTTCTGGGTCTGCAGATGGTGCCCACTGGGCATGCCAAGAATGGCGCAGGGGACGAGGTGGGGCTCCAACAGTTGTCTGTGGTTACCGCCTGCACCGCTGAGCCCCAGTCGCCACGATGGGCACTTGCAGGCGGTACCCTCCATTCACAAAGCCCCACCGCGCCACCTCCCTGCACACGGCTCTGCCTCCCCAGGCCAATCACACGCACGCAACCAGACCACGATCGTGCCAACGCGTGCGTGGAATGCTTACGAACAACTTACTTCAGTGGGTGGGCGCCCCTACACAGCAAGGGATTTGAAAGCTTGAGCATCTCAAACTTGGGGAGGGACCCCTGCAGCCTGGAGGCAACTCTTTCCACCAGAAAAAAAATCTGGGGACACCTCGGACATCTGAACGTACCTGGGCTTTACCAAAGCGTTTCAAAGGATTTTCACTGCCTGGGAGGAAGCTTCAAAAGAGAAACACCTCGACGTATTTCTTATATATTTAAAATCTAGATAGCCTGAAATTGTCACCAGGGTAGTCAGGTTACACCATCCGTAGGAAGAATTCGTCAGGAGAATGCTGGTGTCTCTGGATTTAAAACACCAAACCAAAGCTCCCATTCTCCCCAGAGCCTGGCCCCATTTCACCTCTTCCCACCTCCCTCCAAATCTACACAGGGATTGCCAGTGTGGGTGAATGGGCTTCCCTCCATGTACTGGGCTGACCTTCAGGTCAGCAGAGAGTAACAGTGGCCCACTGGTAAGGTGAAGAGCCTCACCTGGATCTGGTCAGGGTACCTAATCCAGGGTACTAAATTGACAAGTTTCACATTCTCTAAATATGCCAGCATTTTCCATCCTGGAAACAGCACTTCTGGATTAAGGAAAAGACTCCTGAATAAAGGTTTCAGTGAAAATCCTCTGTGTCCCACAGAGTAGTGGTCCCCTATCTTAGCTCCATATTACAATCATCTGGGGGACGTTTTATTTGTTTTAATTGAAGTATAGTTGATTTACAATGTTGTGTTAATTTCTGCTGTAGAGCAAAGAGATTCAGTTATACATATATACATTCTTTTTTATATTATTTTCCATTATGGTTTATCACAGGATATTGAAAATATTTCTCTGTGCTACACAGTAGGACCTTGTTGTTTATCCGTTCTCTATATAAAAGCTTACATCTGCTAACCCCAGCTTCCCACTCCATCCCTCTGGAGAATGTTTTAAAAATTCACATACTAGGGCCCACGGTAAGGGCTAGTGAATCAAAATGTCCATATATAGAGTCTGGAAATCTGTATTTTTAATAAGCTTCCTAGTTGATTCTTTGCAGGAAAACATACCTGCTTGCCAGTATCTTCTGCAGATAGAATATACAAGGAACACAGTTACTCCCTCCCTCTTTGCATTGGGACAGAGAGAAGATGAAAAGGAAAGGAGAAAATCTAATTTAATCTTCAAATATAACCAGCCAATAACTAAACTGCAACAGGGAAGTCGGTTTGTAACCAATAGAGAAAACGGTGTCTGTGTTAATAAATACATGATACCAATTCAAGCCAGGGAACTTCTTACAAGTCACAAAAGAAATTATTTCCATTACTACAAATCCCATCCCAAATGTGTAGCCCCATCCTGTACAGTTACTGTAAGCAGTAACTGTGCCACGTGCTGGTGGAAGAGAGGTAAATCCACTATTTACAGAACGTATACGAGGCAGATGCTAGTCAGCTCTGCTATTGATCTTTGTAAGTGACACATGAGTTATACGGAGGGTACCATCAGGATGAGTCGCCATCACTGGCATTCCTACAAAAGGAGCTGGGGATGCCATTTTCATCCCCAATGAACACTGACTACCAGTTACAGATCTGGTACCACGGGACAATTAAATTGACACCCCTAAATCCACCCATGCTGGGAACCCCTATTTTGAAGCCAAACAAAACATGGGTAATTGGATGCATGGGAGAAATGGCCCCATGGAGGAGGAGGAAGTCAAACACCAGCTCTGGTTTCTCATGATCCCAAGGGCAATAGATGGAATCTCGTGTGGTTTCTTCCCTTGGATTCACCCACCTCCAAGTCATGGAATTATGGGACCTCTAACCTCTCACCTGGTACCTGAATATCCTCGTAACGAGGCTTGTCCATCTACTGCTCAGAAGTCTTCAGAGTCTGTTACTTGAACAAGGCAGCTCACTCTGTCTGTTCTTAACTTTTGGCTACTGTGTGTCATGATTTTCGGATATATTGTCTGATGTGATTTACATTCCCAGGAATTCCCATCACCCCGGGGACCTATCCCCCCATGTAGACAGCAGCCAAGGCTTTTGTACACCCTAGGCCTCAGGGAAGGGATGACAGAACAGAAGAGTCAAATTACACCTTTAAAGTTTCAAAAGCCAATGTCTAAGCTATGAGACAAAGATTTCAAAGAATGTGAGATTAGTCCAAGCCAAGTTACCCCATCAAAAATGCATACATACCTACATTTTCTTAAACAGAGGAAACCATGAGTCCAAAAGAAAATGTAGGTGCTGGGAGAGTCCTGAGGGGGAAATCCCACCTGGGCTAATCCTGGGGAATGATGAGAGACCTTCCAGAACAGAGTGAGAGCAGAAAGTCATCTGTTCCCACCCCCAACCCAGCTCACTCCATCCCTGTGATAGAGCCAAAGGGCCCAGCAAGATCCCTAAAATCTCACCAACTCCTGCCAATAGAGCGGGAAATGTGGAGGTGATGGGTGCAGGCAGATAACCTCACAAAGTTTCCCAGTCCAGAGAGCGGTGGGGTGTTCTCCATCCAGCCACAGTGACAGGAATATGGTGCAGAGAACCAGGAAACATGACGATGCCTCATGGTGGAAACCAGGAAGACATTGTAGAGAGTAGTTTGGACCTAAGACCAAAGGCCAGATGGGGATGAGGACATCTCAGGAGATGCCAACACAGACAGATTATCCAGGCAAAGCCCCCTCCAGCCCCCCTCTAGCCTCTGCTCTCCGTAAGCTCACCACAATTTAGACACTGCCCACGGGAAGGTGGGTATGCAAGGCTTCAAATGGACTGAGTTGAAATTTCTCCAGCAATGCGGTATCATAGTAGAACTCAGTTTTGTTATAGAAAAGTTTTAAAAAATCAATGTCTTGCACATCTAAGTTTCTGGATTGAGATTTGGATCTGCTACAACTGTTGGGAAATCTTTTGTCCTTTTGGGATAAAATAGGTCTCCTTTGCTTTCGTGCATTGCTCCTAATTCTCTCCCAACCTCAGAGGCCAGATAGAACAGTCTTCTACAGCAGCGCAGCTCAATGATTGCTGTAGGGATTGATACTGGTCCATAAACCATTTTGTTATCTGGCCTCAATAAGTACAAAACTGAAACCTAGAGTTTATGAAACCTTATGGCAATTGGACGTTGACACGACATAAGGCATGTGGCCAGTGTATGCGTCTTGCTGAGCACAGTGTAGACCAAGGAGATGTCCTCAAACTTGGGTGATGAGTTAGTTGTGATGGGCGTTTCATGCTAGTCATAAACAAGAGGTCTATGTATCCAAGGATTAGAAGTTTAAAAAAGAAAAGGAAAAACTTGTCCTTTACCACGAATAAACTTGGGAATTGAGAAGCTCTGTTTTACAGGGCAGTGTTGAAAGGCCCTGAAAATTGGTGCAGCCATTATGAAGAACAGTATGGAGGTTCCTCAAAAAACTAAAAATAGAGTTGCCATATGATCCAGCAATCCCACTCCTGGGCATATATCTGGACAAAACTATAATTTGAAAGATACATGCACCCTATGTTCATAGCAGGACTATTTACAATAGCCAAGACATGGAAGCAACCTGAAAGTCCATCAACAGATAAATAGGTAAAGAAGATGTGGTGTGTGTGTGTGTGTGTGTGTGTGTGTGTGTGTGTGTATCACATATAGATAGATAGATAGATAGATAGATAGATAGATAGATAGATAGGTAGATAGTGGAACATTACTCAGCCGTAAAAAAAGAATGAAATAGTGCCATTTGCAGCAACATGGATGGACCTAGAGATTATCATACTAAGCGAAGTAAGTCAGACAGAGAAAGACAAATACCATGTGATATCACTTATATGTGGAATCTAAAATATGACACAAATGAACTAATTTATGAAACAGAAACGGACTCACAGAAACAGACTCACGGACATAGAGAACAGACTTGTGGTTGCCAAGGGGGAGGGGGGTGGGAGAGGGATGGAGTGGGAGTTTGGGATTAGCAGATGCAAACTATTATATACAGAATGGATAAACAACAAGGTCCTACTGCATAGCACAGGGAACTATATTCAATATTCTGTAATAAACCATAATGGAAAAGAATATGAAAAAGGATATATATATATGTATGTATAACTGAATCACTTTGCTGTACAGCAAAAACTAACACAACATTGTAAATCAAATTTACGTCAATTTAAAAAAAGGGCCCTGAATAGAAGGACTTCGCTCCCCTCTCAACCCAGACCACCCCACCCTTGGATGCTAAACCACCATACTGCCCCCCAGTTACCTTGCCCATGACAGGTAAGAACCCCTACCATCCTGGTCATTCAGGAAATTGGGACGGGAGCCTGCAGCCAGAAGATTCCTGTTTCTTCCAGCTTTTTGCACCTCCCCAGGCCTGGAGTTCGTCTTTGGAGAGGCTTTAACCCTGGCTGGGTGGACCCAGAGAAATGTGATTTGGGTCTAAACAGGCTTTGCCACACGTCTCTTCAAAGCTTTTATGGTGAGATTCAATACAGATATACAGATCAATTATCTTAAAAGCAGCAAGGAGGCCCATCAAATATTTCTAGCTTTAAACAGGTTTATTTCCATCTGCACTTATCTCTGCTATTTAAACTCCATTGCTGGCAGTTAATCTTATGTAATGCAGCATAAGAGGGCTTATTTACTTTCTAATGACATCAATTGGCCATAAATATTAGACATCCAAGGTTCGTTGAAGATGTGGGGACAGTTTTCCATTCTTACTTGACATTTGACTATTTGCAGAGCTTTCTCTTCTGTTTGTTCTTGTGTGACTCACTTATCGGCTGTCATAGGCCCATGTTCGATTTATTTAAATTGAATGAATAAGTACATTAGGCAAGGCTGTCAGGAGGAGAGAGGATGGGAACTTATTGGGATGAGTGATAAGTCAACATGCTGCAGTAAGAGATTCTCAGCAATGCTGCACAAATCAAAATGCTAAATTGAGGCGAGCAGACAGCCCAGGGCAACCAGAGGCAGACGCGTGGAAAGACCAGGCCCCTCTGCTCTGAGGATGGAGGATCCCTGGGTCTGACATTACTGTGGACCTCACGAGAGTGGGAGGAAAATTCTTCCGGCAGAGTGAACCCTGAATCTAAAGGTGGTTTGAAACCTCTGAGAACCGAAATTAGCTAATATCTGAATAGCGGTGAGCTGATCGTTCAACTTCACGTCATCTATTTAATCCTCATAACAGTCCCTGATTTTTTTTTAATTTAATTAATTTATTTATTTATTTATTTTTGGCTGTGCTGGGTCTTCGTTTCTGTGCGAGGGCTTTCTCTAGTTGGGGCAAGCGGGGGCCACTCTTCATCGCGGTGCGCAGGCCTCTCACTGTCGCGGCCTCTCCTGTTGCGGAGCATAGGCTCCAGACGCGCAGGCTCAGTAGTTGTGGCTCACGGGCCCAGCTGCTCCGCGGCATGTGGGATCCTCCCAGACCAGGGCTCGAACCCGTGTCCCCCGCATTGGCAGGCAGACTCTCAACCACTGCGCCACCAGGGAAGCCCACAGTCCCTGATTTTTGTCCCCATTTTATAGACCAGGATCCTGAGGTTCAGAGGTCCTGTGACGTGCCTGAGGCCACAGAGCCCTGGACCCTGATGCCCCCGGACCTCACTGCCTCGACCCCCTTTTTCTCATCACCCACCTGGGAAGCGGAGCCCCTCTGCAGGCGATGTTGCCCGCACAGCTCCAAACCCAGCTCCAAATGCATTTCTTCCCATGACGTTTTCTCGCCCGCACTGATTCACCAACCAGCTAATTTGGCGAATTCACAGAGAGGTCGGAGCCCTTTCATTTGAAAGTTGTTGGGTGTTTGTCTAGGGTTGTGCCTCTTCCCCCTCCCCCCTTCCCATTTTTCATTCCAGAATTCCCTGTCCTTTGGAGACCCCAACACCTAGGCAGCTCTATCCCTCAGTAGACTCTCGACCTCAGCAATGACTTATTTAAGATGTTTGAATGCAATTCAGTATAAAATTTCTTTCACAAGGATTTGCTGATTCCCCATGAGGGATCCAGGATCATGTTTTCTAAACTGCCCCATTTTATCCCGGTTATTAGAAAGTACATGACAATATTGGGGAATGTGCCCCAGATGCAGGCCTCTAGATTTCTCTGAATTTCTTTTTAGAAAGGAACAGTGGCAATTTTTGAAATGGATCATGGTAGGGTCTCTCCTTGGGGACATCTTATTTCCTTTTCGTTCTTTCATTCATCCATTTATTTTCCTGCATGTGGTGCCCAGGTCCTGAGCTGGGTGTTGGAGAGTCAATGGTGAGGAAAATCAGCCAAGGTCCTCACATTCAGGGAGTCCACAGCCTAGTAGGAGAGACCAGCATGAACCCAAAGGCCACACTGGTGGCTGGATAATTACAAACCACTCCTGTTCTGTGGAAGCACGTGCCTGAGGGGGTGGGTGGAGAAGGACAGTGTCAGGGCATGTTTCCTACTTTAGCTGAGAAGCAATAAACAGTATGAAGAACTGAGTAGTGTTTCATATATGAAAAGAGGGAGAAGGATCCCAGGTAGAAGAAGGGGCATGTGCAAGGGTCCTGAGGTGACACAAACATGGCCCAGGGAACTGGGGACAGTGGTATAAGATGAGGTTTGCCAGTTAAGCAGGGGCTGGACTGCAAAGGGCCTTCTAGGTGGCTCAGTCATTCTGCCTTTGTCCTCAGACCAATGGGAAACCTCTGAAGAGTTAAAGCAAGTATGCAGTGTGGTCGTAATCGGATTTTCATTTTGAATAAAGGAAAGTCACCCGGGCTGCCATGCGGACAATGAACAAAGGGAAGACAGAGGGGACTTGCAAAGGCCACTTGGGATTGTGGAGCACCTGAGTTGAGAACGATGGTGTCTTGGACTCTGGTCCTGGTGGAAGAGGTGGAGAGCGGTAGATGGATTCAAGGGTTTGTTCGTAGGTAAAGTCGATGGGACTTGGTGATGAGTTGGGTACATGGGGTGAGGCAGAGGGGTGTCTCAGTTGTTATTCAGTGAGGTTCTTCCTCAAGTAGGCACTGGGAAGCTCTCAAGTCCTTTAGTAAATTCTTCAACCAATGTAATTCTACTGCTCTGAATGTAAGTCCCATGAGGGCTGGGGTCTCTATTATTTTTTCCATTAATGGAAATATCCAAATATCCAAAAGAGCACCGGGGTCATAGTAGGTGCTCAATAAGTATTTTCAGAATCCTAGCTATTTCTATTCTTCTCTGTTCTACACAGATCCCTGCAGTGGAAGGAGCGTCTTCAGATGTGGCTTCAATCTGAAAACACTTTCTGCACAATTGCCTGCCTCGGAATGTTTGCGAAGCTCCAGTGGCCTGGGGAAAAGCCCCCAGGAGGGGGAGGTATACAGACCTCCTTCTGGTTACTTCTCAAGGTAGCTGCTTGGCCCACAAGGACCTCCCTTCTCTGGGGAATATTATAGACCCCAAGGCATTGCTGATGGATGAGGAGCCGACCTCAGACTCGGGCAGGCTTCATACAATTCTCTCTTCCAAGAATTTTCAATTTGGGGGAGAGAAATAAAAACTGAAAATAGTTGGAATTGAGTCCCCTTTAATAGTAACAATTTAGATAGAAGTCCCTTGAAGTCGTTTTGCAAGTGCCCAAAACTGATTGTTCAAATCTTCTCTCAATTATAAGACACAATATTGATTTCCAATAGATCCAATGTTTTGGCTTAAACTAGCAAAGTTTTGTTTTCTTTCTCCTGGAAATCAGGATGGGAAATTTTTAAGCACAAAATCCGTTAGGCGAGCAGCATGTGAAAGACTTGCTCCTGACTCTCTTTTCTTCCTGATTCCTATGGTCAATGTGCCTTTGACTTTAGTTGTCTTGCTAAGGTTTTGCTAGGTAACTTTATTCCCCAGTAAATGTGGGTTATAGGGGGACTGTTTTGCTATGGCTGGAGGTCCTGAAAAAAGTTTCCAGAGTGGGTTTTGGCGGCTGACTTTGAGAACCACTGAGCTAGGGCTTCGGTTGGTCTGGTTCCTGTTGAGAATGAACGATGAATTGTCCAAATGCTAGATGGCAAGAGATCTGCTGTGACCGCCAAAGCCCTAACCACAGAGCGATAGCTTGAGCCCCAGCGATGCTTTGCTGGGGTCACATTTGCCTCCTTCTGCCACTTCCCCCAGCATCGAAGTGCCATCAGCTTATCAACACACCTTTGGTTTCCTCTGTGCGACACCACCAGTCACACGAGAGCCTTGGTACCAGATGTAGACAAGGAGGCTGGAATTAGCTCCCAGAGCCAGAGCTGACAGCCATCATCGTGCGTGAGGCTTCTTTTAGGAGGAGACACAAGCCAAATATTTATCAGCTAGTAATTGCCGGGGCTGGTAGCCTCCCCGCATCAGGAGCGGAGCTGTCATTTTGGAGATGCAGTGCTGGTGGCCGTACTTCCAGGCTCTGAGCCCAGGGCAGACAGAAGCCAGAGCTCCCAGCTAGGGGTCAGGGAGCCACCACAGGGAAGTGCCAGCCGACCCGTGCAGGAGTCAGAAGCAACAACCAAGCACCCATATTCCTGAGGCAGAAGAGTGAGGGAGGAGAATAGGAGAGGAGGGATTATCCTGGACCAATCGGCTCAGAGAACACAGAAAACTACGGGGTCCCCCAAGACCCTTCACAGATGGAGCGGGCCTAGAAAGTTCTTTGTAGACTGCAGAAAGAATACAAAATAGGGTACTAGGAAGCCGTGGCTGGGGAGGGGCTGAGCCCTGGGTACCGTGCTTGCCTGTCCCTTCCCAGCTAACGCGGTAGGGAAGGCATCGTGGGAGACAGAAAGCCCTGCTCCGTGTCCTAATGGGAGAGTGGACAGGACCTAGGGTGCAAGGCAGAAGCTGGTAAGTCTGCGGGCAGGAAGTGTGAAGAGATCTTTGTCTCCTCTGCCCCTTCCCTCCCCATCTCTTCTTCCACTGGACGCTCACATTCCCTTCCCCCGCTCTGCAGGTCCTTAGTTTTCACCTTGATGGATAAGTAGCCTGTGACATTAGCTGGCTGGGAAGTGCAGTAAGGCCAGGAATTCCTCCATCCCTCCCTCAGAGAGGGAGCTGGAGACAGGAAGCAAAGGAATCCTCGTGTCCGTGGTGGCCCTCCCCGAACCACCTGCATATGCTGGCGTCTCCCCAAAGGGCTGCCTTCCCAAGAGCCGAGGAAATCCCAAAAGCTGTGGCTTCAGGCCGCAAACAAGGCAGGAGATCTGGCTCCCCTCCTTTTGCCACCCGGCTGAGATGCCCACCCGTGGCCTCGGAGCTGCCAAAGCCAAAGTGACCCTGAGCTCCCCCAGAGCCCTCCCCATTCCACCTCCTCCCAGCCGAAGAGCCCTGCTGATGAGGGGCTCGTTCCTTCTCGCCCCTGGAAGGAGCCAGGCCGAGCGAGGACAAGCACCCCAGCAAGGGAGGCTCAGGATCCGAGCCAGTGGAGTGCAGACAATCTTGGGAGACAGATGGCCAGGCGGATGGGCCGGCAGATAGAGGCTCCTGCTCCTTGTCAAGATGACACTCAAAAGTACATCCCCGTCATCGCGGGTTGTCAGTGGCGTGTCAGCGCGAGATGCCGTGTGTGTTTTTGGACACTCTGTGAGTTTGGAAGGCTGAGCTGGTTCCCACTTCCATAGCAACAACAAAATTCCAGCCCCAGACGCAAGTCTCGGAGTTAGTGTCAGACGATGGGGGGAGTGGCAGGCAGAGGGGGTGTCACTCCTAGCAGAGAGCAGCGCTGGAGTGGCGAGGGTGGGCAGGAGGCAGGTTTCTGGAAGTCTGTGGGGAGACCGTGTGTGGGCACAGAGTGACAGAAGGCAGGAGCTGATGGCTGAGCGAACGGGAAATGCAATCTGTCGGCTTGAGCAAGCTGGGAGCAGGGGTTTCCTGAGCACTGGTCCATTCCAAGAAACCTAAGGGTCCTCTGAGTTCAGAAGAAAATCCCTGCTGGCTCAGACTTTGTGAAGAGCTATGGAGAAAGGGACATGAAGTTCTTATGCTACTGGAGTAGAATGGAGAACAAAGGGAAAAATACAGGATGCTCCAAGGACGGTAAGAAGACACAGAATCACAAAATACATATGCCCCTCTTTGACTAAGGCAGCTAAATGTATCCAGACTCTGAAAATAGGCTCATCTGCATATGAATGGCTGAGCTTTCCTGCATCCAGAGAAAGAAGGGTGGGGGCCATCGCCCCTTCACAATGTCTTCTCCTGTCCTGCATTCTCTGGTCAATCACTAAGTCACTGAATCTTTGGATTCTAGATCAGAGAGCCTGTTCCTAGGCCGAGCCCTGCAGACTACTAGCAATGTGATCTGACGTCAGTCACTTTCTCTCCCAGGGTTCCAGTTCCCTCCTCTATAAAGTGAAGAGACCCTGAGATGGAAGGGGGACTTGCTACATGAACTTGACCATGGGACTGGTGGCAAGGGACCGTCTTTGGTCAGAGAAAGATCAGCCAGTCCATAGTCCTGTGACCAAAGATGTTTGTGTCCTAATGCCCAGAACCTGTGACTCTATTACTGTGCATGACAAAGGGGCTTTGCAGATGTGATTAACTTAAGGATCTTCAGAGGGGGAGATTATCCTGAATTATCCGGGTGGGCCGGGTGTAATCATGAGGGTCCTTGAAAGTGAAAAAAGGAGGCAGGAAGGCCAGAGTCAGAGAAGATGTGATGATGGAAGCAGAGGTTGGGCTAATGTGATTGCTGGCATCACGGGTCAAGGAATTCAGAGGGCCACCAGACACTGGGAAACGCAGGGAAACAGACCCCTCCCCCAAGAGTCTCCAGAAGTCACCAGCTCCACCAACACCTTGATTTTAGTCCAGTGAAATGCATTTTGGATTTCTAATCTCTAGAACTGTGAGATGATACAGTTGTATTGCTTTAAGCCACTAAGTTGTGGTTGTTATAGCAGCAATAAGAAACTAATAGAGTCCTCTCCAACATCACCTGGCCTGCAAGCCTTCCTCTCCTGGACTACCATAAATGCTACATGGGAAGGAAGGGGCAAAATCAAGTGGAGTTCTCTGTGTCCCTCCAGAGCTCCCAGCAATGTGTTTGACACAGAAGAGTCATTCAATCAGTACTTGTTGGCTTGATTTGATTTGACGATGAGGGAAGAAAATGGTTTGGTAGCCTGGCGTTGCCAAAGCTTTTGAGCAAATAGGAGAGTGAATCTAGGATGAGCGGTCACCTGGTAGTGAACTTCTACTTGTTTAATGTGTTGATTGTGAAGCAGTGGGAGGCTATTTTCCACCTTGGCGTTGATGTGTCATAACATCCAGGAAGCATTCAGGGCCACCTCTGCTCTTCTGACCTTGGTGCTCAAAGGACATCCCAGCAGTGTCTCATGTTAGATGGCGGGGGTAACTCTCCCTGCCGTAGCCCAGCAGGGGATGCTAGGCCAGAGATTTTAGGAACACTCAGATGTTGAGGAATCATAGAGTGTTATCCACCCAACATTCTTCCAGCAAACATTTTCTGAGCACAGCCCTAGATTCTGGGGCTAGCAAAGTGAATATGACAGTCTCCATGCTCAACAAGATCACAGACTAGCAGAGCATACAGCCATAAGAGCAAATAAATATGAAACAAGATTTTAAATACAAAGATCTTACAGGTGCTCATAGGAAGTGACATTTGGGCTACACTTGAGAAAGGATTTCTTTACCTAGAAGATGAGAGTGAATAAATTTCTAAACAGAAGGGAAATTTTAAGTAAATTATCAATGCTATAAAATTGCATTAGGACACTCAGAAAAACTATGAATATAAAGAGACTTCCTCTATATAATAAAAGGCATTCTTGAAAACCCACAAGTAATGTCAGACTTAATGGTAAAAGAGTGAACGCTTTCCTCTCTAAGATCAGAAACAAGACAGGAATGCCCATTTCTACCACTGCTATTCAACACTGTACTGGAAATTCTAACCAGAGCAATTAGACAAGGGAAAGAAATTAAATGCATTAAAACTGCAAAGAAAGAAGTAAAACTATCTCTATTTGCAGATGACATAATCCTATGTGTAGAAAATTCCAAATAATTCAAAAGAAAGCTACTAGAACTAAAAAAATGAATTCAGCAAAGTTGCGGGTTATAAGATCAACACACGAAAAACCAGCTGTCTTTCTATACATCAACAATAAACAATATGCAAAGGAAATTAAGAAAGCAATTCCATTCATAAGTGCATCTAAAAGAATAAAATACCTAGGAATAAATTTAGCCAAGGAGGGAAAAGTCTTGTATGCTAAAAACTACAAAACATTGTTAAGAGAAATTAAAGTAGACCTAAGTAAATGGAAAGTTATCTCATGTTCATAAATTGGAAAATAAAATATTAAAATGTCACTACTATTCAAAGTGACCTACAGATTCAGTACAATCCCTATCAAAATTCCAACCCCCTTTTTTTGCAGAAATGAAAAAGCCAGTCCTCAAATTCATATGGAATTGCAAAAGTCTCTGAATATCCAAAACAATCTTGAAAAAAAAGAACAAAGTTGGAAGACTCATTTCCCAATTCTGAAACTTATTACAAAGCTACAATAATCAAAACAGCATGATACTGGTATAGAGATAGACATATAGACTAATGGAATAAAACTGAGAGTCCAGAAGTAAACCCATACATTTATAGTCAATTGAATTTTGACAAGGATGCAAAGAACCTTCAAAAGGAAAATAATATGGTCTCAACATGTGGTTCTAGGGTAACTGGATTTCTACTTGCAAGAGAATGAAGTTGGACCACAACTCACACCTATATAAAAATTAACCTAAGGGACTTCCCTGGTGGTCCAGTGGTTAAGACTCTGAGCTCCCAGTGCAGGGGCACAGGTCCTATTCCTGGTCGAGGAGCTAAGATCCCATATGCTGCACAGCATAGCGAAAAAAAAATAAACCAAAACATTAACTTAAAATGGACAGCAAGCTAAAAATAAGAGCTAAAGCTGTAAAATTGTTAGAAAAAAACATAGGAGTACATCTTCATGACCTTAGATTTGGCAATAAAGTCTTAGACATGAGAATGAGAAAAAAAAATAGATAAATTGGATATTTTAAATTAAAAACTTTTGTGCATCAAAGAGCACTACCAAGAAAGTGAAAAGACAACTTACATAATGGGAAGAGAGTATTTACCAATTATATATCTAATAAGGGCTTAATACCCAGAATATTTAAAGAACTCCCACACTTAACAACAAAGACAGCCCAATTAAAAAATGGGCAAAGGACTTGAATAGACATTTCTCCAAAGAAGATATAAAAATGGCCAATAAGTATAAGAAAAGATGCTTAACATCATTAGTCATTAGGGAAATTATCAATAAAATCAAAATTTGGACAAGATACCATTTCACACCTACTAGGATGGCTATAATTTTTTAAATGGAACATAACAAGTGTTGAGGAGGATGTGGAGTAATCAGAACCCTTGTACATTGCTGGTGGAAATGTAAAATGATGCAGCTGCTGTGGAAAACAGGCTGGCTGATTCCTCAAAAAGTTAAATATGAAATTACCATGTGACCCAGGAATTACACTCCTGGGTGTATATCCAAAAGCACTGAAAACAAGGACTCAAACAAATACATGAATACCCATGTTCACTGCAGCATTATTCACAATAGCCAAAAGGTGGAAACATCTTATGTGTCCATCAACAGATAAATGGATGAACAAAATGTGGTCTATACATACAATGGAATATGATTAAGCCATAAAAAATGAAATTGCGATACATGCTACTTCATGAATGAAAGTTGAAAATGTTATGCTAAGTGAAATAAAGCCAAACGCACAAGAACAAATATTGTATGATTCCACTTACATGCAATATCTAGAATAGGCAAAATCACAGACACAGAGGGTAGATTAGAGGTTGCCACTGGCTGAGGGGAGGGTGGAACAGGGAGTTATTGCTTCATGGGTACAGAGGTTCTGCTTGTGGTGATGAAAAAGTTCTAGAAATAGATAATGGTAATGATTGTACAACATTGCAAATGCAATTAATACCACTGAATTTTAAAAATGGTTACAATGGCAAATGGTATGTTTCATATATGTCACCATAAATTTAATAATTAATAAGAAAAAAAAGTGCATTTGGTTTGGGAGCAGAAGCCAGGCAAGTGTGTCAGCTGGAAGAGCTAAGTTGCTCTGAGATGCTGGGATAAGGAAGGAACTGGTGGCCCAGTAGTGCTCAAATCACATTGTGAAGGAACCTGAGAGCCATGCTGGAGCCTGGACGGCTAGAGAGTGTGGTGCATTTAGCTGCTGTTATGATTATTGTTCTTGCTTTACTTTAGTGTGGAGAACAGACTGTCCTAGAGAGAAACTACAGGCGTAGAGCCCATTGGGCAGCTGCTGCAAGAATACAAATAAGAAGCTAACAGGTGTCATGTAAGGCAGTGGCAGAGGGGCAGCAGGGAGGGGGCAGAGAGTGCATCTGTGTGATTCGGGGCTGAATAGAAGACGAGGGTGAGGAATAGCGAGGGGCTGAGGATGATTCTCCAAACATCTGTCTCCTGCCTCCTTTTTCCTACCTGAGCTGGCCTGAGGCTGACCGGAAACAGCTAGTTAGAGGCAGAACTGAGACATCAATGCAGGTTTCCTCTGACTTCCGGTATCTTTAACTCTGACATATCACTTTTTTTTGGCCACACCACATGGCATGTGGGATCTTGGTTCCTGACCAAGGATCGAACCCACACCCCCTGCAGTGGAAGCCTGGAGTCTTAACCACTGGACTGCCAGGGAAGTCCTTACCCTTGAGTCATATAATTCAGCTTTTCATTTTGTTTGAAAACTCTGCATCCAGTTGAATCTGTTTGGAGTTGGAGGGGTCCTTTAGTTTTCTGACTGACTTTATTTTTGAGTTTCTAACCCCTTCAGGCCACCCCATTCCATGAGGCCACTTGCGACGTGAAGGGGCTTCGTCCCAGTTCAGCTGTGGCTCTGTGAACCTCTCCTTTTTCCTAGGCCCTCTGTTTCCTGTTTACAGACTTCCTGTTTCCACTTTCCAAAGGAGACGTGTGAGCCCCATCGGGTCAAGGAGAAATATGTAGATGTTTGTAATTTAATTTCCACGGTTTCGTCATTGCTAATCTTGTCTGGGTTCATGATTAGAGGCCAATGACATGTTAATTAGTCACTGTAATTATCAAGTGTCAGAGAGGGGCCCAGTGCTCCACGGTGTACACATAAGGGGTTGTCTTTGATAGCAGGGTGGACCCAGGCCAGCCTGCCTCCTGTCAAAATCTACCTTTATTCAGCCCTTTATCCAACCCAAGACGCGTTGTGTGCCCCTGATAGGTGGATCCCCTACTCAGTGTAAACAAGAGTTTCCTTGTATTTACTCTATGTAAATGAAGATATTATATACGAATGGAGATATCAAATACGATGGGTGATGAGTTAATTAGTGGATTACAAAGTAATACCGGGAGGCCAGAGAGGCAGGAAATTTGAATCCATATCGCAGCCCTGCCAAAGCCTGGTTGTGACACTAGGCAAGTCACCTCACCTGTCCCATCAAAGCCAGGCCCTTGTTTGCCAGATCTGAGGGCGGAGAGAGGGTTTTTCTAGAGCATGTGCTACCTGCTGTCATTGGAGTTATCATTGTCTCACAGACCTGGCAGTGAACACACTCAGGTACCTGGTACAGCCCCATTTTAAAGCAGTTTTATAAAAAATGGGGATGGATTGATGGCTGAGGAAGACATCAAAAGCAGACCTTTTTCTCTTTTTGGCCACACTTCGAGCTTGTGGGATCTTAGGCCCCCGACCAGGGGTTGAACCCGGGCCCTGGCAGTGAAAACGCCAAGTCCTAACCACTAGATCACCAGGGAACTCCCAAAAGCAGGCCTTTTTGTCCACACGGAAGTCCGCTTCTGTCCGCTTCAGCATCACTGCAAAACCAACATTATCAAAAGGTTCAGTTAAACCCATAGAAGAACAAGTTGGGGCAGGACAGATGGGCCACACTCTGTCCCCCGTGTCAGGCTGGCCTGTGATGAATCCCATCCTTATCACTTGTTAATTGTGGGACCTCAGACAAGCTGTCTGATTCCTCTGAGCCTCAGTTTGCTCAGCTATAAAATGGGTCACTATTTTACTTCTCTCAAAAGTATATTTGTGATGCTTAAGTAAAGTGATAGATGTGAAGCATCAGCCTTTAGTTTCAGATCACAGACAGTGCTCAAGAAGTGACCATTTCCTTTCTCATTTCTTATGGCCAATAGAAACCAGGAGATGGGAGCCAACAGAACCTTGGATGTTTACTTCCCAACTTGTTCATTGGAACACCCAGTTCTTGTCCCTGCAGCCCAGTGGCTGGCCTACAATGTGGGTTCTGTCTGTGTCTTTTGAATCAAATTGGTAGAAAGACTGTCCATCTATCTCTATAGCTGTCCCTCTGAAGCCATCTCGACAATCAACAAGTAGCCCAAAGGGAAGGAAACTTCAGTTGGTCTTTACTTAGGGCAGGTAGTAGAAATCAACCAACAGGTAAGCTACTTGTCTCCATCACATTTACAGCCTGGCAAAATAAAAAGAGCCATAGACTGGAACCAGGGGTCCTGGGTTCCCTCCATGTACCCCCTTGAACATGTTGTGCCCCAGTTTTCTCATCTGTAAAAATGGAATAATCATCTCTTCCTCCAGAGCAGAGACAGCGTTTCTGGAAGTAGGATGTGAAATGCAGCAGGTGGGTGAGACACTAACATTACTAAGAAGGCTGTGTTTGTTTTCAATTTCCCACAAGGAGCCCGCGGTCACTCACGAGTCCCCATCCCCCCTTCACTGGCTCCACCCCCTGCATGACTTCTGGCTGGTTTGGAAAGCCCTGGAGCTCTGTCTGGCGAGGGGCTCTGCAGCCTGCCAGGGGAGAAAGAGCCCAAGAGCTGCACCTTTCTAATGAGCCGCTGAACAGATCCACTTACAGTCCATAAACATGGGCAGATGGAAGGCATGGAGTCGGACTGCCCTGCTGGAGGGACCTGGGTTGGACCCACCTCTGGTGATTCACGGAGGGGGGGGCGGGACCCTTGGGGCAGGGCGGGGCAGGTACCCCCCCATGCGCTTGCAAAGGACTCTCTGAGTTGAATCTCCATCCCTGATGGAGTGAGTGCCTGCCCCCCACCTCCATTTGGCCCGAAGGGGCAGCTGAGGCAGGGAACCCAGCGATGCTGCAGAACAGGGCAGAAGAGCGTAACCTCCTGTGCCCTCTCCTGGAAGGGAAGCAGACGTGGGTGCCCAGACCCCACCCTCCAGAACCTGCTCCAAGGCTGCCAGAGCTAAAGCTTCTGGTCCTTCTCAGAGACTGGAGCGGGCAGCTGATACCCAAGTTTCAGGAGGTGTGCCTCTTTAGAAAGACCATTCTTCAAAGACCCTGCAGGCTGCGGCTATGGCTATGCTCTTTCTAAAAAGCACTGGTATAAAACAAGAGTCTTATTATTTACGCAAGAGCTGGGAGAAACAAAAATCCGTATCACTGAAGGTATTTTTCCCTCACCAAAGCTTGAACCAATGTGCCCTGCCCCCATCCCACATCTAGTTCCTTTAAAAGGAGAACTCCTATGGTGAATTAATATGACTTCTGGGGGGGAAATGGATTTCTAAGCAATCTGTGATCCAAAGCAGGGGCTCGGGTAGCGGGCTCAGAAGTCCCAGCTGCCCCACCACCCACCCCCTCCCTGCCTCCCTCCATGTGGGTCCAGGGCCTGATTTGAGCCTGTGTGCTACCGCCCTGCGTGGGGACCTTTGTTATTTCCTGTCACAGACTGCAGGGCACACCCACCACGCAGACACCCCAGAGCAGGACACTCGAGTCACTGGAGCCAAGCGGGGACCTGCCCTACCCTTGCCTGTCAGCCGCCTGGTCCCGCCTTGCTTCTGATGGGCTGGTCCCAGCCCATCAGAAGCTGAAGATGTGACACATCTGCCCGTATGTCAGCAGCGGGGGGCGACACCAGCGTGTCAGGGCTCAGGCAGCTGATAAGCAGGCCATTTGTTCCTTTTAAGTGGAGAAGGAGAATGAGGTATAACAGCCACAGAAAACACGAGCCAGCAAGAAAGGCTTTCTTCAAAACCTTCTTAGCCTTCCACCCATCAATTCAGCATGATGTCAGATCCAATGAGAGAAAAAGTCCAGGGAGGGAAAACAGTTTCAGCTGGAGATCTAACGACCCTCCCTCCTCCTGGAAGTTGATGCTGCTGGTGGCGCCCTTTCCGTGGTCCGGCCTCGCTCTCCCTGGGTCCCTCTGTGATTAGCCCTTGTGTCCAGGTGACTCTGTCAACCCCAGCTGATGAGGCTGGGAAAGAGACGGGGGTCGCATGGTCGTCACAGCTTCACAGCTTTCCTGCCTCTATTTCCCGGCCAGCCGGCTGCCCTGTGCGAGGATGTTTGGCATTTAGCTTGGCGGGGCCACCACGGAGTTGCTGAGTGGTGGGGACAGAAGCCAGTTCACCTTGATCTCCCGGGGGTGGGAGGTAGGGGAGGGGACAGCCCTAAATACCTTTGTCTCCTTTGTCATTTACATTTTATCTTCAGAGTGTCCCAGCCTCCTTCCCAGCCGATGGGCAGAAAAGATTTATTTACTCAGAAAGTCACCCAGGGACTTCCCTGGTGGCGCAGAGGTTAAGAATCCGCCTGCCAATGCAGGGGACACGGGCCCGATCCCTGGTCCAGGAAGATCCCACATGCCGCGGAGCAACTAAGCCCGTGCGCCACAACTACTGAGCCTGCGCTCTAGAGCCCGCGAGCCACAACTACTGAGCCCGCATGCCACAGCTACTGAAGCCCGCGCGCCTAGAGCCCGTGCTCTGCAACAAGAGAAGCCACCGCAATGAGAAACCCACGCACCGCAATGAAGAGAAGTCCCCACTCGCCGCAACTAGAGAAAGCCCGCGTGCAGCAACGAAGACCCAATGCAGCCAAAATAAATAAATAAATAAATTTATTTAAAAAAAAAAAAAGACACCCATTTTACAGATAGGCAAAATAGATAGTTACCCACAGGGGGTGGTCATCTCAGAGGTCCAGGAAAGCTCACCATCTGAGGCCCCATGAACTGCCCCTTATCTCCCTCCACCAAATGACTCATCACTTGAAATCCCACCGTGAAAGACTCGTTCTTTTGTTTTAGGCTCCGCTCAGCTACAACTACCCAGGACAGAAAATCCTTCCCGGGGCGTTTGAACCTCAGAGAGAAGTAACACAGGATATTGTTTACTTGAGAGGTAATCTTGGTGGAAGTGGAGAAAGCAAAACTGTAAAGGAAGGCACTTCCCTGAGGGATGCAGACAGAGGTCAACCTCACCCTTATCGGCATGGGGCCTCCTGGTAAGCTGGGGGGCTCTGGGGACAGAGGGGTCCACGGTGCTTCAGAGAAGACTCATTCTTCTCCTCACCATGGAGGTGGCTCTAGGGAAGAAGAAGGGCGAGGGTCAGGGAGAGAGAAACGTGACCACCAGTTGCCAGGAGGAAACAGCACAGAGGCAGACCCGGGGAGCCACCCCCCGGTGCCCACCTACCGCTTGCCTGGCAGGACACGTGGCTTCTGGTGCCACCCACTTGAGCTGAGAGCCCGACAAAGCTCTCAACCACCCTGAGCGTTTGCTGACATATGGCCTGAGCCATTTCCACTGCTTCCTTTACTCTCTCCGTATAGAATAATATGCGATTAATTGATTTTCTGTCAGTCTTTTAGTACAGAAAATTAATTTCAGAGCAACCTTGTTTTCTCAGGGTATGAATCCTGTACACGCAGAGTCATTCAGCTGCTCCATTATTCATGAGAGAAAATAGTGATGGAGCACACGATGGAGGAGCCCCAAGGCCACAAACTGATCGCCTGTGTTACCAATACAACAGTATTCCACCGGTGCCTCTAAATAATTCACACCCACAACTCAATTTGGGCCTGCGTGCCACTCAGGATGTGGCTGGGGGAGACCTAGCTGTGGGATTTGGGAAACTGTCAATGACGACGCACAGAGGTGAAGCACACAGGGTCCCCTGATGCCATCACCCCGCCCTGGGGCTGCGGGAGGTGGCGGCTGGGGCCTGAGGCTCCCCGCTGTGGCCCCAAGCCAGGGATCCTCTTTCACTCTTGGTCACAGCAGAGCCCACACATCTGCTCTAAGAGGGCGACAAGCGCTGTACTGGACCCCCAAGAGGGAAATGTGAAAGGCCCTATAAACTCCAAATCCAGCTCTGGAGAGGGCAAAGCAAGACCGCCCAGGCCGTTCAGATTAAGCAGGTCAGCTCATGTCTCTGGACCTCAGATTTTAAGGTTTTCTGTTTGTTTTGTTCTGTTTGTTCTAAACCTAGCTGATCGTCAGATTCGTCTGAGGCATTTGTTAAAAATAGAGCTTCTCAGGCCCAAAGCGGACCTACTGATCAGGACCCCCTGTGCGTCTGTGTTTTAGACACGTTCTCATTCTCATAGGAACAGCTGCACGGGATGAGACCCAGGGAACTTTCCAGCTCTGACATTCCCTGAGGGGTCTAACAATGAGAAGCATCAGCTCAAGCCTGTGGAGGGAAGTGTTGCTTCGTAGGACCTGCTAACCAAAGGAGCAAGCGGGAGAAGCAGAGGGAAAGGAACCAGGCCTGACATGCGGTGCAGCTCCTCAGCCTTGCCATTCTCCCCTCATGTGGCTGAAGCCAGTAAAAGGACATGGGTCCCCGTGGCCTCCAAAAGAAAGACAGAGGCGCCAGGTGCGATATCCAGGCCATCTCAGAATGAGCAGCTATACTAGGCAGGATTCCAAGATTCCCGGACCCTAGCGTACACACCTTGTGGAACATCCTCCCCTCGGGTTTGGGCAGGAATGGTGAAGAGTATGGGATGTCCCTCCCATGATTAGGTTACTAGTCAGTTGAATTTGGCTTAATCCAAAGGGAAATTATCCTGGGTGGGTCTGACATAATCAGGTGAGCCTTTAAAAGAAGTTAAATTCAGAGGGACTTGCTCCTGCTGGCCTGGACGAAGCAAGCTGCCATGTGTGAGAGCATCTACGCTGAGTCCCTGTGACTCGAAACTGAGGGGGGGCCCCCAGCTGCTGTGAGTGACCCCCAGCCAACAGCCAGCAAGAACAGAGGGACATGAGTCCTACAACCGCAAGGAAATGAATTCTGCCAACAGCCTGGCTGAGCGTAGAAGAAGACCAGAGCCTCAGATGAGATCACAGCCCACTGATGGACCTTAATTTAGCCTATAAGATCCTGTGCACAGGACCCAGATACCCGACACCAGGACCCCTGGTGCATAGACACTGGGAGATATTGAATGGGTGTTGTTTTAAGCCACTAACTTATGGCTGTTAAATTTGTTAGGGAGCAATCAAAGACTAACATAGCATGCAATTAAGTAAAACAGTAGGACACCTATGCCCTTTATAGCTTACAGAGTGTTTCCAAAGCCACTTCTTCCTCATCTCTGCTTACCCAGTGACGGCCCTTCACACGGTGCCTAGAAACTGTTCACAGAATGGATCCTCTTGTGTTGATACTTAAGGCAATGCCGTGGAGCTGATTGGACAGTTTGGATTTTTTTTTTAATTATTTGCTTTATTATTTTTTTTTAAACTTTATTTATTTATTTATTTATTTATTTATTTATTTATGGCTGTGTTAAGTCTTCGTTTCTGTGCGAGGGCTTTCTCTAGTTGTGGCAAGTGGGGGCCACTCTTCATCGCGGTGTGCAGGCCTCTCACCATCGCGGCCTCTCTTGTTGCGGAGCACAGGCTCCAGACGCACAGGCTCAGTAATTGTGGCTCACGGGCCCAGTTGCTCCGCGGCATGTGGGATCCTCCCAGACCAGGGCTTGAACCCGTGTCCCCTGCATTGGCAGGCAGATTCTCAACCACTGCACCACCAGGGAAGCCCTGGATTTTTTTAAAATCTCTATTTCACAAGTGGAGACACTGAAGCTCCAGTAAACCTCTCTGAGGTCATATAAAGAGTCTGTAGCAGAAACAGGACTCAAGTTTAGGCCATCTGAGTCCAAGGTCAGCAATCTGTGTTGTCTATTGCCATCCCGGCACTATCCTCTCCAAGAAAAGGAGGTTGTTTTAAACTTGAGTCCCAGGGGCTTGAGTGTCTACAAATCCCTAGGAAAGGAAAACCAGAGTGGCTGGAGGAAACTGAGTGCCACCGTCCTCACACAATGTGAGGACAGGGGCGTGGCACTGTGAGGCCGACCCTGATGCAGGCTTGAGTCTGCAGCTGCCCCTCTGCCTGCCCCCCCTTCCACGACCCTCGGCTGATCCTGCGTGTGCAGCCCGGCCTTCCTGCCCTCCTCCAGCCCAGGGGGGCTGAGGGCCCAGCCAACCTACTCATCAACAGGCTCACTGTCATTTGTCATTAACGGTGTCCTGTCAAATCTAAGCAACAATTGGGAAAACCAGATTGCAAGAGCGTGCCCTTAATTGCTGGTGTTTCTGCTGGAACATTAGCAGTAAGAAGCCTCTAGAGAGGAGCTGTGAAGGCAAAAGAGAAAAGGTGCAAAAAGGAAAGTGAGAAGGGTACCTTCCCTGGCTGCAGACTTCACGGTGCAGCCGCTTTGTACCAGGCACCATAGGCAGCAACCACGCGCAAGGCCCAATAACCTCCTTCCAAATGGTAATAAATCCCCTCGGAACCCCAACACACTTGTAATTTACAACTTGGCTAAAATGAACCTCATTTCAAGCTAAGTGTATTCTCAGAGGTGTGGGAGAATGGGGCAGCTTTCCTGCTGACAAAGGAGTTTCTTTTAAATGTCACGCATTCACTTTCATTACTTCCAAATAATTGCCCGCAAAGATCAGCTGCTGGGCAGGGCTGCCCAATTTACGTCACTATGAGTCAATTTCATCATCATCAAAGGAGCCCCTGGGATCTGGTTCCAGCCTGGAGCAGGCTCGGCCCTCAGTGGCTGGTCTCCTGGCTGTGCAGGAAGAGGTGCTTCCATCGCTCTCCAGGGACAGCTCCAGGTAAGACGGAATGTTGTCTCCAGGTAGACAAGATGATCTGTCATCGCTGCCACCATCGATTATCATTCTCCTGCATCCCCTGGATCATGTCACTGTCTGCCCAGCCCTGTACGTGCTGCTTGTTATCTGGTCTAACTGAAGAGTGTTCCTGTCCTTCGTGGAAGCTGGTTGTTTGGCCAAGAGAATGGAGGAGCGGGAAGATGTAACTCCCTGGAGCTAGATAGGATACTTTCCCTTCCTATTCCCACAGGAATCTATTTTGTGGAAAGCCTGCTTTTGAATCTAACAGTCTTTGTTTCTGGAGCTCGGATTTTGGTTATTGATTGCTGATTAATAAAACCACCCCAAAACTGGGCAGTTTAATTATTTTTTACGATTCTGAGGGTTGGCTGGGCTCAGCTGGGTGGTTCTTCTTCTCCGTGTGATGGTAGCTGGGGTTGCAGTCATCTGGGGCTTGGACCGGGCTGCGGGTACCAGTGGGCTCACTCACATGTCTGGTGCCTTGCCCTGGAAGGTGGGAACACCGGGCTCCGTATGGCAGGTGGACAGCTGGGCCTTTCTCTCTGCCCATCATGTTGTCACAAGTCCTTTTGCTCTCCACGTGGACTTTCCACGTGGTCCCTCCGTGTGGCTTCTGCAGGGTACCTGGGCTTCCTACATGGCGGCTGAGGACTCATAAAAGCACAAAAGTGAAAGCTACCAGCACTAACACAAGGTCATTTTGCCACATTCTACTGGCTAAAGTGAGTCATAACGCTGGCTCAGATTAAACATGGGAGGGCAGTGTACACCGAGAGACATGATTCGTTGGGGGCCAACTTTGCAGACTAGCTCTGAACCAGGAAGATGGAAAGGAGAGAGCAGGAAGGTACCTCTCCTTTGTGAAATCCACCCAAATTGACTGCCATGCATTCTAATCTCCCTTAAGGAGTGAAGAGGATAAATATAACAAGTTCCTTAGGGAGTCCCAGCTCTGTGGGATATAAGCATGAAACTGTTTTATTTCTTCCAATCACTGCCTAAAACTGTGATAAGTTTAATCCCTTTCTCTTATTCCTTAATGACGTCCCAAGCAGATTCCACAACTTTCTAGTCACGTCCACCAGAAACCAGAAAATAGTCTGGTTCAGCGTCTAAGATGGCATTAGGGAATTCTTTTCTTTAGGTATTGATCATGGTTTTGTGATTATAAAGAAGAATATCCTTAATTTTAAGAGACGTTTAGGGGCGAAGTGTCATGACATTTGCCATTTACTTTGAAATTGATGGGGGGATAGATACATATGAAGGCCAACTTCTTATTAATAATTAGTGAAACTAAAGGGTGATTAGATGGATGTTCTAATTGTTCAACATTTATGCATGTTTTAAAATTTACATAACAAAAATGTTAAAGAAGAAATCCAGTCCACTTGACAGCTTCAATTTTACATCCAGTTCACTCCTCTCCCCCATCATTGGCACAACTTGAGGCCTTAGGAGCTCGAAACCTATCATGTTGGGGGAGGAAGCATCCCTGTGCCTCCCTGGACGTGACTGTAATTCTATCTGTACGCACTTTGTATTGTTCCTCTAGTCAACACTGCTAAGAGTTACTCTTCCCTGTGGGGCATCTGTTGGGATTTTTGGAGGATTCTGCAGGTTCTCCCACCACATGGTTCTCTGATGGGTGAGACCCATCTCTGGCTCTCCCTCCTCCACACTGTCCCCTCCACTCCAGACACCACAGTCCACTTCCAAATTTCTCGCTCCTAGGTCCCTTTTTTGAGGAATATCTCTTTCAAGTGAGATGCGGGCAAGATGGCCAGAGCTGGCTCTCCTCCACTGTGCCCTTTTGTCAAAGAAGACCTTGCAAAGCCCGAGGGACGGGGGGTCAGGCTGCTGCATGCTGCCCCTTCTCCAAGCCCTGCCGTCTCCAATTCTTTCCTTTGCTCTGAGGCAGGTCCATGAGTCCCCTTGGTAAGACATCCAACCAGGAAATGAGATGCTAATCTTCAGTGTTTATAAGTGGGTCCTCCTCACTTGGTTTGGTGGGGAAAACGAGGGGGGCAGGGATGGAAGCTCCCATTCCATCCCTCTTTCACTGAGCACTGCACTCCCTACAAAGCAGACATCCCCGTGACTCTACCCTTCCTGGCCCCCAGTTCTCTCCTTCTGTGGACTGAGGTTCAGTGGTGGGGAGGGCGTTGAAGACTGTGTGGGGGGTCAATACTGCCCCTTCCTAGGAAGCTCTGGGAGAAGGTTCTAGCTTTCTAGAAACTTCTAGAGCCAATTGTTAGTGGGTGTCTTTAAAATATGGCATTTATTGCCTCCTATCTTCAGCTGTGGAACTTAATCACTGATTCTAGGGCAATAGGAAAAAATACTCCACATCCCTTTACAGAGGCATAAATATGGCTAATGTTACTGGGCTTAGAAAACCTGGCTTTTAGACCCAACTCAAGTACCAACTTGCTGTGTAACCTTGGTCAATCACTTAACCTCTCTGGTCCTTAGAGTTGGTTGGTAAGGGCTCACCAACTGTTCCAGTAGGTTTCCAAATGGGTATTACAGACTCCTGGGACTCCCAAGAGGTACTTGAGAATCACTGCAAATCTTTTTTTTTTTTTTTTAACCTTGAGAAAACAACATTCCATTATGATCATTTTTTTGAATTTTATTTTATTTTATTTTTTATACAGCAGGTTCTTATTAGTTATCTATTTTATACATATTAGTGTATATATGTCAATCCCAGTCTCCCAATTCATCCCACCACCACCACCCCGCCACTGTCCCCCCTTGGTGTCCATACGTTTGTTCCCTACATCAGTGTCTCTATTTCTGCCTTGCAAACCGGTTCATCTGTACCATTTTTCTAGATTCCACATATATGCGTTAATATACAATATTTGTTTCTCTCTTTCTGACTTACTTCACTTTATATGACAGTCTCTAGGTTCATCCACATCTCTACAAATCACCCAGTTTTGTTCCTTTTTATGGCTGAGTAATATTCCATTGTATATGTGTACCACATCTTCTTTATCCATCCGTCTGTCGATGGATATTAGGTTGCTTCCATGACCTGGCTATTGTAAATAGTGCTGCAATGAACATTGGGGTGCATGTGTCTTTTTGAATTATGGTTTTCTCTGGGTATATGCCCAGTAGTGGGATGGCTGGGTCATATGGTAATTCTATTTTTAGTTTTTTAAGGAACCTCCATACTGTTCTCCATAGTGGCTGGATCCATTTACATTCCCACCAACAGTGCAAGAGGGTTCCCTTTTCTCTACACCCTCTCCAGCATTTATTGTTTGTAGATTTTTTGATGATGGCCATTCTAACTGGTGTGAGATGATACCTCATTGTAGTTTTGATTTGCATTTCTCTAATAATTAGTGATGTTGAGCAGCTTTTCATGTGCTTCTTGGCCATCTGTATGTCTTCTTTGGAGAAATGTCTATTTAGGTCTTCTGCCCATTTTTTGATTGGGTTGTTTTTTTTTGTTTGTTTGTTTTTGTTTTTTGGTTTTTAAAAATTTTTTTTTCTTTTTTAAATATTCCCTCTTCCTCACAGCTGCAGCAAAGCAGAGGTTCTTCTCTCTTTTTTTTTTTTAATTAATTAATTTATTTATTTTTGACTGTGTTGGGTCTTCATTTCTGTGCTAGGGCTTTCTCTAGTTGTGGCAAGTGGGGGCCACTCTTCATTGTGGTGCGCGGGCCTCTCACTATCGCGGCCTCTCTTGTTGCGGAGCAAAGGCTCCAGACGCGCAGGCTCAGTAGTTGTGGCTCATGGGCCTAGTTGCTCTGCGGCATGTGAGATCTTCCCAGACCAGGGCTCGAACCCGTGTGCCCTGCATTAGCAGGCAGATTCTCAAGCACTGTGCCACCAGGGAAGCCCGGGTTGTTTGTTTATTTAATACTGAGCTGCATGAGCTGTTTATATATTTTGGAGATTAATCCTTTGTCCATTGATTCATCTGCAAATATTTTCTCCCATTCTGAGGGTTGTCTTTTTGTCTTGTTTATAGTTTCCTTTGCTGTGCAAAAGCTTTTAAGTTTCATTAGGTCCCATTTGTTTATTTTTTCCAAATGGAAAAATACTCTAGGAGGTGGATCCATTACTCTAGGAGGTGGATCAAAAAAGATTTTGTTGTGATTTATGTCAGAGAGTGTTCTTCCTATGTTTTCCTCTAAGAGTTTTACAGTGTCTGGTCTTGCAGTTAGGTCTTTAATCCATTTTGAGTTTATTTTTGTGTATGGTGTTAGGGAGTGTTCTAATTTCATTCTTTCACATGTAGCCATCCAGTTTTCCCAGCACCACTTATTATGGAGACTGTCTTTTCTCCATTGTATATCCTTGCCTCCTTTATCATAGATTAGTTGACCATAGGTGCGTGGGTTTATCTCTGGGCTTTTTATCCTGTTCCATTGATCTATATTTCTGTTTTTGTGCCAGTACCATATTGTCTTGATTACTGTAGCTTTGTAGTGTAGTTTGAAGTCAGGGAGTATGATTCCTCCAGCTCCGTTTTTTCTCCTCAAGATTGCTTTGGCTATTCGGGGTCTTTTGTGTCTCCATACAAATTTTAAGATTTTTTTGTTCCAGTTCTATAAAAAATGTCATTGGTAATTTGATGGGGATTGCATTGAATCTGTAGATTGCTTTGAGTAGTATAGTCATTTTCACAATATTGATTCTTCCAATCCAAGAACATGGTATATCTCTCCATCCGTTTGTGTCATCTTTGATTTCTTTCATCAGGGTCTGTTTACTGAGTACAGGTCTTTTGTCTCCCTAGGTAGGTTTATTCCAAGGTATTTTATTCTTTTTGTTGCAATGGTGAATGGGATTGTTTCCTTAATTTCTCTTTCTGATCTTTCCTTATTAGTGTATAGGAATGCAAGAGATTGCTGTGCATTAATTTTGTATCCTGCAACTTTACCAAATTCATTGATTAGCTCTAGTAGTTTTCTGGTGGCATCTTTAGGATTATCTGCACACAGAGAATCACTGCAAATCTTAACATGAACCTGACCAAACAGCAAAGTGTTGTTAGCTTGGCCAGGGAATTAGTTCTTCACTCTAATCTGTTTCTTACACTGGAGTTCCAGGTTAAGATTTTCATTTCATTTCAAAAAAGAGTTCTGCTCCAAAAAAAAGTTTGCAATGTATTCATCAGTCCAATGGCCTCGTGTGACTGCCATAGAGAGATCAGCTTCTGAGGAATGTTTGATGTGCTCTCAGGGCCATTCAACAAACTGCTAGTTCTCTCCCACAGAACCGATGAGAAAACGGTTCCCAGGTTGCGAGCAGAGAGGAATCTTTGAAATGTCATGTCCAGGGGAGAATCACTCCCTGCTTTGGTCTGCTGTGTGTGTGTATGTGTGTGTGTGTGTGTGTGTGTGTGTGTGTGTGGGCACACGCACATACCTCTCCATCAATCTGCCTATTGTTGTGAGCAGGATTAAATATAAAACCTCACAGACGTCTCAGGCAGGGTAATCAATCACTTCATCACTGCCACTGCAGATAAAGAGAGCGGCGAGACAGGAGGAAGGAGGCAGGAACACATCAGAAAGGGCGATAAACTCCCTGCCACTGAGTCAGCCTCAGCAACAAGCCACACTCCTCGGGTGCTCGTGGGCCTCTGTGTGCGGGAATTGGAGAGGGAGGGAAGTCCCCAGCAAAAATCGAAACTTATACCCAAAGAAGCCCAGGGCTGTTGTCAGATATCTGCTGTGATGGGAAAGACTGGGGGGAGAGGGGCTCTGGAAGATGCTGGGTTGAAAGAAAACCTCATTCTGCACACGCAGGACCCCAAAGAGGTCACTTTACATCTATCTTCTCAACCAACCAATCAACCAACCAACTAACCGCCCAGGAAATTCTGGGATGTCCCCTTACCACTGGAGTAGCAGGGCCTCAGGACCTGGGAGGGCCCCACTGTTATCGGGCCAGACCACACCTCTGTCCTCCTAGAGGCCGCCGCGGGCCATTTCCGGCAGGAGGGCTGCAATCTGTCAGCTCTGAGTGGCATCAGTGGAGTCCCACGTTTCCATGTCCCGTGTCCTCTGCATAAATGCAATTTCCCCAAATGTCAGGAGGAGAGCATTGCAGATAACACATTGTGTGTTGACCCAGTAAGTGCTGAAATCATAGATCTCATTATTCTGACATGATACAATTTTCTCTTTCTCTCTCCTGGTGCAGGCTGACTTCAACTGTTTTCTAGACTGCAGACCTCAATGCCAAAGGAGCAAAGCCACCGGAGGAAAACAGGCCTCACTTATTTCCTATCTTGAACTGAATGCCAGGTCTCCTTGTGTGAAAAAAAAAATGATCTTAAGGTCAGCTCATGAGAGGACATTAAGGGGCAGATATTTTTGGTCAGAACTTTACTGGGTGGCTGAAGAGCAAATAGTATTGACCTTGAAAGCAGGGTCGCCCTGTATGATTCCCAACATCCGACCCCCAATCTGGGAGTTGGGGTCAAGGCAACAGCCCTGAACTCCCAGGAACAAGCCTAGATTTGAATTCTAGGTTCCCTACCTTTTATCTGTGTGCCACGCTCAAGTTGTCTATCCTCTTCAGTTTTTGTCTTATCATCTATAAAAATAAAGGATGCCGTAGGATGGATAAGAGGAATAAGAGAGGTTGGTTGACTCTAAGGTGCCTGGCAAATAATTGGTGCTGGAAACATTCCTCATAGTCAAATCTGAGGTTCTACTTCAAAGATAGAGTCAGTGTGTCATCCCTTCAATCAACAACAAAGAAGTATTTACTGAGCATCCTGACCTTGAAGCCAGAAGACACAGGCTCACTAAATCCTTGTTAAATGAATGAATTGCTTCTCACCCATCACTAGGTGACTTTGGACCAGTCACCGAATCTCTCTCACAGTTTCACAGCCTGTAAAATGCAGAGCTGGGCGGAATCATGTTGAGACAGCCTTCCAGTTTTGACACTGCGTTAGTTGAGTGGGCTCATGTGGGGACATAAAGGGATTCAGGTAGAGTTTCAGCTCTCCCAAGCCTGAACATCTAGTTAATGAGATTGTCAGATGGGCCTGCATGAAGGTAGCAGATAACTGAAGGCAGTGTGTAAGGAGTGCAGATGAGAGGTGTTACAGGCACTCAGAAGAGAAAGGAGGGTTGGTGGTCAGAGGAGGTGAGGCCAGGCCTGCACCTTGGAGGAAAGATGGGATCCTTCTGAGCAAGGCGTGATAAAATGCACCGTGCAAGCTGGAAGGAGTACGTTCCTTGGAATTTCAGTTAAATTCAAATCAAGGCAGGGGAAGTCAAACCCTAGGATGTGAGGGCCGGATATTGAAAAGAGAACCACGTGGCAAGCTTCCCCCACCTGGTCTGAGCGTGCTCAAGCCTTCAAGCCTTGCATCTCACCAGGACGGCACCTGCAATGCCAGCGAAAGCCTGTAACTGCTGACCTCCTTTCCTGCTTCTTCATCACCTCCCTACAGAGTCTTTCTGAAAGGTCCCTCCCCACACCCAGCTTCCCCTCCAGGCTTCAGGGCAGAGTACCACGAAGCCAGCAACACTGGGCAGTCTTCCATCTTCAGTCTTACCCCCCTGCTTGGATTGCAAATGCCCTAACCTTCCCATCCAGCTGGGTCCTGCCTTCTCCTTTCTACCATAGAGACAAACAAAGAAAAATATATAAACTGAGTTTTTCTGATGATAAAAAATCATGTTGTTCTGCATTCATTCTAAACTTTGGAAAATATAGACAATTATAAAGAAGGTAATGATCACCAGTGTTAAATACAGATGATAGATAGAGATAGAGAGATAGATAGATAGGATGATAGACAGATGTTAGATAGATATTCAAAGCTGGATATGCAGTTTTATATCTTGTTTGTTTGTTTTCACTTAAGATCCCATTGTGAGCATTTCCCCATGACCTTAGAGCATTATTTGAAAGAATGGTTGTTAGTGACTGCATAATATTTCATTGAATGAATTTAACCATAAATTAACTGTTCCCCTATTGTTGGACATTAAGGTTATTTCTGATTTTGGGCTATTATAAATAATGCTGCAGTGAACATCCTGCACATTAATCTTGGCCTAAAATTATTTTCTAAGGTTAAATTCCTAGATACGGAATTTCTTGGTCAAAGTGTATATGTGACTTAAGGGTATTGATACACATTGCATTTCTCTCTATCTTTCTGAATGCTCTACAGTTTAATGATGAGCTAATATGATATTGCCAATCATTACAATGTTTCCGAGCTCCTCTAAGGCAAGAACCAATTATCCTCCAGCGCACCTTGCATAAAGGTCAACAGATGAGTGCTGAGTGAAAACATTAGGACCACCAGAATCCCAGGGAGTCTTCTCCCTACCAGAGGAGTACTCCACGGGGCTCACTTTGATAGCCATCCCAGGAAGCTGAGTTGCTCAAGTACCAAAAAGACCTCATTATCACTTGGTCTTGCCTACAAAGCAATCCTGCACCATAACTTTTAGGTCCCGGTGATTTCATCCCAGCCTAAAGAAGAGCTTTCTAACCGCTTGAGTTGCCCCCAAATAAAACAGGCTTCCCTGAATGGTGACTAGTCGGAACCATGTGTCCAGGATGCTGCTAAAGGGATTCAACGTGAGATGAAATTTAAGGACCATCCAATCCTGAGATCCAGGAATTCCTTTCATTATTGTCAATTCTCGTACTCCCGAGGTGCAGTCACCCACACCAAGGGCTTTCTTGGTGGATGCTGTTACCCGATGGCCGTGTAAATCTTTCAGAACGGCTCCAATATTTCATTTCAGTTGTGGCTCTGCTGCAGAAGTAAATGGTGGGCCCCCCACGTGTTAAATTCCCCCCCAGGGAAGCCTCAGTCCACAGAGGACCAGAGGGCATTGCATGGAGGGCAGGGAGCAGACCCTTCCCAGCTCGGGGGCCTCTCCCAGGTGGGGTCACAATATGGTCTCAGGATACACAGCATAATCTCATGAGCCCAGACTAATTAAAGCGAAATGAGGGGATATTATCAATTCATCTAAAAAAACCACTGACTGATGTAAGAGAAATTCAGCATAACTGCTTGGAAGTATCAGTAACCACAGCCTAGTTAATGACCTGCTTGTCTCAAAATTCCTGGGAGCCTGCTCTGAGGCAGGGGTACATTGTACACAGTGTACGACTCTCAGGTAAGTGGGAGTTTGGGATGTGTATTGGGGTTCCTCTTACAAAAAGCTCGTTGTCTTATTTTTTCTAAAAAACAATCTCTTTCAGTTTATTTAAACTCAGGTTTATTTGCACCATCTGGAATCTATAAGCGAAGATCAGCTTTGAAGCTCTCCTTTCTGAATTGTCATAGCCCGAAGTGGAGGTCAGAGTTAATAAGATTTTTCTAAGCCTTTGAAGGAAATGAGCTGTAAGGTTTCCCCACGGTTTCTAGATGCGGCATGGAGGACGAGGACCATGTCCTCTGTCTCGCCAGCATTCCAGACCCTTTACCGAAAGAGAGAGGCAGAGAACGATGCTATTAAAGTGGTGCTTTTATCCCCAACAAGCAGAGAGATGATCAAAAGCAGCGATGCTGCAGCCATCCTTAATCCCGTGAGCAGAGGCATGAGCTGGCAGGGGAATGGTCGGGGTGGGGGTGAGGGGGCGGGGATTTGCTGTGTTAATTAATAACAAGCTCAGCCGTCCACCCACAGGAAAGGTGAGGACAAAGCACAGCTCAAGCTTGGACCATTTCAGGTGACTCTTAGGGCTCCTCTGTTTCAGCATCTCCTTGCCTTTGTCCCACCCCCACTCACACCGTATAGAAATGAGTGACGTGCTCTGGATTTTGCTGCAATTTCCTCGAAGTCTAAGCCCCCGGGGACTCCCGATCTTCCTGCCTAAGAGCTCAGCCATCTTCAGATCCACACTAGGAGAGCTACGGCATAAGATTCTTTTCCCCATTTTTCCCACCTTTCATTCCACCCCACCCTCACACACAGGCACCCACAACATGTTCATTAATGAGTGCATTTAATCAAGTTTATGAAGTCTCTTTATTATCAATAACCCTAATCACTCTTAATTGCAGCATCATTAGTTCGGCCACGCTGAACTGTAGCAGTTAGGCGGAGCGGTAAATGACAACTCCAGAAAAATGACTCACTGCCTGGAAGGCGGGGAGGAAGGAAACTGACAGGAGGCAAGGCAAAGGGAGGAGAGAAAGAGTGAGCAAGCCAGGCTGCGAGGCGGCCTGCTGCTGGGCAGAGCAGCGGGGAGGAGATGCCATTAAGAGGTTCCGCCAGGTGTAAAGATGCCGGTGAGCCAGTTTTGCCTATTTCTCAACTTTGGGGAGCTCGGCATAAGCAGCGTGAGGGAACGTTCTGCTTGACAAAAGTTGCTGTTATGTTAATATCTAGCACCTGCCACCCTCGGGGATCTCCAGGCCCTCCACACGCTCCGTCATGTTCCAAGACAAATGCTTGGAGGAGGCGACATGAAGCATGCACCTTGTCGTCAGGAAAGCAGCAAGGGGTGGCCCACTGCGATGTCTTTGTCGCGACATTAACTCTCCTGCCTTGACCTGTTTCTTGAAGGCTCTGCACAGCCAAGGAAACCACGGAGATGCCTCAGGTCAGAAAGAGGTGGCCCAAGGTATGTTCCTTGTGTTGCATTAGCTCAGGACCCAGTCCTCCGAGCTGATGGATAACCCACTACCTTAAACATTCACGCCCATGACTAACGCTGTTCAGACCCCAGGGAATTTTTTCTCCATCTCTTGTCCTTCCAAATACAAGGAAGTTGTGTCCAGATGCCACTAAGGTTTGTGGGTTGTGCCACCACGGACATCAGGGACTGACACAGCCTTAGATCTTAGATCACAGAGATGATCTGAGAGTCAGAAGGGCTGGGTAAGGGAGTGAGGAAGGAGTAATTAACCAGCCCCATCCTTTCTCTCAAATGGTGCAAATGCTCCACATTCTTGCATAATGCACTATTGTTTCCCAGTAGAGGCCCAAGTGTACATTTTCTTGACTCTTTTCATTTTCTAACCCATCATTGTTCCAGAGGTATTCATGAGGTATCGTGGTATTTACAAGAGCTGCCTGTAGCAGTTGAGGAAAGTTTCACATTATTATTTATATTACTTTATATTTATATATCTATATCTAAATTTAAAAGGGTAAAGCATGATACCAACCCTTCACATTTCTGAATGGATCTAGTACTGCTCTAAAAATGGGGAAAACCAAGATGTAAGTGATAGCCATGTTTCTGATGAAAGTGATAGACTCTGTAATGTTTTCTGAACCGAGGATAATTTATCATATGTGACCCATTTCAATGTTTGAACAGGACAGGTAAAATTCATGTTCATTTCTGAATCTCTGTATTATTTTTTTAAACACGAAGTTTTTTTTAAAAGTTCTACTTTCAGAAAAAAAAGAGATGAATATGTGAAATGATGGACGTGTTCATTAACTCAATAAAAGGAACCTTTCACAATGTATATCAAATCATCCCATTCTACACATTATCTTATAATTTTATTTGTTGATTATCCTTCAGAGTTGGAAAAAAAGAAGGTGGTATGATAAAAATGGTGTAATTTTTTGCTAAAAAGTTGTCTTTTAGCTCTTGTATTAGGCATTAATCCTAATTATATTGTATATGTATACTTTTGTACTGTTTTGAGTAGCATTGTTAATAATTTACCATATATTAAATTGTGATATTAACAATTCCAGTTGCTACTGCCTCAGCCAAGAAAAATTTCTCCAAATTGAAATTAATAAAAGACTACATAAGAACTACAATGACTCAAGAAAGTTTGTCTGTTTTGGCATTGTCAATACAGCATAAATTGTGTGAAAAATCTCAATTATAACAATATGATTAGTGATTTCAGTGGAATAAGGACAAGAAAAATAAATTTTATGGAATAAACACATAGCTGTTATGATGAAGAATGTCTTTTTTTTAATCACTCACTTAGAAACCACTGGCCCATCAACAGAGCATGGAGAGATGTATGATAACAATTAAATTCGGTCGTCTTTGCTATTTGCCAAACTTTAGCCAAATAAAACTGCGGTTTTACCCATGTTTGAAGTTATGTTTATCAAGGTGGAAGGGTAGAACATTTTTATTTTAACAGTTCACTTGGTTAATTTGTACCTTTTGTATATTGAATTATGTCACCCTCTATTTGTACTCCTGCCCTCAGCCCTGAAAATATTAAGTTCAGGCCACCTCATCCTTGATATTAATTCATCAAGATTTGAATCAGTCGTATGTATTAAAACAAATCCCTAACTGGTAGACCTTTAGGTCAGTTTAAATTCTTTGCTATTATAAATAATATATCAGTTAACATTGCATACAGATCTTTGCAAACTTGTGAGATGATTTCCATAGAATAAATATATAGATGTGTAATTGCTAGGTCAAAGGGAATGCTCATTTTAAATTTGATACACATGGATAAGCTGCCTTTCCAGATGGTTACACCAACCAATTTATACCCTTGCCAACAGCATATGTTTCTGTACATTCTCAAAACATAAATGTTACCATTGTTTCTAAGAGGTGAAAAGTAGGATCTCACAGATTTAATATGAATTTCTTTTCATAAGTGGAAGAACTTTTCTTACATTTATTGGAAATTCGTATTTCTTTTTCTGTGAATCATCAATTAGCATCATTTTGCTGCTATTTACCTTTTTCATATTGATGTGTAGGAGTTCTTTATATATTGTGATCGCTAAATCTTTGCCTAACTCACATAATATATTTTTCCAGTTTGTTGATTGTCTATTAACTGTGTTTATGATGTCTTTTGATGTGGAAAAGTATACAATTATTGTGTGATCAAATCTGTCAGTATTTTAAAGGTTTCCAGCCTTAGTGTAATTTTTGAGAAAATCTTTAGAAAGATCTGTGCCCTTACTGAGTTTAAAGAAGAGTTTCCTTGTTTCCTATAGTTTATAATAGTATTTAAATCAAAATCCTTCTAGAATTAAGGTTGATTAATTAATTTATCAATTTCTGTACCAATAAAATATCTTTTAATAGTATAATTTCATAGTATATTTGATAGACAGCAAAGCAAACCCTACCATCATTATTCTCCTCTTTTCCAAAATTTATGAACTATTTCTGTATACAGTCTTCAAGATGAACTTTAGAATCAATTTGTAAACTTCAAAAATATCCCACTGAGGGGCTTCCCTGGTGGCGCAGTGGTTGAGAATCTGCCTGCTAATGCAGGAGACACGGGTTCGAGCCCTGGTCTGGGAAGATCCCACATGCCGCGGAGCGGCTGGGCCCGTGAGCCACAGCTGCTGAGCCTGCGCGTCTGGAGCCTGTGCCCCGCAACGGGAGGGGCCGCGATAGTGAAAGGCCCGCGCACCGCGATGAAGAGCGGTCCCCGCACCGCGATGAAGAGTGGCCCCCACTTGCCGCAACTAGAGAAAGCCCTCGCACGAACCGAAGACCCAGCACAGCCAAAAATAAATAAATAAATAAATAAATAAATAAATAAAATTAAAAAAAAAAAAAAAATATCCCACTGAGATTTTGAATGGCATTCCATAAATTAATAGGTAATCTGGGATAAAAGACATATTTATGAGAACGAATATTTCCAGCAAGAGTATGGTATGTTTCCCATTTTTTCAGTTACTTTCTTAGCTCATTCAGTAGCATTTCATAATGTTTTTATATAGTTCTTCCATATTTCAAGCTTTTGTTAATTTCCAGCAACTAGTTACATTTGCAAATAGGATTTTTTTCCCATTCTTTGACTCCAGTTGGTTATTCTTAATGCATAAGAAAACTATTGATTTTTGTCCTATACAGCCAATTTACTGAGCTCTCATCTAGTACATTCTTTTTTGATTAACTTAGATTTTCTAGGTTTACAATAATACTGTAATCAATAATGAACTTTTTTGGCTCTTACTTTGCAATATTTATCTCTTATTTACTTTTCTTGTAGTATTTCTTTAGCTAAACCTCAACAATAACAACTGAATGACAATAGTATTGGAGAGGCTTGATTTAGCCAGTGCAGCTCTCTTATTGTTTACTCTGATGATTAGTATAGGTTTCTGATACTTTTTTGTGTTAAGAAATTTTCTTCTATCTTTAATATACTAAAGTTTTCTAAATTACTACTTTCAGTTCTGGATATTCAATTATGTAAAATGTAGTTTTAGACCCTGACAAGAGGATCATATCTGTTTTTCTCTTTTAACCTATTTAGGTAGTAATATGTATCATATTAAAAAACTAATAAATTTCCTAATGTTGAAACAAACTTCCATAATTATTCTTAGAATAAAACCTCCTTGGATATGGCATATTCTTCCTTTAATATATTGTTATTTTTTTAGAGTAAAATGGAATTTATTAAGTAAAAATTACACAAATGATTTAAGGAAGGTAAAAGTAAGTGCGTAATTAGGAATTTGATAAGTAAACAAAAACTAACATCCAAGCTCTTTCTCATTTCTATAAAAAAATTTAAAGTGAGGAAGTCTTTACTTACTATGACTAACAGTGAGAATCATGATTTCAAACCTCTTGTGAATTGCAACAGTATTGCTTTTTTTTGTTTTTTTTTTAACATCTTTATTGGAGTATAATTGCTTTACAATGGTGTGTTTGTTTCTGCTGTAAAACAAAGTGTATCAGCTATACATATACATATACCCCATATCTCCTCCCTCTTGAATCTCCCTCCCACCCTCCCTATCCCATGCTTCTAGGTGGTCACAAAGCACTGAGCTGATCTCCCTGTGCTATGTGGCTGCTTCCCACTAGCTATCTATTTGACATTTGGTAGCGTATATATGTCCATGCCACTCTCTCACTTCGTCCCAGCTTCCCCTTCCCCCTTCCTGTGTCCTCAAGTCCATTCTCTATGTCTGTGCCTTTATTCCTGTCCTGCCCCTAGGTTCTTCACAACCATTTATTTATTTATTTTTAGATTCCATATATATGTGTTAGCATATGGTATTTGTTTCTTTTGTCTCTGTTTTTTCTTTTTTCTTTTGCCCTACCCAGGTACGTGGGGAGTTTCTTGCCTTTTGGGAAGTCTGAGGTCTTCTGCCAGTGTTCAGTAGGTGTTCTGTAGGAGCTGTTCCACATGTAGATGTATTTCTGATGTATTTGTGGAGAGGAAGCTGATCTCCACGTCTTACTCCTCCACCATCTTGAAGGTCTCTCTATATTGCTATATTTGACTTAATATTTTTCTCAGGATTTTTACGTCTTTAATCAAGTTAAATTGATCTCTATTTTTCCTTTGAGATACTTTGTCAAGTTTCATTATGAAAATGAAATATTGAGGTTGAAGATATTCCATATTTGTTATGCTCTGGAGAAATGTATGTGATCTGAGTATTCTGTTGTTGTTATTATGGAATTGCCCACAAAACTATCCAGACCTGGTGCCTTTTTGGTGAGCCTCAAAGAGAAGGGGTGATTTGTTGTCTATTTTTTACATATTCTTGAGTCAATTTTGGACATTTTCAGTTTCCCAGGGTGAGGAAAACCATTCCATCTAGATTTTCAGATTTATTGGAATCATGCTGCATATAATATTTCCTTAACATTTTTAATATTTAATTTGAAAACATTTGTGGTTATGCACTGTGGTAGGCTGAATAAAATCTCCCCCAAAAGATATCCATGTCCTAATCCCCAGAAACTGTAAATTTCAACTTGTAAGGCAAAAAGGACTTATAAATGCGATTAAGGTAAGGATCTTGAAATGGGGAGATTAGTGTGGATTAACCAGGTGACTCCTATACGGAATCACGGAAGTCCTTATAAAAGGGGGAGAGGCAGGAAAGTCAAAGAAGGAAGTGGGACATGTGAAGACAGAAGCAAGTAGTTAGAGTGATGTGAGGAAGAGGTCATGAGACAAGGAATGCAGATGCCTCCAGAATCTAGAAAAGGCAAGGGAATACTCTTCCTTAGAGCCTCCAAAAGATGTCAGCCCTGCCCACACCGTGACAGTGACCATAGCTCACTGAAACTGACTCAGAACTGTAAGAGAATAAATTTGTGTTCTTTTAAGCCACCAAATTTATGGTTATTTGTTACACTAGCCATAGAAAACTGATACATGAAATCTTTTTCTTGTCAAAGTATAATCTTTTTAATTGGGGGGGTGGTATTTTTAAAGAGCCACCTCTTTTTTTTTTTCTTTCTAATTCATTCATTTCTGGTTTTATTTTTGCTGATTCTTACCTCTTACCTTCCTTGATTTTCTTTATTTTTATTTCTTTTGCTTCTTGAATTCAATTATTACTTTTCACTTTTTCTAATTAATAAAGTCCATTGAGCATATGAAGCATGCTTTAAAAAGAGATTTTGTCACATTCCATAACTTTTGCTATGCAGGGTTTCAGGCTTATAATAATTTAAAATAACCTGTCATTTCTATTTTGATTCCCTTTCTGCCCATCACAGGCTTTTTTAAGTTGTTTTAGGTTTTTGAGGTTTTTTTTTTTCCATCTCAAATTTTTAAAGTATTTGTCAAATATTATTCTATTTGTAAGTTCGAATTTTAATGCATCGATCCATTGCAGTCAAAGAATGTGGTTGATAAACCTTCTGCTTCAGGGAAGTTATTACTATAAAATTTCAGCGTGTATAGATGTCTCACTGGCCTTTTGAGAGAATGGGCATCTTGGTTTTGTGGGGAATATGATTCCATATATAACTGAGAAATCACACTTCATTATTATGTTATCTGTATCCTCTATGTTTTTATTTATATCCATGGCAAGGAGTTCTGTCTTATCCCATACGCATGAGGGTTTTAGGTGGGAGTGACATGATAAAGTTTACATATTTAGAAAGACCACCCCGAGGGTAGGAAGACAGAATGTGGGTTAAGTGACAAGCAGGGGGCACTTAGGAGACAACCCCCGCTCCGAAACGTAGATGGTCATGAGGAATGCCTGAACTATGCAGTGGAGACAGAAAGTAAAAACACGAGAGGTCCTTAGAAATCATTTAGCCCAACCCACTCATATTATAGGTGAGAAACCCAAGGCCAGCCACAGGATGGAAATAACGTACCCAAGGTCACATGGGCAATTGGCAACAGAGGAGTTGGATTCAAATCCAAGCCCCCTTGGGCTCCTTGCACCATGCCATCATTTTGGAGTCCCCAGGAACAACTCCACAATTCTGTACATTTCCCTTGTCCGTTCTGCAAAGACACCTAACCCTCTTCATTCTCTATTTTGTCATTAACGACCAAACTATTCAAGAAAGTGATCATGCCCTCATCCCAAAGAGTCTATTGGACCCCACCTTGATGAAGCACTGGTAAGCACTGTTCTGAGAGCCCCAGACACTGCCCCACCCAAGGCACACACACAAATAGCAGTGAACCCAACAGGCACCCACACAGGTCAATGTTACCTTCCAACATCACCGGCCCCACTGAAGTGAATTTGCATCATACCCATGTCAAGATTAAACGCATTTTTGGTACACATTAAAAAGCAATTGATTTTGAGCATTAGGGACATTAATAAATGTCACATTATTTTTTTTAATAAGATAGAAAAAAAACCTTTTTTTCTTCCTCTTACTATGCTGTGCTGAGCACTCTTTCTGCCAGGTTTCATTCCCTTGCATCTCCTTGTTGTCCTGACCAGTATATGTTTTTTTTTTTTGGAGGGGTAAGGCCTCCTGAACTTTTGTAAGACTGGATGTACTTCAGAAATATCACCATGTTCGTTACTGTGTCGGGATTTGGTACCACTGCCCCACCTTGGGAAAATGTGGCAACACTAAGATACCCCTACAGTGGCTGATGCTCCAGAAAGTGATAAAAGACTTAAAAATGATTGCTAGGCACCTCTCAGATCCACTGCTGCCAGCTCACAGTGGGTACCTAGCTATCTGTGCTGACCCACAGGTGCCTCTGGGTGGACCAGCTATTCACCAGCTCCACTCCTACAGGAGGAAGTGAAGATGTTTAGACCTATTTGCAGTGTCCAGGAGAATGAGGACAAGTGGGAGAGCATCACTCCCTGAGACAGACAGCATCTCTGTGGTGGGATGCAGAGAGGCATGGCCTGCATCTAGAACATGGCAGGCACGGAGACTGATGCTCTGTCCTGGCTTCTCCTCCATTATTCCCAACTCCCTCCTCTCCCAAGGTCCCCGGGAGGAGAAATGACCCAGCTGAGAACAGGGCAGCAATATCAGAAAACATACCCCAGGTGACTATTTCAAAGGAATTGGAAAAGGTGACATTTTCCACTATGGCCCAGTGTGCCAGTTAATATTCCCCTTTTCTTAACCACAGGCTCTCCCCTGCCACCTGCAGACTCTGGACTGCACTTCTAATAGGTACTGCGGAGGACTCTCAATGAGAGGGTTTGTCTTGCTGACACATCTTATTTCCACTCTTGTTGGCATGGAGAAGGCTACTTTGTTTACGTCTCATTCCAGCTGGGCCACAGTGGGGCCCTATCTGCTGAGCTGAAATGGCTAGAAGATTGCTCCCAACTTGGTCAACCACCAGGCAAAGACCTCACTATGCCAACCCTCTCCCACCTCCACAAGCACACCCTCACCTGCCCCGCCCCCTGCCCAGGATGCTTATGGTCACCAAGTACCTTGGAGAGGTCCCAGCTGAGTGTGCTTTGTACAAACAACTAAAACCTTGTACCTGGATAAGAGAAGAAAGTAATCACTGTTTGTAAGTTTTCTCCCACAGAAGCTCATTTCTAGGCCTAGGAGCTGGTGACACGGTGGACAGCACGTGTGTGTTGGAATCGAGAAGAGTCTGGGTTTTATTCACTCATCCAACAAGACGTTTATCCAGTGACCACCATGTACCAGGTACCCTTCCAGGTGCTGGCAATCTGCCAGTGAATAGCAGCCCAAATGACGCAAAGTCTCACTCGTGTGGGAACCACATTCTACTGGGAACCAATGGTAAACCAATGGCCAATGGCATCACCTCTCGGGCGGTGATTTCTTAATTTATCAAACGGGACTAACAATGACAGCTGCCTAATGGGGCCATTGTGCCCTTTGGTAATGTGCTACACAGATGTTTGTTATCATCATTAATATTTTCACAGCCTAGACCCAAGGAGCGGTATTCTTAAGAGAAGAGGAAAGAAACTGGAATATGATTGTCCTGACTCTCTCTGGCCAAGGAAGTTCAGCACAGCCTCCGATTGGGGCCTTCCTAAGCTCACTTGGGGGCATGATTTCCCTACTGTCCCTATACTCTATCTCCCTTTGTTATCGTGTTTGACACACTGTGCAGGTGTGGACATCATGACAGTCCGTTATCTGAACAGCCTGGAGGGCCCACGCCCTTTGTCATCCAACTACCGAGCCCCAGTACCTAGTATAGTGAAGCCATTTCCTAGGTAGTTATGAGCCATCAAATTTAGAGGAAAAAATTATGAATAAGTGGGAATAAATGAATAAGGAGTCTCTGAGTACTATTGTTCTATGTGTTGCACACTTACTACACTGTACCCTAAAAGAGCAGTCCATAGATGACATTGTCCTCCAAGCTTGTCATTGCCCCTCAAACCTGCCCATCTCCTCCTACAAACACGATCCAAAAGATGGACGGCCTGTCATCTCCTGATATGTTTCCATTGCTCATTGTAAAATGTTGCTATGCTGGGGCAGGTGGACCGTCTCTCATGACCTGCACACCTGATGGCTTTGATCAGACCATCTTCCAGGCTGACCTTCTAGAACCAAAAGTCAACAGAGCCCTAGTTTTAGTCACATGGACCGTGCCACACTAAGCAGGATGTACGTGCGGTCTCTCCCCGTCTCCCAGGTGTCTGCCCCAGGGCTTAGCTCACCTCTCAAGCAAGGACTTTGAAATCAGAGGCACCCAGTTCTGAATTCAAGCTCTGCCATCCACCAAGTAAATTCTCCTCCCTGAGTCTCACTCAGTTTCTGCGTTTATAAAATAGAGTTGATGATATTTTGATGTTTATTAGGAATGTTATGAATATTTTTTAAGATTATTAACCGTTCAATTTATAAATTAAACAAGTGTGCCGTAATACGTCACACATTGATGGCTCAATTTTTAAAACCCAAGTCCTCCTTTTTCTCTAAAAAAAAAGAAATTTTTGGATCCTTAAAATAACACTGCCCTTTTAAAATTTCATCATGGGTTTTTGTTTGTTCATTTGTTTTGAAGTATAGTTGATTTACAATGTCATGTTAGTTTCAGGGGTACAGCAAAGCGATTCAGTTATGCATATATACATATATATATTCTTTTTCAGAATCCTTTTCCTTTTAAGTTATTACAAGATATTGAGTAGAGTTCCCTGCGCTATACAGTAGGTCCTCGTTGGTTATCTATTTTATATATAGTAGTGTGTATATGTTAATCCCAAACTCCTAAATTATCCCTCCCCTCCTTCCCCTTTGGTAACCATAAGTTTTTCTATGTCTGTGGGTCTATTTCTGTTTTATACATAAGTTCATTTGTATCATTTTTTTAGATTCCACATATAAGCGATATCATATGACACTTGTTAGGAATATTGTGAATATTAAAGAGATAATTCATGTGAGGTAAGGAGTCTATTGAATAGCAGGTGCTCAATAAACGGCAATAACGACATTAGCTGAGGGTTACTGTGGGCCAGGCCCGGTTCTCAGGACTCCGCACCTATTTGCTCAGTTAACCCTCCTGACAACTCTATGGGTAGATAATTTAAATGAGTATAAATACAAAATAATAAATATACAAATACAGGCAGACCTGAGTTTTTGTGCTTTGTAGATATTTTGTTTTTTACAAATTGCAGATTTGTGGCAACCCTGCATCGAGCAAGCCTATCGGTACGATTTTCCCAACAGCATTTGCTCACTTTGTGTCTCTGTGTCACATTTGGATAATTCTCAAAATATTTCAAACTTCTACATTATTATTATATGTGTCATGACGGTCTGTGATCAGTGAACTTTGATGTTACCACTACGACTCACTGAAGGCTCAGAGGATGGGTACCATTTTTTAGCAATTAAGTAATTTTAAATTAAGGTATGTGCATTGTTTTTTTAAGACATAATGCTATTGCACATTTGAGAGACTACGGTATAGGGGAAATATAACTTTCATTGCTAAAATGAAACTAAAAAATATTCATGTGACTTGGTTTATTGCTATATTAGCTTTATTGCCGTAGTCTAGAACTGAACCTGAAATGTCTCTGAGGTCTGCCTGCAATAAATATAATATAAATATAATATGATACCTATATTGATAGATCGAGAAAAAAGAGAAACTAAAGCACAAAGATGCTACATAACCTGCCCCGGGCCACTCAGCTGTAAGTCCTGAGTCAGGATTCATTCTCCATCCCCCTGACTCCACACCCCCCTCTCTGATTCCTGATGTTGGTCTACTGACTTATTACACGAGTTCCCTAAAAGTGTTTAATTCCACCTCCCACCCCGGATGCCGCGGGCTGCACGTCCGCATCCGTGTCTTCCCCGGATGCACAGCAGGGCACGTAAAGCCTGGGTCTGTGCTTGGTACAGGAGACCCTCAATGAAGAATCTACCTACCCTTTCTGAGAAGTTGCCAGCCTCTGTGCTGAGGACCAGAGCCTAGGCACTATGGTGAAAGGAACCAAACAGATGGCCTCCCTCGGGGAGGGAAGGCTGGAGAAGGAAATTCAGGGCTTCTGGGCCATGCGAGGCTTCCACGACTGAGAGAGGCCAGCAAAGCCACTCCGGGACTTGGGAGGTCTGGGCTTCGATTGACATTCTCTTTTAGGGAGGCCAGTGATCCAGGTGAGAATTGATGCTTCCTTGGATGACAGTTGGAGCTCAAGAAAATCTCAGCTCGACCCAGGCGTAGAGAGGCAAAGAGAAGCAGTGAGAGAGCACCGACTTCACCTCTTCCCCTGCAGAAGTGCTTCCTGTGTGACTTGGCCAGCTCTTATTCCATTCTGCTCTGTATCTTTATCTTCTCCTGTGTCTGTCCCACCTCCCTGCTAGACGGCAGCTCTGTAGAGGAAGAAGCTAGGTCCTTTTTCCCTTGGGCATCTCATGACACCTGCCTTTGGTGAATGCTGCACATGGGCCGTTTGATTTGCCTCATCCATGGAGCAGGGAATTCCACACATGGGGCGCAGAATCTCCGTCAGCATCAAGAACAAAGAGTCAAGGAGGGAAGTCACACTTCCGGAAAGAGTGTCGCATACATGTCCTGGCGTGGGGGACACAGCGCCCTCCTTCTCTGCCGAATCTTACGTCCTGGGCTGCCCCCAAGTGCGATACTCAGAGCAATGTCTAATGCCTCCCAGCCCACAATGAGGGGGGCTTCTCTCTGTTCTCTGCCCTGCCCTGGAGGAAACACCACCCAGCGTCCCCTGGGAGCTCAGACCTGGTCCTAAAGGGATCATCTCCCTCTGCCAGGGAAAGCGTAAGCCCGACTCGCCAGCTGAGTGCAGCTGTGACTGTTGGTTAAGGGCCTCCCTGTGTGCAATAACCTCTCATTATATTTTAATGTTGTTGTAACTTTATGGCTTAATCAGTATTTGCAATTTGTCAGTAGCCTGGGCTTCCATAAAATTGTTTTCCAGGTACTGAAGCATCCCATCAAGGTTTGTAAAGCAGTGGTTCTTAGTTTATCATGCCCATAAAATGCACTGGCAATGTGACAGATATAATAACTTTTTTTATCAAGTGTCTAATTTGAGAGGAAATTAAGCCATACGTTACCCGCAGCTCGCACTGGGGTTGGGAGCTCTTCAGCCTCCGAATCCCTCAGGGGCGCCCCTCTCCCTCACCCCATCTGTCCTCTTCAGCCAAGGACTAGAGTTCATGCTTGCCCCTTGCCCAGAGCCTACTGTCACCCCCACGGAGCTGGGAGCAGGTATCCAGGTGGCCGTGGTGTGAGTGTTGTGGGTATCCTTGATGAGACAGTGCTTTCACACCGGGGCTCCAGCAATGGCTGAGAAATTAGTCATCAGAAAGAGAGGTAAAGCCCTGTTAATCTCTCCCCTCTGAGTCTCCCCCGAGGCTGATGCTTCCCAGGCCTAATCCCACCTTGGGGATTTTCAAGTGTTCCTTTCTCTTGGGATGATGTTGAACCAAAGAAGAATTTGGGTCAAGGATTACACTGTGTGCATATATATACCTCCTTGCCCTGCCAGGCCCAAATTATGACTGACCTATAAACCCCCCAACATCAGCATTCATGTGGTCCAGTCAAGTGGATCAAGCTCATTTCCCCTGCAGCCCTACCGTGCACTACCAGAGTGCACGCTGGCCGGACCCGTTCTCATCTGCTCTCCAACACTCAGCTACAAGTACCCTCACCATAACCCCCAGCCTTAGACAGGCATCCTAGGAAAAGAATCTGGACCACATGACAGTATCATTCATCACCATTCAGCTGGCATTTACCAGGCAATCCCTTCATGGCCAGCAGCATCCTAGGCTCTGAGGGATTCAGAGATAACACAGTCCCTGCCCTCAAGGGTCCCACCTTCTAACATAGGAAATTAACCATCATAGCAAAGGTTAGAGCTGCAAGAGAGCTGTGTGGGGTCCTAGGGGAACACAGAAGGGACCAAAATTGCAGTAGAGCTGTGGAGGGCTGTCCTCTGGGAACAGAGAAGGGGCCACAACCCAGCCTGGCTCGCAGAGAGTAACTCCAGAGAAGGCTTCTCAGTGGTGTCTCTTGACACAGACCCATATATATGAATAAAAGCTAGTTTGGTACCCAAGGATGGAGAAGGGCCATTGATGCAGAAGGATGTACAGGTTTGCAAGCACAGAAACTCAGAGGAGATTGAGAGTCTGGCAAACATGAGAAAGAGCCAGAAGGCTGCTTGGTGGACCAAAGACTGTGGCTGTGGACTGCATCCAGAGGACACCTGGAAAGAGAGGCAAGAGCCAGGTCCATAGGGTCTAGTACGCCAGGCTAAAGAGTTTGGGGCCAATTCTGCAATTGCAGGGACCCATCAGGGGATTTGAGGCATGAGGGTCACATGACCACAATCAATTTTAGATCACAATTCCATCAAGGTCATGAAAACCTAGATGGAGGTAGAAAGATAAGTCTGCAGTCAGTCTGTAAAAGACGTTTGTCATTTTTTGGCTGCCTAGAATTCAGTACTTCCCTTCATATCCCCCTCACCACCTTCCTACCGGCACCCTGATGTCCCTTTGTGTAGTTTTGGAAGGAGACAGTTCCCTCTTCTGTCACCAAAGGGGCAAGATTTTCCATCTCACCACCACTCGGGAGTTGCCCGGAGCAGGCTTATGACACGCACAGCCAATCTGACACTCCCTTCTGGGAACTTTGCGTGTTGAGAGGGTAACAAAACAGCAGACTTCTCACAGACTGTGGCAGATTTATTTTCCCAAAACGGCCACGGTCATATTTCTGATCCCACATGCTCTTCCAGAGCCAGGAGAAGTCTATTCTTTCTCCAGGACAGAAGCAGTGGAAGTAAGGCTGCAAGACTTCAGAGGCAGTGTTATCAGAAGTGAAATGGTTTCCATCTGCCTCATTCTCTCACAAGAAGCTTGGCCTTGGAGCCCAGCCACCATGTTGCAAGGAAGCCCAGACCACCCAGAGGAGGCATGGGGAGGTGTTCCGGCCAACAGTCCAGCTAAGGCTCCAGCCAGCAGACAAGTACATGATGGGGCCTCCAGGTGATCCCAGGCCCCAGCCTTCAAGCTGTCCCAGCTGACGCCAAGTAGAAATAGAGACAAGCTGTCCCTCCAAGCTATGCCCAAGTTGCAGATTCGTGAGCAAAATAAATGTTGTCATTTCAGCTACTAAGCTTTGGGTAGTTTTTTACATGGAACAATGGAACAGTGACCTTGACTTGAGATCGAATTGCCTGATCTCCAGAGATCTCTTAATTCCTGGCTATTTCCTTGTCCTAATTTCCTACCTTCCTACCAATGCTGTGTCACCAGATTTCCTTCCAATAGAATTGTGACTGTGTGACACAGCAAGATTGGGTGTCTGTTGCTGCAATCACTGCCCCTGACTGATGAGAAGCCTATTGTCATGGTCCAGGAGAGGGATGATGAGGGTCTGAGAACAGATGTGATGGTGGGGAGGGGTTGGAGCCCAGGACACAGAATCCAACAGGACCGGAGGAAGATATGGGAAAGGATACAGGCAAGGATGCTTCTCAGATTTCTAATTGGGCCACGGGGCAGATGCTCATGCCATTCGGTGAGGAATATAATTCAAGAGAAAGCAGCTCTCAGGGAACTAAAACATGCAAACGAATTCCAAGTTCAGTTCTCAACTTGGCGATTTAGAGATGCCTGCAAGGGACACACATGGAACCATCTACGATACACAGGAGCACAGCCATAGCTTCCTGGCTTTGCCACGTGACTTAAGAGAGACAGTGCTATGGACCAGGATAAAAGTCTCCTAGAGATGCAGGAATCTGAGGAAAGCTAAGCCTTAACACTGTTCAGACTGAATGTTTAACTCTAAAAAGTGCCCTCTGTTGGGTGTGTGCGTGAGTGTGCACATGTGTGTAGGCAGCCCTGTGAGTATTCGTACCTTTTCCAATCAAAACTGAAAGGGAGCAGCGTCTTCCGTTTTTTTCACATGATCCCACCATGTCTGATGGACCAGCTCAAAAGATTGATGACTGACTTAACAGAAACACAAGAATAACCGTGCATTTATGTAAAGTCTTTCTCCAAGGAGCTCTCCGCACTCTGTAGATAATGGACTTATTTATCCTTGGAGCACCTCTGTGAGGCACTTGCAGGACAGGGGTGACCAGACTCATGGAATAAATAATGGCAAGAAGAGCATGAAATTAATCTAGCCAATAAGTCTGAGGTCCAGGAGGAGATGGGATGGGCCCAAGGTCACCCAGCTAGTTGGGAACTACTCAAGCCTTTGTGCCATGATGGCATGACTCATATTCGCCCCCAATGTCCCCTGGGGTTGCTCAGTCCTGTCACCTGTACGGTATGAATGTGGTTGTGAGGAGTTACGAGGTAAATCCACCAGATGGACTGGTTCGGACTGGCCAGCACTTCCTTTTCCAGCCAAGCATTTTCTTGCCCGCCAACAAGCACAAAATGACTGCTTGAAAACCCAGAGACGAAATCCATCTAAGTAACTGGGAAACTGGCCTGGCCGACTCTGCTTAAAAAAAAAAATCCCAACACAAGGAATTACAAATCAATAGACAGGAAGTCATCCCAAGACTCATACACAGAGACTAACACCTGTCCTGTGAAAGCCACCACACCAGCACCGGTCATAAAAAGCCCTCTCTTGGCCAGAATGGATTTGCTCCAGAAGCTCCAAGTGAAAGCAGAAATGGAATAAGGGCTATATACTGTATTTGTTTAAATTTCATGCTGGTGAACGGCTGTGACGCAGGAGACAGGTTTATGGAGAGAGAAATAAAATGTTGACAAATGGCCCTGTAATCAACTGGAACACGCAATAAATCATTAGAATGCCAATAACACTTCCAGGACAAGCTTAGAAAGGTCATTAGCGTGTCACAATATATCTTCCAGCACCAAACAAAGCAAACAGAACATGTTGGGAAGAGGATTATGGGGGAAGCATCTGTCAGTCCTAATTAAGAATTAACTACAGATCGTATCTTGGGAGATGTATAATTTATTGTCCCTCTTTTTCCTCCTTACACACTCCCAAAAAGAAAAATAAATCAATAAAAAGTTTAACCCATTCTAGATCTGAGATGGGGTCAAAGAGGCAGGCTGGCAGTGTAGACCAGAGAAAGCTGAGATCCTGGTCGGGTGGGAAGCAGGGCCAGGGGAGGAGGAAAGGGCTCCTCGCACCAAGGTGGGCGGGGGAGAGAGCTGGAGGGCTCAGAGTCAGCCCACCCGGTGCTTCTCTCTTTCTCTCCACCCAGCCCAGCCCAAGACACTCCATTTCACACCATCAGGAATGTTGAGGTTACTTAATACTTTGGCAAGTAGGTCTCACAAGTGACAAAGGGGCAGCAGGAAGGTTGGAAGTTAAAAAAACAAAAAAGTGTCAAGTCCTTTCTACCTGAATGTACCAGTTATGATTGAGTTTGGCTCCAAGTACAAAAAAAAAAACCAACTCACAGTGACTTAAACAAAGAAGTGTTGATTTTTCTCAAGTAACAGAAGTCCAGAGGTGGGAGGTGCTGGACTGGTTTTCTGAATGTCTGTCTTATTATCTCTAGGGCGTTGGCTTTTGCCCTCTGTGACTCATGGTCACAAGATGGCTACTGCAGCTCCGGACATCAAGATCATGCTCAAAGAAAAACCAGAGTGGAAAGGATGACACCGGCCTTTGTTATCTCTGTTATCAGGCAAACCAAAGTTTTCCCAGAACCCCCCCAGCAAATTTAGGTATTTCTCTCATTGACCAAAATTGTCTTAAAGAGCCGCCAAAGAGCCTGGGAGGTAAAATGGACATAGTGTGGGGCTCTGTTTACAAGGAAGGAGAGAGGAACGGGTTTCGTGTCAGCAACTAACAGGGTTTGCCATGCAGTGAAGGGGGATTTGGGGCTGAGGCAGGCACCGCAGAGGAGGGGCCAGTGCTGGGGGGAGGCGGGAGTGCTCGCCTCCTGCTGTTCACAGAAAGGCTCTATGTTCTGTCCCACGAGGAGAAGGTGCTGGTCCTCAAGCTCCACTTCCTGGCTCCGCCCTAAATTCATTGCTACAGCTAATCTGTGCTCTCTTTTCTACCAAGGCTTTGTGCAACCTTAAAGCAAGTCAGGGCACTCAGGGGAGAGTGGGATCAGCTGCCGAAGGCTAGTGGAGGAGACTTCCACTCCGTCACCACAGACCTCGCTCCAAATGGCCCTTTCATCAGGGTAGCTGCCCAGAGGCCCCAGGACATCTGTTATTGTTTACCTGGGTTTTACTTCCCTCCACTCAGCTTCTCTCCTCCCCTCTGTTTGACTGTGTGTGCATGTGTACATCTGTGTGTATGTGTGTGTACCTTGTGTGCATGTGTGTATCTGTGTGTGCATGTGTGCACCTGTGTGTGCGTGTATCTGTGTGCATGTGTGCACATGTGCATGCATGTATGTATATGCCTGTGTGCACATGTTTGCGTGTGTGTCTTTGTGCACGTGTGTACCTGTGTGCATGTGTGTGCATGTGTACCTGTGTGCCTCTGTGTGTGCATGCATACATGTGCATGTGTATGCCTGTGTGTGCACATCTGTGTATCTGTGTGCATGTGTGCCTGTGTGTGTGTATGAGTACACCGTGTGCAGATATGTGTTGTGTGTGCACGCGCATATACGTGTGCATGTCTTCCTCTCTCATTGCCCCTCCTCTGCTCCCCTCCGGAGCCAGGCCCCATCCTATCACACGGGTGACATCCCCAGGCATTTCCGGGGAGGTTTGGCCACACCACCGGCTTTCTTGTTGGGATTTGTACTTTCACCATCATTCACAACATCGCTGTTACTGTTGTTCTCTCCCATTCTTCCTGGCTTTCCTTCTCAGGCCTCTTTTTCTGCTCGAGTTTGCATTTCTCTCTTTATTTTATTTTATTTTTTTCTGCTGACAGAGACAAGAGCTCGTCCTAGTTCACCATTTCAGGATTTGTTGCAAACTTCAAGGTGGAGTTTTATGGCTGTGGATGTCCTGGTTATAGTACGGTTCTTATGGGTCCTAATAAACCCGGCTGCTCTGGGGTCCTCTTAAATTCTGGTGTGAGAGGGAGAGAAAAGGCATCATTCAGTCCTGTTACATGCAGGAATCCTCACCCTTGAAGGCTGAGAATAATGTTTTCTTCTTGGGGGAGCAAAAGCCCATAACTCTTGAATGCTGCCCAGGAACCAGAGGGTAAAGAAAAGTCCTTTTCTCCTTCCCTGTTGCCTGGATGGATGGTGGATGGGAGACAAGGTTGGAGCTAGAGAGATAGGTACAGAGCAAGGATTGAAATGCAGCTCGATATTTTTTGCCTGGAAAAGCCATAATCACATTCTTAAATACAGCTTCTCACAAAATGCTTTCACTTACTTCTCTCGCAAGACCCTCATAACAAATCTGAGTGTTATTCCTATTTTGCACATGAGAAACCCAGGGCTAAGGGTGGCAAGTTACTTGTTGGAGGTCATGTAGCTAGTACATGACAAATGGGACTCAAACCCAAGTTGCTATCGTGTCCTCCAAGGTTAATTCCTTTCCACCAAGCTGCCCCTATTGGAGGTCAAGGGCTGCTGGCTGGCCTGGGAGGGTCTATGCTCACCATCAGGGGGCCATCTCCAGAAAATGCTGATGTGAGACGGCCTTGAAGAGGAAAGTGGCTACTGACACGGAAAGTAACCGTCTCTAGCCAGAGCTCTGTGCTTTGGGGGGAAGTCATCTAACTTCTCTGGGCCTCAGCTTTCTACTTTATAAAGCGAAGACCAAACTCACGATGCAAAACCCTAGGATGTCTCAGGGCCTGCTGTGCAAGAGGGGGGTTCCTGCCCCCCTCTTTTCTGTGCTGTATGTTGAGGTCCCGTGTAAAAGGTGATGACGTGCAGGAGAGTCTACTGATAAAAGTTTTTAAAGTTTAAAAACACTTGAATTAGACCTTCTCTAAGACCCCTTTGTCCACGTGGCATCAGCAGCGACAAAACGTCTGCCACTGTGTGCTTGCAGCGGCTGTGGTCACACCCCCGTAAGTGCCTGGTATGTAGTTTGTGCATAAAAATGGCAGCCACAAACTTTTGCCTGAGCTCCCTCATGATGAAGACCCATGAAAGTGTGACCTCTGTGCCTGGTGAGGGGTTTTCTAGCACAGGGTTGGGATGGGGCTGGTGGCCCAGGGGGTGACATTTAACCAGTGGCCACACCATTGGTGCCCAAAGGTTCATGTTCAGATACAGTTTCAAACTTTGTGTTTCCCCTGTCGCCAACGTGGAGGAAGAACATTGGACTAATTTAGCCTGCAGAATGATTTTTTATTTATAAAGTTGTGCAATTTAGAGGGGTATTTTGGGTCACCCTACGCTCTCCCATACAATGCAGATCTTGCATTAAATGAAAACTATTAGTATTCGGAAATGCTTTAGCATGAGGACGGCTGTGTGACCATGACCTCTGTGTTTATGTAAAGGTGTTTTCGTTACCACTGGGCCTCGGGTGGGAAGGGGAACCGGAAGAAGCGAGATCCACTGCTTGTTAACGCTGTCCTTGCAAATGTTCTTTTATGAGCAGCATTTCAGATCTAAGGGGGTCGAGCATTGCATGCCGGTCCTGAATGACTCCCCATTCACAGCATGTACCCCTGGCTCAGGGAGCAGCTGTGTGGCCTTCATCGCTCTCTGTTTGCCTTGTCCTCAGATCATCCTGGGTCCCTTCTGGGCCACCACTCACCTCCCCCCTCCCAGGAATAAGCCCAGAGGTTGGCAAATTACAGCCTCAATCCAAATCTGGCCCATGGCCAATTTTTATATGGTCCTGGAGCTAAGAATGGTTTTTGGATTTTCAAAGGATTGGGGAAAAAAATCAAAAGAAGAATCATATTTTTTAACATGTGGAAATTCGATGGAACTCAGTCTTCCGTGTCCATTAATAAAGTTTTATTGGGACACAGCCATGCTCATTCTTTCATAGATTGTCTAGGGTGCTTGCACATTGCAAAGGCAGTTGAGTAGTTTCAGCAGAGACCATCTGACACCCAAAGCCTGAAATATTTACTATATGGGCCTTTACAGGAAATGGTTGCCACCCCCCAAGCCCAACACTGACCTCTCCCTCCCACTTGGCAGTCACCAACAACTGATGGACTTCTGCGAGACATTTCTGGAATGTACCCCCTTCTCCCACTGCTAGTTAAAGACTTCGGTGTCTCTCACCAGAACTTCTGCAACAGCCTCCAGAGGGTCTCCCAGCCTCTAGAATTGCAGCCTGGAGCATCTCATCACTGTTCCCACAGTGCAGTAGAATAGACTGGATAAGAGCACAAACTCTGGAGCCAGGCCACCTGGCTTTAAAGCCTGGCTCTGTCCTCTTATTATCTGTGTGGTCCTGGGCAAGTCATTTAAGCTCGAAGCCTCAGTTTCCTCATCTGTCAAATGGGGATGATAGTAACACCTCCATTTGTACGGTTATCATGAGGATTATTTGCAAAACACTTAAAACAGAGCCCAGAACAATACAAGTATTTGCTATTATCATCCACGGAAAGTTCAAATTGGACCTTGTCATTCCTCTTCCTAAGAGGCATCAGTGGCTCTTCATCATTTATCAGCTAGAGTCCAAACTTCTACGCATGGCGTTTAGTCCCTCTGCGATCTGATCTCCACCTACCACCATCTACAAGTATCCAGCCACACCTCTCCCTACTCCCCACCTCCCATGTTCTGCTGTAACAACTTCAATTGCCCGTAGTTCCCCTTGCCCTTTCCTTCTTGTCTCTAGAACTCCCTTTGGAGGCTGTGCTCAGATTTCACTTCCTCCAAGAAGTCTTCTCTGATTGCACCTCCTCTCTGCTCACATCATAACACCCTTGTAGAGCTCCAACACTATGTACTGCATTGAATCAAGTCTATAGATGGGTCTCCACCATCCTGAGATAGTGAACTATCTGAGAAAACAGAAGTAATCTAGGAGCTAGATGGAAAGAAGGGAGAGCCCATCATCAGATGATGTAAGAGGAAAGGCTTTGCCTTTAGTGGAGGTTTAGAGACTGGGTTGGACAGTGGCTGACCTTGTTCAGTGCCTGACACATTTAGAGCTCTCCTAATTGTTTGTTGAATGAATAAGTGATCATCTAAATCACTTTAATCCATTCACTCTTCTAGAAAACTGTAGCTTTGTGTGGGTTCAAGCTTCAGCCTTATCTCCCATGCCCAGTACCTTTGAATGAATGATTTCAGACTGAAATATGATTCTGGGTACCATAGAAAGCAGGGAGAGAGCCTTGAAGGAGATTCCCCATTCATATCAGACACAGTGGCCTGATTCACCCCCTAAAGGTACAACTTAGATCATGTCAATGCCCTGCTCCCAGGCTCACCTCCTGGAAATGTCTTTCAACCTTGCCTCCTATATATCCCACCCCTGCGACAGCATTGTACAGAAGGACAAGCTCCGCTCCTCTGCCCTGGCTGAGCGAGTTCCAACAGTACTGAGCACCTAGATAGCACCTTTGCCATGTTAGCTGCTATCATCATTGGAGCGAGGGCTGAATGCAATCGTTGATGTGAAGACACTCTGTGCTGCAGTGGGAGACTTTCTCCCTTTTTCAGGAATGGTGTTCCCCTGAACCCCCTCGGTGTCCCCCTCCTACTCACTCTTCAGGATCACACAAGTGCCGACCCTTCCAGAACTCTCCACCCTCTCATCCTCTCCCTCAGGGTAGGTTCCCTTCTCACATCTTCTTTGCTTCTTAGAGGACTTCTCATTTCTATCCTGCATTGCTATCGGCATGTGGTCCCATCTCCGCTGCAGGCAGGATCTCTGTCTCCGCAAGCCCACGGCCCCACCCCGCAGACCTGACCCGAGAGGCTCCCACATGCCGGACGAGTGAGTGACTGGTCTCTCTCTCCAAATAGGACCCTGACCGAGAGGGGAGATCACTCTTCCCGGTTACTGAGTTATAGCTCCCCTGGGGCGTCAGGACACTGGTTCTGCCTTCCCATAGTCCCCTACATCCATTTCGGAAAATCCATTTTATAGATGGAAAAACTGAGGCTCAGAAAGGTTGGCTTGCTCAAGATCACACAGCTAGTGAGCAGTGGAAGAGGATGCACTTTCTCTTCTTCCCTCCCCTACATGAATTTCATGGTCCTGCAAGGCCACAGGCTAAGGGCAGATGGTTCAATGGCGGCTTTAGGGCGTTCCACCCCACCCCCGCAGAGCCACTGCCATCAGGAGGTACTTACACAGTGCAGATGAGACAGAAACTCGGCTAATATACTTGAAGACCTCCACATCCTTCTATTTCTTCTTCATTCTCTCCCCTCCCTATCCCTACTTCCTACCCCAGAAGCACTTTTATAAAAGCTGTTTAAGGTGATTTGTGTGTATACACAATGGCTGTCATTACTGTTAAGGGTGTTTGATGGGGTCCCTGTCTCCACTTTACAATCACCGTCTGCCAGGCTTTCTCGGTCTACCTGTGTGTTTACATAGCGCCTATCACGAGCACATCAGCAGCTTCTAACAAACAAGCTGGGGAGCCCAGGAAGAAAAGAAAAAAGTTATTTGTGACTGACGCTGTTAATTACCACTTCGTTCGTTACACACAGGCACGCCTTAAACCTGTACACAGCCTCTGCGCACGTGCACGTATCCAACAATATCCTCCCGCATGACAGCGTGATATAAACTGTAATCATTATGTAACATGACAGGGGAGGCAGCTGTTCTCACCCACGTGGCAGTAATACTCTCCCATCAGAACAGCTGTAACCAAAACGGGTAAACTCATTTTATTACCTGACAAGGATTTTAGCTGACCATAAGTTTCACGGAGCCAAGAACACAATGTGACTGCCAAACAAAAACAGTGCTGGATCAAATTTTGGATCACAGAAAGTAAAGACTCTCTTGGATTTGGTGACAGGCAGACCACATGGGCTGGATTGTGTTGAACCCGCAAGAGGCACGTTGAAACCCTGGAGGGTGTTTCACCCTCATCCAGACCAGGGTGACCAGGAGGGTGACAAGTCTGCTAACTAGTCATGTGAGACATGAAGAAGGAATGAAGTCTGTTTAATCTGGAGAACAGACTTGTAAAGAAAACTAGGATCACTATCTGAAGACCTGTTCTCTGGGGCTCCAGATGCCTGGGTTTCTATGGTACAAAAGGAGACAGTAATTGGGACCCTAAGATGACATGTCAGAGGGCAGCGTTAGAAATCAGCTAATCTATAGAATGTCCAGTTGCAGCTTGGGGTGCAATTGAGAACTTAGAGGGTTTAACTCAAGCCCAAAGTGCCTGACCCTCCCAAAGGGTTATGTGAACGCCCAAAGGCTTACCTCTCAGGGTCATCTCTGCCTCTGGGCTCCTGCTTCTGTTAACGCTACCTATTCCCTGCCCACAAAATTTCAGGGATGGAACGAAGCTCTTTCTCAATCCCTACACACACACACACCCCACTCTACAAAGCACATATGGTCCTACTAGACTTCCCTATAGATGCGAGAGGGAGAGAATGGAGGAGGGGTTTATACTGCAGCTCCAGCAACTTCACATGAAACAGTGGACATCCTTATAAATGTCCTTGGTTCTCCTACCATTCTGGAGCTTCACTGAATCTTGACACCACCCAGCCAAGCCTTCTCCTCTTCCTGGCTTCTCTCTTTTTGCCCTTCTCTTTCTTCTCCTCTTCTCTTTCCTCCTCCCTTTCGGGAACAAAAGCAGTCCACTCTCCCCACTGTCTCCTTCATCTTTCCTCTTGATGTCTCTGCCTCCAATGACAGTCATGCTTACAAAGTCACCCACATCCCAAGCTGGCTTGCCAAGATTTTTCCTAAACTTAGATATCTCCTTCCACAAGGGAAGTTCTGGTGCCAGATATTAATAAATCAAGCATTTCAGCAATCCACTGAGACCCCGGGGAAGGAAGTTTCCAAAGACAATTAAATTTGAGAAACTGCTCATACTAGGCATGCCTCTTGGAAAGTAACAATACAAAGTGGATTGTTAAAGTGTCTACAAAGTCCTCCAGGAAAGAAACCTGCTTCACTCTGTGAAACCCAATATTTCCAGAACTTTCTAGGGCAGGGGTTAGTAAGAAGGTCTCTGATATCCCATGGAATATGCCTTGGGACGTGCATGTGGAAGGCCCGTGCCAGCCCAGGGGAAATGAAGTCGGGCCCTGGGAGCACAAGTGTTGGGGAGAGTGAGTCACCTCATTGGGGCAGAAACGCGTGTCCAAGTCTCAATTCACTGGGTGACCTTGGGGTCATCCCATCTCCTCCTGGGGCTCAGACTTATCGGTTAGTTTAGCTTCATGCTGTTCTTGACATTATTTATTCCATGAGTCTGGTCACTCCTGTCCTGTAAGTGCCTCACAGAGGTGCTCCAAGGATAAATAAGTCCACTATCTGCAGAGTGCAGAGAGATCCTTGGAGAAAGGCTTTACATAAATGCACAGTTATTCTTGTGATTTCGTTAAGTCAGTCATCAACATTTTGAGCTGGTCCAGTTCTCTGCACAGGTTCTGTGGAGTCTGAGGAAAGAAACAAGTGATGCAGCTCCTGCCTGCATCACTCCCATTTGGAGCTTTCAGTCAAGTTTGAGATGGCATGTTTACACACTTCTGTGCTTTTACACACACACACACACACACCCCAGGTGAGATACTGTTAAGATTCTGTATTTAGGCAAAACAACATTACTGTTTTACTTCTGACAGATTCTATCACCTTTTGTTCTGGTTATGGGATGCTCTTTCTAACACATCTACACAACCTTGTTTTTCAGAAGAGAAAGCTGAGGCCAGAGAGATGAAATGAATTCTCTGGCATCCCAAGGGAACTGTACGGCGGGACTCGGGCCGACTCTGGGATTCACAGCCTGATGCTTTTTCGCAGGCTTGTCCCCAGGTGCCCAGGCTTTTCTTCTTGGAAGGAGAGAGCCTGGCGCTCTTCCCCCTATGCCTTACCTCCATGCAGAAACCTTGATAACAGTTGGGACCAGCCAGTCATCGATGGTGCTGACTTCACTGCTCCTGAAGATATTTGAGAAGAAGCCAGAACCTGCCCAGGATGCCATGGATGGTGGGGTGTGGACCAGAGGCTTCATTCACCTCAGTCACTCAATCAACATTTCTTTTTCGTTTTCCACGTGCCATGGGCTGCTCTGTGCTCTACACGGTAATAAACACACTGAACTTTACCCTTTATTCGAACTTACATCCTAGTGGAAAGGACTGGCAATAAGCAAATTAAGGATGTGCTAATGACACGTAATAATGAGTACCACGTAAAAAACCAAGACTTGGGAGAGGATGGATAATTGTAGACTTGAAAGAGGGGGGCTGGGTGTGGTCAGGAGAGCCTCACTGGGGAGGTGACATCTGAAGAAAGACTTGAAGGTTGTGAGGAAGTGAGCTTGTCAATGTGGGTGTGATGAAGCTTCCAGAGAAAGGCAGCAGCTGGGCTTCCAAAGCTCGGAGCGGGGCTCATGCCTGGTGCATTGAGGAGGCTGGCGTGGCCAATGCAAAGAGTGTGTGGCAGGCATGGTGGGCAACGAGGTGAGTCAAGAGGTAAAGAGGAAGCTGGTGGCATCAGGCCACAGTACCCTGTTGCAAGGAACACTGTTACAAAGCCGATTCCATGACCACGTGAGGAACTCATGATGTTGGGCACGACCGGGTCCTGATTTCTATCATTCTGATAAGCATGCTGGCTTACCTTCTGCCCTGACCAGCACATGCCATCCGGGAGCTGGTTAAACCCCTTCCTACTGGGGTAGCATAAGGATGGAAGGAACCAGGAGACACGAAAGCTGAAGTAAGGAGTCGATTTTCTGTTGCCGTCTTCTGCAAGATGGCCTAACAATCTAGCAGAGGGAGTTACCTTTTCCCCCAGCTCTCGAGTGTAAAACACTATCTAGTGCTGCCTAAAAGGCACTAGGCCTCGGAAAACACGGCTGCCATTTCTTTTAATTTGGCTGAGCCTCTTACCTTTGTCAATGACCAGACAAGACCAGAATTCAGCTTCCTGTCGGAAGCAGAGATTGCTACAAGTTTAGGACACCATATGTCCAAGGGACAAGGGAGGAGTCCTTCAAAGAACCAAGAGTATGAAGGAAGGATCCTGAACCAGAGGAAATGAGGGTACCAAACGAAACAAGCAGCACCCCTCTAATTGTGCGCAAGCAAAACCAACAACAGCTGGATGTGAGGATTGCTGGCTCTGAGTCTCCTACTTCATCCCTGCCAAGGATGAGGCTGGTCTCAGAGTCCGGGCTGCACTTCCCTTCCAGGTGGTCATGAAGTGGTCTAGTGCCCAAGGCAAGGGAAACAAAGGACCAGAGAGTCAGTAGATGCTTGTCACCTCCACAAGAGCCATGACATCTTTTCAGTCTGTTCCCTCCCTGGCTGCCATCAATTCCACACACATGACCCCCATCCTCCTCCACCAGGCAAAGGTCTGTTTCCCCAAAAGCCTCAAACGTCCAAGAACTCAACATAAGAGTAGATGTGATAGCAGAGGAAGCTGCTGCCCACGTTCTGTGTTTCTACCCACCCCCAACACCCATAATGAAGAAAATTCGGTGTCCTTGAGTGACAGCATGGCGGAGGGGAGCCTTCCACTGGACTGGCGTATGGGCCCCTTGAGGCTGCAGGATGGCAGCGAGCTCAGTGGGGAAATAGGGACGTTGAGGACAAAGTTCTCCTGCTTCACTCGGCAAGGGCTGAGCTTGCCCTTGCTGATCACAGAAACTTAGTCCATCTTTGTCTAAGCAAAGAAACACAAAAGAAACAGGATGCATCTTCATGAGCCATCATTTGCAATCCCCTTCGAATCACTCTCTGCACTCAGGGCCACAGCTGGACAGGGACCCAAATCCTCTCCCCACCTCTGGCAGCTCATCTCTGTTGGAGGAGGTGATGCCATCAGTCCCGAGAAGCTTTCTACAGGGACTACACGGAGAGCTGAAACGGACACACCCGTCTGCTCCCCATCTCTTCCCAAACCAGGAAGCTCCACCCCAGGGGGAGGAGCCTGTAACTGGATCAACTACGGGGCTTTCAGAAGAGCTCATGAACTAGGGCTGGGCCCTCTGATACAGCAGCCACTAGCCACACGTGACCATGACCCTTGCAATGTGGCTCATCCAAATGGAGGCCTATGATAAGTGAAAAGCACACAGCGATTCTGACTACTAAGTACAAAGTAAAAAAAGGATGTCAGATATCTTATTACTTTTTTTTAAAATAAATTTTATACTTTATTTATTTATCTATTTATTTTTGGCTGTGTTGGGTCTTCGTTTCTGTGCGAGGGCTTTCTCTAGCTGTGGCAAGTGGGGGCCACTCTTCATCGCAGTGCGTGGGCCTCTCACTATCGTGGCCTCTCTTGTTGCGGAGCACAGGCTCCAGACGCGCAGGCTCAGTAGTTGTGGCTCACGGGCCTAGTTGCTCCACGGCATGTGGGATCTTCCCAGACCAGGGCTTGAACCCGCGTCCCCTGCATTGGCTGGCAGATTCTCAACCACTGCGCCACCAGGGAAGCCCTCTTATTACTTTTTATATTGCTTTTTTTATATGGCTTACATTTTAGATATATGGGATTAAATAAAATATATTATTCAAATTAAGTTTCCCTCTTTGTTTTTACTTTTTATAGTGTGGCCACTAAAACATTTTAAATCATATAAGTGAATTACATCCTATTTTTATTGGACCATCCTGAGCTGGAAGATGAGTAATCACTGATGGCACTGAACAAGGAACACTGGTTCTTTCCAATCTGAGCACTCCGTGTATACAAAGTACTGAATGCCACGTGTGCCTCAGTTTATATAGCAGATGTGAGGGTTGAGAACTAAAATATTGCCTGCCATATCAGTAAACAAAGGATGTTGCAGCCATCAAGCCACCACATTACAGCTGCCCAGACTGTGAGCCCTGAGGGAATTCAGGATGGAAACAAAGAATGCCTGCCGTCTAGCAGTCAACTGTTGCAGCCATCCCCAACGGTGCACCCTAAGGAGACTCAGGATGAGAAAACACAGGATGCTGGCCCCAGAGAGCTGAGGTGCATAGCAAAGGAATGATTTCAGTGAGCCCAGACTCTTGCATCTTTCCAAACATAGAAGATCGCTGAATTCCTTAACTTGAGATATCTGATTCTTTTATTAACAGTCATCTTTTGATGTTCCGACCACCTGGTTTTGTTGCAAAAACTCCTATATATCCTGGCTCCCCCCACCCCTTCCTCTTTGGAACAGTTTCTCAGAATTGTCTGAGATGTTGTGTCCCAGGCTTAAGTCCTCGGATTTGTCCACCAAATAATGCATAACTCTCAGGTGGTCAGAACATCAAAAGATTACTGTTAATTAAGGGAAACCAGACATGTCAAGTTAATGAATTCAGCACTTTTCTATATATGGGAAGATGCAAGATTCTGGGCTCATTGAAGTCATTCCTCTGATATGCACGTTAACTATCTAGGGCCAGCATCCTTTTCTTTCCCATCCTGAGTCCCTTCAGGACGCACCGCTGGGGCAGCTGCAGTGGCTGAGGGCTGGGCAGTCAGTTTGTCTCCAGCCTGAGTTCCCTCAAGCTCACCTTTGGGGCGGCTGTAGTGGCTTGATGGCTACAACAGCTTTTGTTTACTGATATGGCAGGCGGCATTTTTTCGTTCACAATCAGAACAGGCTGAGTTGCTCAGAACTAGATGACCCTTGAGGTCCTTTCTGGGTATGGTGGGAAAATGTAGGATTTGGGGTTGGACAAATCTAGATTCAAATTTCATTTCTGTTTACAAGCTGTGTGAACTTGGACAAGAAACTTAACCTCTCTGAGTCATAATTTCTTCATACGCAAAATAGGTTAAAATAATATAAAGCTTCAGTAAAAATGTCGTTGGAAGTTTTCAAGTGCTTTCACCGTACCTGGCCTATCAGTGGTAGCCATGATTGGGCTCTGTACCCGTGAAATTTTATATTCTTCATTCTGTTGATTAAATCTATTTTAAATGCACTAGAGGAGCTCGCTGTTTGAAGGAAACCTGCCTGGAATCCCTATCTGATGGAAAGAGTGCTTCCCTAAAAAAAAGAACTGCCCCCAATTTCCTGTCCCAGATTCTTCCATCCATTGGAAAACCCTCCTCTTCTCTCAAATTAGTTTTCAGACAATCCAGATTGTTCCTAACCGGGTTCTCTGGTTTACCCAAAGTGAGGCACACGTGTACCTAATTCACCATCTAGTGCTACCATGTAAGGTTCCCAATGCAAACTTTTCCTCCACCCCAGATGGCAATTCATAGAAAGAACTCCACCTGGCCTGCCCCCAAGGTCCCCCCAAGGCAGGTAGGGCTGGGGTGGGGTGTAGACCCAAAGGAAAAGAGTGTGTCCCAGTAGGAGGAGGAGGAAAGGATTCCCATGAAGTGGAGAGAGAAAAGGAGTAAGAAAAAACAAACACAGCTTTAATTAAACACAGTGCATCTAAATCAGAGAGATATGCTCAGAGACGAGGAAGGGTGAAATGGAATTGTTAGAAGAAAACAATGTCACCCACCTTCTTAGTCTCATTAACGTTGAAATGAACCCCCTGAGGAGAAGGAGAGAAGGAGCTAGCTTCTGCCCAGGGAGAGGGGAGGAAGGGAAGCTTCCTGAGCCTTAAAGAAGCTATGTGCCTGATATATACAATGGAATATTACTCAGCCATAAAAAGAAACGAAATTGAGTTATTTGTAGTGAGGTGGATGGACCTGGAGTCTGTCATACAGAGTGAAGTAAGTCAGAAAGAGAAAAACAAATACCGTATGCTAACACAGATATATGGAATCTAAAAAAAAAATGGTTCTGAAGAACCTAGGGGCAGGACAGGAATAAAGACACAGACTTAGAGAATGGACTTGAGGACACGGGGAGGGGGAAGGGTAAGCTGGGACGAAGTGAGAGAGTGGCATGGACATATATACACTACCAGATGCAAGATAGATAGCTAGTGGGAAGCAGCCACATAGCACAGGGAGATCAGCTCGGTGCTTTGTGACCACCTAGAGGGGTGGCATAGGGAGGGTGGGAGGGAGATGCAAGAGGGAGGAGATATGGGGATATGTGTATATGTAGAGCTGATTCACTTTGTTACACAGCAGCAACTAACACACCATTGTAAAGCAATTATACTCCAATGAAGTTGTTAAAAAAAAAAAAAAAAAAAAAAAGAAGCTATGTGCCTGTGACCCGAGCTGCCAAGACAGGCACCTGCTTCCCCTGAAGCCTCTCCCTCGGCCTGTGCATCAGGAGAGAGGATTTCCCTCCGTCCTTCGGTGGCCGAGCAACAGGGCCTGGTAGGCAGGCACCTGGGATGTGCCAGGATCCTTGCCTGACCCGACGGGCTTTGCCCAGCTCGTCACAGCCCTTTCCTCCCTTCTCCTCTCTGCTGTGCCGAACAGCCAGGTAAATCCCCAGCATGCGGGAGCCACTGGGATGTGTTGGGTCCACTGGGCTCCCGTCTCTGCAGCTCTTCCTCCCCACGCTCGGGAGACCTGATGTTCCCTGGGAGCCCCGCCCCACTTCAGGCTCTGTCCCACCGGAGATCCCTGAGATTAATGAAGTTCAAGGACTCAGCTTTGAGTCTCCCTTGGTGTTAATTTGACCTCAGGTCTGATCACTGGATGTCTCCCTTATCTTGGGCAGCTGGACCCACCCTGAACCCCAGTTCCTACATCTGGGCTTCTGGGCCAAGGTCTTAGAAAGCGTCCTGGGTCCCTTTGCTTTACTAGCCACTGCCCTCTGGTGTCCCCCGAACATCAGTCCAGTGGCTGGCTCTTAGCCAGGAGAAAGGGCCATCCATCCCTAGCTTCCTCATCCCAATATTTCCCCCCACCTGTTTGGAAACTCGTTGCCACGTCTTGCTTTGGTGTAATGCCTCACACACTGTAGGGGATGAATAAACATGGGATGAATGAACGGATGATTGGTTGAGTGAACGTAACTGGGGACCTGGGAAAGCTTTGGACTAGACTAGCCTCGTGTACTCTGTGGCCAGCTAATAGTCTCCGGTTTCAGTGTGAAACCTCCTGTGCTAAAGGGCCCAAACCATCCATAGCCATCCAGGAAATGACCAGTCCCACCGTGGATGCTCACGGAAACACTGGTCTGTTGGCCAAAGTCAAGTTAGGCAGCATCACAGCTGACTCAATCTGCACTGCATTTAGAGCAGGGCTCCCCGAAGCAAAGAAAGAGGGGGTTTTACTGGGTTACCAAAACCAAGACTCTGTTCATCTGTGCCAAACAGAAATTGGGTGACGTAGAAAAAAGTAGCTTTGGGGACTTCCCTGGCAATCCAGTGGATAGGACTCCACACTTCCACTGCAGGAGGCGAGGGTTTGATCCCTGGTCGGGGAACAAAGATCCCACATGCCGCGTGGCCAGGCCAAAAAAAAAAGAGAAACTTTTATTGCTTTGCCAGGCAAAGGAGGTCACAGCAGGCTAGTGCCCTCAAGATGGTGTCGTTCCCGCCACACCCCTGGAGCGGGTAGTAAGGACTCTTACAGTGTTCAAGGAGCAGGATGTGATTAGCTCATGGACAGTTTTGGGATTGGTTGGCATCGAGGTGAAGTCTCAAGCTTCGCTCAACCTTCTGGTTTCAAGCAGTCTAGGGTCTGTGTGCTTGCGGACAGCAGTTTTCATCTGGTGGGTTGGCTTCCTATAAAAACAACTTAGGGGGCTTCCCTAGTGGTGCAGTGGTTGAGAATCTGCCTGCCAATGCAGGGGACGCGGGTTCGAGCCCTGGTCTGGGAAGATCCCACATGCCGCGGAGCAACTAGGCCCGTGAGCCACAGTTGCTGAGCCTGCGCGTCTGGAGCCTGTGCTCCGCAACAAGAGAGGCTGCGATAGTGAGAGGCCTGCGCACCGCGATGAAGAGTGGCCCCCGCTTGCCGCAACTAGAGAAAGCCCTCGCACAGAAACGAAGACCCAACACAGCCATAAATAAATAAATGAAATTAAAAAAAAAAAAAACAACTTAAGAATATGTGTCAGGTCTTTATCTGTATCTTTCAGGGAACTGGGAGTTCAGCGACTCCTCGATGTGGCGGATTTATAGTCTAAATTGTTACCAGTTCCCCAGCCCAACAGCTCTTCTTTATTTCTACATCTTAACATTTCCCAATCATTAACTTTTGAGCCAGCCTTTTACTTCAAAAGACAAGGACACTGGGGCTTGTACACGGTTTCAGTTGTGGAAACCATACCTACCTCCCCATTATTTCCTGTTTAAAAACTTCCACTGAACAACCTCATTGAGCTGGCAGGCAAATTTCTTAACTGTTTCCCAAATAAATGACCATAAATTTGGACACAATGTGAAAGTCCCTGGGACAATGAAGAAAGTCTATAAAGAAAATCTATAAGATAGGGGAGGAGCCTGACCCAGTGAAACCCATGAAAAATAATCACAAAGGGAAAATATTCAAAACAAAGCTTTTATATTGTTTGGTTTTACATACTTAATGAATACCTGCAGAAGTATTCACCTGTATTTTATAGTCTCCTTCCATTTCAATATCACATTTTGGTAATTTTATAGTGTGAAAATGGAAATGTCCAGGAATGAAAATAAAGGTTCAACACTATGATTTTTGAATGAATACATAGGAATAGAGGGAGGAAGATATAGGGTTTTTTGGGTTTTTTTAATATATCTACAAATTCTTTGTACAGGTCCCTTCAAGAAGTCAATCTTAATTTTCCTCCCCTTGAGAGTGGGCTGGACATAGCAACTCACTTTTAACAACTAGAATGTGCCAGAATTGATGGCGTGTGACTCCCAGGACTGTGGTATAAAAGGTACTGTGGCTTCTTCGTTGCTATCTTGGGTCATTTGTTCTTAGGGAAGCCAGCACCGTGTGGTAAGGAAGTTCAAGCACACTTGTGGAGGGGTCCATGTGGCAAACAACTGAGGCCTCCTGCCAACAGCCAGAGAGGACCCGAGGCTGGGTGAGCATCTGAGTCAACTCAGGAAGGACTCCTCCAGCCCCAGTCAAGCCATCACATGACTATAGCTTCAGCCAATATCTTGACTGCAGCCTCAGGAGAAATCCTGAGCCAAAGCCACCCATATAACCTATTTCTAAATTCCTGTTCCACAGAGACTGTGAGACGATAACCACTAAGCTTTGGGGTGATGTTTTACCCAGCAGTAGATAATTAACATAGAAGATGAGATCCCACAACATTCTAAACAAGATTAGAACCAAAGACCAAGCATTGTGGTGGTTTGTTGACACCGACCAGTAGCTTCCACTTCTGTTCTCATGAGAAAAGGAAGCTTGACTCTCCTGGGGTTGTTGATCTGGGCCTTCCTATCCCATGCATTGAACCCACAAGGGACTCTTCCAAAGCCCAGTCAACTTCAGGAAATCACAAGCGCGGCTGAGATACCTACACAAATCTCTTTTCCAATCCCCCAGACGGGATGTTAAAGAGGACCCTGGCCACCAACCCGTTAAAACAGGCTGGTGTTATTACCACCTAAAACTTCCTCAAAACAAACGGCCTCTACTTTTGGTAGTCGAGAATGAGACCCATCATCATAAAGCCTTAAAACATCACATTCTGATGTCATCTTTCTGTCTCCCCAGATTCTCCTATAAGATGAAAATACCTATTCAGTTGAGTGTAAATTATTCTGTATACCCACTCAGGAAGAGGACTACTTCTAACAATCATTAAAGGGAGGAAGTTCTTCTTCTGCTCTATAAATAATTAATATCCCTTTATTTTATTTGTATGGGGGGTGGTTTAGAGGTGAGAGGGGATCTATGATTTCCGTATATTGGATGCTCCTCACGTGAAGTCCAACTGTGTTCCCACCTCCTCTCTCTGCTTTTTTTTTTTATTCTTTTTTTTTAACCTTTAATATGTGCAGCTAGAGACAAACCTGAAATCAAAGTTTCCAGTACACAGCACATTTTATAAGTCCAATAAATCATTGGTTCAGTGAATGAATAATGTGAAATGTGGTCCTAAATTTAACGATTCTTTTAAAAAAAAGTTCCTACTTGTAATTATTTTAACCTCCTGCAGTCTTTTTGTCATTGTTGCTGTTAGTATTTCCTGAGGGGGGAGTAACTTACAATGCTGTTTAGCTTTGTACTATTGGTGTGTTGGTGACCTCTTTGCTTTTTTTTTTTTAACATCTTTATTGGAGTATAATTGCTTTACAATGGTGTGTTAGTTTCTGATTTATAGCAAAGTGAATCAATTATACATATACATATGTCCCCATATCTCTTTCCTCTTGTGTCTCCCTCCCTCCCACCCTCCCTATCCCACCCCTCTAGGTGGTCACAAAGCACAGAGCTGATCTCCCTGGGCTATGTGGTTGCTTCCCACTAGCTATCTATTTTACGTTTGGTAGTGTATATATGTCCATGCCACTCTCTCACTTTGTCACATCTTACCCTTCCCCCTCCCCATATCCTCAAGTCCATTCTCTAGTAGGTCTGCGTCTTTATTCTCGTCTTGCCACTAGGTTCTTCATGACCTTTTTTTTTTTTTTTCCTTAGATTCCATATATATGTGTTAGCATACTGTATTTGTTTTTCTCTTTCTGATTTACTTCACTCTGTATGACAGACTCTAGGTCCATCCACCTCACTACAAATAACTCAATTTCATTTCTTTTTATGGCTGAGTAATATTCCATTGTATATATGTGCCACATCTTCTTTATCCATTCATCCGATGATGGACACTTAGGTTGCTTCCATGTCCTGGCTATTGTAAATAGAGCTGCAGTGAACATTTTGGTACATGATTCTTTTTGAATTATGGTTTTCTCAGGGTATATGCCCAGTAGTGGGATTGCTGGGTCGTATGGTAGTTTTATTTTTAGTTTTTTAAGGAACCTCCATACTGTTCTCCATAGTGGCTCTTTGCTTTTGACTCCTCTGATTCCTGGGCATGTGAGAAGTCCCAGCTCTGAGGCTCGCCCCGATCACGTGGCTTGGGCGGCTTGTATAAGTATGTGCCTGAGCCTCCTCCCACACCCCCAGCAGGCAAAGGAACGTCTTTCCTAGTGAAAATTACCTAGTGAGGCAAAAGGATTACAAATCGCCATAGGACCAAACTAGATCTACTTACCTGCTTTTTATATATTATCACCAAGATCAACGACATTTGCTCTGCCACCTGGCAGGTATTAAATTCATCTCATTGTGCTCACTTTGTTTGTCCAATGCAAATGCCTAACAATACAGAGGAAGGGCTCCTCTGGAGGCCTGAAGAATTCCAAGTCTGCATCAGAGTCTATATATCGCGGTTGGGAGTGCTCAGCCAGCTGCCTGTGTCCTTCCTCCATAAGCACTGACAGCAGTGAGGGTTTTGGAAGCCCTGTACTTTGAATGCCACGAAATGAAGGGGATATATTTGTAGTGGATGATGGAGAGAGAAAAGGAATTAACGCTGATTAATCACCTACTATGTGGTAGTCATTGTAGATTTAATCCTCACAACAGCTCCACTGGGTGAGTTATTACCTTGCCCATGTTATGGATGAGGAAACTGAGCTTCGGAGAAGTTATTTGCCTCAGACAACATAGCTAGTGAAGTGGTGGAACCAGGATTGAAACCAGGTCTGGAGTCAAAGTCTGAGTGTTTTCACGACACTGTGCTGCCTCCTTCGATGACAGGTAAGAAAGCCTGAGGACCCCTGGGTGGGAGGAAGGAGTGAACAAGAGTTCATGGGACATTAAGATGTGCTTAGTTTTCAAATAATCAACAGATTTTGGCACCAACTATACAGATGCTTGGTAGATTTTTCCTTAGTGGTTTTTCTCGATTTGTGGATTAACCCAAAGTCCCATAAACAGAAAAAACAATTTATTGAGGTACAAATGACAATCACGATGTTGAGAGGTTAGTAGCAGGAGGGAGTGATTCAGCCAGTGTGTAAGCCAAACAACCGCCCCCAGCACCCAAATCTCCATGCTGTGTTCTTAATCTGAACACTCACCATGCACACTATAATTCTTTCTTTTGAAATAACAAAACTATGTTTCCTTGTGAAGAATAAATGACCATTGAATGCGTTCAAAAGATGTTTAAATTGTAACGTATTCTTAAATGAAAGACAACTCCTTATAGACATGTTCTTAGGAAAACAGTCAGAAATCTAGCACAGACATGCCTTTATACATTGGTGCAAATTGGAGAATCTGAAAACGTCTCGAGACGTATGTTTTCCAAAAGTCTGGATGTGTTATATAGCAAATCCCCACATTGACTGCTAGGGGGATACTCAGAGCAATGAGACATGATTAAAATCTCAACCCCTCAAGATATTACACATGAAGACTTGAAAGCAATGTGACAACTGGGACAAGACAGCATATAATGAATTACCTCCAAAGAGGAACACACAATAATTTCTGGACATTCAGGGGGAACAGACCACTCCCCATGGGTTGGAGAGGGCAAGAGGTTCTTGTGTGGAGGAGTCCAAGGAGAGTATGACCTTGAAAGAGGAATGAATCAAACTTGGGCACGGATAGGGTTGGAGAGAGAGTAGAGAAAGGCATGCAACATGCATGTCGAAAGGGGGTCCTTCCCTGTAGGTATCGGTATATTGGAAACTTTTCAATTAAACAAAAAGCATTTTGAGGGCACGCACTTTATAGAACCTAGCATAGTGCTGGACATGTAGTAGGTATTCAAAAACTCTTTGGAATTTGTAGTTTTCCGGTCCTTGCACCTGTGTTCTAATACTTGAGTATGTTTGTATAGGTGTGTGTGTATGTCTGTGTGTGTGTGTGTTTGGTGTGTAGACAGGATGTCTCTCTTTCTGGAAAAGCTGAGACTTGAGGGAGCAGAATGACTTCCCCGGGTCTCTGGGGCGATGAACAAGTCTGGACTGGCATTGCATTTGCCCAGCTGCAATGTAGTTCAAGGTCAGCTCTCCAGCAGATGCTGCAAAGGCCCTTTTCTATTCAAAAGCAAACACCCAAACTAGAGCAACTCACTAAATGCCTCTCAAAGATTTTGACCTTAAAGAATTTGGGGGGGGGGAAATGATTACAAGAATTAACAAATAGTTCTCAACTCCCAGATCCATAATGTTGGGAACCTCATGGGCCTGCAGAGATGCTGAAGTGACCTCACTGGTGACTGTTGGCCCAGGACTTCCAGGTCAAAACCCCAGCACAATGGAAGCAACCAGAGCACCTCTGAGCCTCCCTCCCTTCTGCTGGCTGCAAGGCTACAACTGGACATAACTGAAGGCAGGAAGAGGAGTCTTCCGTCTCTGCAGAGAGGCCTGGGAAGGTGGCCGTCGGTGGCTTCCAGATCAGATCTCAGCCTCAGCGGATCTTGGAGCCGCCCCCCAAGCCCTCCATCCTGACCGGCGTCCTTTACCTGCTGTGGCCCTGGCAAGGCCCCGCGTGTCAGGGATGGATTTCCCTTCCCAGCTGAGACGCTCCAGCTGCGAAATCACCACAATCTGCACCCTAATAGCTCTCTCAAAATAAGTTACACATTTGACTTGGCGGAATTTGCTGAATGGCTAGTAGGGAAGAAAAATGTAAAGCAGAAAAAGGAGAAAAAAAACAAAGCAACATTATCAGCCAGATTTGATCTCAAGACTGTTTCATTACTGCACTCTGGGTTCAAAGGGGAGGGGGTGACGGTGGGAAGCAACACTTCAGGCAGGAAATGTCGATTATTCAGAAATTTAATATAATTATGTGTCTGGATGGCCCAGTTTATCAGACAGCGTTTTCTGGGAAGGATGTGAAGGGTGAGACACACCATCCCTCTCCTCACCGGCTCCTTCCCAGCCAGACTCCCCTCCTCCACCTCCAGCTCTTTTTTTCCCTCCAGGACACTTCCAATTTCCCAGGTTTTGTGACCACTTACATGTCTTTCCTGAGTGTTTTTATATAGCGTAGGAAATTGGGTAATGAAAGCCGAGTCATACATTTCTGCTTTATGTTTCCAAAGAAGCAAGTGTGACTGTCAGGTTTACAAAAGATTGTTTATGTTCACTGGCGTGAAATGGGGAGCGAGCGTTCGGAGCAGCGAGAGAGAAAGGCTGGCCAGGCTGGGGTGACAGGAATGCATTCATCCTCCGCGCTACAGCAGACAAAGCACGCTCCCTGCCTGACAGGGACCATAAATCACGGGCAGGAGATGCTGTACCTACAGCTTACACCATTCCAGATGACAAACACACAATAATCCACCCAGCACAGCACTTTCTGTCTCCCCTCTCTCCCCCCACCCAGCGCCTGCTCTCTCCTCTTCCTCCATCCCCAGGATCTCCCCTCCCTCCTTCCTCTCCCTTTCTTTTCGTGGCCCCTCCCTGATGCTTCTCTCTTCTCTTCCTTCTCCCGGTTTCCCATCTCCTTTCCCTCCACTCCTGTCTCCTGTTTCTTCTCTACCTCCTGCCCACATGCTCACGTCCTCTTAGGGGATTTCTTCTTTGTGTGTTTTCTCTGAATCTTCCTCTTCTCTCTCCCTGCCTCTGTCCCTTGCGAATCTCCCTTGTACTCCTCATCTTCATTTCCTGTTTATCTTTTTCCTATTTTTTTTCTTGCTCCCTCCTCCCATCCCATCCCCTCTCCTCCCTCTCTCCACTTCATCCCTTCCGGCTCGCCCAATCTGCTAAGAAAAATGTCACCTCTACCCTGCAGATCCCCTTGGCAAGGAAACAAAGGGAGAAGAAAGAGGACAATTTCTCCAGGGGTGGGAACCTCAGCACGACGGCTACACTAGATCCACTTAGAGAGGACAGGAGTGGGGACAGAGGGATTCTGGGCTGGGACCGGATGAGCCAGGCAGGGATTCTGCCTTGGCAGCGAGGGCAACATGACATCTGAGGGGCAGGGCAGAGATGCAGCCGAGCCCCTCAGCAGGGTCAGAGTTGGGGGTCTGCGATTCTGAACACATTCAGGGCACAGCCCCATGTTTATGAGTTTATCCTTCTTCCCCAAACTGAGGAAACTCTTGCCACATTCGACCCTGGGGCAACTCCAGAAGGATGCTTTCCCTGTTGGTACTGGGATGCGTGTATATATTTGCACACGGGACTTCGGTGAATCAAGGGAGGAGATGTCTGCCCCATGTTCATTGCAGCACTATTTACAATAGCTAAGACATGGAAACAACCTAAATGTCTATCGACAGATGAATGGATAAAGAAGATGTGGTACATATATACAATGGAATATTACTTAGCCATTAAAAAGAATGATGCTATTTGCAGCAACATGGATGGACCTAGAGATGATCATACTAAGCGAAGTAAGTCAGAAAGAGAAAGACAAATACCATATGATATCACTTATATATGGAATCTAAAATACGACTTAAATGAACTTATTTACGAAACAGAAACAGACTCACAGACATAGAGAACAGACTTGTGGTTGCCAAGGGGGAGGTGGGGAGGGGGAGGGCAGGATTCAGAGTTTGGGATTAGGAGGTGCAAACTATTGTATATAGAATGGATAAACAACAAGGTCCTAATGTCCAGGGAAATATATTCAATATCCTGTAATAAACCATAATGGAAAAGAATGTGAAAAAGAATGTATATGTGTGTATAAATGAGTCACTTTGCTGTACAGCAGAAATTAACACAACATTGTAAATCAACTATACTTCAATTGAAAAAAAATATTTTAAAGGGAGGGGGTGTCTGTGAGAGCTTCCCTCTCTTAGTCATGCTGGGATTTTTAGCTGGAGCCTTGAGACGAAAGACTCAGTCTAAGAGACCACTTACAGCCCCCGTTCCATCTGTTTATAAGGCAGCCCTCTCCAAGAGTGGAGACACTCCTTTTGTCTGAGTAATGGGACCCTTGGGAGTGAAGGGGTAAAGTGAAGAAGAATCACTTTGTTCAAGGTTCCCTAGGTCAGGGTTAGGGGTTTTTCCATAAGGGGTCACACCCTGCTTCCCAGTCCTAACTTGGCTAACAAGCTCACTTCTTATTTAACTTCACATGAAGCACCGGGATCCTTGCACACAATCAGCAACACACACTGAGGTTGCAATGGTGATGAAAAAACACACCATGGCTTTATCGTGTCTTGCCTCTCTGAATCATTTTCACTTGTTAAGCGAGTGTTATAGAACGCCGAACTACTGTTACTCAGGGAATACTCAATCCAGACTCAGACTTTCCAGGTCCTTGTGAACAATATATCTTCATCTTCTTGGAAATGAATCCAGAGCAGGCAGCTGGAGCCTCAGAGCCCTGGGACCAAAAGTGACTTGGCCCGAGGTCCAGGGAGGGATGGACAAGAATGTCTTTCAAGCAGTCAGCCCAGCCACGGCTGCAGAAGACTGCAACTCCAGAGGGAGGGCTGTCCACACAGCAAGACAGGGGCCCTCACTTGTTCTCCTTTTGGGATTTTAATGACCTTGCAGAGCAACAGAAAGAGTCCATCTGACATCAGGTCAACTCAGAGCCGGGAGTAGCTGCCAAGCTGATTCTCAGCCATTGCTGACGTGGTCTCTCTGGAATTACTGCCTCTCAGGCCCAGAGATCAACACACGCATCCTTCCATCCAACCTCGAACCTTCTCCCTTCCACTTTCAAGTCAACGGACCACCTTGTGGAACAACACTCCAGCAGGTGGTAGCGTTCAAAGGTAGTCCTTCCTCCAGAGAGCGGCTGTGTAGCCTACTGTCTAGATCCAGCTGAAAAAAGAAAGGCACGTGGAGAAAACTGGGGTGAGCCACCAGGTCCTGGGATAGTTCATGAGGCCTGGAAGTGAAACCAGCAGTCAGGTAAGAAACAGAGAAAGCATACCCTCTCCTGCGCCCTCCCTCTGCTATAATTTGCTGGGAAGGGGAGAAGGACGCTCTGCTTGGACAACCCTTAAATCAATGCATCCTAATTAATGGAGGATTTAATTCATCAAAGTGACAGCAACTCTATTTACATCATCTCCATCAACAGGGTTTAGGGTTGGCCTATGGGGTTTATTATCTTTCCCTTCCTTGTTCTTTCTCTCTCTGTTTCTCTCTCTCTCTCTCCTTTTCTAATAGGACAATGGCAAGATTTAAGGCAGAGGGTTAATTCCAAGCTGAGACTTGTTCAACCATCTCCCCAAAGTCTTCTTAATAGGCCCCCTCAGCCCTCCAGTTTGGTCTGGAAAATAACACAGGCTTGTTCCAGAAGCAAAGTTGACAGCAGGGTGGCCCAGAGGCCTGGCAGAGGAGAGGAGAGGCCCGTGGGGGTCATGGGTCAGACCGCGGGCCCAGGCCACCCAGAGGGAGAGGGCCCCTCACTTTACGGATGAGGAAACTGAGACTGGGAGGGAGGGAGTGAAATGCCCGAGATTACACCGCTAATCAGAGCCAGACCTCCCAGGACTCAGGCTCTTTCCAGCCCACCCTTGGCGGCCACCTCCACCACACTGCAGTGAGGCGGCCCCAGAAGACCACCCCCTTCCTCTGGGTAGAGGTGTTCCCTTCTCGAATCTTCTCTGATCAGTTTTATTATGATTAGCTCTGCTAATCACCATTACTAAAAATAGTTAACATGTAGGAAATACTATATATGAAGCGCTCGGCTACCTGTTTTATCTACATTAATCTTCTCAGAGTGATAAGGTGGGTGCTGCTTTTTATTCCTATTTTAAGATGAAAAAACAGACTCAAAGAGATTAAGCGACTCACCCGAACGGAAGATGACTACCCGCTAAGCCGTTCTTTTAGGCACCAGCTCTAATGCCACTTTTAAATAGAAATTACTCCCAAGGGCACTAAACTAAGCTCTTTACATTTTCGTGGGGATGGATTTAGCTGGAACTCCCAGCCCTGAGCCTTCTGAAGCCAAAGGGGGAAATGAAGACTCATCCACCAGTCTGGCTTTCTCAGGGCTCAGGCTCTGCTCTCCCAGAGTAGATCACGGGGAAAGGGGGAGTTTCCACGAGGCCAGCATTCATGACACAGCCAGGCCACCATCCCGGGCAGCTGCAGCTGCCTACCAACAACCCCTGTAATCCACAGAACCTTCTGGAAAATATCTACTTCCATCTCTCTCCTTGCCCCCATATGGAATTCCACCAGGGTCTGTCCCAGTCTTGAAAGGCCCGTATGTTATAGCTGTCATTAATCGAGCCTATTAGAATGCAAAAAAATGGGGGAAGAAAAATGGATCCTGGCCCTTCTTACTCTGGCCATTTGTCATGTATTGCAGAATCCAAGTGCAAAGAGCAGCCCCTTCTCCAGAAACGAGGAGAGGTGGGGGGTTTGGGGGGACGGAAGACAAAACGGCAGGAGGCTCACAGGTAAGAGAGCTGTGCCTTTCTTCCAGGTTGACTTGTGCTCACACCCCATCCGTCAGCACTGGGATGAAAGGGCTATAAAACCAACACAGCACCCGAGACTGTATGAAAATATATATCCTGATGTGTCAGGAGTACCTGGCGTGCCTTTAACCTCAACTTCAGGTGAACCAACCCGCCTCGGAGCACATTTATATGCAAAGACGTATAATATGTCCCCCGTATCTAATTATCTGTCAACCTGAGGCAGTTTGTTTTCCAAATCGGCCTCTCGGCTGTGACTTTACGAGGTCATAAAGAAAGTGATGCCACTCGGCGCCGAAACGCGAGGAGCGCCTGGACCAACAAATTATGCTCCTTAATGGAGTCTCTCGGCCTGAGACACGTCGGCAGGAAGAAAGCCGGCACAGCCCTTGCTCTTACTCCCTGCCTTGAGCCGAAGAAAAAGGAAGGGGCACACGTAGCAGGAGGCAGACCCAGGAGGTCCCAGAGCATCGGGGAGCGAGAGCCCGGGAGGGGCATGGGGGAGATGGACCAGAAATGATGTCCTTCTCCTGCTCAGCTGTCCTCTGCTTTGCCTTCTTCCTGTGCAAGGACCGTCTGCAAAGTTGTCGGCCAAGAAATGAGGTTGAGCAGGGTGTTTCTGCAGCCCCTGTACCACGCCTGGCCGTCCTGTAGTATCCTGCAGCTTGGAACATCCTTAGTGCCTGAGATGCCAAGGATCTGTGGGTCCACAGGGAAGCACTTCAATCCACCTACGTGACAACTCCTGCCTGCACGAACCCAAATATCAAGACTCTGCTTCCACAAGCACGTTGGCTGGAAGGTATTTTGTTCACCGTTGCATCCGCGAGAAGAAGCGGGTGGGTGAGTCTTTTAAACTTCCAGGCAAGAGGAGAAAACTCCTTCTCCCAAAACAGGGAAGGTAGGTGGCAGCAGCAAGAGTGCTATTGTGCTGAATGGCTGGCTGAGGCCATTCCTCTCCTGCCAAGCTCTGCACCACACGTGTGCACACACGCACACACACGCACGCACGCAGGGAAAGGGCGGGGGGATGGGCCCCGCGCACAGTCTTCAGCCCCTATTAGCCCTCCTCTGATCTTCAGCAGATTAATTAGGAAGTTTGTCAGGAACCAGCCGTGACCTCCAGCCGCCCCTCTCTGGGAGTGGTAACGGTGCCAGCGAAATCCAAGCTGCAGGAATTCCTGTACCCACGCTGCTCCTATGATTAATGATAGAAAGGAATAAAAAAAAGGGGTCAGCAGCTGAGTGCAAAGCAAGTTGCTAGACAGGGAGTAATTAAGATACTTGGGTAAATATGATTAATAAGCTCAAACTGGCAGGGTGTGCAGTAAACAAGGGCTAACCAGATGGTACCCTCTCTTCTGACAAGGCTGGGCACTTGGAAACAGGGGGAAGTGGGAGGCTAAGGAGGGGGTTAGGGCAACTTGAAAGGCACGATTGAAACTTCACTTTCTTTCGCTGACCCCATGTAGAGGGAAAGGTTGGATCCCTGGGGAGGGATTAGGACAGGAAGGGGGGGCTTGGAGACTTCACCCGTCCTCTTATCATGGGCACCAGACAAATTGCTGGGTGTAAAAGGATTCCTGCTCAGACATCAAGGCCCCACTTCTAAAGCGACTCCTGCCTCGTGCACTTGCTTGCTCTCTCTCCCTCTCTCCACACCCCCCCTCCCCCCATTTAGCTGCTCACTACAAGATTTAGACAAGACACATAATGCACAGGTCACTGTGACTGTATTCATTTGCTCAGGCTGCTGTAACAAAGTACCACAAGCTGGCTTAAGCAGCAAAATTTATTGTGTCCCCATTCTGGAGGCCAGAGTCCAAGATCAAGGTGCCGGCAGGGTTGATTCCTTCTGAGGGCTGGGAGGGAAGATTTGTCCTGTATCCCTCCCCTAGTTTCCAGTGGTTTGCTGGCACTCTCTGGTCCTCCTGGAGTTGTAGACAGATCTCTCCCATCTCTGCCTTCATGTTCATAGGACTTTCTGCATAAGCAGAAGTGTGTGTGTATGTGTGGGTGTGGGTGTGTGTCTTCATCCAAATTTCCCCTTTTCAGAAGGACACAGTCATTTGGGGTTAGTGCCCACCCCAATGACTTCATCTTAACTAATTACAACTGCAAAGACCCTCTTTCCAAATAAGGTTGCATTCTGAGGTACTGGGGATTAGGACTTCAACACATGGATTTGCAGGCAAACGATTCAACCCATAACAGCCACTTATCAGGTTGTGAAGCAAACCAGGAAACAAATGCTTACTCAGAAGGGACCTGAGCCAAGAAAATGTATGCTGTCACAGCACTGTTTAGAAGAGGGACATGGCCTGGACTCCCATTTCTCAGCCCACTGTTTGCTTAAAAATATGCTTCCTTCAAGTCCAAAACAGTGTCTTGGAAAGAACATCTCTCTCTGTGTTATGTCAAGAAGACAGTCTAATGCTTCCAGAGATGAAGTTGAGAAAGAGCCATAGGTAGGAGTACCCAGTGACGCTGGTTAACAGGGAACATCTACAGGCCCTAAAAAAGAGAAGACTCAGAGGGTTTGCCATTAAATAGCAGAAAGATGCCAGGACAGTTCCATCTACAGATACGGGCAGCTACAGTACATCCAAAGTAAGAACAAGACACTGTCGGGAAGATGAGAGAAATATAGGATTAGTCTGTAACCTAAAGGAACTTATAGTCTGGATTCTTCAATTAATTTCCTGTGGTGGGTGTAATAAATCACCACAAATATGGTAGCTTAAAACATACATTTATTCTCTCGTAATTCAGGAGCTCAGAAGTCCAAAATGGGTATCACCAGGCTGAAATCCAGATGTCCGTAGGGCCGTGCTTCCTCCAGAGGTTCTCAGGAGAATCCATGCCTTGCCTTTTCCAGCTTCTGGTGGCCCTGCCATTCCTTGACTTGTGACCACATCAATCTAATCTTCAAGGCCAGTATCTCCCAATCCACCTCTACTCTGTTTCCACATCTCCTGCTCTGCGTGTAAAACCTCATTCTGCCCCCGCCCCCGTTTATAAGAATGCATGTGATTTCACTCAGAACCCACCTGGATAATGCAGGACAGTCTCCCCATCTCAAGATCATTAACTTAATCACATCTGCAAAGCCCCCCCCCTTTTTTTCCAAATAAGGTCACCATCACAGGTTCAGGGAATAGAAAGTGGATGTCTTTCGGAGGCCATTTTTCAGCCTCCCACACAAATTCCCATGGGATTTTCTTTTTTAATCACTTTTCTCAGTTGGTCTATGTAGAGCTGGATGGCCTCGTCTCTGCCCCCACCTTGCAGATAAGGAAAGTCAGGCATGTGTGGCAAAGTGTACTTCTCCACAGAAAGTCAAAAATCAGGCTTAGGTGATGACTCCTCAGGTACTTAACCCAGTCCTAGGAACCAGTTCCCTGTCTATATTACAGACCTATTAAAAGCATATTTTTACAGGGGGTATTAGAAATGACTGGATTGCTAACTTCTTATTTGGCCAAATAAGGTGTTTAAACAAAAACCTTCCATTATTTCCACCCATAAAGGGAGCTATCTTAATTCTCATAAACAGAGTAAAAAAGACATATCTGAGAACAAAGCACAGTCCTCCAGAAAAGACTATGGGCAACCTCATATCCGCAATGTCCCCATACTGCACCTGAGGCCCTAACAATTCGTTAAGGACCTGCTGTTGGAAAAACCCCCCTCTGGATCAAGGATCTCCTTTCAGTGGATGACCCAGTGGAACTTCTCCCAAGTGAAAAGCCCACAGAAGTTGACCTCACTGGGACCAAAGGGAGGGAAAGAAAGGAGTCTGGTTGTCACATTGTTGCCACATCAGAAACATTCCCAAGACCCAGAGACAAGTGGGGCTCCGACCAAATCAGGCTGGACCAGAGGAGGAAGTTCTAGTGGACAAGACGCCCAGCCTACTTGCCAACCTCGGACAATTGTCTCTTGATTGAGAAGCTCAGCAAACTGCCCCGGAACACACCTTGCACTGTGGTCAGGGTTTCCCTTGGTAAAGGTGCACTTGACACAGAGGAGTATGACACCCCGCCTGGTGAACCACTTCCTGGCCTCTTTTCCTGTCTCACCCTGAAAATAAAGTGAAGTCATGATAGACAGATACTGAACAAGGTCATCACAGAGTAATGTCACTGTAAAGGCTCTCAGCTGAGAACCTCACCCAGCCTCCCAGTGAGTCAGTCCCCGACCCTTCCTTGCTTAACACTCCGCTCTCAGGTGGGGTGAGAAATTCTGGGAGAAATTCTGGTGCAACTCCCAAATTTAACCAGTGAGCATGTGTGGGAACAGCTCGGCAGACATCTAATGTATCCCCACGGTGGCGTTGCAGATATGTCCTGCTTCTTTCCCTGGGACTTTAGCCCTCTGCAGGGGGGGATTTTATTTCCAATAGCTTATTCACTCTCCTCTCAATTTCTCATTTGTAACAAGAGAGTCAGGATGAAGGAGATGAGATCAGATGCTGTCTGTACCAGACGGGGACCAATGCAACCACATAAAATGCAAAATGCAGGCTCACAGTCTCCTCCAGGGTGGACAGCACGGGGATGTTCTTGTCACCTGGCCATGTAAGACTCTGGGCAAACTTCTTGCCACAAAGGGCCATGAGAGGGGCAGAGCCCACAGTGGGCAGTGAGGTCGGGATGGTCTGGCGGGGCACTTCATTCTTGGATGCAAGAAAATCTAAGCTCCACCAGCTCCACAAAAACACAAAATTTTAAAAGTAGGAAAATGAGTATAAAAGAATCAACTCAACAAAAATATGAGCCCCCGATGTGTACCAGGCACTGCACTAGGCATGGGGGGTGCAGTCAGGGACAAGGCACAGTTTCGGTCCTCGGGGAGGTCACAGAGGAGGAGGGACACCATGGCAACACACAAATACACTGTAATGGGGGCTGTAATAAATGTGTAGAGGGAACAGACCCAGACCAGGGGCTCTGTCTTAGTGGGGTTCCCCCAAAAGCAGACCCTGCCTGAGCAAAGATTCAAATACAAGTACATGATTTGGGGGGACCGAAAAGGGAAAACACTGATGGGGAGTGGGAAAATGAGAGATATGTTATCAACCAGTTAGTACTGTGGGCAAGTGGAGAACCCCAGGAGTGCTTATCAAATGCAAGCCACAGAAACGTCCTGCCCAAGGGGTGAGGGAACCGGAGTGTTTATCTACCGACTCCATCAGTTATTAGCAGAGGTTGCTCTGGGGACATAACTCCAGACATTTCCAACACGCACTGAACATGGGCAGAGGTGGCAGACAGAGAACGCCTCCGAAAGAGAGTTGGGGGTGCTGGCAGCTGGAAGTCAGGCTGGTGTGTCCAACATGGTAAATGACAAGGGCATGTGGGTGGGGTGCTGAGGGCAGCTGCTGTAGACCCACGAGTTCTAACCCAAAGCAAAAGTCCTGGGAAATTTACAAAGGACAGCTGGCATTTGAGCTGGGCCTTGGAAGGTGGGTAGGGGACCTCTAGGCAGAGAGGGGCAGAGGATCTCAGGGCGGGAGGGCATTCATTCCAAAGGGAGGGAAAAGCATGGACAAGGAAACAGAAACTGAACGTGGTGTAGGTGTCTCGCTGTCTGTGGATGGGAGGTTGAGACAGGCCGCTGGAGAGGTCCTTGGGGAGGCAGAGGGGGCTACCCAGGGAAGGGTTTGTGTCCCTGCCGACAAGCTTGGCATTTCCTGTGACAAATAGGGAGCCATCCGTGGCTTTTAAATAAGGGAGTGACTGTGACCAGAGAGCCGTCCATGGCTTTTAGATAAGGGAGTGACTGTGACCCAGACGAAGCCTTACTGAACTTCCTGGTCCCCTGCTGGGCTATCCATGCCATGACTCAACCTCTGATGCCAGGGCCATATATGTTCACTGCAGTGCCCAGTACCTTGGGGAAAGAATCAATGTCAAGCCAAGACTGGTGTGCACAAAGCCAGCATGCGGGCTTGGTGGCACTAATGAAACTAACTCCTCGTAAAACAAGCAGCTGGGAGAAGTGACTCAATGAATGAAAATAAACCAAACTCACCAGAACGATGGCATGGTTCTGTGCATGTGGAACCTGACATTCCTGGGGAACAGTAGGTTCCTGTTTCAAGGTGGCCCATAGCTGCCCCCACAGGCGTATCTGCAGGGCCAGGCGGACCAGCAGGCAACTTCTCTGTCCACCGTCATCACCACCTGGGGCCTGCAGAGCGGCCAGCAGCATCCGTGCTCCTGGATTCTGACCTGACCTACCTTTGCAGAGGGCAGTAGCACAGGGACAAGAGATTCCCTAGCATTGTTTTGGAAGAGTGTCTCCTGTACTTTTTGGTACATGACGCAAACCACTTGAGTAAAGGCAAGAAAAAAGAATCGAGGACTTGCCCAGTGCTGAAGTGTGCTTAATCTCATTCACTCCAACCAATCTTTAGGCATCGGTGATGAGCGGCTTCCATTTAATTCTATTCTTTCCATTATAGAGTCAGTTGGCTAAGGGTTTGACTCAGCATAACGCTTTCACAACGGCTACCTCAAAGTTTTAAGGGATACTACCAATTTCAACATAGAAAGGAGCAAATGGAGTTGTAGGGGTTGGATCTGGTGCTGAAGGCTTCCCTACCAAGGTATGGTGGTCAGCAGACATCCAGGATGATCCCAATGATCCCCACCTCCTGGGATGCACATCCTTGCAAACTCTCTTCCCCTTGAGTGTGGACTGGACCTAGTGCCCTGCTTCCAATGAATAGGACACAGCAAACATGATGGTATTTTACTTCGGAGACTAGCCACACGAAGGCTGTGAGTTGTCTCGCTCATGCCAAGGAGCTGAGTCCTGCCAACAGCCACTTGGTGAGCTTGGGAGTAGATGCACCCCCAGCTGAGCTTTAAGATGCCTGCAGTCCCAGCCAGCCTTTGAGTGCAGCCTTATGAGAGACCAAAAAGCAGAGGGCCCAGCTCGGTGATGCTGGGGTTCCTGACCCACAGAAACTGAGAGATGATAAATACGTTTTAAGTTGTTATGGTTTGGGGTTACTTGTTACGCAGCAGTAGATCACTAATACAGGCATCCAAGTGGAAGAGAAAATGAAGGAATATACAGACACACTCAGAAAGCTTAATACCAAGAGAAAGTTGAAACTTTTGCTATTGGTGGTATATGTCTTGGGCAAAGATGGACCTTCCCCATAGACAACTTGGTTTCTTCAGAAATGTTAAAGCAGAGGCACTGGACCGGCCCCTCACTCCCAACGTACTCCCACTCCTCGATTTGTTGACTTAGGCTGAAATTCCCCAATTAGTCTTTTCTTTGAAAATACACCAAAACTTGGAGTCAGAAAGCACAAAATCAAGTTCCAGATCCTTACTTTATTAATTGTGTGATTTTTACAGGATCATTTACGCATACCTCAAACTGTATTTGTGAAACAAAAATACGAATTTTGAACAATTACTTAACTCTCCTATGCCTATATTTTGCTTCACTGTAGGAATAAATAACGCCTGCCTTATATGACGCGTGGAGTTGTTGCGATGATTAAATGAAGCAATGTGGGTGTAAGTGTTTTTAAAACTATAAAGATCTCTAAGGCGCTCCTGTGTGGGACACATGCTAAATGCTGATTGCACTGCTGTGTTCTAGTATGATGGGCTCTTAGAAGGCTCTTACTTGGAAGTAGCTTTTAGGGAGGGAGATGAAGGGGAGGAAAACAAAAGCAATCGGGGCTGAGGGTTGGTGGACAGAAAGCTTGGAGCCCCATTTTCACAATTTTGAAAGATTCGGTCCCAGAGGAGTGGAAGAGATTGACAGCTGACTTCCGGAAAGACCTTTCTGGGCCTTGCCTTCATGAATTCACAACTCATGTGCTTTTGCTTTTCGTTATCCTTTATTGAGCACCAACAATCTGGCAGGCGCTGTGACCAGCCCTTCAGTTGCACAAACTGATTTAACCTTGCCCACAGCCTGTGAGGGAGATACTGTCCTTGTCCCCCTTTCCCGGATGTGGCAACCGAGGCTTGGAGACTCGGCAGGGTCACACCGCAAGTGAGCTGGGATCCAAGTGTGTCAACCTGGAGAGCCAACCGTGTTCTGTATGATGCGCTTTCTTGTGCCCTCTGTCCTGCATCTTCCAGAAGCTACTTTCTCCCTTCTCCTCCTTTGTTTCCATCTTCCTATAAAACTCACTGTGACACTTCACACAAAGAGCCACGTATACAAATCAATTGCAATCAGCTGTATTTCTCTCCTGATGTTAAAAGACTCGTAAAGGAAAACGCACTTGTTTCAAACACACTTTTCTGACACTAAATCAACCCTCCACTGTTGGTAGAGTTTCTGCACAAATTGAGCGGGGCCCTCCCGAGACCGGGATTTACCAGAATAAATCCCAGGCTTGAAGCGGCTGTCTAGTCGTATTAATAGAAAGAGTTGATCTGGTGGCTGAGTTTTCTGGGGGTCCTGACTTCTAGTTCAGGTCAGAAGGACATTTGGCAACTTGCTGGCTGCTGTGTGATGTGGAGGTTGACAGGGACACTATGGGGGGGGGGGTGTGTGGTCAGAACCCCTTCACACGTCACACCTGCACCCCATGGAAATCTCAACCAGAATTACCATCTTCTGCAGAAACATCCAGGCTTCCTAATACTAAGTTGGGTAGGAATAATGGTTCTCAGGGGATACTCACCAAATCTGTTTGACCCAAACAACTTTGCTTCTTTGATCGCTGTTAGTCATGCCACAACTTACAGACACTTCGTGAGTCCCAGGGCTGCTGATTAACTTGCTCTGAACACACCACAGACTTTCTAATTACCTCGGTTTCTCTTATTTGTGTCAGCCCTCTGCCTGTCTCCTCATTTATTCACTGGGGATACTAATGCCTTCTCTGTTTCGTAGAATAGAAATGAAAGGGTTTGAGGAGTCTCCAGAAACATTTACCCTTTCCTTCCTTCGAACAATGTAATGATGCCCATCACCAGTTACAGAGTATGGGGGTTTCCCCCACACCACCAAGCAAGTCTGAGACACCAGCTGGGTGTCCTAGAATTCAGCTCGATTCTGACATCTGACATAGATCCCACTGGGTAAGGGCTCGTTCCCATAAGGCTGTTTCCCCTACACACATCCACTCCAGACTCCAATTACAAGTCCAGGTTGTCACCTGTGCTTCTGACTGACTGGCAATAAATTGGAGATTCCAACAACCCTCTCCTTGGATTTGATTAATTTGCTAGAGTGGCTCACAGAACTCAGAGAAACAGTTTACTTATTAGATCACCAGTTTGTTAGAAGAGGATATAATTCAGGAACAGCGTGATGGAAGAGATGCAGCGGGCAAGGTATAAGGAAAGGGCACAGAGCTGCCATGCTCTGTCTGAGCATGTGGGTGGGTGCCGCCACTCTCCCAAATCTCCGCATGTTCACCAACCCAGAAGCTCTCCAAATCCACCCTTTTGAATTTTTATAGAGGCTTCATTACATAGGCATGATTCATTAAATCACTGGCCATTGGTGACTGAACTCAATCTCCAGCCCCTCTTCCCTCCCCAGAGGTGGGGAGAGGGTGGGTGAAAGTTCCAACCCTCCAATCACATGACTGGTTCCCCTGACAACCACCCCCATCCCTAGGTGTTTTCCAGAAGTCATCTCATTAACATAACAAGAGACAAATTCTCAAGGTTTTAGGAGCTCTGTGCCAGAAAGACCAAATACTTTTTTTTTTAATAAATTTATTTATTTTATTTATTTTTATTTTTGGCTGCATTGGGTCTTCGTTGCTGCACGTGGGCTTTCTCTAGTTGCAGCGAGCTGGGGCTACTCTTTGTTGTGGCGCACGGGCTTCTCATTGCCGTGGCTTCTCTTGTTGCGGAGCATGGGCTCTAGGCTTGCGGGCTTCAGTAGTTGTGGCATGTGGGCTCAGTAGTTGTGGCTCGCGGGCTCTAGAGCACAGGCTCAGTAGTTGTGGTGCACGGGCTTAGTTGCTCCGCGGCATGTGGGATCTTCCCGGACCAGGGCTCGAACCTGTATCCCCTGCATTGGCAGGCAGATTCTTAACCACTGCACCACCAGGGAAGCCCTACTTATTTTTTTAACAGTTGATAGTTTTATTTTCTTTCTTTTCTTTTGCTTCTTTTTTTTTTTTTTCTGGCTGCACCACACGGCTTGTGGGATCTTAGTTCCCCAACCAGGGATCAAACCCAGGCCCCAGAAGTAAGAGCACCAAGTCCTAACCACTGGACCACCAGGGAATTCCCACATATTTATTAGAACGCACAAGGTCACACTATCCCATTAAAGTTATGGAAATTTTCCTTTTGCCCTTTCTGCCCATCCTAACCAACCTTTCTATCACCAAGCCAGGAGGCAGGGGAGCGAGTGCCATGATCAGATTTGCATTTAGAACACAAGCTGCTGACTAATTTTATTTCCACATGAACATAAACAAGGTAATGGTAGATATAATGCAATCAAAAGGAAGACACTCGATGTGGTTTACATTTTGTGATATACAGCAGTTTTCTGTTTTATTTAAAAATGAAGATGGATGATATCAGCAAGAGAAGAAAACTGTTAGGAAATTCAAAAATTGGCCTATATTTATGTTTATTTATTTTAGCACCTCGACTTTCCAAAGAGAAACAGCCACCAGCGAAAAGGCTTCTTCTGGTTCCCTGTCGAGCTGTGCAGGAGATGTGCTGGGCATTTCTGCGCCCATCCAGAGGTGCGCATGTAAAAAGTTAGGGGTGGTTCAGTGTAGTGAGTGCAGCATGCCTGGGACACAGCAACTAAGTATTCGGTTTGGCCTGCAGGGGCTCTGGGAAGGCTTAGCCTTCGGGGAGCAGTCTGAGAGATTTTGAGGGTCAGGGGGATTACTGGGCAGAGAAGGTAGAAACAGACATTCAAAGAAGAATTAGCCTGAGCAGAGAGAAATTGTCTGAGGCATGGGGAGGGGTAAGCTGTCACATAGATCGACAGCAGGACCCCTGACTCTCTCACTGAGGTCCCTGAAGCTTCTCACCAGGGCAGCAAGTGACATGGCCAGAGATGCATCTAGAACGTGAGCTCAGGCAGTGATGTGGAGTGCGATTCCCAGCTCTTCTCGAGCTGCTGGCCGTGGCCTAGCAGAGAACTGCAGCTGAAGAGCCGTCCCGAGGCCAAGTGCAAGGGGGACACGGGCCAGATTCCAAAGAATCTTCAGGATAGAACCTGCGTTCATCGCAGGATAGACCTTACACCTTAATTGCAAGTGTCCCCAAGAACTAAATATTGACTGAGCTTGCATCTTTGTTGGCTCGTAAAAAACGCAAGATTTGTAAAATTCACTGACGCACATGATTAGTCAACACACATCATCTGCTGACTGCTCGGGTGGAGACAGAGGCGTTTCGTTGAAGCAAACAGGAGGAGAATCAACAACGGGCACATAAATAGATCCCTTTTGAATGAATGTCCTGATCTTTCCATGCTTCTAAGCTTATCTATTTTATCCAGATTTGCCCTCATCCCAGAAAGTTCTGCAACGCAACACAGAAAGTTTTAAAATGCACTCCATCAACCGGTCATTTTGTCCACAGAAAACAAACCAGGAGACCAGACTGATGGGAATTCAGTGATTTTCTTTTTAAATATTTTTTGCTGTTTTGTCATGGCATTGGATAGATAAAAAAAATTATTGCTTTCCTCATCCAAGGAATTAAAGCAAAGAGCCGGTACTGTCTTGAAAAATGTTCACGAACGGTTATGCAGGAGGTACCATGGGCTCCCCTGGGAACCATCAAGGCGCCTAGGACTAGGTGGGAGGGAAAGCAGCCTGAGACTGAGGGCAAAATTGCAACCCATTGGCACTGCACGTATTTTTCCAATATAAAAGCAAATGGAGAATCCGTAAATAAATTGACTATATAAAAGTGTCCCTTTATATTACGGCCTCACCTCTCCAAGGGGGGAAAAAAAAAGAGATTTCTTTTCACGGCCCTCCTATAAAAATATCATTCCTTCTGGGTCATTTTATAGTACCAACTGCAGTCCATATCTACTTGAAATACCTACACAGTCTCCGATCCTGGCCCCCTTACACAAACGACCCAGTAACTAGCATCAGCCCCATTGCAGAAGCAGCTGTCACATAATTACAACTTCTCATCACACATTGGGGAAACGAGTTGTGGCGTTTGGGAAAGGTCTGCAAAAATAGGTGTCAGACCTTAACTAATAGTGATTGTCCTTCCATTCTACTGTAATTTACATTTAATTCACACATTTCATTTCCATTTAAAATATGATTACAGTGTTTTGAAGCACATCCCAGCTGTCCCCTCGAATTACAGGGAAATGAAAATAACAGGGAACAGCAGGCACCGGGAAGGCTGCTAGAGCCCCGGGGCTGCAGGGTCTCTGGCTCACACCCCTCCTGGGGGCCCGGGGAGAGGGGAACTGAAGACAAATGCGATGCGGGGCGTGGAGGGGAGGAGTGGGGAAGAAGAATGGGGAGAAAGGTGAGCGGACGTGAGGAGTGGGTGACAGGACACAGGGAGTGGAGCAGGGAGGGGTCCACTGACGGGGATGGAGACAGCTCCAGCCCGCCGGCTTTGGAAATGCATTATGTTCTGGCAGAGTGCCCACCTTTTATTTCATTCATTTCAGGTTCATGACCTAATCCTAAATACACGTTGCAGGAAGCAGGTGCCTGTGGACTCTGAGGTCTGATCTTCTCTGCTCTGGAGGCAGCCGAAGGAGGAGAGGAGAGGGGAAGCCCCGAGGCGTCAATGCATGGACCTCACACCCTTCACAACCCAGCCCCTCCCACAGCCATCGTGCACCTGGGCTTCTGCAGCTGTGGGCAGCCGGCGGAAATGCTTCCATGGGCTCCAGGTCAGAGGAGCAATTTACAGAAACACGATTCTTTAGGAATCCCAGTGGCCAAGCTCCTCCAGGTGTGGCAGAAGACGGGCTGGCCTTACAGAATGAATTCCAGGCAATGTCACCTGGATTCACAGCGAGATTTTGGTGCCCGCTCAGACGCAGAAGGAAAGAGCCCTTGGCTGTTCATAACAATCCCCAGATGCTGCCCCCAAAACATTGGGAAAGGCAATGCACATATCAACAGTCAAAAAACATTGATAGGGCTTCCCTGGTGGCCCAGTGGTTGAGAATCTGCCTGCCAATGCAGGGGACACGGGTTCGAGCCCTGGTCTGGGAAGATCCCACATACAGCGGAGCGGCTGGGCCCGTGAGCCACAATTGCTGAGCCTGCACGCCTGGAGCCTGTGCTCCGCAACAAGAGAGGCCGCGATAGTGAGAGGCCCGCGCACCGCGATGAAGAGTGGCCCCCACTTGCCACAACAAGAGAAAGCCCTCGCACAGAAACGAAGACCCAATGCAGTCGTAAATAAATAAATAAAAATTAAAAAAAAAAAAAACATTGATAGAGTACCTACTGTATAGTAAGTATCGAGCAGGGCAGCAGTGATTTTATTTTTTTAATATTTATTTATTTATTTATTTGGCTGTGCCGGCTCTTACTCGCGGCACGCAGGATCTTTGTTGCCACGTGTGGGATCTTCTGTTAGTTGCGGCACGCGGGATCTTTAGTTGCGGCATGCAGAATCTTTAGTTGCAGCATGTGGGATCTAGTTCCCCGACCAGGGATCAAACCCTGGCCCCCTGCATTGCAAGCATGGAGTCTTAGCCACTGGACCACCAGGGAAGTCCCAACAATAATTTTAAATCTTCACTCTCCTCAAACTTCTCACACCCCACACCTCCCCCTTAATGTACATCCTGTTTTCTAGAAAAAAAAATAGACACCAGCGGAGAGGAACTCCCTCTGTTCCTATTACTAAAGCATAAAACCTATTTATGCCCTGACGGTCTCCTCCTTCCCTTCCGATACAACAGACTAGCTGCCTATTGTCCCTGAGGCCAATCCTTGTACTCGGGCTTTGCATATCATACTCTCCCACCTTGTATTTTTTTCATATTCATTTTCCTTATCCCTTCCTTTCTTGTATATTTAACCTCTCTCTTGAACTGGATCATTCCCAATGGCTTGAAAACATGCACCGATCTTTCAGATTAAAAGGAGAAATGCCCTCAACCCCTCACTTCTATCCAGCTTTAAACCAGTCAATCTCCTGACATTCAAACTTCTCAAAAGCATTATCTCTACCATGGCAGAGGTGGCTTGTTGCCCAAAAAATGTCATTCCCCTCTTCCAATTGTAGAGGGTTAGTGACTGCCCAGACGGAGACTATATTTCCAGCCTCCCTTTCATCTAGGTATGGCCATGCTGTTAGTTCTACCAATGAAATAGGAGCTAGAGTTGTGGGTAACTTGTAGGCAAAGGCTTTAAGAAGTAGCTTTCTCCAGGCTGCTTTCTGCTTGACCAGTTAGATGCAGACAGCTTCAACGATGAGGTTTCACTAGGGATGATGCAACCGTAAAAAGGAAGGAGGCTGGTTCCCTGCATCATATCATGAGAGAAAGCTACCCAATGACCAGGAACATCCAGAAACACAACTGTTACAAGAGCAATACATTAACTCCTGTTTAGTGAAGGCACTGAAACTTTGATTTTTATTTGTTGCAAAACCTAGTACTGCTTGAACCAATAAACTCACCTACCACCTATCCCTCAGTCCACTGCAATCTAGTTTCCAATCTGCTCCTTGCAAACATATCTCTATAAAGCCACCAATGGTTTCCAGGTTACTAAATTCAATGGGTATTTTTTAATAGATCTTTATTGGAGTATAATTGCTTCACAATACTGTGTTAGTTTCTGTTGTACAACAAAGAGACTCAGCCATATGCATACACATGTCCCCACATCCCCTCCCTCTTGAGCCTCCCTCCCATCCTCCCTATCCCACCCCTCTAGGTCATTGCGAAGCACCGAGCCGATCTCCCTGTGCTATGCTGCTGCTTCCCACCAGCCAACTATTTCACATTCGGTAGTGTGTATATGTCGATGCTACTGTCACTTCGCCCTCCCATGCCATGTCATCAAGTCCATTCTCTATGTCTACCTCTTTATTCCTGCCATGCAACTAGGTTTATCAATACCTTTTGTTTTTTTTTTTAGATTCCATATATATGCGTTAGCATATGGTATTTGTTTTTCTCTTTCTGACTTACTTCACTCTGTATGACAGACTCTAGTTCCATCTACCTCACTACAAATAACTCAATTTCTATTTTTTATGGCTGAGTAATATTCCATTGTATATATGTGCCACATCTTTTTTATCCATTCATCTGTCAACGAACATTTAGGTTGGTTCCACGTTCTGGCTATTGTAAATAGTGCTGTAGTGAACATTGGGGTACATGACTCTTTTTGAATTATGGTTTTCTCAGGGTATATGCCCAGCAGTGGGATTGCTGGGTCATATGGTGGTTCTATTTTTAGTTTTTTAAGGAACCTCCATACTGTTTTCCATAGTGGTTGTATCAATTTACATTCCCACCAACAGTGCAGGAGGGTTCCCTTTTCACCACACCCTTTCCAGCACTTACTGTTTCTAGATTTTTTGATAATGGCCATTCTGACCAGCATGAGGTGATACCTCATTGTAGTTTTGATTTGCATTTCTCTAATAATTAGTGATGTTGAGCATCTTTTCATGTGCCTCTTGGTCATCTGTATGTCTTCCTTGGTGAAATGCCTTTTTAGGTCTTCTGCCCATTTTTTAACTGGATTGTTTGTTTTTTTGATATTGAGCTCCATGAGCTGTTTGTATATTTTGGAGATTAATCTGTCTGTTGTTTCATTTGCAAATATTTTCTCCCATTCTGAGAGTTGTCTTTTTGTCTTGTTTATGGTTTCCTTTGCTGTGCAAAAGATTTAAGTTTATTAAGTCCCACTTGTTTATTTTTGTTTTTATTTCGTTACTCTAGGAGGTGGGTCAAAAAAGATCTTGCTGTGGTTTATGTCAAAGAGTGCTTTTCCTATGTTTTCCTCTAAGAGTTTTTTCCTCTAAGTGTCTGCTCTTACATTTAAGTCTTTAATCCATTTGGAGTTTATTTTTGTGTATGGCGTTAGGGAGTGTTCTAATTTCATTCTTTTACATGTAGCTGTCCAGCTTTCCCAATACCACTTATTGAAGAGGCTGTCTTTTCTCCATTGTATGTTCTTGCCTCCTTTGTCATAAATTAGGTGCCCATATGTGCATGGGTTTATCTCTGGGCATTCTCTCCTGTACCATTGATCTATATTTCTGTTTTTGTGCCAGTACCATACTGTCTTGATTACTGTAACTTTGTGGTATAGTTTGAAGTCAGGGAGCCTGATTCCTCCAACTCTGTTTTTCTTTCTCAAGATTGCTTTGGCTATTCGGGGTCTTTTGTTTTTCCATATGAATTGTAAAATTTTTTGTTCTAACTCTGTGAAGAATGCCATTGGTTGTTTGATGGGGATTGCATTGAATCTGTAGATTGCTTTGGGTAGTATAGTCATTTTCACAATATTGATTCTTCCAATCCAAGAACATGGTATATTTCTCCATCTGTTTATGTCATCTTTGATTTCTTTCATCAGTGTTTTATAGTTTTCTGAGTACAAGTCTTTCGTCTCCTTAGGCAGGTTTATTCCTAGATATTTTATTCTTTTTGTTGCAATGGTAAATGGGAGTGTTTCCTTAATTTCTCTTTCTGATTTTTCGTTGTTGGTGAATAGGAATGCCAGAGATTTCTCTGCATTAATTTTGTATCCTGCAACCTTACCAAATTCATTGATTAGTTCTAATAGTTTTCTAGTGGCATCTTTAGGATTTTCTATGTATAGTATCATGTCATCAGCAAACAGTGATCGTTTTACTTCTTCTTTCCCAATTTGTATTCCTTTTATTTCTTTTTCTTCTCTGACTGCTGTGGCTGGGACTTCCAAAACTATGTAGAATAAGAGTGGTGAGAGTAGACATCCTTGTCTTGTTCCTGATCTTAGTGGAAATGCTTTCAGTTTTTCACCATTGAGTATGATGCTTGCTATGGGCTTGTCATATATGGCCTTTATTATGTTGAGGTAGGTTCCCTCTATGCACATTTCCTGGAGAGTTTTTATCATAAATGGGTGTTGAATTTTGTCAAAAGCTTTTTCTGCATCTATTGAGACAATCATATGGTTTTTATTCCTTAATTTGTTAATGTGGTGTATCACATTGATTTGTGTATATTGAAGAATCCTTGCATCCCTGGGATAAATCCCACTTGATCATGGTGTATGATCCTTTTAATGTGCTATTGGATTCTGTTTGCTAGTATTTTGTGAAGGAGCAAGGTAAAAACCTACAAGACCAAATAAATGAAGAGGAAATAGGCAATCTACCTGAAAAAGAATTCAGAGTAATGATAGTAAAGGTGATCCAGAATCTCAGAAATAGAATGGAGGCACGGATTGAGAAAATACAGGAAATGTTTAACAAAGATCTAGAAGAAATAAAAACCAAACAAACAGAGATGAACAACACAATAACTGAAATGAAAAATACACTAGAAGGAAACAATAACCGAATAACTGAGGCAGAAGAATGAATAAGTGAGCTGGAAGACAAAATGGTGGAA